>NW_028277174.1:4844285-6055357 GCF_051122295.1 Plectrocnemia conspersa | reverse complement strand
ATTTTTACTGTATATACAAAAATATAAAAATTTTAATAATTAAAATGGTGTTCAATGCACTTATGCAAATATATATGGTGTTAAAAAACACTGTACATTATAATAGTTTTCGAAAATTGTATATTTTTCAACATTACACTTATTGTAAAACATTGGTGATCATATCAATTTTTTAACACCATAAAAGTATAAATAATACAGATCAATGAACGAAATGATTATGAAAAATTACCAATTTTTATACAAAACCCGATCAAATAAAAAATGTTTTAAATTTATTTTTAATATATTTTGGTAGCCATTCTGCAACTTTGCCCAAAAATATATACAAAATACCAGTAAACAGCTTATTTCATAACAAAATATTGCATTAACAATAGGCGACGTATCTGAGATAACTTGTATTATATTCAAAGGTGAGGCAAATGAAAACCTTAAATGTGAGATAAAATTAGCAGTAGTGTCACGTATAGTCCGATGACTGGTCGACAGGTAGCGGTATGAATCGGGCATGCAACACAAAGTAACAGCAGTAGCTTACATTGGACGTTGCAATTGCAACGTGAACCAAAGTGAAACAACACGTGTCTCAGACATAAGCAAGTTCATAGTATCACATCTGGAGATCATTCATTGATCAGTGTGGATTAATTCTATAGTTCCAAAAACTATCATAGAATGGAAAAAATAATATACTGATTCAGCGCTTTATAGCAGAAGATCGTGGCTTTCTATGAAGAATTGTTACTGGAGATTAAATCTGAGTTCACCACTCACAGAAAACACATAGGTATATATTCTAAGCACTGGAAAATTTGTATTTCTGTGAAACACCATAGACTACATAAAAATCATGTCTTGTACTTTTTCATTTAGGAAATCACAAAAAATAATTTTAGGTGTTCATTTGACTTACCTTTGTAAATCAAAATCTAGATAAAACGGATAGATACGCATCTACCTAAAACTTATGTTTTAAAACTGGTGTTAAATTTATATTAATATTAAAAATAGATATTTTGGTAAACAGCTACTTTTTAGATATAATATTTTCGTGTGTGTGTGTATATATATGAATTTATCACATTTCAATAAATTACCATTCATAATATACAAAGAATATACACATCATAACGTAACAAAAACTTTTCAAGATCTATATGATATTACCGACACAAACAACTGTATATATGTAAACAAGTATTAAAAATAAAATTGATATGTAATGTAATCATTTTTGCGATTGATAGGATAGAAGACTAGTATTTTATATTTCAACATGCAACAATCGAATAAGTTCATTATATACAAAATAGTGACAATAGTTCTATCACAATGATGTGATGTAGTAAAAATAAATAGCTTAATAGTAGCAATAAATTAATGGTATAAAATAGCACAATAAATTATAGTTACATTCTAAAAAAAAAATATCTTCGATATGTAAGCAAATAGCAAAACTGATGTTTCATTATGCTTTTTTTTAATTCACATTTTCATTGACATTATCATATGTCGACTAAAAAAACCACTGGTATATTAAATATGTAAATAATAAATATTTCAAGCTGTAATTGATATTGCTCTTTAACTAGAGCTTTAATGATATTGTTATGAATGTGTATAAAATTAAAACGTCAATAAAAATGGACGGAAAATGAATGTGCAATAACTTCATATAGAAATGGTAACATTAATGCTAGAAATCTTCACCTCGATTTAATAATTCCTCTACATTATATGCTCGTAAGAGAAAGATATATAAAATAAAAAGCCCAGCTTTATAAATAATAAAAATATAGCAATAAATAAAATAAACTTACGGTATAAAATGAGAAACAATATCACACAGTCAACATCATCAAACGCACTGACTTTTTATATCCGATTGTTAAAATCGTGTAAAAAAACTTTGGCATATATCACGGAATACGATGAGGTGACGTAGTTTTTGTTTTTTAAGACAATTTATCGTAATATACTAAAGTTACTAACATTCATAACGTGTATTGTCATATGTACTGTATAATATGAGCCAGTCGATCGACCGGCGTCGAATAAATTCTAAGTTTACAAAGCGTCGCGTAACTATCTTTACAATAATTAATACAGATTTATTTTGCTGGTGATGTCTTGCCGGCACATGTGGCAAGTTGTGAGGGTCGCGGCGCATTTGGCGCAGGCGCCGTGGCCGCACAGGAAGGCAACTGTTCTGCGTCTCTCCATGCATATGGGACAGCAGTGGGCTTCTTCGATCTCTTGGATTTTACACTCTAAGTAGCGGAGACGCTCGGCCGATGGCTGTCGACTGCGGCACGGTATTGTACGTCCGTCCACTGTTAACCGTCGCTCTGAAAATATATTCAAATTAACAACTTGATAACCAAAATCTAAAATACTCGAGCGAACCATTGACAAATTATATTTATATCATAAACTAAAACGAAATTTCTAGATTCAATATATTCAATGAGTCAATGATATGCAGCGCTGTTGGGTCGGAGTCGATAATTTTTTTCTTTTATGAATATTTTTTAAATGTGTTGAATATAAATAAGGAAGATAGGATGATTAAAAATAATATAGAATGTAGAGGAACGATAAGAGCAAACAACACCGCGAGATTGCATGATTAAAAGTGAAATAGAAATAACGTTTTTGCTCTCATTGTGTACAGGTGTTTGATTCTATGTGAAGAAATTAGTGCATTGAATGCAAAATATTGGCGGCTCTTCCAAAATAATAAATTTTACCAATTATGGTTCCGCAAACGAGGCATTTTTTCATACGGGCTGTGCAATCTTCGCAAGCCGGACGATGACCGCATGGCTCCAACGTACAATTAGCCTCAGAGAATTCACAACAAACGATACATTCCGTAGGCTTTCCACGAGTGACAGGTCCTACTCAAAACAACAACAGAATTAGTACATCACGTTAATTTTCTAGTCACAATAATACAAGATTACGTACCTGGAGGAGAGACCGACTTCTTTGTTCGCGACGGTCTAATTGGATGTTGAGGACTCGAGGTATTGTTCGTCTTGCCCATAATTTTATTTGCAATATGTGAATAATGCACCGGACTACTATTACTACTGCTGCACTCTCCAAAATCAGTGCTGAATAAGTTGAAGTTGCTTCGTTTAGACGGCGAAGCGTTAACGTTAGCTCCGACATTTGCGCCAAAATAAGACACTTCAATATTACTATTAGGAATAGGCGACGCGACGCCAGCGTTCGACCGGTCGTTGAAATTCTCCGACATTCCGTTGCCGTCGATTGCTAGTGTTCCTAAATTTGTGTTCAATTGATTCAATGAAAAGTTTGCCGGTTGAGGTCTGCTTGGTCCGACGTTTGCATTCGTAGGGACATCTACAATCACGTTTGTCTTAACTTGTTCGTTCTCTTTTAGGATCTAAAATAAAACAAAAATATTATCTTCGAATATCATTTGTATAACAATTTTTACATACTTTCAATCCGACATTATCGCCTGCCATTAGATGATACAGACTCTTTCCTTCTTTATTTTCCAAGAGAGGATCGCATCCTTTCTGAATTAAAAATATTAATATGGCATAGGATATAGCGTTAATGCCTATTTCAGGCCGGTCAATCTGCGTGTAAATCGTGTATATGACTTGACAGTCCTGAAACATTATCCCCACTTAATATAATTTAAAATACACAGATATCACATCAATCAACAAACATTACCTGACTGTTAGGCTTTTGTGCTTCTAACGATTGAGCATTTGCCCTTTTGATAAAGGCTATGTGCAGTGCAGTGTTACCATCCTCGTCTCTAGCTTTCACGTCGCAGCCTAGATTAACTAGTTGCTCAATCACTATGCAATGACCTGAAACACGTATGAAGCGTGAAATTCACATATTGTTTAATTAGAAAATATTATTTATAACAATATATATACCTTGAGATATAGCCAACAATAATGGCGTGACTTCTCTGTTGTTTTTCAAATTTAAATCTGCACGTCCAGTTTTAACCTGGAATTTTTAAAAAAGTTATAGGACTGATATTAAAAACTGATATACAGAATTTGCAATAAGCATTTTACCAATGCGTTAACGGCTTCCGCGTGGCCATTTAAGGCTGCTAAATGCAATGCCGAAAAGCCGTCGTCTTTTCTGCGATCTACGAGCTCCGTAAAACGCAAACATATAGCCGTACATGCAAAACTATTGCCTTTCAGTGCCGCATGTTGTAAAGCGTTAAATCCACGCTTATTAGTTAATGCACAGTTTGTTTCTAAAAATAAGAATAGAGTTGGAGCAAAAAATAATATTTAAATCATTAAACAAGAAATAATCTATAAATTTATCAGGTTTCTACATTCTCATCACTTTTATATGTACAATAAAACTAAAGATTATTACTTTAATCTAAGTCATAAGATAGTACTTATCAAAATGCCCCGAAGAGCACTATCTTTTAACCTCTTAACTGGGCAGTTTTTATTAGGTGATTAAAAATGCTTGATTCCGAACAGGCATTTAATTTTGTCAAATTTAAATTCATTAAAATTTAAAAGATAAATTCATCAGTCATAATGAACAGAATGAAGAACGGAAGATAATAAACAGTCACAGAAAGGCCATGCAATAGTCATTGTGATGATATATGATAATATAAGGTACTATAAGATAATATAAAATTCAATGACAAGTTTTGTGTCATACCCGTTATTAATAAAATAACATTACGACTAGGGTTCTCAATCGAATATTCGAATAATTGATCGAATATTCGTAAAATATTCGTTTATACTATCTCGAATGAAATTTTAAAAATTCTTAGAATGAAACAATTTGTATATTGAGCAACATAGGTAGTCGTTTTTTCTCTCAATATACCCCGAGTGACTAGTGCAGC
The DNA here is from genome assembly GCF_051122295.1 of Plectrocnemia conspersa. Taxonomy (NCBI): domain Eukaryota; kingdom Metazoa; phylum Arthropoda; class Insecta; order Trichoptera; family Polycentropodidae; genus Plectrocnemia; species Plectrocnemia conspersa. Next base: position 6,050,460 of record NW_028277174.1, on the reverse strand, counting down.
TTCAAAATTCATGGTCCTTTATGTGGCTTTATTTTGTTTCGAAATGCAAGACAATGAGACGCTTTTTCTTAACAAAAAAATGATTTTACGGCTTTGAAAAACATTTGTGAATAAAATATTTATCGGTGGTGTCTACCATGACCGAAATACGCAGAATTCGTTCGTTGAATGAAACAAAATGTTGGTAAGGCCCATTCTTTATCATTGTTTAATGCTTATCTCAAAAACAGGCGTGAGTCGCAAATTTTTGTAAAGTTCGTGTTACATTTTTATATTTACTGATTTTTTTTCTGTCAATTTAATAATTCATATACATTACTGCGAACAAAACGCGAGCGAAGCCCGGTACCTCAAATGCTAGTAAATTTATTGAACTTAAAAGCGATGCATTTCTCTTTCCTTTTACATGCTTTGTATAATATTTGGTAACGACAAATAAAATCTTTATACATCACATTATTTTGATCTCTCATTAGAAGAATCATGCCATTGTTCTGCGGACAAATGCCTTTGTATTTTACTACTATCGGTAGACATTCGCTTCACAAGTTATTACTTTTGTTGAAATCTTCATAGATGGAATCTAATTTATACTTATGATCTTCCCGTAATCAACTGATTTTTTATTAATTATCTAGTATAGTTTAAAATAAACTCACATTGTTGCTTAACATTATTATACAGCAACTAATTCACAGTTAGTACCTGGATAATCACACAACATTTGTATGATTCTCATGGCACTATTCAGAACCGACGTGGAAGCAAAAGGAGGTCCACTGGAAGACGTTGAAGTGGATGTGGAATCAGTCGATTGATTGTTGATTGCGTCGTGCAAAGCAGTATCGCCGTACGTATCCTAAAGTGATATTTTTGATTCATTAAATAAATACACACCATAAATAAAGATATTATTTAATACAAATCACAACTCAACATACCTGTAAATTAACATTTGGCTTATGCTGGAGTAAAACCCAAACACAATGAGGTAAACATTTATGAGCAGCGATATGAAGAGCAGTGCAGCGGCTACGGTTAACCGCATTGATATCCACGTCCTTATCGGCAAGAAGTATTTGCAGTATCTAAAAATACGTATCTAAATAAGTATATTCTTTTATGAGCAATAAGAAACAATCTTATCGATTAAATACTAACTTCAGGTTGATTACCAAATGCGGCATCGTGTAAAACTGAATCACCCTCGTCATCGACGGCATTAGGTTTGGCTCCTTTCGATAGCAAAAACTGCACTAGAGCTCTATGACCTTGATATGCGGCTACTTGCAATATGGTTTTACCACAGTACGGAGTATCAATCTAAAATATTGTATGATGATATACATATGTATGTAGTGGATCCTCAGGGGATCCGGTAGAGGTTCGAAAATGGAATGAAAGAACGAAATGGCGCGGCGTTGTTTATTCGCAGCGGCGTCGCGGTAGGACGGGTTAGCACCAGTCCTCACCGTACGACTGCCAGCTGCCAGCGAAAGAAGAGCGTTTTGCAGCAAACAGGCTGCTTTATAGGCACGCTTTCGGCCTTGACAATGTTTATGTTAGCCATAACCCAGTATACAATATACTAACTTAATCCTACAGCTTATATATAATACTAACTTAATCCTACATGTATATATATATATAAAATAATCCTTTATAAGATATTAACATATACATATACTTACAATCGATTTATCCGTTTCGTATAGCTCTTTCACATATTCCAAATTTCCTTGAGCCACTTTACTCATCAGGAGTCGCATTTCAGACTTATCGGTAGCCGGCGGTTTGTTTTCGGTCACTGGACCGCCGTGGATCGCTCCCTGAGCAGTCGGATCGCTTTGTTCAGGAACGGGATATCTTTGCACCAGAATTACACAATCGGGATTGACGGTCCAAATTTGTTTATTGTCATCTTCTAAAATTTGTACTCTTAAATCGCCGTCCGAGTAGACGTGCATCACCCTGGCAGTCTTTCCCAGCGCCTGGTAAAAAACACAAATTAATTTATACTGGATTCTGTCACTCCCGTCTCATCTAGAACTATCAATAAAAATTGATATTGAATTTTTGGCATTTAAAACAAATTCATTGACTTAAAATAACTGAATCTATTAAAAATTCTGAAGAATATAAACTTTTACATTTTCCATAGCAGGTACCCATTCTCCGTGCTGACGCTGTAATTGCTTAGCTTGAGTTACGGAGCTTGTTAGACGAACAACATCTCCGTTACGGTACCAAACGACAGCCACAAGAGCAGCAGGATGGAAAGTCCAACGATTGGGACATCCTAATTTGAAAGAAAAAAACATAAATACATCATAGTTTCATAGAACTTCTACTAAATTAACAAAAATAACAACCTTCGTGTTGTACACGAATATCTCCTCGTTCAGTCACTCGATGAACAACTCCAACTTTTCCTATATACTATAAACAAATAGTTTTAATACTGTCATGGTAAAATGTGACGTATAAAAAACTTACGTCAGCCATTCTAGGATTCCATCCTCCATGTCCTTGCTGCAGATGTCTCAACGTATCCGCATCCAGAGCCACACGGACCCGATCGCCAGGATAGAACCTCGTCATATTACCGCCGGCGTCGTCTGCTCTCTTTTTACTGCCTTGAGGCCCACAATATGATGATTCATCGGGCGTTTTTCCTTTAAAATACCAGATTATAAACAAATCTAATACAATATTAAATTAATAACCTAAAAAATGAGTCTCACCATAGATTGGACAATGATTCCTATAACAATTACCGCCCAGAGCTGGTATAACAAACTTTAAATCCATGACGCCTTTGTGACCGACTCTAAAAGAGCAATTCACATAAATGAGGAAAAACCGAATAATATCGACGCCATTACAGTGTTATCGTAAAATTCCTAGAATGGTAATTTATGGGAAAATACGTCCATTTTACCTGTAATCGTTTTTGCTGCCGTCTTGCCATTTGACACGCGCCACGGATCTGCTCGATTCGGTACCCCAATTGCTGATATCAGTGATGACACCAGTAGATCCTATAAATTAAAAGCAAGTTTAAAATATTTTATTTGCTATATATAGATAAAAAATAGTATACCTATGCCTCCGTCTTGATCTTCCCACTTCCAATCGCTTCCTCTCTGAACAATGGCATCAGGAAAAATGCCTTGAAGTACTATTTTAGTTTCTTTAGATCTTGGAGTTAATTTAATTCTGTATAAATATGTTTGTATTATTATTTTGTAAGTGATTTATTGTTGAGATTATTAATATTAATATAAATACCAACCCTCGTGCAATGTGATAGTCGAATCGAAGAAACGGATGATCTAAATTGTGTATATCAGAATGATAGCAAAGAAAGCACAAGTCGTAGTCGTTGCATATTGTGCATTTGAATCTCATACCTAAGATTTGAGTTTGCTTGCACGAATTACATTCTATGAATGAATGGACAATGCCTGAAATAAAGTAAAATATTGCTAATAAATAAGTAATATAATTTATTTGACGAGTTGTACTAATATATAATTATTTTAATGGGAAATGAAGTTAATTAATTAACCTATATGATTCAAAGATGTAGCGCATGAAATATTAAATTAATAAAAAATACTTTCAATTGGAATATCGCAATTAATTAACGTCTTATGACTTATATTAACTCCTAGCACTTTTTATAACTGGACTAACTTACTTTATATAAATAATTTTACTCACCGCATTGTGCATTGTCCACCATGACAAGATCATACTGTCCCTGATATCCGGTGCGATAGTTGGATCGCAAGCCAGAGTCCCAACAAACGACGACTGTGTTATTTGGTGTCTGCTTGCTGCCTGGCTCTCCCAATTTCAAAACAGTGCCTACGCAACCTAATCCACCATCTTAAAAAAATTACAAATAATCACTCAGTAAATACTCAATTAGCATCTTGGGAACAATTTATCATTATTAAAACACTGAGCACCTTCACCGACTGCGAGATAATTGATGCCAATTGAGACCGACCGAGTCAAAAATGAATCACCATTAATTGTGTGATGCGACATTGTAGCAGGTAGTCGAGGATATATTTTAAGATATAAATACGAGCATGATTAATACTAAATCCGACTTTCGTCTGCAAAAAATGGTGATTCATCTGTGAAGTATGCAAAAAATGTCTGTGCCACCGATGTACCCGCTGTACACACATGTGCGTAGACAAAACATTGGGGGGCTAAAAATAAAGCAGGAAATAACTTCCCCCTCGTCAAGACTTTCCGGCATACGCCGACTCAATTGAGTATTCCGATCAAGGTTTATTTAATTATATTATTGACTCAAATTAATTTTAAAAAAAGAATAAAATATCCACTAATAAAATACATATTTAAAAAAAGACAAAACCAAATTATTTTATTTTTAAGCTTTTCATTATCAAAGGTCGTTGAACTCTATAATTACGGGGTTTTTTATTTCCACAGTGATAATTCCATTTTGTATTAAAATATAATTATGAGCAAGATATGTTATACATTAAAAGTGGTTCTAATTATATTTTTTTACATTAAAAATTGAGGTAATAATATTAGCTTTGACTGTCAATATGTAGATATATATTTTTTAAGAGCAAAATATAAACCAAAAAGTACTACTTACTCAAATTGTTTAATTGGTGCTTACTTATAAATGTTAGCATCGATTTACATAATTTGATTTTCAAGGTGAATTTGTAGAAATATTCTAAGAAATGCTATTCGAACTGAGTTGTGTCACTTCGAGTATGTGAATTCAAAGTTGTATTTTTGTTTTAAATTATTATTTTTTATTCAACTTTATATGTAGTCTGTATTAGCGCATTGGGGTAAACTTTTAGGTCATAACAGCCATAATTTAAAAATATAAAAAAATAATTTGTATTCACGTAATTAAAGAAGTCCTCGAAAAAAAAATTTTATGCAGTGCATTGAAGGAAAAATTGACTTTTTTAAAGAGATTTATGTACTTAAAACAACACGTTATACGGGAAAATAGCGAGAAACATTTTTTAATTACCAAAGGAGTTTTTGTTTTAGCAAGAAATAAGCCAGAAAGGGTGATGAGAATTAAGATTTATTTATAGTATTTATGGTTTCCTTTCGAGTGACAAATAGTTTACTCTTATAGAAAAGAAAAATAACTTTTATGTTTAAGTTTATATTAATAGCATGCGAAAAAATGTAATTGTCGAAGTAAAGTGGAATAATCTACTTACAGTAATTTATTGAATTACAGTAAAGTAAAATACATTAAAATAGAAAGAATTTAGAAGCAAAATATCACTAATTCATCTAGCTAACTGTATGATCTATTTTACGGTCATTGTTATTAAAGTGAGCATGAACCCTTTTACATCAATGGAAACTTCAAAACAAATTGTTCAAACCGAAACCCAACCTAAAAAAGTATTACTTGAACACCCCTCCTTGAATTTGGCCAGAAAAAGGCATGTCATTTAATGAAATACAGAGGTTTAATTCGTTCCGTAACGGAGCTTATAACTCAAATTACTCATATGTCAAATAAATTTTCTCCATTGAAATGAATTGAAATATTATTAATCCATTTCAATGAGGAAAATCAAAATGGATTAATGGCAATTGAATTGGTAAATACATACTACTTAGATTAATGGTATATTTTTTTTAAGTGATGCAATATGTTTTTTTTGCTCATCTTACCAAGTGATTTTTTTTTAATTTGTCTGTATCTCAAAATACTTGCAAGTCGAGGTTCTAATGTACTATGAATCTTAGTGAAATCAAAATATTAAAAAAAAACAACCACAGACTGAACAATTTCTCCCCCACTGAAATGACATTCCTAAATCGCACTTTTCACGTGCGTTCTTTAATACTTTGCCCTATAAATGCAAATTATTACATTTATAGTGTAAAGTATTAAATTTATTACGTATTGTTCCGTATTCAAGTGCAAAGTATCAAATTTATAGTGGAATATATTTTCCATATAATAATAATAGGAAAACACCAAAGCAAGAATATGTTAACTGACATTTTAAAATTAAGTTTTGAAAATTTATTCCGAAGGAGAAAATATGTTTTTTTTTAAATAAGGAAGAATTAATTAAGACATGAATTTATTTACTAAATTTTATTTTATCGAAAAAATGACATTCAATGTTAGGTCATGAATGCCCTTCATAAAAATATCCTCAGATATAATAACGGAACGGTCTTTTAAAATTATGAAATTATTCAAATGCCATTAGAAAGCGATTCAGCTGTAATTTTGAAATTACTTAGTTTTCTTGTCAAAAATCTAATTAAAAATATCATGAAATGTAATTGTTAAATATTTTTTTACAATTTTAATTATTATTCCTACTATAAAGCAATACAGTCAAATAGCAGATGTCTTGAAACTATGTTTTGTTGAGCGGCCTCACATATTCTGGCAAGCCAAATTCTAGTAAAACTATCTAACAATTTTAAATTATGAAATATTGATGATATATGTATAAAATAAAATTGAGCGACATAAATATTTAAATTTAAGAACGCCTAAATAACTCAATACTGAGTTTATCAGTTAACACTTAAATCAACGGGTTGTTTTTTCGCTAGCTGCCAGTTTTTCAAAATTTTGCACAACACATTTAAAAAAGAATGGTAACTAAAAGGAATAATAAAATAAATGTTTTATCAACGGTTTTCAATCTGTGTAGATTGCGTTTTATTTTTATTAAAAATAAATATTTATAAAAAGTCGTCGTCGGCGGGTTAGAAAAACTTATGGGGGGGTCGAAATAAATTGATTGTGTAATTTATGGCTTAGTCACACTGAAAAAAAGTTACCGAGTGATTTTACAATGCGTGTAAAAATAAGCTTCGATCTCTATTCAAGAGAAAAAATAAAATATTTTTTTTTCACACAGTATGGTTAAATAGTACGGAACCCGTCGTTAAACATCAGAGGTGAAAAAGGGTAGATTCTACCCGTTCCATGGATTACCATCAGCGAACATGACGGGTAGATATTACCTGACCTATGGGTTAGGTGTAACTATGTTTTATATATTATAATAATATGATCTGCAAGATATGTCCCGGACACAAATTAAAATATAAATAATAAGTAACAATTCTGAATTTTGATAGATTAAAAATATATGTATAAATTTGGACGGAGCGCAATTATCATGATTAGCAAGTAGCAAGGGCAGACGTTCGACTACGTAGGAGTGAATTTGAACGAACCAGTGTTTTATCATGGTCAACCTTACGTAATATTTTCAAGTTGTAAAAATCCTGCTACTACAGAGAAAAATTATAAATAGTAACCAAGAAGATTCACGCAATATATTATTTTTTTATTCTTGTAAATAATGGTAAAATTTAAAACGACTTTTTCTACAATTAAACTTACCTCCACAAATGATAAATTCCAAGTTGAAACATTACAGGAATATGTAAATAAGTTTTATTTGAATATTTTGTGTATCTAAGTTGTTAAGATTTAAGGGCTAATAAAATATATACGTATATATGTTATTGTCTTGGGATTATACAAGATTAGCATGTTCCGAACGGAGTACGATGAAAGGGCATTTGAAACAAAGGAAAGTCGTCGAATTAAAATAGTAATAATAATAAAGATGATTTTTTGATTTAATGATGATAAATGAGTATCGCGAGGGGTAGGGGGTAGGGAATTCGAGGGGAATTACCTTGATCGGCCCAGATCCAATCGGGGCCGCGCACCACGCGCGCCCCCGCGAGGTACATGTCTGCAGCGCGCCCCCGGGGGCTCGTTTCGGCGCCCCGCCGCTCACCACATGCCAGCGAACGTTCGACTCTTCGTCGCGACCTTCGCCATCGCGCAGCGAAACGACGGACCCCTCGCACAAACGCTGCTGTCAAAATACTACTGTGACGTCACAGAGCGCACACATATGATTCGCATCTTGAGATGCTTTTTTTCCTTTTTCCTCTCCGCATGACTCACTCGTATGACAAATATTCACTCTTTAAACATTTATTACAAATCGTCTTCTTTTATTTTATTTTATTTTATTTTATTTTATTTTATTTTATTATATTCGTCGTTTATCATAAGGCTTTTGTGAACAAAAATCGCCGAATAATGGCAGCACCAATGAGGGAAAACAAAATTTCTCCTCCTCGAACAAAAAATTCAGAAATGCCCTTCTTATTTTTAGTTACGATTTTGCCTAATAGCTTTATAGCTTCTTTCATTGATTCAAATATAAATTTACCTTTTAAAAATACTCGGTGCTGCTATTGGTATAAACCATGCCGTTTTATTATTATTTGACTTTTAGCGATGAATGAGTACTTCGATGACTATGGTCTGATTGACGAGATGATGCAGTGGCATAGCTATAATTTGTTACGCCCCTCAAACATACATCACACATACTTTAAAATAAAATAAAAATAACGTGTAAAAATGTTACCGAGTTCCCCGAGTTGTGTCTGCTGAACATTCTTTCAGTTTATTAAAACACATAAAAAAAAACACGTGAAAAATTTCGACTTCCTAACGTAGACCAAACTCTTTTGCTGTGGTATTAATTAACAAAAGTTTTGAAATAATATTCTAAATATCGATAAAAAGTTATTGAAACATTGTAAACATGTATTTAATTTTCCAATTCACTGTTTTCTGGTAAATAAACAAGATTTCATAACAAAGTACATGTCTTATTTAATTTAAATTAACCCTGCATTACCTTGACAAATTTTTGAATTCACCACTGTCAGGTGCTATAAAAAAAGATAATTTAATATATTAGTGGAATTTTAAACTTCTCGCATCCCGCATTTCAACCTAATGCTTGTACTACACTCTCTGGAAGTTGTCCGAGCCGAAGTTACAACTGAATTCGGCTGAGACCTTCGACTTCGAGGAAGCGACCACACTGCTACAAATTTCATATGCCGTCCAGACGGCGGCCATGAATGACGTCTGGACGCTGCGGCGGCTTCTGTCACGTACAGCTGGCATATTTGCGCGCGATCGAAAAATGTACCAAATAATCGCAATTTTTAAATTGTTATTTAAATAAGTTTGTATGGGCACTCACCAATGCAATATCAGTGAAAACTTTTCGGTCGTAAATATTCAATTTAAACAAAATCTTTGTCGGCTTTTGCAAAATCTCACAAGGCATAAGAATGATAGTTCAGAATACGAACACCACACTGTGACTATCCTAGAATTTGTCACCATCGATTCTAAATAAGAATTCGTTATGGTGTGACATTTATATAAACCGATCTAGGAAAATACATAAGGATATTCTAAACGTTTTTTTTAACAAAATCAAGTACCAATAATTATTTTTTAATTATTTAATTTTATATGAAAAAAATATAATAACGATATTTTTTAGAAGAATATACTATCAAAAATATAATTAATCCCTTTTGGTGCCTTAAAATATTCAAAGATGTCAGTAAGTCTGTTGAAGTCCCCGATAAGCATATGGTATTATAACTTGACCACGATGCAGCGTCCGACATACGTGTTCACCATAAGACGCCTACGCGCATACTGAAATTGAACCGAGTTACTCGTTCTATCTCAGTTTGCGAAAAACCATTGTTGCGACTTCTCCTCTTTGGAGATGGCCGTCTTTTGTTCTCGAAGGACCACCGTCTCTCGACGGAATTAAACGCCTCAAGCACTATTGAAACGCTTTATTACTAAGTTTACATCCTCAGGCTCCTTACGCTGACGCACGACCACTCGCCGTCAGAGCCGCGTCGCTTACTTGTCAAACAGAAAAACCGAAGCACGGCCGTAACACTATTTTATTCGGCCATGCAAAAATTGTCTGAACAACCATATCATTATCTCTCTCACTCTCGTCACTTAACACGCGAGAAAGCGAAAGGGGAAGTATCTCACCGCTCGTGCTCGGAAGAGCAGCTCCGACTTCAATCTCTTTGACTTCGGTCGTTTTGCTGACAATGTTCGGAAGCGCTGTAAGCTGGCCAAGTCGACCTAAATTACCCCCACTTTACCTTCCGTTCTCGGTAACCTCGGACAACTTCCGAGAGATCTTAGAGCGGGCAGAACCGAACTCGACCGAAGTAACCCACTATATTCTCCGTACTTGGCCAACCGTGGCCTACTTCCAGAGAGTGTAGTGCAGGCATAACACATCTCAGCATCTCAAAACGAATAAAAATTTCCAAAATGACCTTTTTTTTAGTTTTATAATTATGGTAAGCCTAAATATACAGGTAGAATTTTATAATACAACTCAAGATTAAATAATTTGGCAAATCATTGAAAACATCACTGAATGTTCTAATTGCGATATAAAGCGCTCCACAATGCTATATATCAACATAAATTATTTTATTTGATCTCTTCTGTGATTTTCAAAATTCCTAAAAAAAAACAACCAATTAAATGCGATTCATATTAATACTTTTAATAGTTGTATAAGAGAGCAACTATTTTGAATATAAATGTAATAGTACCTAGTAATATTTTATATTTTTTCAATTGGCAACACCACTTTTAATACACATGGTTCGAATTGACATTTAGTTTTCGATAACCGAACATGCGTTGAGCTTCGATAATGACAAGTTTAACCAAAAAAATAGACATCGGATTCGTCGCAGAATGCGAATCCTGGAAATTGCACGCGAGGTTCTTCCCGAGCAAAGTAGGTGGAAAGCCATCGTGGCTTAATCGTCGTCCGCCACAACCTAACTCCTTAAAATGCGGAAGTTGCAACGAACCATTGCTATTTTTGTGTCAGGTAACCACAATCTATACTTAAAACGTTTATTATTATCGTATTGTAATTAATGAATACTTTAGATATATGCGCCAATCGACGATAACGACGATGCGTTCCATCGGACGCTCTTCGTGTTCATATGCAAAAGTGGAAGTTGCTACAAACCCAGCGACTCCAACAACATGAAAGTGTTCAGATGTCAGTTGCGTAGAGACAATGAGTTTTATCCTTCGGAGCCGTCGATAGAGGACGAAAAAGAGGTTAGATTGATTAAATCAATTTTGTACATATTTGATCGTGTCATTAATTAAACGCATGTATTTTAGGTATTTGATGATTCGAAATGTCCATCTTTATGCCCCGTCTGTGGATGTCGAGGTCCAAGTCATTGTTCTAAATGCAAGAAAGTCAACTACTGTTCACGATCGCATCAAATATACGATTGGAAGCATGGCCATAAGGAAGCGTGTTCTTCTGAAAACGTATTACTTATTATCAATCGTTTTATCCTATTGTGAAATTTTAAATCATAATTTTATTTAACTTTTCAGTCCACGGATGTTACACTGAGAAAAAATGAATTTCTATTGCCAGAATGGGAAATTATAATCGAAGAAGAGAGCGATGTATGATTTTTTTTTATATTCTCTACAATATTTTTGCCACAAAGATTAATTAAAAATTACACATTGATTTTAGCTCTTTTTTAACATAGTATATATAACACTAATTTAAAATTGAGTTTTTGTTAATAAAAACTAATGATCCATTTATCAAAATTTAAAAAATGATATAGATAAAAATTTATCTTTGCAACAAAAATTGCAAAAATATTGTTCACCATTACTATATATAAAATTAATAATAAAAATGATTTAAACCAACTTCAGATTGACGATGCAAAAGAGATATCGGTCGAAGAGGAAATGAAATACCTCGAAAGGTTGATAAAAGAAAAGAAGGCTGGAACTTTGATTAACGAAAGCGAAAATGAGTTAGAATTATACACCAATAAAGATGCACACGACAAAATGTTCAGTAAATTTAAAAAACGCATAAGTAACGATCCCGGCCAAATCATCAGATACGATCGTGGCGGTGAACCTTTGTGGATCACATCCGTTCCCCAAATATCAGGTGAAGATGTGCCAAATTGTCAATACTGCAATGGTAAAAGACAATTTGAATGTCAGGTAATATACAATACCTTTTATCCCTACTATTAGTTGACAAATTAATAATTACTTTGTATTTCAGATAATGCCTCAATTATTAAACTTCCTGGACTTGGATCTAGCTGTCAATAGTATAGATTGGGGAATTTTAGCTATCTATACTTGCTCTAACAACTGCACTGGACCAGAAACACCATATAGAGCTGAATATCTATTCAAACAAGATATTGTACAAGCTCCGACTTCGAAAGAAGATTAATTCTTTAATGAAAATAAATGAAACGCAATAATTATTATTATATAATATATTAATAAATACAATTTTAAACGATACATGATTTATTTTTAAAACCTACAAAATATATACAGTAAATAAGAAATATCTAGCTTTTGCCGAATTTTTCAGTCGATACGTATGTTAAAAGGTCGTTTAAACCGCTAAATTCCGTTCTTGATTGTGGTGGATCATTTTTAGGTATTCTTGGTAGAATATTTCCCATTTTATACCTGAATTCCTTAAGCTGTAATGACAAACCATATTAAAAATGATCTTTTACTAAGAAACTATAGCATATTAAAGGGCTATAGCTTACATCCTTAGCGCCAGATAACTTCCAAATGCCATAAAAGAATAATGACGATCCAGTGACGGCGTAAAATGTACCCCAACCTAAAGCGCGCATTGCTAAAAATGCTCCATGGTCTGCTAATTCCACCGATGTGACTACGCCTTCAATTTTAAACATAGGGTAAATATACCTTCATTTCACTTGGACAATCATAAATTAAATTACCTTTATTGAAGAAGTGGGGATCGTTCCTTTTAGCGCCCATTATTGTATAGCTGAAACCAACTATCGCTGATACTGTAGCGGTCGATATGAAAAATGCTCCAGCTAAAAGAGTAATTAATTTAAAAACTTCATGGATCGAGTATTGCTTATGTCTATCAAACCTTTGAATCTTTCAAGCTTTTCTTTTGATGTTTGAGAATTTTTGGTTGATATGACATTTTTATCTGCTTCTGACATTTTATCTTTTAGGTTATATTATGTCGAATAAATGCTGCCATAGTCGAGAATCAATGATTGCACGTGAAGGTGTTGCCAGATAAAATATTATTTTAATCGTATTTAACAGACAGAGAGTGGCGTAACTACCAGGCAGGCAACGCACGCGGGCCCTTAGGATTAACAACAATGTATATATCAATAAGCAAAGACATTCTTATAATATCATTAACGATGCTAAATAATTTTGGGTGTCGACCGCGCGGCTACAATTGTTTTTATGGACACGGAAGCCACGTTAAACGCACTCTAAGTGTTAAAGAAAATTATAAACATAAATCGGAGTCTTTCGATTTTTTACGACTCCGACTCCTCCTAATATACCAAAACTCCGTGAGTTCAACTCCACAATCCTGATTTATAGAAATATTTTGAGTTAAGTCACTAAATACATATGTATTAAATATAATTATTTTATTATATCAATGTAGATAGATCTATTAAAATATAACATTTGTTTTTTTATTTATATTTGTAAATAATTATTAAATAATTTAGATGTAGTTTAATCTGAAAAATATTTTTCTGAATTGATTAATATATAATAATAGCACAATTTTATGTAATGTAATTTTCAAAACTTTAAATAATTTAATTATATTTAATAATTATATATTAGTAGTTCACTTTATAAGTGTCCTACTATAACATTCCCAATTTTGTTATAATTAGATATTTATTAAAATTCGTCTATACTAATTTTTATTTTCCAACCGACTATTCACACAATTGCTTGATGATATGTATATATTAAGTTATTTTGCCTTCTCTTTCTTCAAAAATCGCGGAACTAATCGACGAGCTTACTATGTTGATTAATAGTCTTATCTTTGAGTGATGTCAGATATATATGGGCTAGCTGCTCTCAATAAAAAAGATAATTTATTATTTACAAATATTTTAGCGAGACTCATATACATAATTATATTACACATAATAATTATTAACATAGATGTCATCGATTTCCAGACTTTCAGTCTGGTAGTTAATACTTCTTGTAGATATTCATTATATCTGGTTGACTCACTCAGTTGGTACATATTTTACCCAGTTGTAACGCATTGGGCTTACGCCTGTCAGGTTACAACGGAAGATTTAATAAAATAATATAATAATAATATTGAAAATAAAACATAATGAAAACCAAAAAATAATATTGGATTGTACATATGTTTGCAGTAAATTTTAATTATCCTTTTGATATACAATAGTTTATAAATGATTTTTAACTCCAAAAAAATTTTATGTAGATGAAACACAGTTCTGCAAAATAATGAATGTCACAACTCTTTAAATAGTGGGTGTTGATAATTTGTATCCTACTCTTCAGTTATGCATGAATTCAAGCATCACTCATCATTCAGCCACTTCAAAAACCACTACCATGAAATCATTATTTGGATTTAAATGATATATTTAGAGTTAACGCAGATTTTAATTTTGCACTTGCAGATAAAACCATCAATTAAAGAAAAAATAACATTTATTTTTGTTTTATTTTTTTAATTTTACAAAAATATTATTTTAAAAATATAAGCCAGTGACTAACAATAAATTATGCAATAAGCAAATCGATTATATATCTTTTCAGCATATAAAGGTGCATGATATATGCATTTGTTAATAGACTAACATATATAGAATAAAGACAAATATTTATAATAATATGGTTAATTTCTATTTAACTCATAAAATATGTACATAAAATTTAATTATTTGTGAATATGAAGCAAGAATTCAATGCGTAAGAATTTACTTTCGCTTTTTTAATTCTTCGAATCTCTTTGTTAAGTCATCAAAATCAATCTCATCTCTCGGTGCGTTTCCTTTGTTGCCGGAAGAGGATGGAGCATTAGGAAATACGTCAGAAGGTACACTAGGCAAGTCGGGAATGTCCGGAAAGTTAAGATTTGAGAAGTTGTTTCCGTCCGGAAATTTATTACGCGGTTGCGGTTTAGGCACATTGGACTTCTGAAAGCAAATGTTTATTAAAAATATAGATTAAAAAATATATTAAAATATGAATACCATTAGATTCTCATCGGGTGTTAGACTCTCATAAGCCGGTGGCAGATTGTTCATCTCCTCTTGTAAAAATGAAGTATTAAGATCCTTCGGTTCGTCCGTCGGCGGTGGTATGTTATAAGTCATCGGTGGAAGTTGGTTGGAATTATCATGCGGCGGAATGACAAAACCAGAACTACCGCCAGGGTTTGAATAAGGCGGCAAGGGCTATATTTAATAAGATATTTTTTAAAAAATAATTACATTAATAATAGCGAATTAGGAATAAACTATATTACTGGGTATTGGAATGGTTTATTAACAGGCATCGGTATAACAGGTGGCGGTGGAAAATCAATAAAACCAGGCGGCCTTGGAGCATTAGGCAGACCTAAATCAATAAGTACTCCATCGTCTATAAAAATAAAGAATAATTATATAATCAAACGTCTAGTTAAACTTAAGATAAAATAAACGTATATGAATACTTTTCTCTGGATGTTCTTCTTTCATAACGTTCGGATCTGGATCGTAATCGATATTATAATTGTTGGCAATCTCCATCAGATATTTTTCAACGAGCAACTTGGGCGGAGTGTGTATGGACAATTTGTGCTTCAACTTTTCGCTGATCGTTTCGATCGCTTCCTTTTTACAAGCTTCCGAATATTGTTTGCCATATTTAGCTCCCAATAAATCGCCGATAATTTTCAATTCCTAAAACAAGAAATAGCAATTTCATTTAATTGTACAATTAAAATAAAACTAAGCAAATAACGAAATACAAAGTACCAACTTGAATATCGGTCTGCATTCGGGGAGCTACCCAAATCAAACTAGACACGGCCTCAGCAATACCGCCGTCTAGTTCTGTCATTTGTGTTATTAGACCAAATCTGGCCAAAAGTAAATCGCAATACATTTCCACAATTTCCATGGCCTCCACTAGATAATCTTCTCTAAAGCGCAATAGTGACAGTTATAGGCATTTACGTTACTGGCGTTAATTATTTCATACGAACCTTATGATATGTTCGACTCTGATTTTGGCTCGTTCGACTTTCTCCGATTGAAGATAGTCTGCTATTTCTTTTCTGGACTTTTGGGCCAATTCAGTCTTTTTCTTCTCGATCAACTTCAACCGGTTGATGGCCAGTCGAAGGTGAGTCTTCAGCTTGGTGTAATTCGGCGAACTCGAAAACATGGCGAAACAAGAAGAAAACCCTCAGAATAACCCAATGGGAAGTGACTCACGGTTTGATCACAATAAAGCGACTGACGTTTTTTTAGTGTTGCCATTAAGGTATATCAAATAATTACAAGGTCGTATTAATTTTAGAAAGTTAAATTAAAACCATTCATGCATAAAACGCATGAACTACAATAATAACCTTCGTTAACATTATTTGAAATAATTTCACTTTTTAGTCTAATTTTAATTAATGATTTTTGTAATGACGTGCCCCTTAAAATGTTTATTTATGAAAATAAATAAAATTAAAATCAAATATATACTTAATTTCATGAGCCGTAAAACAATAATATTTATTCAAAAAAATTAACTTCAATGAAAAATATTTCTAATAAAGGATAATAGTTTCCCCCCTCCTTAAAATAAATAATATAGTTAATTATAAAAGCAAAAATACATTTTTAAATATCTACTTATTACTTATGTAATAATAAAATTAATTTAAGTGTTTTTTAACATTTTTTGACGAGAATATTGTCTATGGCATACGCAATGCGAATGCCGGAAATGACGACACGGCGCGCGATTTGAATAAGATACATACCTAGAATCTGCCGAACTAACAAAGTAAATCAAAATATTGAGTAAATATGACATTATATACTAAATAAATGAGTATTTTTTTAAATAAAATTGATATTTTATTGTATTTTTTATGTATGAATAAAATATTAAACTAATTTTTCTAATTTTAGTATAATTTTACAATTTAATTAAGATACGTATTATCATATTTTTTTATTACTATGCCTTGTTATTTTTATAATATTAGATGTTTCTTAATGATCTATTGAGCGTGTTTAAATAATATACTCAAACGTTTATTTTTTAGCTTTTTTGAATGTAAATTTTCGACAATTGGCGCGATTATTGTAATATGATAAGTGTAGTAAAAATAAAAATGTAAATTTACCTGCAGGTGGGAAACTTTAGTATGCTTTTTATTTAAAGAGTTATTGAATATATGGAAAAATATGTCACTATCGATTTACCTATAAAAAAAAGGGTGACACTTAAAAATGATTAATATAATTAATTTAAATTATACACTTTTTTCGACAAAATTCTGTGAGATTACACGCTTAATTTAGCTGTTTCCGCTCAAAAATATGTTTTCAAGATATAGTCGAAATTGTATTTAAAAATGTTTTTATAAAAAAGCACTTAATAAAAACATACATACATGTATAATATTTTTATAATTAAAAGTTAAGTTTTATGTTTAATAATAAACTTTGAATTTCTTAAAGTTGGGAAAAAATATATTGTACAATGTTGTTTAGGATTTATTGCACTGTTTTTGGCGATATTTTTTTGCATACAAAAATCTACTCGTTTATTGAAATATATTATATATAACTAGTGATTTTGTATTATGTGGTGCAATAGACAATTAAATATTTCTATATATTATAGTTATAATATGTCGATTGGAGTTGCGACATGCACATGATAACAGTAGAGCGTTAGTCAGTCGTTGGTTCGTGCGACTCGGCTCGGCGCGAAGGCGTCAAGGTGTTAACGCGGGTCGCGGTCCTTCGATGGGCCGCGATCAGACCGCGCCCGCCGATTGTTGCCCGCCGCCATATTTAGAGTGACCGGAGGGCCGACCGGCGAAAAGGCGCTAGTACCGTGGGCCGCCACCGGTGGCGCTAGTGTCGTTCGCCACACTCGCTGCGCCAGGCGCCGCACCCGCCCGCGCCCCTCGCCCCTCGCAGGCGGGGATGCGCCCCCGAGAACGAGCCCAGCAGGTACGTCGGCGCAGCCGATGTCGTTTCGTCGCCCGTCGACCCCCGGGGGCTCCCTTTCGACGGCCGCGTCGCTAGCGTCTCGTCGGACAATGCCCCGACACGAGTGACGGATCGAACCGTAACCGTCGATCCTCGAACTCGTCGCTCATCGTTTCCTTCTCGTCCTCAGCCTCCACTCGCCTAGCTGCCATGGCTCAGTACTACCACATCCTAGGCCAGCCTCAGCCCATGACGATCGAAGATCTCCAAAGGATCAACATCTGCGTCGACGGCTCTAACGCTTTCATCATCAACTCGGACGAGACGGCTTATGGGCCTCAACAGGTGAGGCCGTATTTTACGTCCGTTTTCGATTTATGCTACTTATACTTTTAATAGGGATAGGGATTATTAACCCTTTGAGGAGTATCGCCATACATTTACGGTGGTCGATCTTTCACTGTTTTCAGGTACCCCATATACTTATAAATTTACATATATAATTGGAGAAATAAGAAATAATATGTTTATATAATATATTTTCTAATTTGATTAAATGTAAATGATTTAAATAGTACGAAATATATTAACACAACAAAAAATAGTTTATATTAATTTAATAAAAAATATTAAAAGCCGAATAATATGTAAAAAAAACATAGTAATACAAAAAAGTAGTAAAATAAATCAAAACAATAAAACTAAAAAATTTAAATTTCCTATAAATGCAATATAAAATAATGATAAATAAATAGTAACAGAAATAATTATGGAAAAATACATATAGGTGTATACTAACAAGTTAACAAATGTGTATAAATTAACTCACTACTCCAAAAGGTTAAAAAAAATCTACCACGACGGGCTAATTCTGCAAACTAAAATCATCAATACGTTATCTGTGGAAATCGATCGAAATGCATTATTGATAATAAAAAATTATTTAACTTCATCGCTATACCATATGTGTGCTTAACGACAGTTTTTTTAAAAAACCGCGTTTAAATAGCCAAGCGATTATATTTAGATAGAAAAATAGAATCATTGAAAGATCTTAAAGTGGAAATGAGCAACGAAACTTTAACGAGATGATGTTTCATAGATAGAAGTTGAACTTGTAACTAAACAAACGAAAGAAACTTAATATTCACATACTAACTAATTTACTAGTGTTTACAAGCAGTGCAGGACTTTATTGACTGCCATAAACTGATTCATTATAAAATATCTATCGACTTCAAAACTAAATAACCGTGTAAGTCAAGAACTTACTGTTTGGCTTTTGGTTGGGAAAAGAAAAGCTGCTAAAAATATTTTTATTACAGCTAAATCCTTTTTAGCACAGTGTCCTCTATATAAAGATAATTTTTGCCCTAAGCAGGGAGGTCGTTTCAGCTTTTTCCAGCAAGGAACAAAAGTTGATAGTTTTTTAATATTTCGATTTCATTAAGCTTTATAATATTTCATTAAATGACATGCATTTTTCTGAGCAAATTTAGGGGGGGGGGATAAATTAAAAAAAAACAATAAAATCGTACTGTCGCAGTTGAAACACTCGGTTATCTAGCATTCATATTAAAACTTTTTATAACAATATTACGACTTACAATGAAACCGAATTTTGCGCTATAGTAGGGGGCAAAAACAATTATCCCTTCTCAGTAGTCATAATTGTTTTTGCGCCCTCCAATTTATCAAAATTCGGTTTGAATATATTTTGACCAACACTCATATCAGTAGTAATATCGGTAAAGATAGCTATCATATTTTTAAAACATAGTGTAATATCCAAGTGCAGACAAACTATGGACCAATATGCAACATCTGTCTATACTTTTTGTTCTGCTTATTTTCCTTTGAGAGATGACTTAGTTTGTATTTATCACGTGACCTAATAAAAGTTCTAAAACTATAATTAGTTTTAGAACTTTCATTATGTTAGATTTGAATTAGAACAGCAAATAGACATTTCGCAACTGTCAAATTGCGTTTCATAGACATTTTAGAGCAGTTAAATTATATTTTCGTTGGTAGAAATACACATCTACTCGTGAAAATGTATTTGGACTTCACTAGTATAACAATATAACTTCAACGAAAAAGACATATTAACTGTAAAATTTATATATGGCATGTAAATAAATTTATTTATTACTCCATTTGGAAAAATTTAAATCATATAATTTTACTAGCACCTGCCAGATAAATTATATTTTAACTGGTAAAAATATATATCTACCTGTGAAAATGTATTCTGATATGATTTCACTGAAAATACATATTTTAAAAAATATTTTCCGGATAGACTCGATACTGTTTTCGTTAGATTTTCTTAGAGGGACAACCCGTGAATTTCTGGTTTAGAATCAGGGAGAATCATTTTAGAATCATTTTAGCTTTTTCCAGAGGTGAACAGTCTTGGTCGTTTTTTAATATTTTGATTTCATTAAGATTTATAGTATTTCATTTGATGACATGTATGTTTCTGGCGAAATTCAAGGGGGGTAAATGCCCCCACCTGCTCCTCCAAATTGACGTCCCTGGCACTAAGGATAGAGGTGCACTGAGTAGCAAGGTTGGGTAATAACCATTGAAGACGCTTTCTACAATTTTGTATGTTGCATTAAAAAATATATTAAATGATCTTACCTTCTCAGTACATATTACCTAAAATGGTACAATACGTACAACTTCCATAGTATTTTATAACCGCAGGAGTGTGAGGATGCAAAGTCGAATTTTTTATACTGATTTTTATACGTTTTTAACAATCTGTCCAGCAAATACTGCACTTATTATTAGTTAAATTTTGATTTTATTCACGATTCCAATCATGTTATCAGCTTTTGAGAAAAATCGTAAAAATTCTCACGAGTGACTAAATGAACTGGTAACATGAATCTAATTGATATAACATATCATTTCTCAGAAGTAAAAAATCCATATTTAAATTAGTCACCAAGCATACTCAATATAATGGCGATGATGCAGTTTTATTACAAGGATTTATGAAGTGATAATTGTTTTTGCGTGATAATTATGTTTTAATGTGTCTCGTCCAAATATCATGGTATGATCAGTAATGGATAAATTCTTAAGAAAGATACTAAGATATTTTGGACTATTTAAAGGTTAGACAGATTAATATAAAACTCTTAGTTTTCGGGTCAGATTTTAAATATGATTTTGATCAGAATTTATATTAAATGGTAAGAATTATTTTGTCAGGTGGTTAGAATATTTTTTTCAGTCAGTGTTTATTACAGTTCATTGGTCAGTATTCATAAAGAATAGCCAGTATTTATATTATATAGTCTGTATTTTAACCTCAGTCAGTTTTATGTTGACAGACAGTCAGAATAATAATACTCATTATCAATGTGTTTTAGGGCCAACTTGTTTGACTGGGTTCATAATATTGTAAAATGTCAACACAACAAGCCAAGAGTGCTCTCCACCGCCGCTCTGTTGTTATTCCCGCTTCTTTCGTCGCTCTGAATACTTTTGCATCCTACATATAATCAAATAGATTCAATGAATTCATGGGGTATTCACATTCAGACCAACACACTCGTACATAACTTTTCCAACAGTTTACGTGCGAGCGACATATTTTATAAGATATTTCTAAAATAAATCATTATTGCCCATGTCTATTTATAAATGTTATACTATTGTTTTTAATTACTTATATTTTAATTCTGATCGCCCTATATTTTTTTCTGACTATTTGGTGTTTAGATTATGACCCTAAATAATATAATGACCGAGATTTGCTTTTTATTCTTACCATTTAATTTGTTGCCTTAATATAATAATACCTGAGCATATATTTCAACAATGTACATATGGATAATAAAAGTTTGTAGGGCCGTATTTTAATTATTCGAAAAAATAATTAGGTGTAGCATATAGTACATTATTATTTGTGATTTATTGATTGTAAGATTAATACATTTTAACTAAAAATATGACTGCATTATTTTTGTGAGGAACATGAAATTAACCATTTTCTACTGAATGTCCAAATCAAAGTTTTATTCTAAAAATAGAATCGAGTTAAGGTGCAGCTGATATTTTCAGAAAAGTTTAAAATGTATACAATTAAATTTAGCATTACATATTATTATTAAAAAAAAATGTTTAAAATAACAAAAATCACATGCTATCTTTAGCATCATCCGCTGGAAGGACCTAAGTTTGTTGTTTGCCCAGCTTTTTGTAGCATATAACTGCATTAATTAAAAATAATCTAGTGTAAAGTTTTACAAGAACTTAAAAATCAAACTTATCAATATTACTTAAATATTTGTCAATGTCTAAAAATTCATTATTTCTCTTTAAAAAATACTCATCTTATTCGAATAAACAACACTAATTATCATGATTACAAAATATATTCTTACATTTTCAGTAATATCGTTTTAACGGTAGCAAGTGACATATTTATTTAAACTTAAAATTTAAAGTCAGCAGGTAATGTATTTTGTGAGTTGCGAGATGTTATATACAAAATCTAATATGATTCTCGTGTAAAAGATATTTAAAAAAGTTTATTAAAAAAACAAAATTTTAAACAAATGATATAATCACTTTTCCAAAAACTGAGTTATACGTTAGATACGACATTGTTGAATGAAATATATGATGCTGTAATACTGACTACTCTTCATACGGTTTTCTTATGATGTATCCTGCAATATTCTGAAATATTGCAACAGGTATTGAACAGCCGCTCTCAGTGTATCTGATTTGTTTTCTATTATAATAATATCGTATTTTATATCGTCTAATACTTTTTTATTACATTTTAGTGTATAGTAATAATATTTTATATATTAAAAATCTTCAACACAATATTGTTCTTACAAATACTGATATTTTTAATTTTTTGCCTGTTAATCGATTATATAATCTCATGTATAATTAATTTTACGGGATTATATAGTTTAATTTGACGAAAATAACAATAAATTTCGTTTAGTCTATTATGACCTGATTTCAAACGAAAGCTTATGAAATATTTTTTATGATTTATTGGAACACCAGGTAATTAAAACCATCATAAAATAAATATTTTGTAATTATAATTAATGAATCTATGATAATGAATAGATGTTTCAAAATAGAATATGTATACAGATCAGTGAATAATTATTGCGTGTATTTGAGTAACGCAAAATTAATCAATTGTTAAATAACAGGTGATTCTATCGTCCGGAGATCAGACGCACGGCATTATCGTCGGAAGTGCGCCAGACACTGAGTCTGGAACTTACGCCGTCGGTCCGACGCAGTACATAATGCATGACGCATCCAACATTTCGGCTCAACCGGCGGCTCCCGCTGCCGCCGCTGCTCCCGCGACTCATCAACAGGTGAGACACTAGCGCGACAATAGTAGATGCGTTCGGGCGTATATATTTTCTAATATTGTATTTGACGTTAAGGTATATTTTACTGGGGAGCAAGTGGTTCTACAACAGGGGCAGCAAATAATCGATCCCTCCCTCGTTACCCATCAAACCCATCAAATTCAACAACATGTAAGTTCGTAGCTCGTAACTAAGACTGTCTGAATTTTTTTCCGTCTTTTATTAAGAAAAACTTATGGTGTCTTTCGTTCCTGTTCCTGTTTTTCTGCCACGTTTTCTTTATTTATTTATTTAATTCATCACTAAATACTTGTGTAGTTAATGAAATGTAATTATTTTTACGTTTCGTTTGCAGCATCAACAGTTAGTACCGTCTCAACAGACTATCGCACATCCTCCTCACTCGCTTCTTCAACTTCATACTCCGGGAATCATGCAACAACAGCAGACGCTCCATTATGTCGATCACCGGCATCAAGGTCAGCAGATTCAACAGCATCAGATTCAACAGCAACAGCTCCAGCAGCACCAACAGCAACAACTTCAACAACATCAGCAACAGCAACAGCAGCTCCAACAGCTTCAACAACAACAGTTGCAGCTCATGCAGCAACAACAGCAACAGCAAATTCAGCAACATTTTCCTAGACCGCCTTTTCAGCAGCAAACTGCTGTGCAACAACAAATTCAACATCCACCGCCTCGGGTGCTCAATCACCATCCGGCCAACAGTCCTAGGCCTCCCCGTCCGGCCGGGCCTCGCGGAGTAGTGCGACCGCCGCGTCCGCAGAACAGAACGCCGAACGCGACTATGAGAAATCCGACTCCGGGGAGAACTCCCGCGCGGCTCGTCAGACCTCAATTGGTCAACGCTACTGCGCCGAACGAGACTTCTCCGATTCGCAATCGAACGCCGGGTTCCGTTCAAATCCAAACACCGAATAGAATTAATCAACAAAATAGATTTAATATCCAGCAAAGCACCGCAGTTACTAAAAGATTCATATTGAATTCGTCAGCAGCGGGCGCACCTAGCGATCTCGACGATTTAGAAGAGAGCATAACTGCGGCCGTTCTATCCAAAAACCCCAATTCAAACCAGCATCACGAAAATGTTAAGCAAGAACAGTTCACAATTACGACGAACATCGGAGGACAGCAGCAACAGCAAGTCGTCAGACAGAATGTACAACAGCCTCAGACGCAAAATCACTTGATTCACATAAACGCTCAGATTCAATTAAACAATCAACCGCAGCATATAATTCAAGTGCAGCCGCAAAACTTCAATCATCAACAGCAAGCGCAGCCGGCGCAGCAGCAGTTCAACAGTCAAAACCAAATATACAGACAGCAGCAGATAGCGCTGCCGCAAGTGAATCAACATCAGAACGTATTCAGCGGTGATATTTTCGTGGATCAGCAAGGACACCAGCAGGTCGTCTACGAACAGAAGCAGCAAGTTTTCGAAGGCGCGAGTCAAGAGTCGGACGAAATGGTCACATTGAGCAACGGCCAGAAAATCTCTCTGACGGAATTCAAAAAGATGCAGCAAAACAGGAGCCCCAGACAATCGTCTCCGACCCGGTAAGTCGAGCGGATATCTAGCCACTATGTAATATTGTGTGTTTTGTGATTCGTTTTTTAATACCTTTAGAATTCTTAAAAGTTTCGTCTTGACGCCGTCGACGTGCAACGGGCAAAGCGGCGATAAACCAGAAATTCAGACTTCTCAAGGAACGGTGCAAGTCGTGTCGCCGGTAAAGTCGAGTGAGTAAATTGTCGATCGTATTAATGTTTCATCGAAGAGAAGTATAGCACTAATGTATACAAATTTTAATCAGATAACCAAGTGATTTTGAAGTCGAGCGATAACGCGGAACCTCAGAGTGCTAAAATGTTGATCATGCTGCCGAACGGCGAACAGCGACTCATCACCTTCATATTGCCCAAAGAAAGTTGCACCGTCCAAGAGCTTTTAGAACAAGTAATATATATTTTTATAATTCATATAACGCTATTTATAAACAGTATTAAGTGTACAACAGTTTTTCCGTCGACGTGCTAATAATTTTACTATTCGTATTTTACTCATCTATTTTTTTCAATATTCAGATAAACGTTCCAGTTTCGGCTGATTCAGAAATACAATGTATTCCGAATACAGCACCCGAATTGGACTATTTCGTGTTTATCGGATCTCCGGCAAAGCTAGACGAAATACTAGAAAATAGTCCGGTATGAACGACGAATCACCAGAATTTTAATATTATACGAATAATGCTCATCGGAATTGGTGTTTTAGTTCTTAGCTAATGATTTGAGCAACGCCGCCACCGAGACAGGATCTCCGGGCTCCGGCGCTATAAGCTCGACTGAAATTTCACCGGAGAAAAACAATTCTACGCCTGCATTACCTGCGCCTCAAGCGCCCCCGCAACCACCCGCTTCTCCGCCTCCTCGATACGTAGAAGGAATGCTAGCCGTATGTAAATATTGCGGTTTTACTGGATTAAATTTTAACAAGTGTCAAAGGTTAGTTTTACATATAATAGAGATGTTTTAACGTCAATCGAAATAACAATCCGATTCAAACCATTATTACAGATGCAGTCGAAAGTTCCCAGAAGAGCCCAAAGCCGTTCCGATCTGCACTACTAAAAAGCCGGAAAAGACCGAAGTCAAAGAGACCTCATCGGGGTAAATATTTATCGACTGATATTTATTATTTTAAGAAGCTTGCGCTTTAATGTAAATTTACTTACAGAATCGGCTTAGAAACCATGAAATTGAATCTATTGAAGCCCGTCAAAGGAAAAATCATTCACGTCAGTATAAGATTGTAAAATTTGATAATAAGCCGTAACATTTTTAATAAATGCGTGCGTTTTATTCAATTAGGACGCTAAGAATAAAAAGAATCGCAGACCCAGGGCGAAGCATCTGGATCCCGAACCCGTTATTTTAACGCTAAGCTCTGACGACGAAGATTCGAATAGCTCATCTCAAAATACTCAGGTATGGTATTTTCGATTGTAATGTATCTGCGCGAGTATATTTTATGGTGAATAAATGATTTTTTCATAAGGGATCCGGTGATGCAAGATTGAACAATGTCATAGACACAGTGATACAATCAGCATTTTTGAAGGAACCTTTAAGTAAAGAATTGGAGGTGGCGCCTAGCTTGCTCAACTCGAACGAAGGTACCGTTTTGAATTTTTTGTTTTGTTGTTTCCACATATTGACCATGCGAAAATTAGGTGATTTCAAATAGGCAAGTTTTACCGAAATGTGCAATCCTTTAAAGTTAAAAGGCGCGTTGTTCGATGTTATTAGAACGAAAACATCTTCGCCGTTTAGCTTCGCCCAGTGGCTTCCGAATGTTTTCGATTTTTGGCACCCTTGCTGAATCTAAGTTTTCACAAAGCGCACAATGTGTCAAATTCCAACGAGAATACTTTGTGAAATAGTAACAGTAAGTAACACTATTTGTAGAGACTTGTGCAAACGGTTATTACTAGTATACCTTTTCACACACATAAATCTATCAGATATTTTCTCATGCAATCAGCAGTGCTTATTCGAGGTTTTTGTGAAATGTTTGAATTATTTTGTAAAATATTTCAAGTCATCGAGCTTCTTTTCATCTTCAATATTTCTTAAATATCCAATCATTTTCCACAACTAGTGAATCTATTTTTATTTAAAACTACTCTCTTTGCTCTATTTTGTAATTTTCGCAACATTGTATTATCTAATTTATTAAGCATATAAAGGTGTCCCAAAATTAAATAATAATTATTGTGCAATAATATTTATTTATGTAATATTATTGCACAATAATTGAAATGGGGCAATATAATACTATTGTAGATTATTTTTTTGTATTTATACTTAACATATTTCCCATCCTAGATAATATACCTATTTTTCTAGTATTTTTTTTGATTGTGTAATTAGAATGTTCCTTAAAATTTAATTTTTTATTTACAATTATTCCTGAATATTTTATATTATTAACTATTTTTATAATAGAGTTATCTTTAACTAGTTTTATATTATTATCTAACGTATTTTTATAATTAATAATCATACATTTAGTTTTATCTTTCTATTATACTTAATTCTTTGCTTAAGTTATCTACAACTTCTTTAAGTGTCCTCTGCAAACAGATGTATTTTATATTTTAATATAATATAAAAGATGATCCAACTTCAGTTTCGATGATTCTTTCGTAGCCATAATAAAATTCCAAAAGCTGCGAACATCGACGGATTCCGGTTCTTCAGCCACATTTTCACTCACAGCAGCAATATTTTCGGCCGAACGGACGCCACGATGGTGCACAGGCCTTACCCTATCTCCATCGCTTCCAGTCTCTTTAATTTCTTTCACTACGTTGCGAATTGCTCGCTCAGTAGGGCGACAAAAACGACCATTGCGGTGATTAAGCGATCCATTTCGTAAATGTGTTGCAGACCAACACTTGACACTTTGAACACGCGTGATTATTGACAGCTGTCTGATTTACAGTGCTGCCAACATAGGAAAGTCGAATTGTATCATCCAATTTGACCCCTGCGGTACACCGTGAGATATTTTCCCTGGAATAAACATAATTTATTTTAACTTTTTTGCTTTCTCTTTTTTAAATAATTATCAAACCATTTTAAAAGTATTTCACTTATACCTATAATTTATTTTGTAAAGGTGTTTTGGAAATTCAATAAAAGTGCTCCAATGATTTTGTTGATATCCTCGGCCATAAATCAATCAACATTTTATGTATAATTATAACAGTAGAAATCTTGAAATTATTAGGCATTTCTTCTTCGGAGTATTTATTAATACATACTAGTATTATTTTTTTTCTGCTGTGATCTTTACATATGAAGTCATTTCTCTGAGTAGGATTAATTAATTTTTATTTACAAATTTTATATTAGCTCATTAATAAATACGACACTAATGAGTAATAAATTGAAAAATGATTAATATTATACGGCTGGCTCGAGGCAGACAAGTAACTGCGGCAGTACCGCTGTTCGCTCGTGTGCGACGCGCTGGCAACACTCGTCTTTAGACACTTGCCGATAATATGTCGCGCCGATATTTGCGATCGGGTAATCCTTCACCTTCAAACGCTTCCCCGCTCGCTTCTGGTACGGATTTTTACCGCCCTCCGTTTTTGGGGTGCCCTTCGTTGTTGTCGCTCGTAATCGTTTTTCCCGTACTTTAGGCGGCTTTTCGCCTTTTCGCCTATAACGCACTTTAACGCACGAGTTTGCCCCGCTGGAATTTTTACCGGCAAATAATGTCGTAATCTCGATTTTGTTTCGTGATAACCTCGTTATAAAAGTTTCGCATACTTTGTCTAGGTCACAGGGTAGCAAACTTCAAGTACAAATGCTAACCTAAAAGTTGACTAATACTTTTCAGACATAAATCGTGAAGAAATCCTCTTATCCAATGCGGGCGTCGCGGCTGTCATATCCTGTCGCACGATCAAGATCGGGTCGCACAAGTTCGCTCCCAAAGAAAGTGTAAGTTTAAGAATATACGGTGCGGAATTTGTAATTTCTAAGGAAACTAACGCAAATTAATTACAGGTTCTGATTACTTCGAAAGGCATGCGGATCGTCGCGCCGATGGCCGACGATCCCAGCATCGAGACCGACCTCCAGTTGCAATCGCAAGAGATTGTGAAAGTTCTCATGCATCCCGGCAAAGGCGTGCCCGTCATCTTCATGTACACCGATCAATTGGCGGCCAAGTACGTTTGCCAAAAGCTGCGCATGACCGACACCAACGGATCCTACTACAACCCCGTCGCCTACGACGAACTGTATAAGAGGATCACTCTCTTACCGTATTCCATCTCCGAGGAGAACAGAACCAACATGAAATTGCTGTTTAGCGCGCGCCTCGAAGAGTTGACGGTCAAGGAAGGCAACGATATTCTATTGAAGACGTGTTCCAAGGAAGCGCAGCAGTCGGCCAAGATGATAACGCGAACTAACAGCACCCAATTGACTTCGCTCACTCTCAAGAGTACGAGCTGTCTGAACAACGACACTATTAGAAAGATATTGATATATCCGCCGGGCAAGGGAGGCATTTCGATCAACACGGAGGATTACATGTGCCTAGCGCAGGACCAATTCCTCAACGACGTGATAATCGACTTCTACCTCAAGTATTTGTGTCACGAGACTATTTCGCAACAGCAACGCGATAAAACGCACGTGTTCAGCACCTTCTTCTACAAGAGATTGACTACGAAACCCAACAAACCGAATAGGTAAGTCTCCGACGCTAGCGAGCTTACGTTTTCGCTACTGCTACTGACATATTTATTAACCTTCCAGGTCCGACGGCCACGAATGGGACATGTCTTTGACGCCGGCTCAGAAGCGACACCTTCGCGTCAAATCGTGGACGAAAAACGTCAACATCTTCGAAAAAGACTTTGTCATCGTACCCATCAACGAAAATTCCCATTGGTTTCTCGCGATCATATGTTTCCCGGGTCTGGAAGGTTGTCGGTCTATGCGAGACGATAGATTGATGTCTCCTCAAGAGATGAAAAAGAAGGCGCACGGTAGGTCTCGTCGGATTCGCCAATATCTCGCGTGTTACTGTACACTTCATTCGTTAATAATTATATTTTAGAAAAGAGAATCCTACAATTGAGTAATAATTTAGGCTCCATGTTAAAGCAAGAGCAGCAACTGGCGTTAAATTGCGACAGCGACAATTTGAGTGAAAAAGACGAAGCCGAAGCTGAGGTATGTTAATTAGCTTATGAAAAATCATAGAATCGATTATGTTAACGTCAATTTGAACGTTTTAGGAAAGCGACATGGATTTATTAGGTAGCGAATCGGACGAAGAAGAAGCTAAACCGATAAACACCATAGAAACCAATACGATCGGAATGATAGAGCCCATCAAACAGTAATATTTTCTATTATAAATCAATTTGTACATAATTCAATATATTAATATAATTTCAATATCGTTTCTAGACCGTGTATATTAATTTTCGACTCGCTGGCCGGCGCTTCCAGGTCGCGCGTCGTTGCCACGTTACGCGACTATCTGACGCACGAATATGCGGCAAAAGTATATTTTTTCTCACATTTATCTAATAATTAATATGCTATTATACTAATTTTTAATTTTATATTATTTTAGATGAAAGTCGAAAGAATGTTCACGAGAGATAATATAAAAGGAGCATGTCCTAAAATACCCCAACAAAGTAATTACACAGATTGTGGACTTTATTTGCTGCAATTCGCCGAACATTTTTTTAAAGTATGTTATTTTGCCATTTCGTCCGAGTGAATCGTTAAAATGCCTAGCTTACGTGTCGTATATTTTTTCAGGATCCTGTTCTCGATTACCGCTTACCCATCAAGCAGTTGGTGAATTGGTTCGAAGAAATAGTCGTGACGCGGAAACGCGAAGAGATATCTAATTTACTCAAAAAATTAATGCTCAACTCGAATAATGATATAAATATTTTACCAGATATTGTGTTTCCGACTTTAAACGGTATTTGCGCATTTCTATATAGTCGATTATTAATTTATGCGCGTTTTGATCGTGTTTTTTCTCACACTAGGTAAATTACTCGACATGGAGAACGGCGAAGGCGAAACTCAGTCTGGCGATTCTACCCTCGAGCACGAAGCCGAGATGGAATCTCCCCGTCGGACCGTCAGCATCGTTACAGTAAACAATATAGTGAACAAATTGAACGTTAGTGATAATAACGACAGTGCCTCCGCGCGTAAGACATCTCGAATGGAAAACGTACACATACCGATTAAATACACCGAAAAAATAGTGCACATATCAGAAAACTTTGTAAACAAAACTATTAACAAAAGAAAAATAGAAAATTCAAGCGTATCATCGAGCGACAGTTCTTTGGTGTCCAGCTCCGGCGGTGAAATATCGAATAAGAAACGCGCAAAGAAATGATCCGACGAGTTTGAGTGCATGCGATTTTATGAATCGGTGTAAAGACCATCACTAAGTGTATATTTAAATATTATCCTATCTGTAAATAGTAGTAATTTCCGACGTATTTGACGTATTCATATTTTTTAAGAATATATAACAAGCAAATATAATAAACGATATCCACATATGCAAGGAGTATTTATTTACAGGATATAACTCGGATATTTGTTTCCTCACGTATGTAACATATAATTTGAATATGTTAAATAAGCTATTATACTTTACCTGTTGAACTTTTTTATATTGTGATTCTTAATTGTAAATATATTACAATAAAAATATATTATAAAAACAGCCGTCTTTTTCTTATGAGCAAAATCTTCAAATATGATTTAATAATAAAAATATTTTATTTATCAAAATTTCGGCACGCGAGCATATTATACGAACCTACGTGCGATTAGAAGGTTTTCAAAATCAAAAAAACTAATTAGATTTTGAAATGTCTAAAAATAGTTTGACAGAAAGTTCTGTCAAACTCATGACGTAATTGCATGTTAACATGTGTACTTTGCGTCTTAATAACTCACTGACTATAACCGTATCGCACGAGTTATGAATTAAAGTTATATTTAAACGTCTCCGAAAGCGTAAATAGTCCTTAAAAGTTTTAAAGCGAATCGTTTTTAACATATTTGTTCGAATTGTAAACATAACCTCACTTACGTGCTTGTCTATGACCTTGGGCGCGTTTGAAATTCCCGCCCGGAAATAAGCATGGATATCTATGGTTCGTCGCGCGTCTCGCTCCCACCTATGCACTTCGTATATTTCTGTCTCGCATATTCAAAGTTGAACTGACATATCGTATAACCTATGATAATTTTTAACCCGTTCACTGCTGTACGACTGTTTTTTACGTAAAATAATATTTTTTTCAAAAGTAATTACGTGTTTCTCGTACGCGCGTTGATATCGATTTTAAATTTGATAAACTATTATCATATAGCTCAAAATGAAATATTATAGTACAAATTTTTATCATTTATGATAATACATTTTGTGTAATTTATACAATAATTGATATTCAAAAGTGCATTTAGCGTATCGTACGTACACAAATGATTGATTTAACTAAATTGTGAAAAAATATATACTACATATAAATTTATACATATTGCGAAGTCAATTATTTTATATTCATTGATATGATTATTAAAAAAATAACAATTTTCACTATTAAAATAAGTATTATCATTATATTGCACATATTATATTGTATTGAAATTATTTTTGCTGCTTGATTGAACAGTAATCTTATGTAGTCGCAAGTGTAGGCATATCTATAATATAATAAAAAAGAACTACGCTCAAAAAAATATGTATTTTATTTCAAAGTAAACTTTTAATTTCGACATATTTAAAAAATACAAGTATCGCGTGTGTGTGTTTTATTTTTTTGTGGAGAGAGAGGTAAATAAATAAATATCCTATATTAATACCAATTTTTTTACACACAGGTTTCTTGACTACAT
Source organism: Plectrocnemia conspersa (assembly GCF_051122295.1). Lineage (NCBI taxonomy): Eukaryota > Metazoa > Arthropoda > Insecta > Trichoptera > Polycentropodidae > Plectrocnemia > Plectrocnemia conspersa. The sequence continues at coordinate 6,017,563 of NW_028277174.1, read as the reverse complement.
TGATCATGCTTTTTACTATAAAAAAATAACAAAATATTAAGATTGAAATCAGTCGAGAAATAATTTAAACCATTAAAAAAAATTTAAAGGTAAAATACATGTCAGATAGGTATTATCAGAATGCGAGTAATAAATACATATTTGACTTTAGATGGCTTCCATAAATTATGTCACAGGTTTTTCGTGAAATGTACGCTACGTCACAAAATGAAAATTATTTTGATTTATAAATGCAGCATAAACATAGGTAGTATAATATATATATATATATATATATATATATATATATATATATATATATATATATATATATATATATATATATATATATATATATATATATTTGTGTGAAATAATTTATTCTACAAGTTCTGTATAATAATAATGAATATGTATAAGCATATATTTAAAAAAAAATCACACGCTGGCACATTGGAGCTTGGTGAATTATACATTATATTTTTGTTTTATGAAAACTGTTTTATATATTAGACTTCCTTAGGAATAAATTCAAATTCATGATGTCGTATTTTTTAAAAGACCCTTCTACCTTCCTAAACCTACGCCACCATTTATGGAAGCTACCTTAGCACAGCCAATATAGTTTCGTTCCAAATACAAGATTAAACTTTTTAAAACTAAATTAGTGTTTTACTTACGAAATGAAATGACATATGCTACAGATATTTCGTGAATTTTTTACACCCACCTCCTATTTCACAAAATGTCATTGATAATCTACTGACCCCTCCCTAAATCGGTAAGATATTTTTGGAAGCCGCCTAACCCGGTATAAAATGGCTCTAGTCAGTAACTTAGAAAGAACTATGAAAATTTTGATCTGTGTTCGATATTACCCTGCTACATGATATTTTTAATTGAGAAAAATAATTACTTGCATATACGATAGGTTTATTTGATTTTTAAAAGGCGTTTTTATGGCACAAGGCATTTAAAAAAAATAACAACGACCAGCGCAGCGACAACACCCTTCGGGCCGCGCGCCGCCGATTGACGACCGCTGCTCCCGGTGTTCGCCATAGGCCTCGTCGCTGTCGCCGAAGGAAGGTTCGATCCCATTCGGCGTCCGCCCGCTCCGCACTGGCAGCCCCCTACGAATTTTGCGCCTCGCCGGCGGATGCGCCTCCACACTGCTACGCCATGGACAGCTCGCAGGGTGAGCCTCGCATCGTTCTCCTTCCGTAGCCTCGTTTCTTCGCTGCTGTCACTCTGTCGTGCTTTCCGTTTTTCGCGGGCTCCCTCGCCGCCCGTCGTTTCGAAGCTTCGGTTCGTCGATTTTGTGCGTCGTTTTACTCATTTACGTCTTATTTTGACGGACTCCCCGATCAACCTACGTCTGCCCTATTTTATTATATATTGCCATATTTTATTATATATTTTATTATATAATGGGATACATACGAGTCCGAGTTGTCCAGAAGTTGCGTACCTACAAACGTTTTTATCAGTTATAAATCATTTTACTGTGTCATTTCAAATTGAATTTTTGCGACTTTAATTTTGCGACTTTGCAGCAAAATTAAATCAAAACATTTTTAAATAAATGTATTTTTTCTCAAGAGTCAATGCACAAAAACGTATAATTCGCGCATTCGCTGAGATCGGGACTGAATTAACACAACGACTAGAGAACAAAGAACCAAGACTGACTAATCACAGGGTAAACATGTAAGAGCATTTGATCACGCGTTGAACGGTGATCAAGTGCATTGACTGTTTAAAATAAATAAAGTAATGAAGCGTGAGTGCTTGATATTTTTAACCCTAGATTCAAATTGAGTAATTAACCTATAGAAGTTATCAAGAAAATCGTCAGTATACATTGGGTGGGCACCTTTTTGTGTAAATTAAGGTTGAAAAACACTTTAATTTATTTAAATAACTTATTAATAAACTAAAACTTAATATAACAGTAAAATTAATTAAGATTTTCATTTTGAGCATTTTATCGCCATCGAATTTGTCTAAGTAAAAATATATTTACAATATAAATCACAAAATTTTTTACTACTATCCGTTCTTTCGCTATAGTTTTTTGACAATCCATACAAAATAATTGCTTTACAGTATGTCTATGAGCAGTGTAATTGGACTGCACAAAGGGCACATTACTTGCTTTGGCATAGAAGAGCTGGATTGAAAACGAATAGTGTTGTGTCATCTAAAATATTAATGGGAACTGTATCGATACTAGTAACAGACAAAAATGTATTTATTGCATATAAGATTGCTTTATCTGCTATTTTTACTGTAAGTATATTTTTTGGCTTAGACAATTCTAAACTCAATTGTCTAATAAATTTCTTACGGCCATTTGCTCTCCATTCTGGATTCTTTTGGATCCAAATAATGTAAGTATTTGAAGCTGTAAATAAATATCAAAAATATGCTAAAATGAGGTCCCTGATTCTAAATCAGAAATTCTCAGGTTGTCCCTTCAAGAAGATCTAAAAAAAATAGTCTTAAATCTATCCCGAAAATTTTTTTTTAAATATATCATTTCAGTGAAATCGTATTGGAATGATATATTTTTACCACTAAAAATATGATTTCAACTTTTTCATATCTAGTAATATATACATTTTCATACTTATCATTATTTATTTACGCACAATGTATAAATGTTACAGTGAATGTGTTTTTTTCAGTGAAATTATATTTTTTCACTCGTTCCAATTCCTTGAGATATCTTTATAGATTACAATAAATATCAGTTATGATCTATTAATATTTAACAAATAGTTGAAATAACTAGAATTTTGCAGTTCAAATGTACGTCGCTTAGTGTCATGAAGGTTAACAAAGCTTACGAGTAGTTGAAAAAACAGATCAATCACTCTTCTCAAAAGGATTAAAAATTTTCTACGTTTTTTGAAGCATTATTGTTTTATATTTTCCTTCCTCGAGTCTCATATTTTTACAGAAAAGCCCTGATTATATGTTCTCCCGTGCGAAGGTATAGTAGAATCGGATTACTCATGTATGTGATTTTATAATTTGCAACGGATTCAAAATGTATTGCTAGAAAATTTTTTAAATCTTTTCGATCGCTTCTGATTTCTAGAATTGTTGCAAACTTATTTTTAGCCATAACGTCCAAAATTGTAGAAGGTGTCTTAAAATATATCTAATAAAAGAGTTGACCACATTGGTCTATTTTTAAATATAAAATGTTGATTTCACATAACATATTTTTAAATAGAATACATATTACTGGTTTCTAACCATTTTCATGTTTACAATTATTGTGTTATTTTAATAAAATATAATGAAAAACAAAAAAAAACAACATTACAATGTGGTCTCAATTTAATGGAAAACAATATAAACCCTTTACAAATTGAATAAGGAAAAAGAAAATAAAAAACAAAGGATGAAACGTGTATTTTTGCGTTTTGTGCTTATATTTAAATTTGAATAGAAGCAATTTTGTGCTTATATTTAATTTCAGCTTGTTTGTATCGTATTTTTTAGTGCTGTTACATTAAATATTATTCTAATATTTTTCTAGCGTGAAAATCAGAATGTTCTTTATTCTTTGCTATCTGTTGCCTATTAGTAGAAATCGGAGTATTATAAATTATTATTGACTTGCAGTTAAAAAAAATTGTGTGCCGCGTGCGGGACACGCGGTCGGCTGATTTTAGGGGCATTGTTTTACTTACAATATTGATACCAAATTATGTAATCAATACTGTAAGTACATAAAATAATGTAACAAAAAATATAAATATAGTTACATGCCTTTCTTCGTTGAAAAGTGTATTAGAATTTTTAATAAGTTTTTGCACAGAAAATAGCCACACCAAAAGCATTTCTTGCTTATTCTACCAATTATTTCATTGCCTACTCATTTGACGTGTTCATGCAATTTTTCTCGTAATATTATCATGGTATTTAACAAATATATATTCCAATATAAAAATCTAGCTCTTCATTCCATAGTCGATATCATTATTCGCACCATTGACGTTTTAAAAGTACTTATTTAATTTACAGAATAAAACAGATTGGGTATCACAATATATCAAATTGCACACTATAAAAGTGTCTAAACAAGCAAAATGGAAATATAATGAGCTTGAACAAAAAATAATCATCGATGGTCTGTCTGAATGTTTTAAAATTTCGTTCATCAATGTTTTGCTAAATTAAAGATTTTTACGTTGACATTAAGTTTTTTCCTGTTTGGATAAAAGGGTCGAGAAATCATATACATTTTTATTGCAATATGATTGCAAAATTACAAGATAAAAAAATATATATATATAGTTTTAATTTGATTCACACTCTTCTTTATATATTCAATTCATTGATCCTTGAATCAATATATCAATATAATTATTTTATTATCATAATGCTCTTTTTAATTCACTTATTGTGTAAATAAATAGCTTCATCCTCTTACGGGACTTTGCTCTCAATAAATTTTATAATATTGAAAACATTGTCAATCAATCATATCTTTATTCAACTATTTATTATAATTTACAGATCCAGTAAAGATGAACGACTCGGCGTCTGAAAGTGACTCCAACTCTTTGGAAGGCGGAGCCATTATGCTACCGCCTAGTCCAGTGTCGCGAGATCAGCTGCAAAAGCGAATCGAATCGCTTCAGCAACAGAACAAGTACGACTTAAACAAACTTATTTATATAAACGACGATGACTAAAATGCGATTCCCATTTCAGAGTATTGAAAGTTGAACTGGATACTTATAAAATTCGCGTTAAAACTTTACAAGAAGAAAACCGAGCACTGAAGCAGGCTTCCGTGTTTATCGTGAGTCTTAAAGTGCTAAATAATAAAAATTATGATGAATATATTTATTTGTTTTTTATTTTTTTTAGCAAGCGAAAGCCGAACAAGAAGAAGAGTTTATATCCAATACTCTGTTGAAGAAAATACAAGCTTTAAAAAGGGAGAAGGAGACGCTAGCGCATCATTATGAAAGCGAAGAAGAATGTTTGACAAACGACCTTTCGAGGAAATTAAATCAGGTATTCTCGAGATTAATTTTTGTTGTATGTGTGAGTTATATAACTTTTTATTTTTAATTATGATTTAGCTGCGACAAGAGAAATGCCGCTTAGAACAAACGCTAGAACAAGAACAAGAATGCCTCGTAAACAAGCTGATGAGAAAGATTGAGAAATTAGAAGCTGAAACTCTCACGAAACAGACGATACTCGAACAGCTTCGCAGGGAGAAGGTTCGAATGTTTATGTTGTTATTATTATTATTTAAGTTTATGAGAGAATAGTTTTTTAATATCTTTATTTTGTAATAATAAACGCAGGTAGAACTTGAAAACACGTTGGAACAAGAGCAGGAGGCCCTAGTTAATAGGTTATGGAAACGAATGGATAAGCTCGAGGATGAAAAAAGGAATCTTCAAATCAGATTAGATCAACCGGTTTCGGATTCTTCACTTCCTAAGTGAGTATTTTGCTTTATATGGTTAGTTTGCGCGTTTTATATGGATATAATGTGTTTTCTTTTTATGAATATTTCAGAGATATTAGCAATGGCGATACGGCATCTAATCTTAGCAATCATATTCAAACGTTAAGGTCTGAAGTGGTTAGACTTAGGTAAGTATTTTGTAAGAATAAAATACAATGGAATTGCTACAAAAATAAATTGACCGAGTCGTTGATAAATTTGGAGTTCCACTGTATTAAAAAAATAATGTCAATGGATTTTGATCGTAATTTTTATCTTTCATAGGAATCAGCTAGTTATCTCTGAAAATGATTCTAAAGAAAAAATGCAACGTTTTGCTATGGAGGAAAAGCAAATCAGAGAAGAAAATAAACGCCTACAGAGAAAACTGCAGATTGAGGTATGTTTATAAGCATTTTCTACTTTGCGAAATTATATTTGGAAAATAGTAGAGTTGTTACACTTATTCTAAATTTATGTTTTAGGTTGAACGAAGGGAAGCTTTATGTCGGCATCTGTCTGAGAGTGAATCATCTCTGGAGATGGACGAAGACTTACAGAATGTAAGAACAATTTTATACAGCAAATTTTTGCCAATAAAATAGGATTTAATTCCAAATGAGATTATTTTTTTGAAAAGGCCTGAGTGTTAATATTCATATACCAAATTTGGATGATTTAAATAAACAATTCAGGGACATATCTTATTTTCTTTTTTGTGGTGGCATAATGAATCAAAATTAACTACAGTGATTATTATACTTTTAGTGTATTCAAAATTGCTTTAATTTCATTTAGGTTCGAGGCCGAACAATTTCATCTCCGCCACCCGGCGCAATAAGACCGATCTCACCATTGCATCATTCGTCCCGATGCATCACGCACTCGCAGGTAATTAAACGGAACAACTCGAAGCTTTAGAATGTTAAATAATCCAAAAATACTTTCAGGGAGGTCAGTGTTGCGCTGTGTTGTCCGGCGTGTATCCACCGTCTCTGCCGTTGAACTCGCAAATGGGCGGACATTTAAATGTATGACGATAATATAATTGTTTATATACAATGAAAGCGGTATCTTATGAATTATCTACGTTTTTAGGTTCGTCGTCCCAGCGATAGGTTTATTAAGCCCGCGGCGCCCTCCACACAACCGTACGGTACACCAGGACTGCAGTCGCCGAACGCGACGACGCCGGCGACCCCCTCCGTGCCTTCAGTTGCTTCGCCCCCGATTCCACTTTTTGCTCAACCCGCCAGTCCCATGGACACCACCAGCAAGGAATGATTTATTTTATATGACCACCACGGCTGCATATTTAACGCTACGTTTTAATTGTGATTTGTTTTCGTAAGCGGGGGTGTAACTGGGTTTTACATTAGGCATATTGTGTGTCACAAAGGTGTACCTTGGGATCGAAAGCGCATCTTCTTAGATTTTCTCATTGAAGTTTGTCTTTTCCGTCCATCTTTTGAGAGACAATCGTTTAGCTCTTCGCCATTTTACATGGCTGATTTTATTGCAATGTATTCTAAATATGCAAGATTTATTGAGAGCTTTAGATGCTAGTCTCTCGCCTTATTTTAGGCATATACTGGATCGATGGCATTTGCTATATTCTTTAGATCTATAGTTATGTTATGGAGAGATATTAAAAAAAAGAACATGATTTGTATATTTAATGATTAAAATCTGAGAATTTTGGCTTAGGGTACAATCAACTGCTACCTCAGATTTTAATCAATAAGAATTTTGTAGAACTAAATGTGTATTTCTAATAAATTTCGTCTCTGATTATAAACTCTTATCAACTATGACCAAGTTACTGACGTGCGTGTGAAGTGGACTCGTAAAGCATGAATTGACGGTATCAACAGTTTCCATATGTAGGTCGTTCCACTAGTGTACACAAATAGTGAGATAGGTATAAGATCTCCTTACAGAAATCAACTTCTAAATAATCAATTACTAAAACGTATAAAATCTAAACACAAATTAATCAAAAATAATTATTTTCAGACTAATTATAAGCACTGTCCCAAGGTACAACACTTTTTAATATTATTAGATAAGCAGTTGAAATCATTTATGGCATGTAGAAAAAGCGTATTTTAATAATAGAAGGAACAGTAGCGACTCATGTTATATACCTGCAAAAATCTTATAGATGTATAGATGCATATTTTGTAACTGGAATCTTCATGAGCCGTTACTAATTGATTTTGATTATCGTCTTAATTCTCTTTCTAGAACTACTGGATCAATTTTAATGCAGTATTCCTAATCTGAAACCTCTTTAGTTACTAAATTCTCAAATATGACGAAAATTAAATGCTGTTTGACTCAAGCTTTCTTTAAAGCATCTTTTCGCTGTCTTACTTTATCATAACTTATATCTTTATATTATATACATCTAAAATCATCAGTTACACCCCTTCAAATATATTATATATATAAAAAACTCACACTTTTATGTCGTTCTTTGTTGTTTTTTTATAATGGATTATGGTAATTATTAATTTTTACAATGGCGTGTGTGCGATTTGAGGGTTTTTGAATTTTTGTCGCGATGACTTTATGTAAATGTTCCAAAATCTTCGGTGTTATTTCATATTCATGTTAGCTTATCAAGTTCTAAACTTGTGTCGGCATCTAAGTTGGTTATGCGCTATTGCAAATTATATTATAAACATATCGCATATATACAACAAATATATTTAAATTTATCAGCGATGCAGATCTGCTGTTACTATATGCATTTAGTAATAATTTTTTTTTATTTACAATATGTTGAAATCTGATCTAACAACAGTTTTACGTCCTTTACGATTGTTACGCTAAATTTTATTTGTCTTTGTATGAATTATTTTGTTCGTATCGAGTTATCGAATGCTTAGAACTGATCCATGTCCTAATCATTTTTATTAGTGTTAGTGTGTATAACTCTCAGGTTTACGATTTAAAATGTTTGGTGCAATTACACAACTGAATAAAATCCTGATCTTGACAAAATGTTTTTAATATGATTTTTTCGGATATGTAAAAGTTTTATAGATACATAATTTTAAGTAATTTATTGTGCCGAAAATTATTTTCGACATCGTCGCGATGTAAAATAGACAATGTGCCTAATGTGAAGGTGAGTCAAATGTAATGTTAATTAGTTTTGATTTTCGACTCGAAAGCAGCTAAGGAATGAAGATTTTGCAAAGGAGACGTGCGATTTTTACTTTTTAAGAATATATTATTGCCAGCGGTGGCTCCGTTAGAGGTGTTGTAGTTATATTCTTTAAAATGTTATATTACTTGCATATACTATAGAAAACATCTATGCAGTACCCCTTTATGAGCCGCCACTGATTTTTATCGATTTTTTTGACTTACCATCATGTTATCGAATTCGACAATGTGTGAATTAAAACTTTTTTATAAAACAAGAACGAACTGATTCTTTTCGTACACAAGTTAAGTTATGTATGTGCACAATAAAACAATGTATTACAAAAAATATTTATAGTTCTAGATATTTCGTAGGCGTACAATATTTTTTAAATGAATTAAAATTTATTCAGTTGTTTTCTGCGATCATTTATTTGCTTAATTTACAATAAATAAAATCAGTATTACTATCTGTGGCAAATAATAATAGTTTACAAATTGAATTTGAATTTTTTTAATAGAATTTGTGCCATTATTTCACAATGATGGTGATTTTCGACACTTAAAACCGTACTATGCTTGAATTGGAAAGCTTATTTATTTATACCGGTGGTTTTGTACACTAATTAAAAAAATACATTCTAAACAATTGTCCCTTGTTATAGAAAAACTTCCATTGTGTTAGTTACGAAGAAAAAAACAATCAACAGGGTATAAAGTTACGTGTACCTCATTTAGATATCGACTTTTGCCGATCACTAAGAAACTTTGTGCCCGACGTAATATTATGTCTAGTGACTCAATCAGGGAATACATTTTATTTTATAATAATAATAATAGTTCTTTATTGTAAATCTCATAAATTGATCAATGTGAAAACTACAAATATTGATTCTGGTTTGTGTGAATGTAGCTATACACCACCGTATGTTAGTCAACAGTTGTTAAAATCGTTGGTTTCTCTCATGAAAATATTTGGAAAACTGTAATCACCGATTAGTATTTAATTTCGGTCTATATATAGTATATATATATATATACGTATGTATAAAATACACACTAAACATGTGATTAAAATAATGTTTTCTGTTGAATATATGTGTTCTTAATATGTTGCTATTGATCTTACTTTGCAATGTTTATACACTTATGTAATACGCGTAAGACAATGCTAACATTCTATGCTTTACCTCCAGCGGTGGAGGGAAAGAGATACTCTTGTTTTCAATTGCGAGTTGGTCATTTGTCAAAATGTTATTAAGCGTAATAAAAAAATATATTTATGAAATTGTTTTATTATATGACAGATTATATTATAAAAAGAAATACTTGGTTCACTTTTCATTGGGCGATGCTCTCTTTGATAGAGAATATGTATTTTTTCTGCTGTAATAATTTTTTCTCGAAGCTACCAGGTAAGGTTTATCCGTTTCTTTGTATATATTCAAATTGAGATTCAGCAATAAGTCGTCCGTCACCGTTCTGGACGATATCTGAGCCTGATCTTCGTGAAACAACTTGGATTTAACGTACGGATGTAACGTAGCGAGTAAGTTTGTCATAAAAAACATGGCAGCGACACGACCGGTCCACATATTGTTTTGGGAAACGCAACTCGAAGAAGGCATGATCGTAAAGTTCATATTCAGAGTCTGACGCTTTGTATATCGGAATAGCGATAGGGATCGCAAAGCCGTGATGGTATCGTTGAACGGAGGTAAATAGTACCTAATAATTTTGTCGTCATTTTTCCATATATCTACACTTTTATTAGTCTTCAAATTGTCCACGGAGGCAGTGTCGGGTACTTTTTTTCTAGAATAAGTTTTAATTGCGGTTTTTTTAACAGGCGCGTCCAACGTCTTGCTTTCGGTCAGCAAACACTTGGCTAAGTTGGCGATTTCGGGAGCTTGAGACTGCAACGAAGCGACCTTACTCATGTTTAGATTTGCTCCTAGTAATTGTAAAATGGCTCTAACCTCGCATACGTCGGCCGCCATCATAGGCAATCTTGCGCTTTGGTTGATGATTGTGTTCTTGTCGGGAAGATTTTTAAAATAGGATAATATTTGCCTGTCGATTCCTGACAATGGACGACGAAATATCAGATTCGTTCTTATTATTTTGGGATTATTTTCGATACTGTTTCTCAGCCGTTTCATAGCTGTGTCTAAATTTGATAAAGGGTTCGATGTAGCCTGCCTTGGAAAATCGCGTAAAGTCTTTAAAGGATTGGCCCTCAACCATCTGGTCAATAATAAATAGCGCCGTCTGACGTTAGCGTGACTTTTCCCGATGAAATGTTTACTTATCTCTTCATAATCCGGAAGTTGGTCGCCGATCAATTTAAGAAGGTAACTGTCTTCCGATAACGACCAAAGGATCGTTTTAGCGTTGACTAATATTCCAATTCTGTAACTCACTTGAGCGATCGATCTTCCGGGCAAACACTGCACTATTTTTCTTGTATTGCGGCCGTATAACTTCATGGCGGCTATGATAACGTTGTCTTCCTCTTTATCGAACGAACCGCTCTTATAGATGTTACCCTTCAGTCGTAAATATCTATTGTAAACTTGCGTCTTGGAACGTTTATCTATATAAGCCGATACTTTGGCCCACGGAATATAATCACCGATTCGGAGATTTTCGATGATGTGTTCTAAAAAGGCGTCCTCTTCTTTAGTCCAGTTTGTTCCTTTCGATAGGCTTTTATAAATGAAATTTTTATAGTATATGAAGCATTGATATGGAGAGCGGTTGGTGCCCAATTTTTCGGCTATATAATCCCAATTACGAGCTTCGTATTCCTTGGCTAAATTTGTAAGACGATTTATTTCCTTTTTGGACCAGAGACCTTTATTTATGGACGGATGTAGTACGACTTTCCATACGGCGCGACATTCGCGATCACTGCGCTTCACTTGAGATTCATTGGCTATTTCGATCCAGTTATATTCGTCCAATCTGTCCAAAGGTAGCGCTACAGATTCCAACGGCGCATCGTAGACGTCGTCCAAAAGATGTTTTAAATTCTCCTGCTCTTGGATAGTTTCTGCGTCAAATTTATTTAGATCGCTGGAAACGTATTGAGATATACTATTGTATTTCGCGGTGATTTCTTCGATCTTTTTCTCGCGCGAAAGCTTCAACATGAATTGTAGCAATTTATCTTTTTCGCCATTGGTCCACGGCATGCTGCGTCTGAATTTGTAAAAATCTGGGATGCGAGAGCGCTGCAGACGTATCGCATCTTCGTTGTAAGGGCACGGATAGTTAGATTTGTCTCTGAAATAAGGTCGCCCGCTGCTGCTATAAAAAGTCCGAGAGTCCCTTTGACGCTTGCAGCTCTTGATCCTGTTTTCGAGGTAGACGCGTCGCTCTCTAAGTTTCGTTCGAGTCGCTGCGCATTCCGTTAACAGTTTTTCGAACGTCACGTACGTCGAATGCAATTGCGAATCTAAATCTTCAGCAGTCTCCAGAGCTTCGGATAATACCGCGATCTGATCGTCCAGGGTCGGAACGAACTTTTCTACGTCTTCGTCCATTCTTCAATTTTACAACGTGAACGCTGAACGTGACACGAAAAACGTTGAAACGAAAAACCACCGGACATTGAGTTCAGACGTCGCTACTTCCGACACGTAACTAAACACATTTTATTTTGGCCATGAACTAAATTAGATATTCATAGATAACAGGTTACAATACATTGTATTGTATTGTAGGGGGCCTTTTTATTGTGCGTTTATCTCGACTGGCAACGAAATAGTAAATATACATGTAATTTCTTCAATATTCAATAAAAATACTAGTGCAGCAGCCAAACTATTATTTCAATATATATTCGATATAATTTTTTTTTTATAATTAAAATAATCATAAAATATTAAAATTATATGCTACGAACCGGACCAGTTCCTCGTAGCTGACGTTAAACAGATTAATGTGTAATGCCAGCGTATTAAGAAGCCGGGTGACGACGGCCACAGGCTAGTCGGTGAGTGTGGACTTCTTAGCCCCAACGGCCGTTAAAAGAGGACGCGATCGTGATTCTCGAAGACGTTCTGGAACCCAAAACTGGAATTCCTTGAGAAAAGCTGAATTGTCAACAGCACTCTTCAGTAGTTTGAAGAAATGCTTAGCGACATACAACTTTCTGCGAGAACTCAGTAAATTGTATCCCAATGCTCCTCCTAATAGAAAGGCGCTGGGATATAAGAACGGATAATAACCAAATATCTTAAGAACATTTTCGACTAAAAGAGAGTATTTGGTTATTCGGGGGCTCCAAATTATAGATCCCGATTCAAGAATGCTACGAACTAAGATGTCATAGAGGATGCGAATAACTGATGGATCGTCTAAGTGAAATGCGTTTCTCATAACATAGCCGATCATATTGGAAAATTTATCACACACGTCGTGTATTTGTAGAGAGTACCTCCACCTCCACTCAGATCGTAGGATTAAATTGATGACGAACGGGATCGAGAAAATGACAGTACGACACTTTCCCATACTAAAGGGCAGACGGTTAACGGAAGCCCATTTCCATAGAGTCTAAATCCTTCTGTAGAGAGAAGTCCGCAACAGATCGAATGTATTCATACAATTTTAAATCATCTGCGTACATAAGAAAACTTGAATTTGTAACTGCCGTATTCATGTTATATTAATAAATAATATAAAGAGCAGAAGACCCTTGAGGAACTCCCGAATGGGTAAAATATTCTTTCGACAATCGGCCACCATAAATTACAAACTGTCTACGATCGCTCAAATAACTCGAGAATAGCCGAGTTAAATCATCCGAGCAACCGAGGCCGATTTCTTTTAATAATAACCCATGACAAACCTTGTCGAAGACCTTTTCAAAATCTATATATACGACATTTACTTGAATTCCAACATCAAGAGATTTTGCCACCGTTTTTGATTTTTAAGAATTGCCCTTTGAACAAAATTTTAGAAATTACCTTTATTTTAGCTCCCGCAGCAATAATGACCTTTGAATTTTTAGTGTCCTCCTTTGATATTTTCAAAATCTGGTCACCGTAATAGTATTAGCTAGATGTAGATACTAGATAGTAATGCCTAGTACTTTCAGTCGATTCGAATATGTATAACTATTTGCTATTAGAATAATTCGTAAAAACCTTGCCATAAACAAATTACGACTTTCTAGATTCCTTCTAAATCAAGACCCCAAACCATCTTATTTTAAAAAACATTGTACTTTCATTCAAGTACAAATTACTTATTAAAATATGATGTTTGTGCTCTGTGCATAAATTTATAAATTAATTAGTATCGTTCACTGCTTTCGATACTTTCGCAAATATTTGTCGTTCATTTTTTAATATTAATCCATCAATTTGGTAAAAAATTACTTCGGTTGGTCATTTTCTTGCTGCTCTTGTGAAAGTCTTCTTTGTTGAAAACGAAATCCATTTATCCCGATCTTGATTCAGTTCGACTAGTTCGCTAATAACACCGTTAATTACTTCAGTTTGCATTCTATCTCGGACCAACTTGGAAGTGAGCTTATTTAATACGTTACTCATTGTAGATATTAAAACTTTACCCCAGGTGTTACTAATATTTTTAAGAACTTTATAAGTGTCATACTCTTTGCCAAAATTACATTAACGATTTGACGTTCTATCCATCGATAGTTCAAACTTAATGGCTAAATGTGGTCCGTAGGTAATACTTTTTAAATATTTGTAACACACTTTTATCCATTGGTTGAATAATGGAGGTTGTATTCAAAGATTATTTATGTTTTCATTAGTCACATGTGGGTGACCTGGTTCATTATCGACTAACAATAAAATACTTACGCTTAGAATTCATTGAAATATGTAGTAATGTTTTGGAAATATTATTTAAGGCTCATGAGTTTTTGCAATTCATAGCAGAATTTCCCCCAAGTAGAAGTGTTATTTGTGGCATTTTTTCTACTATAGTATTAGGAGCTCTACGTGCTATTTTATGTCAGCACATGCGCAAAGAAACAAAGTGCAACGAAATTAAAGTGTTTTTAACTGCGCAAGTACGAATCCATGTTGAATCTGGACCGTTACTGTTAAGAACGGATAATAACCATATGTCCTTTTGTCAAGGTATTTATAAATTATTTTATGTTCAAATAAATTAGGTTAAAATAAGCACTCGTAAATTTTATATCAGTAATAATATGCGTAAAAAAATTATATATGCAAATATAATAAAAATTCTTATCAAAAAAGTGGTTACAAAACTACAATAACATAGAATCTGTAAAAAAACAAATTTATATATTAATTTATGATTTTATTAAAAACATAAATCGAATACAATAAACATAGAATTTAAATAAAAATTGAAAATAAACATAGAATTAAAATGCAAATATGCTTACATCTTCGAATATTCATACATCATCACAGATTTTGCACATCGTACACAATATAAACTGCTTCTCTGACTATTACGAAGTTTAAGTATACCAATTAAAAATAGTTAATATATTTACAAAACACAGATCACATCGGTGATGATTATGATTAGAAAAAATATATAAAGCAATAGTTATGCATTGGTTATTCACATTTTTTAATAATCAAATATTATATAAACACCTAGATAATACACGCGCATAGTATGCTAGTTTTTTTAATGCAAAATGAACCAATTCACTGATTTGTTTTGAATTGACTAATTTACAGCTTGAATCAGTAGGACATGAAAACATTTAATAAATATGTTCAAACAATAAGTGAGCTGCAAATTACGTCGATTAATATACATTTAATGAAATGGATTTTCTCAGCAGTTTGTAGCTCAAAATAAACTGGCACATAAAATACTTTTTACATTAGTCAAATCATTATATATTTATTTATAAAAAAAAAAGAAAAACACTCAACCCTCACAAGGGGTATGGATATCGATTATAGCGATTTTACCCTAGTTCTCCATTTAGTGCAACACATTTTTAAACAAACGGTGAGCGATGCTAGAACCTAATTATCCAAAAATACATCTATTACAAATAAATTTAAACGAATGTTTGGTAATACAATGTTTCATTTTAACTGAGCGCCAGTTAAAAATACTAAGGAATAATATCTCTCTTGTTAAACTTTGATTTAATCTACTTTCACAACACTGTAGATCTTTCGAACGAACCAGAAGCAAGCGAAAAAGCCGATGGTGCCGGTCAGGAGGAAAAACAGGAACACCATGATCAACGTGTAGCCGAAATAGAGGAATGTCGAAGCGGCATCTTCTATCGATAACTTTGTGACGAAATAATGACAGCAGTATATGAAGAGATATCCGCCGGTGCTGGCCGAACTGAGGAACGCTCGCCACCACCAATGGTAGTCCTCGGCGCATAGATGGAAGTAGCATAGCAGAATCGTCGTCTCGGAGCAAGTGATGACGAGGATGATGAACACCAAGAATAAAAATCCGAACATGTAATACATCTGAAAAGTATAAGGAATTAGTAATTTACGTTTAAAATGAACATATATTAGAAAAAAAACATACCTGGCTAGACCACAATGAATTCAAAATGAAGAATAATTGTATAAAAATACATCCAAATGGTAATACACCGCCCATAATAATACCGGGTGTTATTTGAGTATAGACAGATTGATCAGGGATTTGGCGAGGTATTTGATTTGTGCGAACTGGATGTTCCAAACACTAAAAATAATAATGTATCAATATTCATATATTTTAATATTAAATAATTTGTGTTCGAATAATGAGTTTTAGTTTCCCTATAATCTAAAAATATGGTAAAATTTGTAAAAGAATGCATCTTTTATGATGTAGAATTTCTTGGTTGACTATTATGTCAAGCTATTATCTATGTTATTATTTTAATAAAACCCTTCGAGAGGAATGTATTTTATGTAAGATGCATAATTGTTGTATTATTTTTTTAGGTGAAATGTAACAAAATTTGTTCAGCTTACGTTCTTTGAATTGTTTCAATATTATTTAATAATAACATTCTATTCATCAAATGATGAACATAGATAATTTTTGACGTCTGCGGTTTTCGGATAAAATTTATTTGTACACACAATCTAACATACCCTTTTCCTGAATCCAAAGTAAGCGCCGATAAAAGTGAGAGGTACAGAGACTCCGAACCATAGTGCTAGAAGAGCAACGAGAGTCGAAAAAGGCACAGCTGCAGAGCTACCCTTGCCCCAAAGCACCAGATTCATCACGAAGAACAATCCGAATACGATCCTGAAATAAGTGTAATATGAAACAATCTGCTAAAATACAAGAATTCGTAGCGATCTTACCCAGGACAAAGCATAGACGTTAGCAAAACGTTGGATTTCCATTTTTCTCCGCCGAAACTTTTATATACTCTGGCTGACACGAATCCTGCGGGCGTTCCTAATAACACCCAGACTACCATCGAGCAAGTCATGAGAGCTCCTCGATTGGCCGGCGATAGGAAGCCCAAGCAAGCGAACGCCAACGTGACGACGGTCATTCCAAATACTTGAACGCCCGATCCGAGCATAACTGCCAAAAGCATGCCTTTCCGAGGCGGCCTGAATACGTCTCCGTGCACCAGCTTCCAACCGAACTCTTCCTAAAATTAATAAAAATCATATCAAAACATCTAGTAAAGGTTCATCCTAATATCATTGTATTTTACATACTTGAGCATCTTCACCGCATTCCATTTGATTATAGCGAGCGATATCTTTGTGCAAAGTTCGCAGCAAGATCATGGCAACCATGCCGCTCAAGAATAGCACTATTACCAATGAATTCAGAATTGAAAACCACTGAATATTGGTGTGTGGCATCGAATCTAATATATAATCCCACCGTGAAGACCATTTTATCGTATCGTTCTTGACGAACGTTAACGAATAAGAATATGTGATGTTCAAGGTTTGTCCATTCGGCAATGGATTAGATGGAATCTCAAGAGGTTCTTGATTATTGCAGTCTAGATTGTTCGAATCCTGATGATTAATACTGGACGGTACGACCTTGACTGATATAATTCGTCCTCCGTTATCGCCAAATCTACTTCCACGATCTTCTTGTCCTCCACTATGATATGTTATGGTTAAATCTACGTGGTTATATGGATAATAAAAACCGGGTTTATTATATCCGAGGTTTATACCACAAGAATCAGGCTGTAAACAAAATATAGTTTAATATAAATCAAGATATTCAAATTGAGTTTTTGTACCATACCTGAGAGTTCCTAGCCAAACATCCCATCGGAAAACCAGTGCTGCAATACTGCCGTCCTTCATCGATGAAATAACACCATGTCACAGGCATATTGTCAACGATCCAGTGGTGCTGATAGTTCAAGCTCATTCCCTTCTTCAGCAGGCTCAGCCTTTTCTCGGAATCGGCGTCTCCGCCCTTGTACGTCTTCGTGCATACTTTCTTACAGCGTACGCCGTTTAAGAATTCGATTTTATACGGACTCGGTCGGATGCGCTCGCCGAACACCACTTGTCCCAAATTCTCCACTGGCGAGTTAGTGTCTTCCGTTTTGCAAAAGTCAAAGTGGTTATATTCGAACGGTATCACGGACTCTTCGGTGTTCAGTCGGTTTACATATAATATTACTTCTGACTGTAAATAAAAGAAAACATTTTAATTAGCTATTTGGTATTGTTTTAACCGACGGTTATCTTTACTATTTCAGTCATATATAATTAGTACTTAGATAAACTCAAACACGCAACTGATAATATTATGTAAATTTAGCGATATATTCATTATAACAATAGGAATCATATAACATACATATGTTAAAATGTTAAACATAGTTTTTTTAAAATACTATTTAACTTTTCTTTGATAATATGTGAATATAATATATTTTTAACAAAGGAACTTTACAAATTACTCAAATATTATATAAGAATATATCCCATAGTGAGGGCAAAATAGAAATGTAGCCATTTAAAGTTGTGTTTGAAATTACTTTTTTTCAATATAATCTCGTTAAACTTTGTTTAGCAATGTTCCAGTGTTTTTATCTGATTCTAGAAATGAGATTCTTCAATCTTCTCAAAACAACCATTTTTCGTTGGTTCTAATCCATAATTTAAAAAATCATACACGATTAAGGATTTCTTTGAGGTTTGGAAACATATAGGCTTCCTTTCGGTTAAAACTGAAACTGATTAACAAGTTTTCCAGTAATTTAAAAAAAAACTTTTTTTACTCGGTTAACCGCATAAGGATGGGTCGTGCACATGTGCGGGATTTTCATTTTTCAAAGATGGAATTGTGTTTTAGGAATCATTATTCCTATTGTTGAATTTTATTATTATATTATAAAAAAATTGTTTTTTCGAGTAAATGTTTTAAAAAAAGAAAGAAAAAAATAATATCGGTGTTTTGAACAACTTTCGAAAAATATTTCAGGCATGAAGTGGTAAACCCTATTTTACGATTATTTATAAATTAAATAAATAATATTATTTTTTTCTCAAAAATTATAAATAACACACAAGATCAACGAATAAACTTCTAAGCTAAAAGACTTGTTTTTCAGAAAAATCGTTCCAAAAAGGGTTTCTTGATGTAATATTTTTTTGTAAAAGACTCGGCCAATACCTAATAAATAGTCAATAATTGAATAATTTTATTATAAAAAATTAGTATTACTGAAACCCCCTGAAAAGTGTATACATAACGTATTAAGAAAACGTGTACAATGATTTGCTTGATCACAATTTTTTCCATAGCTATACAAAAATAAATATTTTGTTACTCTATTGTGATGAATATCCCTGGAATGTTATAGCGCGGCGGCGTTTCGCCTGTCACAGAATATGTCTAGCGAGGTCAAGGGACAAACAATAACAAAAAGTACGCTATATGGCAGAACTCTATAGGAGGGACTGCCATATACGTTATAGGAAACTTCGCTATAGGGGGGTTTACTATACTGAATAATAAATGTATAAAAATACATTCATATTCAAGTTAAAAAATC
Source organism: Plectrocnemia conspersa (assembly GCF_051122295.1). Taxonomy (NCBI): domain Eukaryota; kingdom Metazoa; phylum Arthropoda; class Insecta; order Trichoptera; family Polycentropodidae; genus Plectrocnemia; species Plectrocnemia conspersa. Next base: position 5,997,929 of record NW_028277174.1, on the reverse strand, counting down.
GGTCGCAAATTTCATTTAGAGTTTGGAAGTTGTGTTATCAGTACATGTAAAAAGTTTATAGGAATAAATCTTCATATTTATAATTTTATGATATAGTGGCATTTTTGATATAATAATATTTTTAATATGTTTCCTCCAAATTTTGGCTATGCAACAAAAATAAAAAGTAATCTATGTATATTTTCAAATATAAAGCACACTTTTTTTTTGCATTTCATTATATATTTCTGTTTATTTTACTATGAATAAAAATAAAATAACTATATTTATAAGCAAGTATATTAAAGTTTTTTTTTGCATAATTTTAAACAAATATTTACATATCTTTTTTTAAATGAAAATTTAAAACGTTCGAATAATTTAAATTTTCCGAGGACGGTTAAAACCGGTTATTGATTAGTATTTTACCGAAAACCAGTTTTTTGGAAGCCCTACTTGTAGAAGTATCTGTATTATCTTAATGAAAAATGATAATTTTTTTGATAAACCTGGTCTTTGTATATGATTTTTAAATTTATTTGATTTAGAAGGTAAGAACAGTACACGCCATTTATCGTTTGGCATTTTGAAAGATAAAAATAATGAGGAAAATCCTACACGCTTCCCGAAAAATAAAGGCCATACCTTTTCATGCAGATAAAATGGACATGGCCTTCGGTGTTAGATAACCACAACGTTTCCATTGAAATTTTGAAAGCTGTAATGAATAGTTTTTTTTTGTATTTAAAAAAAGTATTTTAGTAAACCAAACTTGTAATGTAACCAGATTTTGAAAATATCGAATGACGCTAAAAAAAGTACACTTCGGATATTTGTTTGTTTACAAATGCTGATAGGAGCTAAAAAATATTTAAAATAAGCGTTTCATAAAACGAATTGTTTGTGCGTTATTGTTGGGCAGATTAGTCAGTGAACACCTTATAAATAACTCTCCAACGAATTCTTTTCCAAAGAAAAATCCGAAAATTTACCTTATATTAATGCATAAACAATTCGTTTTATGGAACAGAATATTTATTTAAATCCACATATCTCTCAAAATAATTCACACCTATAGATGTCATCAAGAAAATCGTCAGTATGCATTGGGCACTTTAATGTGTCATGAACCTTTGAGCCTTGTAATATGTTATTTTTTGTATAATTTGAGGTTGAAAAACACTTTAATTTATTGAAATAAGTTATGGCATAAATAGGTGCTCCCCCACATATAAGCAAAGTACAAAATAATGTTGAAAAATACCAGCCACAGGCAATTGCCTACTTTTGTTGTAAAAATCTATACTAAAATTATATCCATCTATTTAAAAAAAAAATAATATTTTAAAAGTACGTTTAGGACAGTTAGCATGTTATTGCATTAAAAAACTATGTAAAAGTCAGTTTTACATTTTTACCACAAATATAATTTCCACTGAATTTTTGCTAGTCTATATATAGCTAAACGGGCAATGTAAATAATAGACTTCTTTGAAAATGACTATAATATAATTAGCACATACATGTTGTTTACATTCTTATTGGTTATTATGAGAGAAAAATGTCATTTTTCAAACTCATCTGAATACAGTGTCCATTGAAGACCATTGAAGGTTTGCTATAATAAAACACGTAATATGCAAAATAATATTAGCTAATAACTATTAAAATATATCAATTGGACACTCGTAATTTTATAATTGAAGTGTCGCTGTTTTACAATTTATAATCAGTTTCAATTATATATAAGATATTTATCTGTTGATACTTATAATTTATCTATCAAGTATGTCTTTTGTTAAAGAATGTCAGAGATGTCAGAGGATGGGATTGAATCAAATATGTACAGAGTAGTATTTTGTTCTGGGATAAATTTTTATACGACTTTTACGTGTTTTAGTATGAAGAATCTAATCCGAAAACCCCAAACATAAATATAATTTTTTATAGGAAAACCGTGACAGCTAGTGACACAAATATGTAAATCGTCGGTAAAAACATATGACGTCATTTAATACTTTTATGAAAGATGAGCAATAAGTGAATCGTTAAGACCAAAATATATCATTGCACAAACGACGAACGCAACGTAGTTTTGATCGACACGTAGTATTAGAAGATAAAGACCTTGCAGGTGGGGGAGGTGTCCCCGGACTTGCAGTAGTTGACGGGAGCCAACCCTGGCAAATAGAAGGCGGCGGCGGGGCGGAGCGCGACTAGCAGCGCCGCTAGCAGTGGCCACGCGTCGACCGTCATCGTAAGCGGCCGTCGGCTGTCGGCTGTCAGCTGTCACCGCGTCGCTGCGACGCCTCACACTCTGACGCACTTCATCTCCGGCCGGTGACCGGTGACCGTCGACTGTCGGCCGGAAGCGTTCGCACTGGCAACACTCGCCGCCCAGATCTATATTTGCCACGATTGCGTTACTGATTGACAATTGCCGATGCGAAAATTCTTTATGCGCGTTACGCGTGAATTTACAAAATAAACAACAACGTCCACCTTCGAGGAAGATTATCCGCCATAAGCTAAACAATTTAAAAAGACATTTTTTTTGAGCTTCCGTAACAATTTCTCTATTGAACAAATTTTTTTAGATCCTATAGAAGCTTGTATTTTTTTGTTCTCCCCGAACAAAAATTTCCGAGATGGCCTTTTTATTTTTATAGTTCTTAACATACAATGGCCATTGCAGTAGTTCATTATTTTTTATTTCATTCATTTCCATCATGAAAACATAATATTATAATGCATAGGGATTATATAAAGAATGATCCAACTATAAGGATATCTTCCCAAAGAAACACCCAAATGTTAAAATTTTGATTTATTTCATTAATTATAAAAAATAATAGCAATTAAATGGCCACCTTTGGACCTTTTGCAGTAACCGATACTCTCGGTATAATTTTCAACGACTTTTCCGTACATTTCTGCTACTATCTCGGCTAAAACTCGACGGATGTTGGTTTTTAGGTGCCTTAACGTTTCGATTTATCGGCGTAGACATGAACTTAGCGTAACCCCACAAAAAATACAACGACGTCATCAAAACGTGAAATAATGTGGCATGGAAACTTTTCACGCAAAACATCTAACGTTGCACCAGATGTATGACAAATCTTGTTAGAATCACGTGTCTTCGTTATCAATATATTCAATTTCGTGCCGAAAATAATTGGTTATCATCCACCTACAGCGCTCACCATTGACTTTAATTTTGTAAGGCCCAATGACGCCGTCTGACCACAATGCGCATCAAACAGTCACTTATGGGCATGTAATGCTCTCTCTTGAATTACATCAAGATTTTTCTCGTCCCATATGCGAAAAATTTGCTTATTTACATACCCATAGAGGTGGCAATGTGCCGCATCAGAGAAGACGATTTTTTTTCTTATGCTTTTACACCCAATCTGCTTAAATTGTTCGCTGTCCATCGTCTCTAGGTCTCAGTTCTTGTGTTATCTGAATTTTATACGGATTTATAATTTTATAGACCAACCTTTATAGACACCTTTCTCACACGCGTTCTAAAATAATACACGTTGTGTATTGAAATATGTGGAATTTTACTTTCGAAATCACTCGCGTTTTCCCTTTTTTTGAAATCGATTCTTTATTTTTCTTAAAACTGTATATTTATTTATTCATTCATTATGGGCAAAACTTAGCAGCGGTCTGGTAACACTGACGTGGCGGCGGCAGAAGGCAGCACATTCTTTTGATGGACTTCGACTGGCAGACAACAGCCGGTGGTCCATCGTTCACTCGCATATATTTCAATAACAAACATGTAAACTTTATAATATAAATTCTTGACATTATGGCAATTTTTCTATTTATATTATAACACACTGGACAAAAAAATGTTTGAACAAATGAGAAAAACAAACTTTCATATAAGAATAAAAAAGTTTTATTATATAGACAAAAAATATCTCTATTTTTAGAAAGTTAGTATAAAATAAAATCCCAATTTAATCCATACATTATTTAAAATGTGGTCATTTTTAAAATACTGTAACTAAAAAGGCATCCTCAATTTTATCAGAAAATTAAAAAAATATTCAAAAATAATTTAAAATATTAATTACAACTTAGGTATATATGATTTGATAATTTTAACGTCGTCCACAGGTCTATCGTTATTGTCGCACTCCACTAGTCCTATTCTTTTGACGATTCCCATTCCAGATTGAATTCTTCCAAATATAGTATGTTTACCGTCCAACCACTGTGTCGGCGCTAGAGTTATGAAGAACTGAGAACCGTTCGTATCAGGCCCCGAGTTGGCCATCGAAAGCACTCCGGCTCCCGTGTGCTTCAAATCGTTGTGAATTTCATCAGCGAATTTTGGGCCGTATATTGAGGAACCGCCTCTTCCGGTGCCCGTGGGATCGCCGCCTTGTATCATGAAATCTCTTATAATCCTATAAAGAAAAACATAATCAAATGTTGAATATAAAATTATATACTGTTTATATGTTTAGAATATATTCAAACCTGTGAAATTTAGTATTATTGTAATATCCTCTGCGCAATAGTTCCATAAAGTTTCTGCAAGTGTTCGGCGCTTGTTTCCAGTACATTTCGAAAACTATTTCACCCATTCTGTAAAATAAATTAGGTTAGTAAGATAATTCTATGGAATAATATAATACCTCTCAATTACGTAGTCTCGATGATGCCAACAGATGGTTGCCAAGTTTTATCAGGTATTCCAGCACTCGGCGTATTATATGCGAGCATCATGGTGGTAAAATTGAAGTTAGCCGATAAGACGAAAAAACTTAACCCAAATGCTCTAGACAAGCAACTGACAGTTTGACAGTATTGCCATTTGAAAATTGTTTTTGGCTTAAAGCATAATATAAATTTATGAACACTATTCATATTATATATTTTTATACTATAATAGTAAATACAGGAAGGTGTTAAGAGTAATTAAAACTAGAGAGGAGGCAATTTTGGGTATTTTTAGAATTAAAGTGGTCATTTTGAGAGTGAGAATTTTGCAAAAATATAAAGGCATATATTTATAATTATTAAAATACATTTTCGATGTGAATAATAAAATATATACTTCTATATCAAGATATAATTTATAACAATAAAATAAATACTACTCTTACCAAGATTTCAACTAAATGATCGTAAGCTATATTATTTAAAAAGTATCGAACGAATGATGCAAATTTGTTCAAAAATAAATTTTAATTCACATTTTTAAATTTCAAACACACTACCTCAGTGATAGCAATTAATTAAAAAAAATATAAGGCAGAATTGATTTAATCTTTATTATATATAAATACTAATACAAAACATACACAAGTATTATAATATCACTTTTTAATAAATACTAATCACTACTACTCTCTGATAATTCAGCATCTTCTTTAGGCTCTCTCGCTTTCCTTTTTTGGTGTTTTATGAATCCAGGCCCTTTTTTGGATTTTCTAAACAATTCTATTGCCTTCAATTTATTCTTAAGTAAAATATTTTTGTCAGCCTCTCTTTGTGGAATAATATCGCTTTTTCTCATATTGTCCATAATTTCCATTTGTTTTTTTAGTTTTTCTTCTATTTTATCAGCAGGTACAATTCTTATATCCAATGTTTGATCAACTATTTCACTTTTTTGCTTTTTGTTTTTTCCCGTTTTAGTATTGCATGCCTTTTCCTTTAATTTTCTTTTTGTACCTTTGAGCTCACTGTCGTTGCTCATACAAACATCTTGCACGTCAGCCTTATCTTCTTCGAATGATTTATCTTTTTCGATTATATCAATGGCTTTTTTAACTCTTTTACTCATTTTTAAATTAGCAACATCAGACTTGAATTCAGTGTTAAAGAATGAATTTATAGACAGCTGTGAAACCTTTGAGTTCATTTTATTTATGACTGGTTTTAGAATTTCTTCTGTCTTTTCTCTCGTCCAACTGAATTTTCTCTTAGCATAATCCACTAAAGATGGTAAATCAGGTTTTCCCCAACTGAAAGTTTCTTTACTAGTTTCAACTTCTGGACACAGATATGCTTCAATTATCTGCAAAAGTTTAATAAATATATTATCCTGCAATATATTTATACATTACATGTTTCATAAACTTACCATATGATCAGGAAATTCTTCAGTAAGGGAAATATTCTTCAATTTCTTCCTGAGATTAGCGTGATATAATGCATTTTTGGTATGCAACCATGCCTTGAATTTCTTCAACCCGCTCAGTAATTCGGCATACGGTGGTTTTATCTCGTTTTTATTCGAAGGAAAGGCAGCTAATATTTCTAAGGCAGTTACAGGTCCAACTCCTGATATTCCATTTGTATAATCACTACCGACGAGCATCGCTAACAATATTAAATCTTCTCTTTTTAATTCTAAAATGAAAATAATCACAGTTAAACTTATAGTTAATAAGCATATTTAATATATCAATTGGATACTAACTGAAGGAACTTTCGATATTTTCTGAAATAAATTTTAGCACGTGTTTTTCATGATCAAAGAAATTTCTGTATACTGTCTTTCCCCCAAATAACCATATATCGCTGTCGTCAGTTATGGTACCGTTCGTTAATTTTATAGATTCTAAAAACGCACATTGTGCTTCAGCTTCCATCGGCGCTACGATGAAAGGGACGCCAAACAATTTCAATAACTCTTGAGCTTCTTGCGTCATTTGATCCGTCACATTCGAACCCATTCTATCTAATTTGTTCTGCTCAGATACGAGCGTATCTCTTTCTTCTTCAAGATCATCTGCCATCGAAAGCATCATTTCTTTGGTAAGAGTTGGTTTTGGCAGTGGTGGATTTTTAATCTTAACTTCTTCGCTTTCATCCTTGCTTACATTTAATTTTACATTTTGTACGTTATTGATTCGATCATTTAAAACTGTTTTAGTTTTTTCAAACATTTTCTCAGTGGTATCATCGATAATTATTTTAGGTTTGTCTTCTTCTTTGCGTGGCTCAGTAGGAATGTAATCTAAGTTATCTATACAATCGACAATTTTTTTCTTGAGATTTTCAGCAATGGTTTTTTTCAATTGTTCAAGCTTTAAATCATCACAGTCTTTAAATACATCAGCAAATATATCGTCATCAGGCTTTATTTGGACACTTTGTTCCACATTGGGTGAATTTTCTGGAACTTCCTCAAAAGAATCAGAGTCTGATTCTGAAGATTTTAATTCACTTTCTTTTTGCTTTTTATCTGAATCACACACTATCGAAGATTTATCAGTAATTTCTTCCAAAGAATCAGATTCTGAAAATCTCAAATTAATTTTGCTCGTACTCGGTTTTTCTAAAACGTCTTCGAAACAATCTGAATCTGATTCCGATGCCGTTAAATCATATGCTCCTTTAATTTTTACATCGGTTTTTATTTTTTCTATAACAGCGTCTGTTAAATTAACTTTCTGTTGAGGTTTACTTAGAATTTGTGATTTATTATTTAGAATTCTATTTACTTCATGATCAGATAATCCACTATATTCTAACATATAGGCTTTTGCCAAGTTAAAAGAACTAGATTTTCCTTTACTCACATCGGAGTTACTTGTAGAAGCAGTATCTTTTAACTGAACATAATCGCTGTGGTTTTTCAGCGACAACTCAATCGCTAAATTTAGATCACTATCGTCTTCACTTTCAATTTCAATGGGTCCTAAATCATCAGGCACAATATCTACTTCTGAAATATTGTCTTCTGTATTCTGCATTGATAATTTGATAGCAAGTTTTAAATTTTCATCATCATCTTTATCTACTTCTTGACTTACAACCGTAACTGAATCTTTAGAGGTTGACTCTTTTACTTCATCTTTATTTTTCTCCAGTTGTTTACTTTCTTCTAATTCAGTCGCTTTATCGAGAGCTTCTTTAATATTTTTTACTAAGACAAATTTAGCATTTTCATTTGAAGCTATCTGTCTTGTAGTTATAGCATCTATTTTTGTGTCTATCCCTTCTTCGTTCAAAAGTATCTCCAATTCATTCAACGTAAGGTTTCTACCTCCAATTTCCTTCTCCGTTTCCTCCAGAGTAACTTGTACTTGCCTGCGTTTTAGTAATCTATTCATCTACAATTTAAAAATAGACTAATAATAATAATATCAATTTAAAAATATTACATTTAAATAAAATCATACCTGATAATCAGAAAACTGATTGCTATTGGAAGGCAATTCGTCGATACGTCCCCAAGAGCTTTGTTTTCTCGTCTCTTTCAATTCTGACAAAATATCGTGTCTATCTCTCGCCGACAATTTTCTGAAGTCTTCGGCGTTAACATCGATGGAATGTAAATTGATATGACTGAATTTCAGAAATGCAGGATTGTTTCTAAAAATAAAATATAAATTAATTCAAATCCTTTGATTATCCACAATTTTCAGTCGTATCAACTAACTTTTCGTCTTTCTTTTCTTCTTCAGATTCACTAGAAGACTCTGCATTAATATTCTCCAAAACTGGTAACTTAAAAAGATCGTCATCATCATTTTTGGAATTTGTGCTAGTCTTTTTGGTGGGTGACGCTTCGTGGGTTGTTACAGTTCTTATAGCTGCGCTTCTCACTGCAACTTCTAATAGCTTCTTTCTTATTTTATCTACATCACTTCGCATCTTAGCTTTTTGATTTTGACGATTTTGCTAAAATGAATAAATGATATAGCCAGAAAGATGAATAAATGTTATTGCAATAATGTAAAACTCACAATAGTTTGTCTTTTTAAAATGGGGAAGCTTCCATCGAAAACGAAGACCGGCTTGATTCCATAGTATAGAAGTTTGCAGAGTCTTCGAAATAGTGCTAACAGATGGGCGTTTGCTACAGACGCTTCTTTGGAGCCTCGAAAGCCTTTTATTGCTTGATGGAGCCATATTGATATATCTGTGGAAAATAATGTGTAAGTAGAGTAAATTGGTGGGCAATTTACGTAATGTTATTTCGAAGAGGCATATGTACAAAATAAATTAACTAAAATTATACTTTATGCATAAATTATTGGTCTAACTGTAGCATCATTTAATTTTTTTATTTTTGTACTTGTAACTAAAAATAAATAAAATAACAGAGCATGAAAATTTGTGGTGCTCCGCTGCTCTTATATTTTTTTCCGATATTTTATGTTGGTCCATTTTATATTTCAAAAACGGACCCACATAAAATTTATTCTAATTTGAAGTCATCAAAAATTACAATTACTACCGATAGTAGTACTTTCCGTTAGGGTCTCGTGGAAATGGTTTGTATAAGTTCAACACCACTCGCTACATTCAAACTTAAGAAGAAAGGATTCCAAAAAATATATGGTTGTTAGGATCAAAAATATTCACTGACCTGAATAGTCTTTTTAATAGTAACATTTTAATTATTTTGACCTGCAACCAAAAAAGGTTGCCAAGTCCTGGTGTAGACAATGCAGCGAACATGACATGTGCTGTAAACAAATTCAGCGGTAAAGAAACTAATCCTACTAACTTAAATGGTATAAATATAATTAAAAATATTTCACTGAATGAAGAAACTGAAAGACACGATGACCAAGAACTTGACACAGATGTTTATGAACAGTGGGTTAGAGATCTTAGCACCATATTGCCAGCATGGATTACTGAAGATTGTTTGAAATTTCAATGAATGAAGTGTGGCGTTCATACTCTTCAGTTAGCAATCTGGGTTGGATTGAAAAATGAAAATGCAATTAAAATATTATAGAGAATTCTATAGGGTGTTGTCAAATTACGAACATCAACTATTCGTAATATTTTGCTGAGGGTATATGGTCAGACTCATTTCCTAAATACAGTAACTCAATGAGATTCAACATGTCACGGTTGATCGCCTTTTTCTTGTTTAAGATGATTGAGAATAAGTAGCTGCTGCTAGAACAAAAGAACTGTCACTAAGCAAAGTAGAGTTGGAGGAAGTGAAAAAAATTACGTGAGGAACCTTAGAAAAACAGAGATCACAACCGTTACCCTTCATGCTGCTGATGTTACTTAATTTTTACTTTTTTATAAAATAATGCTTCAAACTTGAAATTTTTAGAAGAATTTAGAGGACAAGTTGCTTCGGGAATTTTGTCCTCCATGAGAAGGCAAAGCTTTTTGAAAATACATATTTTCTTGCCGGAGTATATACAGATTTTATTAAGCACACAGCAGAAATTGAAAGTAATAAAATGCCTTGCAAACATTTCCTGGTGATTTAAGAAACAAATAATTTTTGATTTGACAGAAGAACCTTTAATTTTTCAGCTATTACAGCTAAGAAGTATTGATATTATAAATAGGCTTACCATATTTATGAAAATGTAAGCCGGGACAGCTAAAAAAATATAATTTTGGAAATTTATACATTTTGGGATACTGAGATTTGCTTGGTTGGAATGCAGGATGGTACGAAAGCTAAAAAAAAATGAAGTCATCTCGGAAGTTTTGTGAAACTGGGGTTGATAGTATGAAACCGGGATAAACCCAATAAAACCTGGACCGATGTTGTGAAATCTGGACAATTCTGGTCAAACCGGAGCATATGGTAAGCCTACATATAAGCATTAATACCAGGCGCTTACGGTGAGATACATGAGGGCGTGCGTTACGTGCATTCCGCACGCCAACTTCTTCTCACTCACTCCCGTCACAACAGGCAAGCGAGCGAAGGGGAATGTATCTCTCCGTACGCGCCTGATCAATACATCAGAAGATGATGATTTTGAATGAGACTTAGTTAGGGGTGAAGAACTTCGACAAGCTTTTGCAATATACAATTTAAAAAAAAGAATGTTTCGAATTCGAACCCAGGAAGATTGCAATAGAATATATAACTTAAAGTAAAATCGGTGTTCAAGCTATTGACATTTATCCAGAACGAATTCAAGTGTTTAGTGACTTTTTCTGCACTAAAATTAACGTTAAGCAAAAATAGCACGCGACAAAAGACGATTTGTTGTCTGTCATTTTATTCAAGAAAATCAGCGACGGCTAATATAAATAAAAATAAAACCATTTTTATTCACTACTTTATTTTTTATGATTTGATTCTATTAACTCTTTTTATTGTTGTTATATATACATTTATGTACATAGTATATTTTTAATTTTTTTTATTATAATTAGACTGTATTTTTTCTCTCTATTCTGGCCACCATGGCACTTTAATAAATAAATTAACTATAAATAAACAAGTATTTTTTGATATGTGTTTATATATATAAAATATTAAATAAATAGTAAAACTTTATCTGAGCACGGAGCGGAGTCGGAGCAAGTATTTTGATGTCAGAGCAGAGCAACTCAAAAAAGTGGTCGCTCTGGTAATAATAGTTTATAATTATTAAAATAGATGTCATTGATTTGAGTTTTGTGTCTCACTACTTACTTAGCAGAAGTTTATTGTGTTTACCGGTTGTATGCATTGGGCTAACGACGGAAGAATTATAATAAATATGATATCTGGGAGATTGTAATAAGTGATTATTTTAATTGTAGCTCCTATTGATCTTCACAGATTAGGTTTTTCTAGTTTTTCCTAATCTCACAAATAAATAGATAGATATCAAAAATGGCTAGGAGTTCTTAGACAAAACACTAGAAATAAAATGTTGGATTAAGAAAGAGAACTTGCCTTTGAAATATGAATCCACATTTCAAAGTATCAGTCTGTAGTGTTTAGGCAGAAGATACAATATATAATATCGCAAAAGGTCAGTCATGGCCGATAATATTTGAATTTGAAATTTTGGGGTTGTCGCGTATATATAGAGGAGCATATATAGCGGTCGGCGCAGTCGAGCTCCGAGGAGGCCGCTCGCATAACCTATGCGCTGTCATGTAGCAAAGGGTGTCGGAGAATAGAGCGGGCGTTACCGACGGCCAGCACCTCTTCGGCGAGGCGGTCGAGCCGAACGCCGCTCGCCGCCGGCTCGAGCAGCCGCCAGAGGCCGCGCACGCCCATGGTTCCCACGCACTCGCCGAGTTCCCACGCCTCCCCCGACGTGCGCTTTTCCCACGCTGTCGGCCGGAGCTTCTCAATCGGCGCGCGCGCGAGGCGCTCCGATTGGGAAGCGGGAAGGGAGGGCTCCCGCGGCGCCGCCGATTGAGAGGCGAGTCGCGCTGCGTCGGCGTCGCGCGGCGGCAGTCGTCGCTCGGCAGCGGCAGCGGCTGTGGCCGCGGCCGGTGGCCACGGAGGCCCATGCCGCACCAGAACGACCCCATGCAGCCGGACGGCGCCCTCGTCTCGCGCTCCGGCCGCCCCGAAGAGCGCCGCCTCACCCGCCAGGCCATGGAGCGATACCTGCGCGACCGCTGCGACATGGTGCTGGTGGTGCTCCACGCCAAGGTAGCTCAGAAATCGTACGGCAACGAGAAGCGCTTCTTCTGCCCGCCCCCCTGCATCTATCTCTTCGGTGACGGCTGGCGGCTCCGGCAGCAGCAGATGACGAGGGAGGGCGAGCCGGAGCAGGCCTCTCAGTTGTGCGCCTTCATCGGCATAGGCAACTCGGACCACGACATGCAGCAGCTCGACCTCAACCACGGCAAGCAGTACTGCGCCGCCAAGACCCTCTACATATCCGATTCGGACAAACGAAAGCACTTCATGCTCTCCGTCAAGATGTTCTACGGCTCCGGCCACGACATCGGCGTCTTCAACAGCAAACGGATAAAGGTATACGTCAATTCTCACACATTTACAATTTTTCTTTTTCTTTAAATGCATTTTTAGTCCTGCTCTAATTTATCAACATCCAAAATTATTTTTTACATTATAGAGTTAATTGTCTCTTCGCGTAAAACAATTTATCAATAATAACTAAGGAACTATATTATCTATTTCAAATTTTACTCCAGTTCTATTTTTCAATTTTGTGAGTTAACAGTAATCATAAAGTTTCATTGTAGTATAAATTTGTTATATATTATCTACTGTTCTCTGATGCACTCTTTTATTAATTTTAATGTAACTGCATATTTTTCGGGGCAGGCCTATAGTTTTATGCACCATGTTAGAACCGAGCTTATACTTGGAGCCGGCTTTTTTTCAAAGAAATATGTTAATTATAAAATCAAAAGTTGATAGATAAAATGAAAAATCAAACATATTGGAAGGTTTCAAAGACTCGTATAGGCAATATAAAACAATTAATTAATTGATTAGTTCTTGACATTCTTCCTGTATTTGTGACTCGGATCTCTCATTGCATATTATATAATAATTATAGAGATTCATCTGTTGATACAATAGTTCTTCATAAACTGGGTATAGAACCTGCCCTTCCTATATGCAGTAAACTCAATTAGAGTGCACGAGTAAAGTTTCAATATTCTTATAAAACTATTTTCTTTCTCAATTTTGTGTTATTATTAATATTTTATTACTTTTAGTATACAATTATAACCTCAGTTACAAAAACTATACTATAGAAAAATGTTGAATAAACGCGATAATTCCTAATATTCCATTAACTGTTATCTAACTATTCTCAAATATTCGCTATTTCTATTAATAAATCTATTATATGCATATCTGTATTTCTTATAAAACACTTTCCAAAATATTCATTCTTAACATCAAACGATTTCAATTGCTCAAGCATACATTTACAATTAGTAAATCTGGCACTTTCCTGTTATCAAGGATCAAATTTATTCTAAAAAAATATTTATTCATTTTATTTATTTATATACAATTATAAATGATATTTTTAAGTCGATTCGTTGGAGAGAATTATTCATGGGGTGTTCACTGTTCTGAAATCAATAAAATCGTGCTGACACGATTATATTGCTTTTGACGTGAATTTTTGCTTTCTGAGAAGTGATAATTGTTTTTGCATCTTCCTATTGGCCAAAATTCGGTTTGAATATACTTTGACCAATACTCTCTTATCAAAAGTCCATATTAATATCAGTAAAGATAGCTGTTATATTTTTAAAAGAGTGTAATATTTAAGTGCAGGCAAACTATGGATCAAGATGCTAGATGCGATGTCTCTTTGTACTTTTTCTTCCGCTTATAATAATATAAAATGAGAGATGAGTTTGTATTTTTGACTAGTCTTAGAACTTTCATTTGGTCGTTTCTTTCATTAAGTTGGGTTTATTTAATTCCTGTAGGCCAGGTTTGGGTTTGAACAGCATATGGACGTTTGGCTACTGTCAAATTGAGTTTCATAGACATTTTAGAGCAGCACTTAATTTCACTATCGCCTATTAGTTGAATTATATTTTCGCTAGTATTAATATATATCTACTGATGAAGATGTATTTGGACTTCATTAGTGAAAATATAACTTCATTTAAAAATACACATTCAATATAACATTTATACATTGCATGTAAATAAATAATGAAGTATGTAAAATTGTATATTACCACATATAAAAATTTTTAAATCACCTGCTAGATAAATTATATTTTCATCAGTAAAAATATATATCTACTGGTGAAAATGTATTCCGATATGATTTTACTGAAATGGTGTATATAAAAAATATTTTCGGAATAGATTCGAGACTGTTTTTTTTATTTTCTCTGTGGGATAACCCGAGAATTTCTGGTTTAGAATCAGGGATGTCATTTCCGCTTTTTCCAGGCAGGGAGCAAAAATTGGTCAGCCAGTGGTCATTTTTTCTAATATTTCGATTTAATTAAGATTCATAGTATTTCATTAAGTGACATGCGTTTTCTGGCCAAATTCAAAGGGGGGGGGGGGCAAATATCCCCTCTGACCCCTGACAAATGACATCCCTGATTGTTGTAACGCATTGGGTTAACGATTCTCATTACAGTTGAAGATTTACAATAAATATATAAAATTTCTCACTCTAGACAAAATGTTTATTATATATAGCTATGGTGATTTTTAAAATTTAATTTTAATCTACATAATTTCTCCTGAATATTTTATAATGTATGAATAAAATGTATATTTTTATTACATTTAAAAAATATATAGAATTCCTGAGAAATTTAAAATAGTTTTTAACAGTTCGAGGTCCTGGTAAAAAAACTAGTGCCCACTATTTATATTTTAGAAAACATAAATAGAAATTCAATGTTTTATTTATAATATTCTTTTAAAATTCTTTGACAGAATAATTTATAAACCTGTTTTTATTATTCTGTTATTTTTAAAAGTAAAGATGTTTTAAATATATTATTGGTAATATTGAAACTATCAATCAATAGTTGTGAATGTTCATGGTATAATATTCTCAATTGTAATTTATAGCCTGAAAAATGCAAGAAAATAAAAATAAAGTAAAATAATGGTTCATCTGGATTTCATATTTTTTGGTTTATCCACATTCTTCAATAATATGGATCTTGGAGTTTTTATTTATCCACTAATAAATAATATTTTAATTGTATGGTGAATCATCACTAAACTAGGAGCAAAATGAGATGAGATTATTTTTATTGGAAATATAGAATTATTTTTAATGTATATGTTTAATGAATGATTTGAAAAGTAGTCAATAAGGTTTTACCGAAATATTTATTTTAAACCATTTGCCCAACCTTCGGCGTATTATTAATATATTTGTTTTATAAAAAGGTCATATCCAAGCCGTCGAAAAAAAAACAGTCACTCAAGAATGCCGATCTCTGTATCGCGAGCGGTACAAAAGTCGCCCTCTTCAACCGATTACGCTCGCAGACTGTCTCTACCCGATACCTGCATGTCGAAAATGGCAATTTTCACGCGTCCTCCACTCAATGGGGCGCGTTCACCATCCACCTGCTCGACGACAACGAGAGCGAGTCGGAAGAATTTCAAGTGCGCGAAGGATACGTACACTACGGCTCCACAGTCAAACTCGTGTGTTCCGTCACCGGCATGGCACTGCCCAGGCTCATAATCAGAAAGGTATGAATAAAAAATTAGTCAATGTTTGTTGATTTTATTAATGTTTTTTTATTTCAAATGTATTTAGGTTGATAAACAAATGGCGCTCTTGGAAGCAGACGATCCAGTATCTCAACTTCACAAGTGTGCGTTTTACATGAAAGACACGGAGAGGATGTACCTATGCCTGTCTCAGGAAAGGATAATCCAGTTTCAGGCGACGCCGTGTCCGAAGGAGCCCAACAAGGAGATGATCAACGACGGCGCATGTTGGACCATCATATCCACCGATAAAGCCGAATATCAATTTTATGAAGGAATGGGGCCTGTTAGGTAATTAATAATACAGTTCATCGATTCAGTTTTATTTTTGGTATTATAAAGCGTTTATATTTGCCCTTATATAATGTTCATTCAAACAGATCGCCAGTGACGCCCGTTCCTCTGGTGCATTCCTTAAACCTCAACGGTGGAGGCGATGTGGCGATGTTGGAATTGGCCGGCGACAATTTTACACCTTCGCTTCAAGTGTGGTTCGGAGACGTCGAGGCCGAGACCATGTATAGATGCGCGGAATCGATGCTCTGCGTAGTTCCCGACATATCCCAGTTTCGCGGCGAATGGTTATGGGTGCGTCAGCCAACGCAGGTATGTCACATTTTTGTATGACTCGGGATACACTTTCTGTGCGTTTCTTAAAAATCGATTAATTTACAGGTTCCAGTATCGTTGGTTAGGAACGACGGTATCATATACGCCACCGGATTAACGTTCACGTATACTCCTGAGCCCGGTCCAAGACCGCACTGCCCTCCAGTGGACGACGTCATGAGGCCGGAGAACTTGCCCAGCTGGCAGCAGTCGGGAAATATACGATAGTATGATAAAATAATTTTGATACGACAGTATTTATATACCAGTTTTCTAAAATATAAACAAAAAAAGACGATGACTATCAGTCGGATTCAGGAAAATTGGTAGAATTTTTACAGTCAAATCTTATTGAATCAGATATTCTAGTTCTACTCGATGTGATTTCACTGTACAAAATTGTTCGACTGATCTTCGCCGTTGAATCTGACTATAGTTTTTTACGCGACACATTCCTCGCTTCGTTTTTAAGTTCTCGCGTCTAAAAACGACTATAGTTGTGTATCGTACGTATAGTTTTGTTCAGTTAGTATTTCGCTCTTTGAATATGAATTCAGCCAAAGTATTTCAGCGTAGAGCTTTTTACACTCTACGCTATCTATTGATGAAACGGCGTCATGCCATCCTATTTTTATTCAGTAGTGTGATAGTGCCGTCGCGTCGACTTCTCTCAAAACGATTCGTAATGTTAGGTATATATATATATATATATACATATATATATGAAAAAGGTTATTGCGATAGATTAAATAGTTTAATTTTGTAATTTATTATAAGGAGCCCGTGTGTCGGGCTCGAGTGTACAAAAAAAGTGAAAAAGAGTTTATTATATTATGAAATATATGTATATGACGATGTAAGTTTAGTTATTTTTCTATGTACGTACATTCCATTCGAGCGGATTAAATCAAACCACAGTCTGTCGAGTAATCAAATTACTTTATTAATTTAATATTGACATTTCATACATTATTACAATACATAGAACAAACGTGTAAATTCATGTATAAACATGTATTTTTTTTTATATAAATTTTTAATATATATATATATATGTAATAAAAATATATTAAATCGAACAATATAAATTAGTTGAAATTGTCATATTTTTCCAACAACATAATGTATAATATATACATAGTGTACAAAAACAATTAAATAATATTATAAATATTTTGGCCGTGCGTCGATAAAGCGAAAAACAAAGTATTTTAAAAACAGAGTATTTGTATTATATAAGACACGATTTTTATATATATATATATATATATATTTTTATATAGCTGATCGCTTTTACGGCTCGCACGACACCTTTTCGCTTATCCGAGGAATCAATTTTTATATATATATGTAATATAAATCAAGTTTACGTCACGATTCCTAGTTAACCTGATGTGGGAACAACCGCGTACAAAAGAAGTTTTATTTTGACTGTGAGAATGAGCATGAAAACAATGAACTCATTAGCGAACACGTTAATATAGTATATATAAACGTACACAAGCAAGCGCTGTTATACATATACAATATATAGAAGACTCGTTTTTTATGAATAAATTATATTTAAGTGATGTTCTCATGCTTTAAGACTAAAGGAATGTAAATTATAAAGCCAACTCGGGTTTATTGAGTTACGCTCTGGTGCACTCGTCTACAAGGCTTCATTGGGTGAATATTTTTTTTTATACATATATATAAAAATGTACGTATGTAATTATTACATTCTCGAATCTTGCAAAATTATTTATATTCAATTAAAAAAATGCGGCGTTTCTCAAAGTATCAAATCATATCAAATCAATAAAATGAATTCATTCCGATCTTATTTTGGAAACGCTGTATTTGTGTACGTATATGCATGCAAGGTTTATTTTTGTTTTAAATTGTATTATAGTCATTGATATATATTTTTAAATAAATTATTTGACGAAATAACTGGGCAATGTTATTGTCCGCATATCCTTTATACGATACGCTTATGTTTGTTTTCATGTAAGCGTTGTTTGGGTGTTTCTTTTTTTTTGAAATATATAAAATTATAAAGTATACACATTTTCATTTTGCTATTGTACACACCAAAAGAAGAAGAGAGAAGATAAAAAAATATATATACACACGATGGGAATTCTCAAGCCAAGATAACATTCCACACGATGATGATTGTATAGACGACTTCCTGTCTTTTCGAGCACAATAGAGGTCACAGCATTTTACCCAAGAAGAAGCAAGTGTGAGAAATTCTAATTAACTCATTCGTGGGAAATTCTCACGGTTCTCCGCCGTTCGTTTACACGAGATATAAAAAAATATATATATATATAATATTGTTACTAAATTTGGCAACTTCTTTTATATCGATTTTGTTGTGACGCAAATGAAGAAAAGTCTCTAGTTAGTTTTTTTGTTTTATTTTAAATATAATCATTTTGCCTTGATCGTACGCTGTTTATTCATGTTGGTTAACATAAGTGATATATATGAAGTAAGCAAGTCATCCATTTTGTATCCTAAAGACGTTTCGCATAGTAATTTGGAGCCTCTCACCAAATTACCGATTGTCATGTGGAAGTAGGTGTTGCCCGATGACCAGTTGGATATTCTGGTGAACGGATGTGTCACTAAGATGTCCTGGAAAAAGAGAAATGTGATAAGTAAACAACTAACACGATAAAAATAAATCAAGAAGACAAAATTTTTTCATCAAAATGTAAATAGTGGAAAAACAACTAATATATATTTATCATTATTTAATTTTATTGTTTCCAATTTTTTTTTTAAAAGCTTTAAATATAGATGATCAAAACACTAATCAATTACAAAATAAAAAACAATTACAATTTTGCATAGGCATGTGAATAATAAACTTAATACGCTCAACTTTTTCTTTACAATTTAGTAAATTCAATTTAAACCGGTTACCAAGATGCAGATTTAATTTATATGAAAAATGGTTTGATACTGTTAATGTTTGAAAATAAACATGTCTATTGAAATTATTGTTCTATCAATAATTTATTATCTTATCCACACGCAAGAGAAAGCATATTTAAAATATAGCAACGTTGTAATCGAATGGATTCATCGAAACCACAATTATTGATATGCCGTGTTTCACATGTATGCAGTATTGACAATTTTCATTGTAAAATATTCAAGAACATTATAAAATATTCAGACGTTATTCGATAAGATACAGCTTATTAAAAATAGACAATGCGAAGTGTTGGTACCAGTAAAAAAAACATGAGTCAGATAGCTGGTAAAAAAATTATGAATCACTATATTTTTTAACAAAAAATGGAATTGAAATTTTATAATATGATTTATAGTTATTATTTTTAATAAAACTGAAGGAAATCGTTAACATTTCTTAAACAAAAATTGAATAGGCTATAAGAGAATAATTTACTTCACAGTATCTCTCATATTATATTTCAAAAGGTTTACGTAGTTAGTATCTTCCTATATCATCACAGAGTGCAGTGACCCAAAACAGTTAGAGGTAATTATACAGTTTGAGTAGAAACTGTTTTTATGATGTAATTTTAAATTATTTACCAATCACACTTTATTTATTAAATATGAATGAAATTTATTAATAATTAATGATAACTTTCTAGAGCTAATTTGATATGTATTAAAATTTATCCATTAAAAAAATAGTATTTCACTTGAAAATAACGCTATGTCATATTTGGAAGCATAACAAGTTGTTCTCAATATTTTTATAAAGTAATGCATTGTTTTATTTGGTTGTGTATTCAGAATTATATAATTTCTTTCCTTAGTCCTTGAGAATTAATGTCACAGCAATTATTTGTACGATTGTATTAAATTCATTTTAAGATGATGTTTTTTTTAGTTGTAAGTATGTATGTATGTTAAATTTGATTGCATAGTCTGCTCCTCACGTTAGCCCCGGAAAACATATTTTTTATAATTTAAATTCATGAAGATGTTGCATATTAAGTAACACGAAAACTGAATGCTTACACGAAAACTCGATTTTGAGATACAAGTAAATTATTTTTAAAATTTGACTCGATATACGAGCAAAAAATGTATTATGTGACATAAAAAAAAATAAATAAAATATAATAATAATATTAATTTAGGTAATATGTATTTACTATTTCAATTGCCATTATTTATTTCAATGGAAAAAATTGATTTGCCATACAAGTAATTTGAGTTACAAGCTCCGTCACGCAGTGAATTAAAGTCAAGGCAACACTGTATATTGAAAGCTGTTATCACTTATCCAATGGCGTTAAATCACATGATTTTGGCCATGGACGTCATTTCATCTTTTTCCGGGGGGGGGGGGGCAAAAGATGGACGGTCACTGGTTGTTATTTTAATATTTCGATTTCATTCAGAGCAGATATTTTTGAAAAATCAGCATCAAGTTCCTGGTGTTCTAGCACCCAATCTGCGTAAATTTTTCGCTGTCCATAGTTTCTGTGAGGAGGAGGAGGGGGGGGGGAAAATCAGTGTTATTTTTTTAATATTTCTATTTCATTAAAATTCATGCTATTTCATTAAATGACATGCATTTTTCTGGCAAAATTTAAGGGGGTCCTTGTTTAGAATCTACGTCAACAGCAGTAAATCGTGCTGTCGCTCGATTATCTAGCGTTCATATTGAAACTTTTTATAATAATATTACGAATAATAAGTGAGAATCGAATGAAAGATATATAAACCGAATTTTGACCAATAAGAGAGCGCAAAAAACAATTATCCCATCTCAGAAGTCAGAAGTCGCTGGTTACCGAGCGTTCCCACTGTGACGGCGCCGACACGATTTTATTGCTTTTGTCATGAATTTTTGACTTCTGAGAAGTGATAATTGTTTTTGCGTTCTCCTATTGCCCAAAATTCGATTTAAATATACTTTGACCAATACTCCCATTTAAGAAGTCTGTAGTGATATCAGTAAGGATAGCTAACATATTTTTAAAACAGTGTAATATCAAAGTCCAGAAGAACTATAGAGCAATATGCGAGATGCGACATCCATGTACTTCTTCCGCTTATTTTATCCTGAGAGATGAGTTGGCATAGTTTATTTTAGACTTAACCTAAAATGTATTCCGATACGATTTCGCTGAAATAACATATTTAAAAAAATATTTTCAGAATAGATTTGAAAGTGTTTATTTTTAGATTTTCTTTGAGGGATAACCTGAGAAATTTTACTTTAAAATCAGGAACGTCATTTCAGAATATTTCAGGCAGAGGGGCAAAAGTTGGCCAGTCAATGGTTATTTTTTAAATATTAAATTTAAAAAAATCATAGTATTTCATTAAATAACGTACATTTTTTGGCCAAATTCAAAGTTGTAGTGAGTTTTTCAATTTATTATAAAAAAATTGTATACTTTTTTAAGAACTTACTTTCGACGACGGATGGATCAAGCTCACGCCATGCTTGTTGATGGCGATGAGTAGCATCTCCGGATAATTGGGTTCAGTCGTTTGTTTCACTTCAAAGAACGCCGATCCGAACGTTGGCCAGCGATAAATGACTTTGAGGAATGTTATTTTGGCTTCTTCCGGTGACATCCCGGCACCCTGATTGTAAGCTGCCACTATAGCCCGTTTCCAGTCTGCAGCACTCTGGACTTTAATCAGATCAGATGGCACGAGTTCCCGAAGCATTTGTCTGTATAAATAAAATTGATCAAGATGTATATATTTAAGATAATTCATGCATATATAATAATGTGAAACTCACGGTATTGCTTGCAATTCTTGTTTATTTTCACCCCAACGAGCCCGATATGCTAAAGCCGCCAACCTAGCAGCCTCTTCTCGAGTGCAGCGATGATATCCGCGTAGCAATTTAGGTAACTCTTGATGAAAATGAAAGATAAGATCTGCTGCTTTGTCTTTACCGGGCACTGTGTTAGTCCAGAGTTTCTTCATGAAAAACACCTGATAAAAATCACATAATTATATTAAACACTTAATTTTGAGTGATTAAAAATGATTGGTAACTTACCTGGTAGGTGAATTGAGGCGTAGCGCCGTCCCTAGTAGGCCTTGCTTTTTTAATCCAGTCAGTTAAATGTCTCACAAAATCAAAGAAGAAATCTCCCTCAGGCACTGATATTACTTTATCAGCAATTTTAACAAACAAACTAAAACCTTCGCTCGATCTAAGATTCAACCGTTGAGAAATGTTGTGACAAAAATCTTTAGCTCTAGTCGAAGAATCGACTTCGAACGCTTCGTCCGTATCGTCTGGAAAGTATACCTTATGGAATATTTGAGTGGTCTTATGCTGTATAGCTTCAACTTCTACTTGATGCGGTGGGTATTTTCTTTGACCATTTCTCAACGTCTTCTGTAGCCTTTGTAATGAATCCTGAGAGATTGGGTGCCTTCTAGTTCGTAAAAATAGCGTTAACTCTCTCAATAAACTCTGACTGCAAGCAAAGAGTCCAGTAGCCAACCACATCAATTCCCATCCCCTTTCTTCAGACATTCTATTCCTATTATCCGTCAACTGTTTCATAACTTGGCAGTAGATCTCGTCCCTCAAAATCTCATGCTTTAAAGGCCCATCGAATATATGATCAGTATATTCGTTTCCAATCCTCGGTCGTTTTGAAGGAAGATCCCCCATATATTTCAAGATTGCAGCGAAAGCAAAGCATGCTTCTTCTGCAAGTTCTTCTTTGGATATTAATTTTTTTAGAAGTGGCTGTTTTATTGGATCTCTAGAATGTCTCCATAATTCTTCAGGACCTCCCCTTCTTGCCGTCGTGAGAGTGAGAGCTTTCGATACAGTTCGTTTAGGAGGAACTCTGAAGTGATCTAATCCATATTCAGCCAAATTATGAGGCCTATCTCTAGGCTCAGTTCCGTTTATTATCGCCGAAGACAATCTTCTACCGTGTGATGCGGCTTCTAAACTAAACAACGCTAAAACATCTGGCGGTGGTTTTGATAAAGCCGGTAAGACGTATACTGTTTCAGCAGGAAAGTCGCCTCGTTCCATCGTCCGCTCACATCTTCCTATACACCAACCGTTATTTAACACAGTCTCACCTGTACTATCTTCTTCTAAAGTAACCAAATCCCCTTTCAAGAACGATAAGAAACTGGATCCTTCTCCTGGTGCTTTGTAATCTTGAAGCGCAATAACAAATTTAGATCTCTTTTTCAATCCTTCCAAGAAATATACAACTAAATCTCTTATATCCTCCGCATTAGGACTCTGGAATGTGAATTCTTCTCCACGCACAGTTGCGAGACTAAACGTCTGAGTAAAGACTTTGTTTGTCTTCTGACTAGATACAGTTGTAATTTCAGGGAACGATAATTCTAACAGCACCTGTTCTTGATCGTCTACGACATAAACGCCCGTCCAATTTACAGCGATTATAACGTCGTTCTTGGGTAAATTTGGTCCAGAGTTTCTGTACGCTTCGTAAAATCTTGAGAATAGGAGTGGCCATTTGAATTTAGCATAACTGACAACATCTTCCTTAATACGTAGCGCGGGAACTTTTTCTTTCAAATAATAGCTCTTTTTGTACGCCTGTACCACTAAGGCTCCCCATCTATCCACGGCTTTCTCTACACCCGTTAAGCAATAATCTGGTATATAATTAGGTAATAAAGTAAACAGTCTTTCAGTGTTCATGTCTGATGCGTATTCGATGAAGTATTGCTGTGCCGCAATCATAGCTAGATCTTCTTCCTTATCGCATCTATATTCTCCAAATTTGACTCCTCTCACAACTTGTTGATAGATTAAATTTGTTGCAACTTGATCTTCGGTCGGTTCGTGCCAAGGAGCGAAGATTTCTTTGCGGAAGAATAACCGCCACGGAGCGTTTCTCTCTTGAGCGCCTTGCTCTTTGGCGTATTGTTCACATTGAGATATTGCATCCATTACATGATCTCCACCGCTTCCTAACGAGCTGACTTTATCGAAAAGAGCTATGTATAAAGAAAATCCAAACTGATCTCTCAATCCGATTTTTTCTGATAGTTGATTGCATAATTCGCGAGCTGTAGTAGCCGAGTCGGCCAGTAGCGTTTTAGTATTACCATCCATGAACGTTATCGGAAGCATGATCGGCTTTTTAGATTTGGTCGCTTGTAATTCTAACCAAGAAGGAGGTTGGTTACGTGTTCCATTGTTAAACGTGCGCTTTAACCGATCTTCGCAATACGGCGCATATCCAGGAGGTCCTTCTCGAATGAACGCTCTCAGATAATTCACAAACTTTTCACTAGGAGCAAAACAACCGACACACAGTGATAACAATATCCAGCCTCTTGCATGAGATGATTTTGAGGGATTGTTTGAGAGCTGCTTGCAAATTTGACAGTAGATTTCATCTCTTAGTTCAGCTCTCAAGATACCGTGACCAATGATGAAATGAAGTTTTTCTAAATTTGAAGTGGGACGAGACTCTAACCACGATTGATAACTATCAGCAGTATACTCTTCATCCTAAAAATTATAAAAATAAAATCATATAACTCGTACGATAATATTATCAAGTTTTCAAATACCTGCAATTTTCTTCTAACATCTTCTCCTAACTTATTTTTTCTCTTGAGAGTTAACGATACAAGCTTATGTCTTATAGATCTCGGTTTTTGCTTGTTTAAAAACGCCTCTGGATCTAAGCCCATCATTTGAGCTTCTTGAAACTCTTTCGATCTAATAAAGTTTCTTCCTAAAGTTGCCGTTACTTTTGACATGACTGACGTATTATCTCTGTCCATTGTGTGATAGCGAGGTTCTGGTAGATCACCAGTGAAGCGAAGAATGGTAACCCATAAAGCTTGTGCAGCCTGTAGAGATATTGTTAATTAAAATTTTGATATGAGCTATTATAGTAAACATTCATACGTACGAGTTGATCTCCTTGCGTATGTAGTGGTAGTAAGGGATGCTTTAAAGGTTTCCTAGAATACTGGTGTGTGATATTGCCTTGGAAGTACGTCGCTGCGAACTTTTGGAATTTAAACTCTGATAAATCTTCTTCATCTTCTGAAGCGGTTTGCATCGGTGTGATCATCTGAAATATTGTTATAGATACATTTGATAAATTGTCGATAGATTATGATATATAAATAAAGTTTAATATAAACCTCTTGTTGATCTAGGCGTTGTGTTGGTAAATCGTTAAAGACTGACGTTTCTCTAGGTGCAGGTGCTTCACTGCTTGAATCTGGTAAGAAGTCAAACATAGCTTCCACTAGTTTTGAATCGTCAACGGGCTCGTCTTGCTTCCTAGCTGCATCTTGTATGAGGCTCTTCTTTGCTTCCACTTGTTTCTTTTCCTCTATTGCCAACTCTGCTTCTTTTCTCTCCAATTCGTACATTCGTTCCTAAAATTTAAATATAGTTTGAATATCGTATTAATATGAATATTAAAATTTATAGTTACATTATTTAAATATAAAAATTATTTTCTTGAAGAGCGTGATTGCTAGTTTAAAAGCAAATAGCTACTAAAATGCATAAATCATCTATTTGTACTATATATAACTATTGATTTAATGGAATGCGATAGAGAAGTAAAATTACTTTGATTTTGCCGACATAGTAACATTATCTTTCAGATCAGCGATTATCTATCATAGAAATAATTAAATTGAGGTGTAATCGACATAATATAGGTTGTTAAAATAATGAATAGATTATTAAATCAATTCAATTGTGAAAAATTGTAAACAATAACATATATCTACAGCCACTTAAAATCGGTCGAGTTCAAAAGGCCCGAGCTAAAGATAAATACGGGTCGAAATGTATTAGCACAATTGCAATGGTCAATATTAAAAAAAAATTATCAACTTTTTTTATCAAACACTGCTTTGTTCTATTCTGTGTAATTTTTTTATTTACACTTTGTGAAAATATATTAAGCAAAATATGC
The DNA here is from genome assembly GCF_051122295.1 of Plectrocnemia conspersa. Classification (NCBI taxonomy): domain Eukaryota; kingdom Metazoa; phylum Arthropoda; class Insecta; order Trichoptera; family Polycentropodidae; genus Plectrocnemia; species Plectrocnemia conspersa. Next base: position 5,971,514 of record NW_028277174.1, on the reverse strand, counting down.
AGCTAACTGTACCTTATTGTTTCAGTCTTCATGCAGCTTAAGAAAAATGATGTATGAGTGCAAAATGGCACAGTACAAACAAATTATTGGTAAAATAAAGGATGATCTAACTTCAGTTTCCGAACATTAAGCCCCCCCCCCCACCACAAATTTTAGGATATACTCGGATTTTTTATATTAATCGAACATTTAATGTATTTAATTATATATCCTGGACCTTTTGCAGCAGCTGATCCTTTCGGTGTAATTTTCGGATATTTCGGGCGGTATCTCGACTATAACTTGGCGAATGTTGGTTTTTAGGTGCTTAAACGTTTCGGATTAATCTGCGTAGACACGACTTTAGTATAACCCCACATAAAAAATACAATGGCGTTAAATCGCATGATCTTGGCGACTAATCGACGTCACTAAAATGTGAAATAATCCGACCTGGAAACATTTTACGCAAAACTTCCAACATTGCACCCGATGTGTGGCAAGTTGCGACGTCTTGTTGGAACCACATGTCTTCCATATTAATATCTTCGATTTCGAGAAAAAAATAATCGGTTCAAAAATAATTCGACCTTCATCATTTTTAAAAAAGTAAGGTCCAATGACGCCGCCTGACCAGAATGCGCACCAAATAGCATGTAATGCTCCCTTATGAACGATGTGAGATTTTCCTCGCCCATATGTAGCAATTTTACTAATTAACATACGCAGCGGGGTGGAAATGTGCTTCGTTAAAGAAGAAGATTTAAAAAAAATACCAGCATCAATTTCCTGCTGCTCTAACACACAATCTGCGTAAATTATTCACTATGCATAATCTCTGGGCTTAATTTAATGTGTTATTTGAATTTTATATGGGTGCAGGTGCAAGTGCAGATGCAAAATGCGACAAATAGAGCAATAAGAAAAGCAGAGACGTCATTTCAGCTTTTTCAAGGAGGGGGCAAAAATTGTTAAAAATCAGTAATCGTTTTTTTAATATTTCGATTTCATTATGATTTATGGTATTTCATTAAATGACACGCGTTTTTCTGGCAAAATTTAGAATCCACGTCAAAAGCAATAAAATCGTGCAGTCGCTCGATTATCTTGCTTTCATATTAATACTTTTTATAGCAATATTACGACTTACAATAAGTGAGAATCGAATGAAACATATCTAAGCCGTATTTTGACTAATAGGAGGGTGCAAAAAAACAATTATCCATTCTCAGAAGGCAAAAATTCACGGCAAAAGCAATAAAATCGTGCCGTCACCGTCGCAGTGGGTACGATCGTTACCGAACGTTTCCACTGCAACGGCGCCGACACGATTTTATTGGTTTTGACGTGAATTTTTGACTTCAAAGAAATGGTAATCGTTTTTGCGCTCTCTTATTGACCAGAATTCGGTTTGAATATATTTTGACCGATACTTTTATGTCAGAAATCCGTAGTAATATCGGTAAGTATAGCTATCATATTTTTAAAACATAGTTTGATATCGAAGTGTAGACAAACTATGGAGTAATATGCAAAATGTTTGTACTTCTTCTTCCGCTTATTTTTCTCTGAGAGATGAGTTGGCTTAGTTTGTTTTTTGTACTTGATTTAAAGAAAGTTATAAAACTATAATTAATTTTATAGATTTGAACAGCAAATGGGCGTTTCGCAACTGCCAAATTGAGTTTCATAGACATTTTAGAGCAGCATATAATTTCACTAGCGCCTATGAGTTAAATTATATTTTCGCTAGTAGTAATATACGTATATCTGCTGATGAAAATATATTTGGACATCACTAGTGAAAATATAATTTCAATGAAAAATATACATTCACTGAAACATTTATACATCGCATGCAAATAAATAATGATAAGTATGTAAATGTATATATTACTATGTATGGAGAAGTCGAAATCATATCACTTTACTAGCACCTGCCAGATGAATTATATTTATACTGGTAAAATATATATATTTACCAGTGAAAATGTATTCCGATATGATTTAACTGAAATAACATATTTAAAAAAATATTTTCGGGATAGATTCGAGACTGTTTTTCTAATTTTTTTAGGGATAACCCGAGAATTTCTGGTTTAGAATCTTTGAACACGCGTGATTATTGACAGCTGTCTGATTTACAATACTGCCAACATAGGAAACTCGAATTGGATTTTCCTGTATCATTAAATTTGCACTCTGTAGCTAACTGAAGTTTCATGAATACAAAATCGACAATACTAATTATCGAAGTCTAAAAATCATTCAGTTGTACATCATACTTTGTTATAGATGCAAAGAAAAATAATGACACTGATAGTGCTTTATTCGATGTATTTCCAAAAATTTAATGAGATTTATTACCTTGTACCAAAATAGACATTTTAGAATAGTGTGCGTGATGCAGAATATAACTTGTTTAAATAAAGATAAAATTCTTACACATTGCCAAAATAAAATATGAAATATCAGTTTTTTGTATCTTAGCAGAAAAGTAGCAAGAAAAAGCAGTTCAAAAAAAGGATTGGATAGTTGACTAAAATATGATTGGATCATTGCTATATCATATACGGTAGGCATCTGCTGCTTTATATAATTTACATAGTCAAGTGGTAACTAAAACGACAGTTGTTGAAACTAAACTAATAGTCGAAAGAAAGAATAAAGGAAACATACTCTGTAATTTTGCTCGGCAATTTCTTTTGCTCTGGTATTTCCTTGATGTTTTAATCTGAGTTCTTCTTGTTTTCTAATTCTAAGCGCCTCTCTGTGTTGAGTTGCTTCCATTTTGAGTCGCTTGAATTTCCTCATTGCTATTAATCTTCTTACATGCGCTTGTATCTTCACAATTGCCCACATTTTGTGACCGTACGACCTTCTAACCAAATACCCTCGTGCAGCAGCCTACAGAAAAAATATATTACAAACCAAATTGATTTAAATTAAGCAGTACAAATTATTATATAAACCTGTAAAGATACTATGTGTCCTCTTAAATGCCTAAATCTATGAGCTAAAACTCTCGCTCTGATCAAAGCCTGCAGCCTGGCGAAGCCTACTTTCATCTGCACATATCTAATTCTTTGTAATTTACCGCGCCATTGTCTTTGGATAATAATGGCAGCAGCTCTCATCCTTAAAAATCTTCGCCTATAGACCCATCCCCTGATTGACCGTTGCAAAATCAAAATTTTCCTGGTCAGCACCCTATCTCTCTCTTGTTCCAAAAATAGATCATGAGCGTCTTTTAAAAATACTTTAGTATGTCCTAATTGATAATCAGATCTTCCTAAAACTGATGCACATATTTTCGCAGTTGCGGCTCTGCAATCTGTTTTGTGCGATGGAGGAACGCCGGATATTAAAAATCTGTATCTTTCAACAAATTCTTTAAATCCATGTCTTATCGGATACCCGGCTCTTCTTATTCGTATAGTTTCCATCATTCCGGAGTACCTCAATTGTCGGCAACATAATCCTCGATCGAACAGCATCGGTTTTTTATACTCGTTTGGTTTGATGCATCTTATGAAGAACGGTTGACACGTGCTTAACGTCTTCATTAAACTATCTAAGCTCTTTTTAAATTGAGTGGATAGAGTCGGAGTACGTTTTCGTGTTTCAGAACCCATTCCGATATCTTCAGAGAAAATTTGCTGCAAAAATTTATTGTTCGATATGTGAATCAATTGCAATAAATCTGCGCTGAACGTGTCACGATTCTTTTCTAGAAATCCTTTCGTGTCATAAAAAACTACACCTGCGAAATGATTGAGCCCAAAACTTGTGTTTATGTCTGACTTAGGTTTGAGGTAGTTCCTGTGTGATCCGTGCGTCTTGTGCAGCTTTGCCAACATAGTTTGATCGGTTCCCTTCGGAAACTTGGATTCTTCGTCGATCAGCGCCATAATATTTAATTGTTTGATCGCTATAAGATCCAGAGCGTCTTGATTATCTACAAACTCAATGTGCTGCCAATTGATAGCTTCGTGATTGTATTCTTCTTGTTCGAGTTTAAAAATGTGTTGCACGAAGAACTGCTGAAGGTTTTCATTGGCGTAATTTATACAGAATTGTTCAAAACTATTATGATTAAAGTTTTCAAAGCCGAATATGTCGAGAACGCCTATAGCGCTCCTGGCAGACGCCTTTGGCTTATAAATAGCACTATTAATTTTTTTAACTATTAAAATAAATAATCTTCCATATATTCCTTTCACAAAGGCATCTCTCACATCCATAGATTGATCCCTGCTCAGCGTAGACACGACGGTTTCGCCATGTGCGAATAGAGTCTTACGAGTGAGAGCGTCGATCAACGGCTGCACAGGAACTCCTAATAAATTTGCGACTCTCTTCACGTTAATATGTTCCGTGATTTCTGTTGCATCTAAATTATCAATCACTGTCGCTTGATACTTTATATTACCGGTATGCAATAAAGCTGCTAGCAACCTCAATATTTCCCAAATTTCTTGCTCGCTAAATAAGAGAACTTTCATAGCCGATCGAATGTCTGCAAATTCAGCAGTGTCATCACGACCCTCACAAGTAATACTACCACCCTAAAAAAAGTAAAAAATAATATATTATCAAATAATAATTTATACTCGAATACATATATGTAAAATACATACACCAGTTAAATATCTATATTCCGAAGCATCACCCAAATCGAGTTTAGCCTTATCGTCCTTAGAAAGACCAGCCAGAAGACAATAAAATATATGATAGTTCCTTTCGTCGGGGTTTTGTGATACTATTCTAGATTTCTCCAATAGATACTGTTCTATTTTGGCACCTTCAATGACTCCAGAACTATTGAAATGTATATCTATGTATTTTCCAAAGCGGGATGAGTTATCGTTTCGTACTGTTTTGGCATTTCCAAACGCTTCTAATATAGGGTTTGCTTCGAGTATCTAAAAATATAAATCGGTTTACAACATTGCTTATGTTTAGTTACTATATAACCATAATATATGATACATACTTGTTGTTCTATCCAAGAGTGTTTCCCGCTGATGGCAGCCAAATATTGCAATATCAACTTTGTGGATTCCGTTTTGCCGGCGCCTGACTCACCGCTGATGACTATACATTGATCTTGGCCGTATCGTCTCATGTGTGCGTAAGAATTATCACCTATGGCGAATATGTGAGGCGGTAACTCTCCAATTTTGCGTTCTTTATACAATTTTATTTGGTCTGCCGTGTAAATTGGTAATATTTGATAAGGATTTACAGCTACTAATATCGATCCGGTGTAAGTCTGAAACAGATGTACATAAAATAGTTAGTATAAATTAGATTTCAATATAATAATGTCTTAAAAACAATATTTAACTAATTTTGAAGAAAATTATGAGAAGATATAATATTAATCATCTCTGACTGAAGATAAAAAACTAATTAATTTATAAACGAAAATTTAACTTAATAACATGCTACGTAAATTCAACATAACGTTTTAAATTAATTTCATAGATTTAAATCTAACGTAAGTTAGGTTGATAAATCTAATGTAAGTTAAGTTATGAATAAAATTAACTTCATTTAAATTAGATTTAAATATGCTTAGTAAATTAAACTTTACTTGACTTACTTTAAAAAAATGGGCTAAGAAAAGTTTTATTCGATCGTAAATGTATTAGTATTATCTATAAACGCCTAGATGTAAATGTATGTGGGAATCAGTAATTAAAATAAGTTGTTAAAGCGCCGTTATCTCTATTTTATTTCCTAAATTATTACATTATTAATCTGATAAAATATAGGTAAGTATCGAAATTGACACCATTTAAAGGGCACAAGCAAGGACGGCATCTAATCCAACCTTTTCCCCGGGGGAAAGGGGAGGGTTAAAATCAGTCAGTGATCGTTTTATTAATATATTGATTTTATTACGATTCATAGTATTTTTCATTAAATGACAGGCATTTTCTGATATGAGAGTACTGGTCAAAGTATATTAAAATCGAATTTTTGTCAATAGGAGGGCTTAAAAACAATTATCACGGCGATGGCACGATTTTATTGCTAAACAATTATCACGGCGATGGCACGATTTTATTGCTTTTGCCATGGATTTTTGGCTTCTAAGAAGAGGTAATTGTTTTTGCGCTTTCCTATTGGTAAAAATTCGGTTTAGATATGCATCATTCGATTCTCACTTATTGTAAGTCTTAATATTGCTATAAAATATATTAATATGAACGTTAGATAACCGAGCGTTTCCACTGCGACAGTGACGGAACGATTTTATGGCTTTTGACGTGGATTCTAAAAAGCGATCCATCGAATTTGGCAAAAAATGCATATCATTTAATGAAATACTATAAATCATAATGAAATAGAAATATATAAAAAAAACTGACTGGTCAACTTTTGCCCCCCCCCTCCCTCCTGAAACTGCCGTCCTTGTATTTATAAGGAGAGAATACAAATTTAAGAAACTAACGTTATTTACCTCTTTATTCATGAAAATGTTGATAGAAATTTAAAAAATGTTAAAAAAACAATTGAAATAAAAACGCTATATAATCCTGACGTGATATGAACTATTGAAAATACTATAAATTTTATTTGTTTCGAAAAATATAAGATTCATAATATTTATTAAGAGAGAATACTATTTTAAAAAACTAACGCGATTTACCTTTTTATCCATGGAAATTTTGATAGAAGATTTAAAAAGTTAAAAATAATAATTGGAATAAAAACGCTATAATGGTGATATCCCGACGTGATATGAACTATTGAAAATACTTACATATATGAGATTCTCATTATATCTGATGAGGAGATTTCTAAGGATTCCAGCCTCGTGCAGGTCGCCAAGGGAGATCATATCCTCGACGCCTTGCACGGACGTAGCGTGCATGGCCTTGATTCTTCTCTCCGCTGCCAGCCATGTTTCAGAGCCGTCGTCGTCCCTCACTTGGATCCTCCTACCCTCAGCTGACACAACTCGGGCTCCGATCGCCACATCGAACTCACGCCCCGTCACTGGCTCGATCCAGATATAATCACCCTAAAAAGAAAAACAAATATTTAAAACATTTAAAGCACTAAAAACAGTTAAATCTTACGTTGAAAATGAATGCTGCCAAATTCATCATATACCAATGGTGATTGATCAGAGACTAATAAAAAATGTTGCATATATTTTGATAACATTCGCTTATCAATATTATAAAGATAATATTGGTAAAGATAATTACAGAAATATGTGCATTAATTCATATTTGTATACATTTAAATTATGTATTTGTATTTTTTATGATTTTCTATAATACGTCAAATCACGATTCAGATCACCGACCTCTTCTGCATCTCAGAAAAGATCCTCAAACTTCCGCAACAGGTGGACACTTCAGTATTAATGGATGTTACGTAAGTCTGGGATAAAACATTCGCAATTACCAAGCACAGTATCTTGGACCACGTGAAACCAGTTTTGCGATTCGGCGGCGTGTACCTCAGGACGACACACTCCATTCTCGTATCTGGGTTGGGTCAAGTGGTACTATGATATGAGGAAAAATGGAAACACAGCGTTCCTTCCAGTCGAGAGCACCAATCTGACCAAAAAGAATGAAAAACGGAGCATTGTCGAAAGCGATAAGATAAGCGACAAGTCGGTCCTTATCTTTACACTATTAGTTTTACATCTTCTGTCTTTGAGGGTGAATGTGGTGTCTTCCGCGTGCTTCTGAGGCCATTTTGGGAATGCCACACAACCGGTTGAGGCATGTTCGTCTTGTCGAAAAACACTGGAAAAGTTTGAGGTCAAAAATTCGATGAGGAATGAGTCCGGCTTTGCTTGTGTACGTTTTTCACTCGGAACGGTATAAAAGTTGTGGGTGTCTAGCATGCTTTAAATGTTAGCATATGATAGATGTTATTGTAAACTTGAGCGAGCGTCCAAAATTGAAGCAAAAAACCCCACGTGCTTTGAAGTAGAACAAAAAACTTATACATGATCTAATAAAATCTGGTTTCGAGACGAAAGCAATAAGAATAAAATATTTATATTAAAGTTGACGCAGCATATAGGAATTCGAATTGCACTGTAAAAGGATGACATAATATACAGTTTTTAAACTACTGAAGAAAAGTTGGCTGGTGTAGTTAATTGATATTTAATTCACGTTTAACTCTTTCCGGTCAAATGACACTATATTCGTGCTATTGAACGAGTAGAAGTTATTTATTACACGTTATTTTATCAGATGGAATGCCGGATAAAATCGAAAATACATAATTTAACAGTACAAATTATTATTGATGTTAAACGCATGGGTTAGCAACCATTTTAGAGTATTTTTAGTTTATTAAATTATTCTAATTTTTAAAAACGAATAAGGCGAAAAGGTTTTCAATTATATATTTTTCATCATATGATAAACCATTTTCGGTAATTGTTACTGATATATTTTTTTACGATTGCTTAAAAATATTATTTTTACATTTAAATAATATAATATATATATACTTATTTGTGATTTATCGAAATTTTCACTTTTTGTACCCAAGTACGATTTACTTGAAAAACTATATATTTTTCTCATTGAAAAACTTTTTTTACTACAGAATTTATTTTTATAAAATTAAGAAACCGTGTAAAGAAAACCGATGGTGAATTTTTGTCACGAATATTTTTTTTTATTAAGCAATTGCTATTATTTCTTTCAAAATATTTGTTATCTCAAAAAGTGACGTTTTTGAAAATAACACTTTTTTAATTTTAGAAAACGTAACATTAACATATTCATTTAAAAATCAACAGAGAGTACATAAATACTAATAAAAAAGCAAATATTTTTTTATATTTATAAATAAACCAAGAAAAATATTAATTTTATACTAAATAATTATAAACTGCTCAAGAATACAGTTCAATAAATTCCTATTGATTATTGCAGATTAGGTTTTTATATATTTTTCTAATCTCTCGGATAAATATCATGATAATAAATGGCTCGTATTTTTCGGATCAGAATTTATATTTAAAGATCAGAATATAAACGGCCAAAATAAATATTAGATGGTCAGAATATATATTAATTGCTCGGAATTTGTATTAAATGGTAAGAATTTAAACTGGAATGGTCAGAATTTATATTAAATGGTAAGAATTATTTTTGCAGAAGATCAGAATCATTTTGTTCAGTTGGCAATAGTGTTATCGTATTTATATTAAACGGTCAAAATTCATTTTAGATATTCAGAATTTATATTAATTACTCGAAATTTATATTTAATGGTTAGAATTTTAATTGGACTAGTCAGAATTTACAATAAAAGATAAAAAAGATTTTGACAGATAGTCAGAATCATTTTATTCAGTTAGTAATCGATAAAGATTGGTACAACTGTCATTCGCAAGTCGGCAGTTCATTATCATTATCTAGGTGTTTTAGGGACAACTTGTTTGGTTGGTCTTGCAACTTTATCAGATATCAACATTACAAGCCAAGCATGCTCTCAGCTGCCGCTCTGTCGTTATTCCCGCTTCGTTCGTCACTCTGAATACCTTCGCGTCCTACATACAATTAAATAGATTCGCTGAAAGTTGTCAATAGGATGTTTCATGTTCTGACTAACAGTTTTGCTGCGAGCGAGATATTTTATAAGATATTTCTAAAATAAATATTTATAAATGTTATGATTTTTTAGTTCACATGGATCGTCCTATATTTTAATTTTGATTGATATCTATTTTTATTCTGACCGTATGCTATTTTTATTCTAACCATTTGATATTTATTCTGACCCTAAATAATATGTTTATGACTAGGCTATTAATAAAATTCTAACTGAAATTTAATTTTTATTCTGACACAAAGTTAATTTAAATTCTGACCATTTAATTTGTTGCCTTTATATTGTAGTTCCCAGCTATATTATAGATATGTTATTTATGTACACTTTTCAGGCAATGTATCTGATATTGCTGAGAGAGAAAAAGTAATCTTTGAAGAAATATTTGCCAATGATAATAATGAAGCAGAAATCGATTTAAAGATACAGCTTTTCTCTTCCTTGTAGTTAGAATGTTAATAAATATAATAAATTACTTCAGGTATAAATTTTATTTAAAATTAAATATTATTTGTATTGATTTTGAAGAGATAAAAAAATCAACACCAGCTATTTAAAAAGTCTACAGATGCATAATATCAACTCGTAAATATGAGTAATCTTTGGAATTACAAAGTTTTTTTTGATATAGTTGCAATAAACATTTTTCATTATTAGAAATTATATATAATAACAACCTTCTAAAATTTGTGCAATAGAATGTAGAAATTGAGGGTTCTTTAAAATTAATATTATGTTTCAATATGGTGGCTCTGAGATGGCGCCACTGGTAGATAACATGTAGTTTATACTACAAATTAACGATTTTTAAAATTATCATAAAAATGAATACTAGAAGGTTTATATGGGCAGTCGCGCCATCAGGTTCTGCCATGGGCGGCACGTGACGTGGCCATCGCAAGAAGCAAAAAAGGGAAGCGGTCATACGAGATGACGCGCGAACGCCCGAGCCGATGGACTTTCTGGTCATCTGCTGTGTAAAATATGGATTCTGAGCAGCGGACCGTGGACGAGCGTAGTTTCCTGTTTTCAAAACGTATTTGAAATTATAATACAAAGCGGTAGGCAGTAGCAGAGGTGCGTTAGCAGCGCCACTTAATGAAAACTGCTGTTCGATTACGAACTGTGGAGGATATGGAATGATGGTCGATGAGGCCTGGTTCCTGTCCTGTGTGACACCTATTGACGAATATGATCACGGGCCGTTATGTCGAATCGGTTTCAACGCATGCGATTATTTAAAAAAAGCGGCACAATTTCATTTAGACCTAACCTAACATGATAAATATGACGAGCTCGCATAAAACGATACATCTTTTAAAAAAAAGCACATATCTGCCCTCCCCCACCACTCTTCAGCTCCTCACATAAAAGTAGTTTATTTGTTATTGACAACCTTTCTAATTGTTAAAAAAGTGTTATACGAATATATCTAACTTTAGTCATAATTATTTACTTACTTATTGTCTTTATTTAAAATTGCTAAAATTAGTATTACTGTACGAGGTTAATGTATTCAGTTGACCTTAAATAATATTTGTTAACTGTTGAGTTTATTGCACTGGATACAGTTATTATTATTATTATAACATAACAAGCCTGATCTATAGATTTACAGTGTATGTGGCAAATCAAAGTCTGAAAATTAGAGACATCGGTCATTATTTATTGTAAACTATTTATTAATATAATTTAAATTTAGAGACGTTAATGCAGTTTGCCTCTTATTAATAATAAATTAAATAGTAAAATCTAACTCTACTGAGGAAATCGAACATATTTTAGAGTAGTATTTGATCACCAGAAATTTTAAGTGTTGATTAAAAGCACAAAAACAAGAACCTATATAAATATTACATATAGAAAGTTAGTTATAAAATTAACTATACTAAGGTTCATAAAACCCTTTTTTTACACTTTTATATTACTCGTAACTAGTTTTCTCAATTATTCGTAGTTTTCAACTAATTTCGAATATTGAATAAAAAATAGACAAGTATTTGAATATATTCGTAATTTTTTTCTCGATTTTTACTGATATTAATTTATTTAACCAATTAGTGCATAAAATCAACAATTTACCCGCAAAAACAAATAGAAGACGTTTGTTATTCTGAAATATTATTTTCATTTCATTCTCAGTCAATACAGCGCTGAAAATGATCATAGAAAATTTCGAAACGTCTTTTGTAAAATTTTTTTGGAAATGCCTTTAGGCTTCAGTTGAACTCTTTTGAACGTAATCAATGGTGACAAAACATTTTCCCGTCAAGGCCAACTTAATTTTTGAGAATAGCCAGAAGATACAGGGATTCAAATCAGGTGAATACGGAGGGTGGCTGAGCACTACGATGCTTGTCGTGTCCAAGAAATCGCGTACAATCTTCACTTTGTGCGCTGGTGCATTATGCAACAACGATCAACTGCTTCGGTCTCAGTATTCTGGTCGAACCAGAAGAGTTAGTGGAGGTGAATGTCAGAATCTAGACCTACAAAACGCATGTCATAACTAAGAGATGTCGCTACTAAAACTGGTGATTATTAGTTTTATTTTTCGCGGATTTGGGACAGACACGAATAACTGTCAGATCGTCAAACTTACTCATAACAAAGCCGAACATTTTGAAAGATTTTTCGTGGAGCTCGTTTACGTGTAGAGAGAATCTCTACTTGCTCTCAAAAGTGATTCCGAGATCTCGAGAGGAAGTTTCTCTAGTCAAAATCTTCCCGTCACCGAGAGCGTAGGAATAATCTGACGGAGAACGAGATTGAGAAAATGACAGATTATGGCCCTTTCCGACTCTAAAGGGCGAATGGTTTATGGAAGCGTATCTGCAATAGATCGAACACATTTAAACAATTTCAAATCATCTGCATACAGAAGAAAACTTGAATTTGTAACTGCCGTATTTTGTCATTAATAAATAACGCGATGATTACAGGGCCAAGGTTGGACCCTTGAGGAAACCCCGAAGAGGTGAAATAGTCTTTCGACAATCGGCTGCCATAGGCTACAAACTGTCGACGATCACTCAAATTATCCGAGCAACTTAGGTCCGAATTTTTTATAAATAATAAGCCGTGCGAAGACCTTTTCAAAATCTGTATATATGTATCCGCATCGAGAGATTTTTTCATCATTTTTTGAAAGACAGAAGGTTAGTAAAAATGAAGCAGGCGCGCCAAAACCCATGTCGTTGATCTAATAAAATTTTCCGATCATGGTGGAAGATGTATCTAAGGATAATTGTTTCAAATAATTTAGCAGGAGCTAACAACACGGTGACTAGTCTGTAGTTAATTATGCACAAGTTGTCACAAACTTTTATAAATAGGGGTGACTTTTGTGATTTTCCAAGACCAGAAAATGATGACGTTTTCAGAATTAGATCAGTATATGTTATAAGCCAACCCTAAAAGGAATAAATTTGACAATATCTATTTCTTAAGCAAAACCACATTAAAAGCAATAACTTTTATATTTTATACATTTAAAACAATATTTTTTAGTTTATACAACACAGCAAATATTTTGTAGATAAAAACAAGTCGCCTGTCCCTATCTACTATATGTATGATTGGTACTGATAAATGTGGAAAGGCACTTTTTAATAATTTTACTGTTATTTTTAGCTCCAGTACATATTTGAAAATCAGCTATAAGGATTAAAATTATACTGTTCAATAATTTTGGATATAGTCAAAGATAAAATATATATTATTAAATGCGGACTTGAAACGTATAACTACTTTTTAAACGTGGTCGATTAATATATTTTTGGTAATATTCGTCGTCTTTCAACACTTTTTCTTTGTCTAAAATTTTTATTTTAAATAAAATAAAATATATCTTTTATAACTTCTTGTACTAAATACATAATACATATTTATTCATTCAAAGCTAAAACAAGAGATCTATATTATAATTATGGATTTTTAAAAATAAAGAAAATAAAATTTCATATAAAGAAATCGCTAAAAAAAGTAGTGATGTAATTACCATAAACAATCATAAATAAAAACATCTTTGAATGAGTTCAAAATGTACTAAACAACGTATCTTTGTCTATATCAAAAATGTTTAAAAAGCTATGAATTTTACAAAAAATATTTAAAAAATCCAAGCCTTATTGAAAAAACATTTATAAATATAACAATTAGCTAAATACATATTTTTATAGTTAATTACTTTTTTGCGACTAAAATATCATTGGACAGTGTTATTTTAGCAATTAGCTTTATCAGGATACATCCCAGTATATACATATGTACATTTAAATATACATGTAATTTCTACCACACAATTAAAGTATGTGTATTTTTTTCTAAAATTACAATAAAAAAATAAATATAATCTTACCCTAGTGACTATCACCATCTTGGCGGTGGCTACATGTGTGTCGCGTTAAATCTGAAAACAAGAAAAAAATATTTTTAATACAAAAAATAGATATATCTTAATAGTATTCCACGCGTGACCAACTCAATCGTTCTTCCACTATGAACTGATCCTACTTCCTAGCTAGCTACATAAAATTCAGCGATTCTCAAACTACTAATCTTTCAACCACACATATCCTTATCTATGTTGCGATCGTATTCAAGAAAAGAAGAAGCCTTGACTGGGCATGAATGATATTTTTATAAATGAAACGCACATGTAGATGCATCAGAATACAAGATTTGGATGCAAATGAAGTTCCATTCAGCGACATTGATTCAAGATCACCGACAGAAAAGTTTGACGTTCACAAAAAAGCCCTTTATTTCGCGTAGGAGTCGATTTACAAACATCACAAATGGGCAGGATGTTTTTTTTTTTTTATTGAATTGAACTCTATTGTTAGCGGAAACAGAGCATTGCGTCACGTGATTGATGGTAAAAAAATAAATAAAGCGATCCCCCTTATATCCGGTAGGTATAAAAAACAATTAAAATGGACTTTCATACTTTCATCTTATTTTTTGTTCAATTTTGTACGTAATTAGATGTTTCTGACGGGGGCAAGGTAAGGCTCGTCTACCAGCGACGGTCAAGGCGGCTTGAACGGTCGCTGACCGCGACTGCTTTGTTAATTCGTGCGTTCTCAACCTTTTTTATTATTAATCAAAGTAAATTGTAATTTATAAATAAACTCTATAAAATGTATTTTGACACCATCGGCAAGAGTTTAATAAAAACGTCAGGTAGTATGTACTGATCAAATTTTGATAGTTTTAAATAAATAAATATTATTTGATCGACTTTTACGTGCTGCAATGTAAACAATAATCTCAAAAGTCATTAGATATGTTAAATACAGTGTGTGAGATCAACGTCAGATTACACATGTTTTTGCTTTGCACGATGTAGATAACGATAAAACTAACAATAAACATAATGAAACAAATTTTAAATAATAAATAAGCATAATGAAACTCACTATTAATTGGGTTTAATTACATTATTTTTATGAGTATAGAATATAAAACAAATGAACATTTAAAAAAATACTTCCAGAAAATCCAACCCAAGAAAATTTAAATAAATATAATACTACAATAAAATTGTTTAGATAAACCATTTAAAATACATGATAAATAGGCGAGATAAGTAATTTATTTTATATTTCGTTATATCTAAACTTATCACTATGTACTCCTATATTATATTATTTGCTGATATTTAGTTACTGTTCTTTTGAATAAAAATCTTATCAATGTCGGTGCGCGAGTTGTACCTTCTAAGAAGCTGTGGGTGAAATATTACAGAGCTAGTGTTGCACCTTTCCATTGTCGATAAGATAAATAAAATAATAATGAAAGTTGTAGCGAGCGATACATCCTGAGAGCCTTTTTATTTATTTATTAAAAATATAATCTTTAATATTTGACAGGTTTCCCCAATGCGTCATAATGATCATTATATAAACAATAATTATAACATTACATATTTAAAACAATTATGGTGCACACCTAAAATGGATGAGCGCCATACTACATATTTTTTATGCCAATATAATGGAAAAATAAAAAGTATTTTAATTCACTAAGTAAATTATTAATACAAAAATTAACCCACGAGGATTGTAGCCATATTATGCAACTGAATCCAGCAAAACTGCACAATGAAATGCAGTTGGTCATAAAAAGATTGAGCTCATGTAAGCGACACAACGATCCTGACTGGCATGTTTCATTTATTAATATTTATGTATTTATTGCAAATATTTAGTTGCAACAACGGGGTAAACACAATCAACAACTACTAAGGAGACAGAAATCTAAGTATGTAAATCAATCACTACAGTAAACCTATTTATTTAAATATAAATTATTCTTACAGCTTACAATCAATATACTATATCACTAGCATATAAATAAATAAGAAAAAACACTAGTAACACTAGAAATTGACTTGAGATGAATGATTCTATCATGTTTAATTGCATGTGGTAATGTCGCCAAAACATAAAATACTGGTAGATAAAAATGAATATACATTTTTATTGATTATATATAGTTCTACTTAATTTATTGCGTTGGCGATCGCTAACAAATTAATATTCATCACTTGGAGCAACTATTTCATATAAGCGATTCCTTCCGCGATAGCTTTCAATAGATTCCGTAAGGAATGCGATAATCATCGCATAAGTACTTTCGAATTTAATAGTAGCTTTTTTATTCACTTCGTTTCAATCGAACGGAACATGGCCGCATTCTATTGTGTTGCGATCGTCGGACGATATTAAAAATAGAACTGTCAAACGATCGGCGCTAATAATTCGAACGAAACAATATGGTCGTTCGGAAAATTGTTTTGGTCGCGCGGACCAATTAAAAAAACGACGTTCAAAATGGATGCCTTTTTCGGAACATTGCGTGTTTATTGTTATGGGCTTGAAAACATGTTAATTCGTGGATTTTTTAACCTATCACGAATCAGAAATTTTACGGCACACAAAATGCCGTTTAAATGTAATTGTGGCCAATAAAAAATATAGCCCATATTATGTGTGATGCGTGAGTAAAAAATAAGAAGTACACATCACTCACTATGTGAAAGAAACAATCTGACGATTGGATTCAATCGAATCAGAAGTTGTACTGTGTTGGGTCAGTTACAGATAACGATAATTGTTTCACATTTGACCCGCGTGTGAACGAATCCCGGCGATGTATGTAATTGATACGCAATAATATCATTATACATACATATGTAGATACGTGTAATGGCAATGGCCGAATCTATTGTGTCGTTTTGGCCCGCAGTACGATTCGCATATGTAATACATGGGTTTGCCTCGGATCACTTGAATAAATATGAACGCTATTTGTTTCATGCAAATGTGATGCTTCGCGAGAGCAAACGTGAAACGAGAGCCTTGAAAGTTAAACAAGTGTGGCCCATGAACGAAAATTTGACACGGAGCTGCAGTAATGACATTGTTACTTTTGTCATCCTGTGAAATGTGCGATGATTGAAAAATGTGTGTTTTAGAGTGAAACATGCATTTCAATTTTGTAATAATGAAAAATATTGACTTCAAAATGTATATAGTGAGACAATTTTAAGAAGCGTTTACACCAGGGATAGTAAATTTTTTGTGACTTCAAGAAACCCTTGACACATTTCCTTCTGGGCAAGAAACCCTGGTTTCATATTGATCGTCGAATACTAATAAATATCAGCGACAAACAATTTGCACATCATTATTGATTAGGCAACTAGTGAACCATTTTTAGCAGATTTTGCACTTGTTTAGTACATTTTGAATAGCTAAACTAGGGTGAAACAATTACTTCGTACTACAAGATACGTTGGCAGCACTGTAAATCAGACGGCTGTCAATAATCACGATTGTTCAAAGTGTCAAATGTAAGTTTGCAACAACACATTTACGAAATGAATCGCCAAACGACCGCTAAACGCGTTAGAATTATTTAATAGTTTTACAGAAATAACAATTCTGTACGAACTGCGTATCGAAATTTACGGGAAGATTATGATCAATTTCATAGTCCTACTGAGCGAACAATTTGCAACGAAGTAAAAATAATTCAAGAGATAGGGTAAGGCCTGTGCATCATTGTAGCGCCGTTCAGCCGAGAATATTACTGTTGTAAGTTAGTGTGGCTGAAGATCCGGAATTGTCGATCATGCGATTTAACGCCGTTGGATTTTTTTGTGGGGTTACGCTAAGAGTAGTGCTTATGCCGACAAACTCGAAAATTTGGAGCTCCTAAAAACCAACATCCACTAAGTTAAAGCCGAGATACCGCCCGAAATGTGCATAAAAAGTCATCGAAAATTACATTGATATAATTTTTCTTAACTCATTGCGTACGGTGTGCACAAATTTGTGCGTTTCAGAAACCTTCCGTTGCGTCGGTGTGCACAAATTTGTGCGTTTCGTCATTTTAACTTCATACGAAAAAAACCCACGTAAACTGCGTATTTACTGTAACGTATTTATTTAGGGATTTACCTACAGATGTTACTAATATCATATTAACTAAAAATAGTTCAAAAAAGTAGAAATTCTAAATTCCAGAGGCTCAAAACTCGGGTAAAATAAATTCGTTTCAAGATCTATGTTTACATATATATATATACAATTTTTTTCTATGGAATTATCTCACATATTATTTATTAGAAACAGTGAAATCACTCAATACCAAATTGCGAATCACATATCAATAATATATAAATATATTTAATTAATTTTTAACACTTAACGGTCGATTTACGCGGCGATATTCGCAAGACGCCCAACCGTTCAATTTCGAACAAATGTAACGTTTCCGTTAGGCTAAGCGCACGCTGTTAAAAAAAAAATGTTAACGAAAAACCCCACCTTATCGGTTTGATTCAGGTAAAGATGGTAATTTTTTTAGAGATATGTTTCTTGAAATTCTTATCTACAAAATTACAAAAAACCCAAAATATTCAAAGGTAACCGCATAAAAAAAAGAAATGTTGAGCTAGACCTAATATCTAAGTACATATTATCAACCCGAAGCATTATAACAAAATAATCAGTGATTCTCAACTTTTAATTGCGTTAATTTATTTTACAACTTTTTGCATTATTATATTTGGTTAGGTTTACAATATATTTTTGTAATGCTTATTTATTTCGTACTCCTTCATTTATTGATACTATTTTTTAAGAAATAAATTACAGTAAATTAATTTCATATTTTTATAATGTAAAATATAATGTTTTTCTGCTATATATATATGTATGTAGAGGTATCGTGGGCATTTAAATGCAGATTCATCAATCCCAAATGTGATATTTTATAATATTTAGACCTGAAATGATCCCGATCTGTTCAAATTAAATAAACTGTTCTCAACATGTTTTCAATTACCAACACATTGAATACAGGGCATTATTCCTAAAAATGGAGCGTGCGGCGGGGATTATTTGCAAAAATTAGGACTTTAATTTGTGTAACTATCCAAGCACATTGGTGGTTCGAGTCTTTATTGGATGCGAAGTATACAGTAAGTGCGCGTTTTTCATTATTTTAACACATTGCGTACCGTGTGGTAAAAATACAAAAAGTGGTAAATATATAATATTAAAGCAATAAAATGTTTAGAATCACTGATAATTTTTAATTATATTAAATATACTATATAAAATAATAATACATAATTTATAACAGAAATATAAAATAATAATACATAAACAATAAAAGATTACATTTAGCCATAGGCAAACGTTACGTTTGTTCGAAATTGGACAGTTGGGTGTCGTGCAAATATCGCTGCGTAACTTGACCGTCAAGTGTTAAAAATTTTGAATTGATTGTATGGGTCACAAAATTAGATATTTTCGGTTTTTATTATATACAACAGTATTTTATCATCATTTTATTATTATCTTTATTGTTTTTATTCAAATATATATATATTTGGTTATTCTAAACTAAAAATTATATTTTATTTTATTGGTACGCGATCCACAGTTTGACGTTTACTGATTTTATCATTGCGAATACAAAAAAACGATCATCATAAATCTGTTTTTAAAATTTGACGTTAAAACGTTGACTAATTAAATAGTTACGATGTTTTAAAAAAAATAAGTATGTATCCTAATTTTCGCAAATAATCCCCGCCGCACGGCTCCATTTTTAGGAATAATGCCCAGTATTCAATGTGTTAATTTACAAAATACACATAATGTTTGATCAATAAAAAAATCCTAATATATTCTTAAATTTGTGTGCGTGTGTGTTTTTTAAAGTACGGAAACTGTTGTTTTATTACCATTTAGTTATTTTCGTTAAAACGCAAGTTGTTTTAACATGCTTTTGTGAACCACCGTTCGTTGTGCTACACAAGCAATATTATTGTATTATCTAATTAACATAAAATTACAAAAAAATATTGAACATTGGTTAGCTGTGGTATCTCACGACAGGAAGATATTATTAATTCATATTGTACATATGTTACAGGCAAAGTGCGATTTTCAAAAATGCATACATTAACTAGGAAATGTACGCACTGTCAAATCACATAAAATAATTTATGCACAATGTTACCTGTTTTTGTATGCTTTCACTGTTTGGTGTTTGTCAAAGTATTAAAAATTAAATAATTTATATATTTAATAGGTGTTTTAAACCAATTATGCAAAGTAAATCTTGTTGACTATTAAGTAGATTCGTTGTAGAGAATTATTCATGGGGTGTTCACTATTCTAACCAACGCTCGCCTGCAACCTAACATGTTCTACGCTAATATTTTTTATTTGTTCTACGATTAGTCGCTCGCGATTAGGTTCGTTGTCAAACACGTTCGTTGACGAAGTAACTAACTTACGTCGGAGAAAAATTGATTAATTTTCAACGAGGCACTAGAATTTAGAATATTATGCTGAACTGTTATTAATTAGTTGCGAAAACTTAATTTTTATTTTTGTAAATTTTATTTCCCACGCAGTTGCATTCAGTCGCGCAACGTGTATTTTTTGATATTTTACTCATAAATTAATATTTTATTAAAAATAAGCCGTTTGTTACTTAATTGATCGCGTAGTAAAAATATTTTTGTTACCCAAAATATATTTGATACAAACTGTTTTACATTATTATTATTTGCACTTTCTAGCCGCGCAGAGTGAAATTATCTAAAAAATGTCTTCCAGCTCTAAATGTTAAAGTATGTAAAACTGTCATTTTATATAAATAAAATGACCGAGTTGCTATTATATTATTATTTTGCTTGGCAATCGGGAACTGGATAATTATGGCCGCAGGCCATAGGTTGCCACCTGTGGTTTACGCGATGATTTGGCGTGAAGCTTGGTGTGAACCGTTGCTTGAAATGACGCGAAAAATGATCATATAATTGGCTCTCTTGAAATACACCAATACATATATGTATAATACGTATTAATAAAAAACATAACATTGGCAAATATTTAATATATAGATCAAGGGTTGCCAAAGCGTCACTATTCCTAGTCACCCGCCAGAAAGAAAATTAAAAAAAAGAGAAAATAAAAGAACATATTGTTTTATTTATAAACTATTTTTATGTTTGTGTGAAGTAATCATTAATTTCTGTTATTAAAGTAAATTGGTGTATTGAGGTATTGGTATTATCTAGGTCTATTTTAAACTTAAACTTATGTTTGGCTTTAAATTACTACTTTTCTAATAATTTAAAAAGCAGGTCGCCCGTAGTGATCAAAAGTTTGGCTATACTCTGATATAGATATACACAAATCAACAAGATATCTGCAGATATAGATATCATGCATACGAGAGAGCAGCTTTCAAATATATATTTTATTTATTTATTACAAATCAGTTCACTAATTACACTGGTAATTCTATAACTTAGGGGGTCGACTAACCAACTTTTTACTTATTTATTTCTGATCGTTTCAGTGGGTACGCTCGTTCCCGAGCGCTCCCACTGCAACGTCGCCGACACGATTTTATTGCTTTTTACGTGAATTTATGCCTTCTGAGAAGTGATAATTGTTTTTGCGCTTTTCTATTGACCAAAATTCGGTTTGAGTATACTTCGATCAATACATACTTAAAATAAAACCATCATGAATGAACGATAAAGATATCTATTATATTTTTAAGTCATTGTGAAACACCAAAAAGCGGACAAACCATGAAGCACTAAAATGATTTGACTTTATATTGAAAATAAGGACAGTTTATAGTTACTGCATTCAATAGGTAGTTAAATATGTGTACGATAAAAATATATAATATAATATATGATAGTCGTTTGGTGCAATGTCTGAAAAATACGATGGGTGAGAAATGAGTTCTCAAGAAAATCCAATGATTTTTTCTATCGTGTTCTTGAATACATAAAAACGAGCGCTGTCTTGGTGTAAAATTACCCGTCTTTCATTTATAAAAGAGGGTCTTTTTATTGTCTGAGTCACTTAAGCGAATTAGCTGAGCACACTACGTGTCTGTTGTAATTGTCTGCCTATTATCCAATAACTCATAATGAATTATGCTCTTCATATCCCACCAAATGCATAATATTATCTCATTGGGGTGTAATTCTGTTCTCGGGGTTGATTGCCATCCAACCACAACCTTTTACATCGCGTGTTTAAAGGATCCACTTCTCAACTATTTGACTCAAAAATAAATCTTTCTGTTCTAGAATCAGGCAATTCTGCAAATGTATGTGAACCGATGTGAACACGTTGAGTTTTATGATAGCTTCTATATCGTTATATGTTGGACCTGCTTTGACGGCGGCCTTAATATCCTCACTAACAACCCATTAGGTAGATATTTAATGACAAAATTCACGGAGCGAAATTTTCAGAACCACATTTGACACTTTATAAATTTAATGACATCCCTGACGATTGAATTAAATATGTTTTTAACTGCTATTGTCACATTATGACCAAGTTGAAACTCATATAGCATAATATAGCTTAAATGCAATTATTTTATCTCTACTACCATTGTTTATTTAGGGTTGAAAATTTCGAAACGAAAAATATCTTGTTATTAAATAGCATCACTGATACGATTACTGTTAACAAACACCGAAAGAATAAGGAAAATTTGGTTAATTTATGAAAATATACATTTTTGCAAATTTAAGAAGAAACGCAAGACTAATGGGACAACCTGATATACGTGTATCAATATAATTAAAATACTGAATTTATAAAAATTATTCTTACACCACTGTAACGAAAAAAACTTCATATTTACTAAATGATTTAAGTTGACATTTTCACACCTTTCATTATGTGCTAACGAGTATACCCACACTGTATGTTTTTCCACCTACTCACACATTGTGTTATATTTTAAAGTAGGCAAGGATTACTTTAAAAAGAGTATATTGCAATTTAACATAGTTTCAAAGTCCACTTAAGAATATTAAATGACTTTTCCTGAAAATTACCTATTAATATAAGATTATGTGCAGTGTTAGTCATCTCTAAGTACATAAAATATTTTGAAATTCGATCGACGTGCTTTTAAGTCGGTCAAGAAGAGACATTTCGGTCTTCCAGATTTAAAGCCAAGGGAAAATATTCCGTTGCCGCTTTCGTCGAAGGAAATTCTCACATTCCTACAAGATCTAGTTCAACATTTGTTTACAGTACGCATTACGCGGTAAACATGGGTACAGCATAGCGTGCCCAAGTTTACCCAAAAGCAGTTTGTATAACGGATTCTACGGAGCGGAGCCGTTCGCGGGATAACTAAGAGATCAGTTATAGATCAACGGTGGTACGCGATACAATACAGGCGATGAGCTTTTAATTATTGAGAATAGCTGATAGAGCGACGAATGCACGTGAGCGAAATTCGAATGTCAATTGCCTGAGAAAACGATAAGATGCCGGCGCTCACATGGCGCTAATGCACTTCATAACTGTCGCTGATGTCAGCTGTTGAGTTACGTTTTGATGACGTTTACAAGCAAAACATAAATTCGTGGCCTTATCTCGATTCACTCGACTGATTAACATGCTTTCTAGTTAAATGTCAAAACGGTGAGAGTTATAGATGCACTAATTCAATGTTCGTCGGTTCGATAATAATATAATATCATTATTATTCAGGTTGAATAACAGTTCGCCGTTCTTTGAACACTCGAGAATACAGTTCTAGCGTGTCAAATGCTAGAAATAAATTAAAAAGTAAATAGGTGATTTTCTTTTGTAGCTATAGCCATAAACACTCTTGAAGCCATAGACACGGGATCAATACGCCATATATCCGTTTTATGGGGATGGAAATGCGACATGGTCTCTTATCGTCGTCAGTTGTATCTATTAATAAATTTAATGGACAACGAAGAACGCATTTTATTCTTTATTTATCAAAATGGCCACAGGTGTTGAGCGCGTGTAACGTAAATATTCACGGATTTTACGTGGCGCGTTTGCGTACACGTATTTCGAAAATGTACTAACGATTTAGTGAACTCGTCCATGCGTTACGTTAAAACGCCCAGATGGTTTGCGTGTTGATCTTTTCAACTTAACGGTACGCGTTTCGATACCGTGTATTTTTTTAAATAATGTTTCGAATCAAATGGATCAAAAAACGAAAAGCATATAAAAAACGGAGAACGCTTATTATTTTTTGTGACGGATGAACGTTAACCCTTACTATTCGGAATTATTTTAAAATTAATTTAATATTATTAAAAAAATAAATTATCATTTAAAAGATTGCGCTCATCTATAAAAAATAGTAATAGTAAATTAACCTCATTTTTTCAGATTAGTTCAAAATTTCGGCTGCGAGTTTTAGAGTGCTCAAGAGAGTCGCGATCGAGTCTCTTATTCTTGACCGTTGCGGCCGGGACATCAGTGCTTGAGAACACTCCTCTTTCACGAGCCATCCAGCTTCTTAACGAACTTGCCAAACACAAGAATAACTTCGGTGATAGCTATGAGGAGCTGGAAAAAATATGAGGGGAGGTGCTTAATAATTTTAGGTGTGCACTGTAACTATTTGTTGAGTTCAGTAAATACAAAAGGGCAATGAATGCGTAATGTTCCTCAATACACAATATAAATGTTTGATTACACAACAGTGTCATATTCTAGTGCTCTTAAATATTCAATAGGAAAGTATAAACATTTCTTCAAATATAAATATTGCCTAATTTTTAGTAAATTTCGTGGAACTGATAAATTTTTACCCCAGAATTTTTTATGTCTTACTAGAAATATTGGCCATGTGAGAGTTAAAATTTAATTAAAAACGGAAAGCAAAAAAGGAAATTTCACAGGGTCTAGCTTAATAGAAAATGTTATAATAATGCTATTATAAACAATTTCCTAGAAACACATCTCCACAATGTATACAGATCATCTTGTAGAGATGCATTTGTAAACAGAATAACAACAGTCGACCAAGTACTTCAGAACATGTATAATAAAATCATACACAACAATATGTCGATGATTCTCCCGGTAATTACCAAATAACCTTGCTAAGTTATGATAAAATCCGATATTTATTAATTTGTTCAGGATTGAATTGTTCACTTTACTTTAATCTTCATCAAGAGATTGTGTCATTTCTGTATTTGTTTAAATCCTTGTTGATAATCAACTTTTATTTTTCATTGCGACTAAAAATAATCTTATATTACGTACCGACAAAATAAAATTATTAAGCTTTTAATTTGTGGGTAATTAAATGTAAATTATTATATAAAGCTTATAAAATATTATTAGTAATATTATATTTACTAATCAATTAATTTGTATACAATTTTGGGAGATTGATTTATGGTACATAGACTGGAGTAAAATGCAGTCCTCTGGCAATATTAAACGATGGAGATGAACACTTGGCGGAAGAACGCAGCGGAAGAACGATGGTCGGTCGCGGTGCCTTAGCGACCGGCCCCGTAATCGTAACCTTTCTACCATGTAGCATATAACTAGAAACATGCTAAACTTGTAAGTTTTAGAGAAAGTGACGTTTTATAAGTATGATTTTTTCAGAATGCTTAAATTTATGGTAAAATTTGGGATATATGCAATAAGTTGCCAAAAATATATGCTCTATATATTTAATCAATATTCTACAGCGACTCATATAAATACTGAAGAATTAAAAGTATAATTATTATATATGTATTATGTGTCAGAAAAATTGTTGTGATATTCATTATTCAAATATAGTTGCTGGGATTATTGCTAACGATATATATGCATACAAATATTTATAAAATTTGTTTCACTTTAGTAGTACAATGGTCACTAGAATTTGATAATTACTACAAAAAAATGTAGGACACCGACGAAAGATAGCAATCACACAATAGACGACCACAATATTTTTTTCTATGCACTGAGGGATGCAAACCGTTTTGTAAGAATATTATTAAATATCTTGATAATATTCTGGTAAATTTATTATGAATGATACGTTCTTGCAGCTATTGTTTCTGATGTATCTATAGTTTAAATGCTACACTGTATTTATCGTGTAAGTTATTGTAATACACTATGAATAAAATAAAATTGAAAAATATACATCATCCTTCAATTTACGCGGTAGATACGTTCCAGGAAATATCGCGTAAATCTAGGCGTAGAAATAAATTTGTAATAAAATATTTATCTGTCTTTTTTTAACGTTCTTTTAACATATAAATTAAATAAGCACTCCAAAAAACAACTCAGGGTACACTGCATGGATAGTGGGAGAGGTTCCAGATGTAGGTCAAAGGAAAAAATGTGAGAATAAGCCACCTATACGTTTGTACATCACCGCGCTACACAACTGAAACCAAATATGATGGATTTGAAGTATTTCAGAAAAAAAATTTTCAACTGCCTAAATCAAGGGTTTAGTGTGCGTAAACAAATATTTCAGAAAACATATTTTTACCAGTCGTTTCATACATACATATGTATATACTATATTAAAAACTTAAGTTAGATTTTTTATTTATTTTCAGCTTTCTATTATCGATAAATTTAGTGAATCTAAAAGAGAAATATAATTTTCTACACAAGATGATACATAATTTGCATTATGCAGTATTCGATAATAATCTGTAATACTTTGATTGCCTTCAAAGAATGTTTAAGATATTTTTTTCAAGCTTAAAAAATGTATATCTTGTTAGAACAAATTCGATTGTTATTTTTTGGATGCGCTTGAAAGAATTTAGCAGACTGTAAATTGAAATTCAATATATTTTTTAAGAAATAAGAAATAAAAATTCTCGCTAAGAAATATTACAGCTTGCTACTGACTATATCCAAAACAATGTAGACTAAAAAACTCATTTACAATTTTACTTTTACTTACAGGTTGTATCAAATTGTTTTATATGCGTGATACATTTATCGCGCGTTATTCAAATATTTAATACGAATGTTTTTAATCGGTTGGTTATTTATTTTTTCTCACGAAAATGCGGGAAATTATTTGCTTCCGCCGAAGAACAACTTAGCGCGTGCTGCATGTGAATCGCAGACGGGCGGGGCGTATATGTCTGTCACTTTCTCTTACGTCTCTCGCGCCGCAGCGAGAGAGAGACAGCCGCGCATTGCGATGTTTACGTGATTCGTACGCAGATACACCTGTTCCGTTAGGAAGGGTTACCAACTTGATAAATTATACCGGTAGTCGACGCAATACTGGTTGATGCTCACTGTACTTGACCGCCTATTTACATCTTGTGGCCAAAATGATTTGCGGTCAATTCATTACTAAGAAATAATAATAAAATAATAAAGACGCCGCAAAAACGTCTCAAAATTTTAATCAGCTTTATTAAATCCAATGACGTGTAATATTATTATCAAATCATCGCATCAGCGACTCTTAAGTGGTGGCTTGATAAATTTAGGTATTATATCAAATTCCTCTAGGGTTGGCTACATACATTTATTTTTTTAACTTTCAACCAAGAGTGGTCGGATTCGTCATTTTTTTTTAGAAATCGAAAGTTATGATTTGATACGCGATCGTTGACAACTATAATGGTGTTTGTTGGGTCTAGTACGAGTCTTAACTCCACAATGAATTTCTAATTTTGCTTTCATTGAGATTCACACCGGGAAGCCAATTAATGGCCTATCACCTCTCACTACGTTTTTCTTTGATTGTCAAGAGCAATCAGTGTTATATAGATGCCATCGAATTATATCAGTACAACAAAGCATTAAATTACGTTATGCATTTACGCCTATTAATTTTTATGTGCTTATAATAAATGTATTGTATATTTTAAAATGATTTTATACGGGGGTTCCATGATACATAATATAATAAAAGTATATAAGTTTTAAATATTTTTTTACATTTAAGACTGTCTTAAGACACAAGTGACGGAACTTAGCCTCTCTACCCAAACTAATTTTTGTGACAAAATATTTTGTTCTGCGCATACTGATTACATCATCTTTGTAAATTGACCACTCATAAATCACGAGTCATTATGGTGGGTAAAAAAATGACCAAAAAACTACTTATGAAAAAGGCTTCCCTAATTACAAACAAGCTAAAAACTTATAAGTAATAGCGGGACCCTATCGGTTTCAATTTTTTTTGTAAAATTAGAAATGAGGACCGTGCATTGAGAGCGCCTGGTTTTGACGCGTTTACTGCTCAACGCTGTGACTCTTGGACCGTTAACGTTCCTCTTGCTAACTCTCAATGAAGACTCACAAACGAATCGAAATAGTTTTATGTAACACAAAACAATGACCGTTTTGAATCGATATTCGCACATTGTGGCAACACTGTCGACAGGTGCATCGCACTCTATACAGCCAGAATAAAACGAGTATATATATATTTATAATGCATACTTATATACACATTTTACGCACGGTGATTTTCCTAATAGAAACCTCAGTTGTAGTGCCACGAGAAAAAAATGCTTCGGAAGCACGCCATATCCATATTTCACGGAAAATTAAATTCTCGGGTATCCTTATTATAAAAATGGCGACGCGTCTGATGATGTCACTTTACGCAATTTAAATAGCAACACCGATTGAAAAGTTTTCCATTTTATTGATGTTTGGCGTGATAAAATCAGTTTGCTAAACGGGCTTTAATCACCTTGTTTTATCTTACAATTATTAACAATTGTAATCGCGTGTACTTGTATCTTGTATTAATTATAGAATAATTTTAAAATAAATCGATAATCAATTATCGTAAAATTATATCATGTTTTTATAGTAGATATTATTTTCTTAAATTTAGATATATTTTTTAATAAATACTGATTGTAATTAAAACATTTAAATTTTCCGTTGAAACGTGACGTGCGTATAAAGACAATCTACAACTACTAAGTAAGTAGTGAGACACCAGACTGATATCAAAGTCATCTATGTTATTATCCTTTCTAGAAAATTTTGTTGCAATAAGAGAGGAGAAATGTAAAAGTTTCACCAGGATATAAAGGTAATAGAAATGCGATATCAAGGAAGATGGAAATGTAGCTGCATGTTGAAAAGGGATGATCTTCAGCAAGCTTACAAAACGAAAAGCGGAAAAATATTTTTTGAGGGAAAGAGAAAACGTTGCTATAAGGACCGTATTTCTGGTATATATTTAGTATACTAGTATATAGTATTTAAGTGTCAACATTAAAACCCAAATATTTTTAAATTGCATTATGTGTCGTTTTTTAAACATTTTATTATTTTTTTGTGAAATTACTTGATAGAAAAAATGCATTTTTAGAAGCAGCAATAAAAATTGCATAAAAATCAAAGTAGTAGTAAAATAAAAAAAGTAGTTAGTAAGAGATATATGTACACTAAATATTTTATAGGTGGAGCTATGATATTGGCTAAATTTATTGAGAAATTATTTTAATATGTCTATTTATTCATAGATGTCCATATATGCAATGCAATTTAATCAATTTATATTATTAGCAGAGCTATATAAAAAATAATAAGATGCATCATTGCTATTTTCAGGTGGCATAATAAATTAGACGGATTTGAAAGTCTGTGAAAAAAAATAATATATAAGCACTACACATACTTGTTTATCATAGAAAACCTTATTGAGTCACAACCTTTTAGTACACGAGAGAGCATTATTAAGTGAATTCGTGATATTAGTTTTTAGAAGTAGTCAATAGATACGACGTGATAAAACTGCGACAATTATTTATAACGAACGTTTCCCCCAATTTATTCGTTTAAAACATACAGTTCTGGATCGAGAAAGAACTTTAATAACTGATGGACTTGAACGAAAAAGGCTTTTCCTTAAAAAAAAACTTTTTAAGATATTAATATTTGACGGTTCAACGAATATGGTTCAACAAATCAAATCTAAAAAATTGGAAGAAAACGAAAGGCAAGATTGTCCCTGAAGGTCGAATCTTTGTTCGTGTATTCCTTAAAAATCGTAGAAAAACGCCTTCAAAGCTGGCTGATAAAGTCACTGTAAATGGATAGCTATCCATTTTCTCGTGGACGATAAGAAGAAGGCTTAACGATGTGGAACTCAGAGGTTGTAAAGCCTGAAACAAACCGTAACTTTCAGAAATAAATAAAACTCGAAGGTTAGAATGAGCCCGAAAACACCGAGATTGGATATCTGAAGATTGGGTGAAAGTCATTTGATCCGCTGAATCCAACTTTGAGACAATTTTAAACTAATATTGGTTAATATAAATAAATATTAAAATTTATTCTGAAATTTCTAAAGCAATAATTTTTTTAAATAATGATACTTTTTTTAATATTTTTTTAGGTTTTTGGAATCACTGGTGTAGTATACGTGCTTCGAAGAAGAATATATAGCTGATTGTGTATTACCCAAAGTCAAATAATGTGGCGGAAGCGTAAGTTAAAAGTAGGGTTTGACGCTTTTAGAATGACCTGCACAGTCATCAGACCTAAATCCTATAATCAATTTATGGGAAAAATTAAAAGGAAATGTTGCCCATCACAATTTAAAATCAAAAATTGAACTGCGAGAAAAATTGTCTCTGTCCATCTACAAATCATTAGTTGACAGTATACCAAAAAAGGTTGCAGCTCTAATTAAAGCCAATGGTGGACCAACTAAATATTAAAAATAAGCTTAAAATAAACACTTTAAAAAACCTCGATCGGTTTTTTATTTGTATTTTCCCGATTTTTTAAGATTCTTACATAATCTTAATCCTCCACACCGATCCAACGAATACAGTCATTAGCCACATTTTAATTTTAATTGCTCGCATTCCGCGTGACCCATTTCGATGGTTGCTTCATCCAGACATACGTCCAGTTTATCGCCTCGGCCCTAATGACTTCAAGGGGCTTGATACGTGGTGCACTGAGTGGATGTGCCCCTTCGTGAGTGCATTCGCAGCGGTGCATACATACGGGAGATGCATTTGTTTTTCTGCCGGCATCCGGTCAGACGGGTTCGCAAAGCGTTGCGTGAGCGACACGAGTCGCTTCTCACAGCCGGCTCCGAAACGGTTCTTTGATCTCGACTCTTTTCGGTGCTCGAAGATGGGATCTGCTGAGATTATAGATGGACACACCCTTTCAGGTGATCCCTAGCTGAAAAAATTGATAATTGTATGGAATTCTCTAGTTATTCTAAGAATGTATCGCTTAAAATATAAAGGAGAAAAAGTAAAACATTTTATTATGTTAAGAGTATGAGAGTCGATGCAAGATTACGCCAGTCATAGCACGTTAATTTTACCTAATTGCTAAGATAAAGGACAATAAATAAGCTACCAGTTATTTAGTCGAGATTTTAATTCTTTGCACTCAAGTGAATTACTGCTGTCAATTATTGGATTTATATTTTCTAGCCTTAGCAAGAGTGAGTAATTCGATAAAGCTGTATTTTTTATAATCTTGCTTATAATAGGTCTATGATCACATAACATAAGCGCCACGATGTACTCCATTCTTAGCAAACGAATCTCTCCATTCAGCTGAAGCATTAAAAAGCCTCGAGGGAAAGTGAACCTGACCCCAAGTTCAGCTTAATTGGCCACCAGCTCTCTAATTAAGAGACGCTGGCGAATTTAGAAACGCAACAATGGCCGTGTAGTCGAAAGATGTATTATCTTTGGGTACACAATGCAGAACCGCTAGCCCGGGCGTTGCTAATTGCGCCCATTTTTGTGGATTAAGACTTATAATAATTAGTTTTTGGTGTAAAAGATTGCACACATAGGTGCATGCTGGGTTGAGTCACGAGCAGAAGTGGTAGACGTGTGTCAGCTGTTCATTTTGACAGTCGGCGTGATCGGACAATGACTCTTTGCATCCGCCGAAAATTCTACAATATATACATTACTGCTGTAGAAAGTAAAAGATCAAAAGTTTAAAAATTGATAAGATCTAGATGTGATATATTTCGGATAATAAATAGGATAAAGCTTTCACGTAATAGTATAGTAGTGCAATTCTAATAAAAAAATTGACCCTCCTTAGAAAGCCGAAAGTCTGATCCAAGCACGCAAGAACAGTTTTTTTAAATTCGAATACAATAAAAAAATAACGTAATGATTTTTTAATCATATTCGCTTTAGATAGATTATGGTATTTTTGTACTATATAAAACATTGGCGTTAAAATTAAGCAGCGAGTTACATTTCGCTAACTGTGGAATTATATCATAACTCAATATGCTTCAGGATATCATTATTTATCACTTTATTTATTAAAAAATCTGAGCTTCAAAGGGTATTCTAATGCATGGATTTTCAATTAAATAATTTATATAATAGCAACGCTCTTTGAATAGAACATCACGTACCAAGTCAAAGTTCACGGAGCTGCATTTATTATAGAAGCAATTTATTGAATCTGACACGCGCGTGTGCATTAAATAAATAACGAAACATAATTCGCCCTTCAACATTTACACATAATGGAGAGAAGTGATTAAATTACGTGATGACACTGTTTTTTTTCCTCTTTCGACTTCTTCCAAGGCGATTTGAGAAAGGCGCAAAAACAGTGGGAAAATTCAACACTCGAAAGCAATTTTCCGCCATTGTTGTGGCAAATCGCGTCAATGGTTTTTAATTTTATTTACAGCTGATAATACAACGACAACAAAAATGAACGAAATTATGCGATCAAGTCGGTTAACACTGCTTTAGTAAACATTTTTTATGTGTATCGAACAATCTTAGTTTATAACACAACACGATCGATATTATAAATACTACAGTTTTGATTCTCAGACTTTATACCCATTCAATTACTAACGTGCTAGATTTTTCTAAATCTGAACAACTGCATTGGTA
The DNA here is from genome assembly GCF_051122295.1 of Plectrocnemia conspersa. Lineage (NCBI taxonomy): Eukaryota > Metazoa > Arthropoda > Insecta > Trichoptera > Polycentropodidae > Plectrocnemia > Plectrocnemia conspersa. The sequence continues at coordinate 5,938,681 of NW_028277174.1, read as the reverse complement.
GCTTTATAACAAAGATTAAAATTTATTATTTTAGCTATGGTTTTCAAATATATGTTTTATATGATATTAAGTCGTAAGAAAGAATAATTTCTAAAATGGAAAAAACATAATATATCGTGCCGCTCAGCGAGAAATTTTACTCAACTTACTAACGAAACAAAATATCAACTTTCCCCAAATTACAGCTAAAATAGAATATAGTAATAAGCGTTTTATAGATGCATCTATGTATAAATAATATATTCATTTCAAAAAATATAGTACCTACCTAATTAATAAAGAATTAAAATGATTGCATATCTTATCTTTATTGTACGCCATAAACAGACACGTAAAACAATCAATATTAATAACAAAACAAAAGGTTTTCAGCCATAATTATAAAATTAGTGCTTGTAAACTTTTCCTTTCTCGCTCATTCGTGTTGGCAACATTTATTAACCAGAATTAGCGATATATGAACTAAAAATTATTCTAATTTATCCTTCAACAAGAACTTCATTTGAAAAATAAAAAATGGCTACATGGTTTGATTCACACTTTCATATGTACATATTCTTTTGAGAAAAAATATTTTATATATTATTTTTTATTTATAGCTTCATCTATGTATTGCTCTTAAAACGATATCTCATTAAAATTCACAATATACAAGTTATTTTCTGTGAGATTAGAAAAAGCTTATTAGAAGCAATTGTTTAAAATTATAATATAATATATTTAATCGGATTGATGGGATCTTACTGTATATTAAAAAAATGGAAATAGATGAAGGGGGAGGTAAAGAATTATTTTGCCATAGTTTTAATATAAAATTAAATAGTTTTTACAACCCAGATTTTTATGAAAACTAATAAATACATTTTGAATATCCTCTTCGATATTTTCACTGGCAACCCTACGCATATTTAAAGCGGTTTATTTGAAATGTTGCGTACACGCGTCACGGTACATCGCCGCCGAATAAAGGTTTCGTTTTATATAATTGCGGTGACGTGCCGAGAGACGAAGGTCCGTTGGGCGCGTTTGAAACAAAATAAGGGTCAACATTTACATTGTCTCCTGATTAAGAATGCGCACTGCGAACAACTTATCGGTCTCGGTTCGATTCGATATTTTTCTTTTCGGTTATTATCCGTTCCGCGGATAAGCGTAAACCAGTCCAACAGGATCGGTAGATAACGGAACGGGCGGTAGGATTCGTTCTTTCGATGCCTTTAATAGCTCTCGAACGGTTCTAAATGATAGGGAGCTTTGTTAAGAACCCATTGCTGTGGTTCAGTGGAACGCGAACGATTTTACGTAATAGACTATCGAGAAAATGTTAATTGAAATTGGGGCGTTAAATGTATCGGCGCGATTGGTATCACTGCTCCAATTTGATAACTGAAATCGCATACGTCTGCATGTCAAACAGTTGCGCCAATTGCACCGATGCATTCGTACGCCCCAATTTCTTTTAACCTTTTTCGTATCACTTGACATTTACAATGTTCCGAAACAGTGAACTCGGTCACCCCTGTGAATTTAATTAGGACGTTGATACGCAAGGGAGCGTTAAAATTTATGTTTCAACTAGATATTTTATCGCTGCGCGGCTGATTAATTACTTATTGCGTTTATGTTAGACCATGTAAATTTGCTCACACTTGCAGCAAGCAATATTTTAAGAAAACTTACTCGCCATATAATAATAAATGTTCAATGTCTAGATCTTAATGCGTTTGGACACCACTGCATTGTGCTCTTAAATTTCTGTACTCTGATTAGTCGGTCGTATTGAGGGGCGGTACAGGTACATGTAAGTACATAGGGCAGTATTGTTTTTGAAATTATTATCTGATCGCCTCTTTCAATAATTCTGTAATTATTTATGATTAATTAATGTCTTGCTCTAAGTGTATTTTTTAATTTAATTTAATTTAAAAATGAATACTGTTTTATTTAACAAAATAAAATAAAATTATTTTAGCTTTGTTCTTTACGATCACAGAATTCGGCGTGTCGGCTCATAAAAAATAGAGCACAGGTAAAATTTCAGATATCAATTTGAATTAACACAGCGCTCGAAAACGATTAGAAGATTAAGAGCTAACAAGTCAATAACACATTCTCTGACCTTTTAATGGCAGGCAGATCTTGATATTTTATAAAAGGCACATGATACATTAATACTAATCACTTCCACACCTTGACAATATTTCAAAACATGAAATTTTGTATTCGGTCATAGTTTTCTTAAAGTTAATGGATAGGATTATTACTGAACTAGGGAATATGTTTATATTTCAGCATTTTGTACGTGACAAAAATAGTAAAGATAAATCCGTCGACACGGGTTTCCATCGAGTTCTTAAATTATTTGAAACTATCTGGAATGCCGCTACACAATTTGATTTTAAAATTTAAAGCACATAGATTATGTAATTGAACTAGGATGTGCGTCAAAACATTGCAACAATTTTAATTGGTTGTAATAATGGCAAAAATACCGATCGACGTGCATTTTAACTTTAAAATAATGCAATATCTGGTAAGACTTGCTTTCGCAATGATTATAAATATCGCTATGGGATTTAGCGAAACGAATCGCCTTATTTTTTTCATTGTCAACTATAGGTGACTTGCTCTAGAGCAAGGTTTCTTAATCTTTATTTTTTCTATTCCTTTTCCAATCAGATGATAGCAACGACCTTCTCAAAATGTATTTTTTTAACACATAAATGCAAAGGCTGCTGTTGTATATACTGAATAATAACATTAAACTATGGTGTAGTATTTGACAAAGCAACACGCTTGTCATGTTGGAAATCTAATTGATTTCGAAATTCCGGATCCATTGTTACAAGTATTGAAAATCCTGATTCGCATAGATGCATTGTTGTAAACGAAACTAAAACTTAAATAGGTCGCTATACAAGACGATGTTAACGTTTTTCAGTTAAACTCCAATTGTCTTGAAAGAAATGAGCTCATTGTTGCTTAGGTCAGCATCCTTAATACAGTTTATGTTTATCAGAAAGAAATGCCTTTATTTTATCAAAATATTAATAACGTGTAATGTTTTAAGTGTCAAAAATTTGTTTTAAACATTTAAAATTTTATTTTGCAAGATACTCAGTTTGGAAAATATAGCAAGATAGATTGTAATATTTAAGTTGCATCCATATTGTTGACTTCACGAGCTTGAATGAAAAGATTTGTCTCATTCGTGTGGTGAAAAGTATCTACTAGCTATAAACATGTACACAGTATAACTCGGTGAGTAATACCTGAAGGACCAGGGTTCGAATCCTATGTAGACCCTAGTGTTTTTCAATTTTTATCGTGTATTGGAGATTGGAATTAGTAATTATTATAGAATTATAATTCCGATCGATCGATATACTAGGGTTTCCTAGATTTTCCTAATCTCACGGATGCATAATTGAAATAAAATCGAATTAAGTCGTGCATAGCGACATTTTAATTATAAACTATAAAAATAGTTTATAAATCAAAAAATATATGTTACTGACTTCAGCATGTGAAATTAGGTTGTTCTATATTTTCCTAATCATTGTTCATTGTGACATTGTTTGATTGTAAGCTAAACTAATGGTTTATAATTATTAAGATATATCAATGAATTTAGTCTAGTATCTCACTACTTATTTAGTAGTAGTTGTTGATTCTGTTTACACAGTTGTAACGCACTTGGTAAACGTCTGTTAGTTTGAAACGGAAGATTTATGATAAATAAAATTATTTTTGTTGAAATTTTCTGGGAGTAGGATTTTTCTTTCTCCTATAAACAGTGAAACTTTCTTCGTAAGTATTAAAATGACTTGTCCTCCTGAAAGGCAGTGTAAATATTCTGCTCTCGTTATTTAGAAAACTGCTTTTGATAAAGTTTTACGCTTGAGAAAATTTATTTCTGGGTTGTTATAGAAATATAAAATATTGAGTAGCGATGACTTAAGGAGCTTCTTTTTTAACTAGGTGCCAAACCAGATTTATTTATGAACTTGGGAGTCAAAATATTGACAAACCGAGTTGAATAACATATTTTTTTAAATCACTGATCGTGAACCCTAGGTTAAGAGACATTATATCTCCATATATACAATCATTTATTAACTGTGTTAAAAATAGATTACTTCAATTGCCAGACTTTGAATATTGTTATACACACTGTTAACGCTTGTTATGTTACAAGAAAGCATACGCATGAAAAACAAATAGAATTTATGCAAAATAAAAGTATTCAAAGAAGTCAAATTTGGGACATAGATGACGTCACGCAAAACTTAGCACGTAAATCAGTGAGCATATTGTTTTATATTTAAAAACTGTATACAATTTTAGGGGTTTTGGCCATAAATTATGGTCGAGGCAGAAGCCTTTCAGTTGGCAGCGCTGGAACTGACCGGTTGGCCGAAAGGCCTGAAAATTCGGGCCCCACGAACTTAAACCTCTCGGGTGGTTCCGAATCGCGAACAAAGTTCCGAATCGACCTCTTTTCGGCGACTTTCACGGCCCGGCGTTTCTAGCCCGGCGGCGGGCGTCGGCGTTTTTCTTTATGGGAAAATAAATAACGAAACGAAAGCGTTAATCGTCGCATTCAATTAAATAATTGAACTTTAATAATAATTAAAATATAAAAAAAACAAACGTGGATTATGACCACCGGTACACGCACGCACACATATACACATACACTCACACCATACGTAGTTATGAATGCGGATCGACAGCATATAAAAATTAACGGTATCCACAGAGCATGGATCGAACGGCGGCCATTTTAATAATATAATTTTGAATCGATGACGTCACACTTGAAATATAATCGAAAACATAACACGAAAAACGTCGACCATGAATTGTTTATATTTTATTTGAACGGATATGATTTAAATTTAAACGGCGGTGATCACTTTTTTTTAAAACATACATAACGTAAACATGGGGGTTTTGGCCATAATGTATAATATGATGTGCACAAACTTTTTCGAACGACTTTACCCCGCCCGAACTTGACACTGAACGGCTAGCCGAATCCGCAGGGGTCGCAAAGTCGTCGCTCGGGCGTCGGCCCTCCGAGGGCGCAGCCTCAGTAGGGCATGCCGCCGAAGCACGAAAGCGCCGAACAACGCGGATTGCCGACCGCCGACAGCCGACCGCCGAACGACCACCACGCGCCCGCACCTGAGCCCGCGACCACCGACACTGCCTTATCGACACACAGACACACCTGACACCTGACGCCGAACGCAGGTGGTGTCGATAGCGTTGCATACTCCACCGAATTGAAGGCGCACTTGAGAGGTTTTCTTTCAGTGGCGTAGCAGGATAGTCTAATAATAATTTCAATCGACGGTAGGGTATGCTAACATTATAAGATCTATGCTATTTTATATTCAAATTATTTTTTATTATTATTCATTTTTAGCTTCAAATTGGGCTATTTAATTAAATATTAAAAATAAACTTTTTTATGTACAATATTAAAACTTACGGTTCTATTGTGTGCAAAAGAATCGTGCTGAAGAAGAAGGTAGTAGGCAAGGCCACCTGTGAGTTTTGCGGAGCCTCGAGAAAATATTGGTACTGTCCTGTTATCGAGGAAATAATAAAAATAAAAAAATATTTATTCGTTTGTTTATATATTATATATATTCATTTATATACAATTATAAATTACATTTCAGTAGATTCGTTGCAGAGAGTTATTCATAGGGTGATGCGCAATGTTCTAACCAACCCTCGCTCGTTGCCGCTCGTTCGCACCTAACCTAGCCAGAACAACAAGGTTCTTGCAGGAATTGTACGGCTTCTGTTTCGGTAAGAGGCATTTTGAACACTTTCATTTTCAATGAAGATATAATTGTATATTAATATATAAACAAATAAATAAATATTTTTTAGAATAAATTTGCCGCCCGATAAAATGTAAGTACCAAAATATTATATTATTAAAGTATAAATGATCCATGAACATAATTCTATGTATGTGAGGCCTATTTATGCCGGGGCTTCGTGAAAATCCCGACATTCGAGCCGGTAATATATTTATAGCGGGTATCATTGTTCAATCGATAATGAACAAGTAAAGACATTAGTTGAATTAGAACCGAGTGCTTTCTTAAAGTTTGGCGTTAGTAATCGCTGTGCATTGTGTGATTATTATACATTTAGTTGCCTTCGACCTTAGTAATTTATTATCATAAAATCAGAAGTCATACACTTCGTCATAGTTTTTCATTAAAAACGGTAAAAAGCTCAATCGTTTGCTACTCCACATAGATATAGATACGTTTACGTTTAAATCTTGCATCTAATTTCGTTAACTAAGAATATTGTTATGTCTTTACATTTTATAGCTGAATGATTCAGTATTGATAACAAATATACAGACTAGGAACATTTAAATATAGAATTAGAACAACTTACAAAATTAAAAGTTTCTTTAAAAACAAGAGCCTAGCTTGATAATCAATATGTAAAATAAGTTAAACTGATACAAAAAATATAGTACGCAAGCCTGAGACTGCTATATGTCTCAAATTAAATAAATTAGTTTTCAAAAGACAAGCGACAAAAAATAACTTCTTTTAAATGGATTAGCAATAATAAAATGTTGTATTTTATTCAAGTAAAATTAATAATGAATTTAGCAGAGCAGTGAAATTTTTTAGTATACTAGTAGATAAGCACATTTATTGGTATTTTTAGTCAATCTTCAGATTAGTCAACCGTGTATGTACTCACAGTTACGAAACTCAATCCCGGGATTCTTGGATACCGGGTGATTTGCAATAACTAGAAATTATGGGAATACCCCAAAAATTTAGGGATCGATTTTTTGTCAAGAACAATTGATGGTCTTTGGACGAATTTGTTGGACGAATGTTCAATACACCTGCACTTGTCACGTGCGGAATCACCAATCGGAAAAAGACTAAATAGCATTTAAATATCTTACATACAATATATTGTATTTGTAATTTTTGATCTATTTCATTAATGTTATTTAGTATATTATATACATTAAAAATGTTTTAAAAAAAACATTATTTTTTCGACCCATAGGATCAGTTCTGAAATCCTGTAATTGTCAAATTTCAATTCTGAAATACCGGATGAATATAAATATTATTTTTATTTAAAATTACATTTTATCTTATTTTTTGCTGTATCTAGAAAATCATTATTTTTAAAGCGCTTTAAAATACAAAATTTATTAACCATTAAAATAAGATAAATAAATTTTAAAATCAAATTATTTGTTAATAAAATTTATTTTTATAAAACATGGATTTATCTGATAACCGAACCAGAGGTATTGTTATTATTGTTAGTTAATATGTTGCTATCACATAGATAGCGTATTATTCTAAATTTTTGATAAAATATATGAAGTTAAATATATAAAAAATACACAATTTTTATAATTAAATTATAAAATTGCTCTCATAAAAAATCGTTGTTGCTATTTTAAATTAACCTAAATACACCAGATAAAAAATCTACCATGATCTACATAACAACAACAAAAAAAATATTTTTTATAAGTATACTTATTCAAACCGCAACATTAGAAGATGAACCTTGCAAAAAAATACTTTCTAAACTAATATTTGTTCAACTATCGAAAGTTACCTCCAATAGTAACCGCAATCGTGCGTTTTTTGTGCATTGAGAAACTGAAACATTTTTTATTTGCAAATTTAGATTGACACTTTTGATCTACGAGCAGTAATGTCAAATTTTTTGCATGACGAGATGATATCGAATTTTTTATTTTTGCTACCAACTATTCAATGAGTCATTGAATTGTTCCTAAAAAACAGTAGACGGTAGTCATTTTTTTATTATTTATTATACACTCAAAATGCGTTCACTTCAGGATATCCGTTAAGACGAAAATTGGAATTGTTTTTATAAACAATTTCTTGGAAAGATTATATGTTCCATGTAAAAAATAACCTGGCTTACGTTCTTGATCTGTAAACATCGATCAGATCCATGGATGTGTTAATTAGGAACGCTCGTTCTTAGAACGCAATTTAGTTAAGGTTTTCCTGCTATGCCCACGATTTAACAAAAATTTTAGCTTTGTAATAAAGAATGATAATTATTTATCACGAAAAAAATATTTTCTCACGACTGCAAAAAATATTAAGAAGAGCAAATAAATCTCCGTGTATAAAATTGTTCACGGTCAATTTTTATTCGTTACGAAGCAAATTCCGATAATTTGTAAGAGATTTTTTAGTGTATATCACTGAATTTTAATCACATAAATTATAGGTGTGTATAAAAAAATATTTCATGTAGATGAGTTATACATTATTTGGATGTTATTAAATGCGCTTAATTACCAACCAAAATAAAAAAAGAAATATATGTATTTCATGAGACAAAAGTATTCTAATCTAAGCATGATTCCGCATATCCATTACGCCATAAAAGTAAACATATCACTCACAAGTCATGAATGATGTTACCATGCGTGGATACACATTATATACAACTAGAGCGTTATTTTACTTGCGACTTAGTTCAAAAAGTTATATAAAATTATGTATATATAATATATAATCATATATAATATAACTAGCACAAGTGATAAATACCTGAAAAACTTAAATTTGAACCCTATATGGGCCATAATGTTTTTTAATTTTTATCGTGTCTGGGAAACAGGAATTAGTGATATTATATATTTATAATTCCGATCGATCATCCCTGATTAGGTTTTTCTAATGTCACGGATAATTACTGTGCTTAATAATTAAAATAAATGTGACATATTATGATTGTGCGTTGTAATATATATGTCACAGATTTAGATTTTGTTTTCAGTTTGGTGTTGTAGTTAGTTGTTGATTGTGTTTACCCTGTTGTAACATATTGGGCTAGCGTTTGTCATTTTTAAACGGAAGATTTACAATAAATTCGAGCTTTGTAATTTTTTTTCACAAAATCTGATATGCATTTTGCAATTTAATTTCACAATTTATTATTTAGAAGACTACAAAACACTTGACTTTTGACGCAGCTTATTTAAAAACATATGACAAAAACGCACATGTCGTAATTGCTATTTTTGGACACAACAATGCGAATTATAATATCAATGAAAATGTGGTAAACAGGCTGTAAACACCTGACACAAAAGAATATTTATGTTCTCGCAAGATTTATTGTGCAGTTTTGCCAAATTTATGCGAAAGGATTCGATTTAAAGAATGAAAAACGTTGCTGAAGAAGAAGCTCATTATGTTTTAAAAATATAAATAAGTATTTATTGCTCTTAATTAAATTATTTATTAATATTTAATATACAAATAAGAGAAAATATGAAAGGGCTTATTTATTTAAGCGTATTGTACCAAGAGACTTCAACGCACTATTGTAACGAAACCTGGCTAATTTATTTAAACATCTTCTCATTGCAATTATATGAAATATAACAATGCATGTTATGCTAACAATTATTCAAATCATCTAAATAGCTTGTTTATATAGAATATTAAGTGCGTTTATTGCAGTTTACTCATTAGATTGCAACGTTAGTCATTGTGCTAACCTTCCGGCAAGAAATTCGGTCGTGCACCTGTATTTTATAACTGTTAGATTTACGACATGTTAACAATCTTTTTACACAATCTTCACATGCCATAAATAATCGATTGTTTGTATACGGAGATTATTTACGCGCGTTTTGGGTACACTTTGACCCGACTTATTCAATTCACTCTCGAGTGAATCACCGAGGATTAGTCACTGAATATCTAATCGGGTAGTGACGGAACAAACCATTTTGATTTAATAATAAATGTCGCCGAAAGTTTAATGCAAACGTTTCTTTAGGCGTGTCTTAGAGCGCGGGTAAATCCTTGTTCTATAAATATTTATAGTAACGATTTATTGAGGCTATAAATGTTGTTGAATGAAAGATAATTTCTATGTTTCTTATTAAAATGTGAGATATGTATAGTTTAACGATTAGATTAAACTTTGCGGCGTATTAAATTGAGTTTGAGCATCGCTGCTATGTTTGCGGTTGATTTATAGATATACAATGTCAGACAGCTCGACGACAGTAGTGGAAATAATGTTTTTGCTTCTATATATCCGTGTAACTTACAGAATGAAATATATAGTATGGTAGAAAATAGTACAAATAAACTAAAGGAAGATTGAAATCAATTAGATTTTGATATTATAGAAATCTATACTATAATTCATAAATTTTTATAACTGTCTCACTAAAAATATGAGAATGGTACACTAGCGTTATGTCCTGAACATTATTAATTATAGCTAGTGCTTTTTTTGTAAGAAAAAAGTGCCGTAACTTACATATTATTGATCTATTATTAAAAAAATATGTATATTCAGTTCTTAACATAAATTTAATTTATTGTATACAAAGTAAATGTTCATTGTAAATTCTAATGTTTTGTCCAATTTTTGTGCGATAAATCTTGTTAGTATTTATTTGAGTATTGTCTTAGTCTTCAACGAAGTTTTTGTTGTGGTGGCAATTACATTCATCTGCAAAAACTCACGTTCTTATTCATTTAAATAAATGAGAATGGTATTCAGAGTCCGTATCAAATGCAACAGTTTTTCTGAAAATATCTTTTCTAGAATATAATTACGGAATCCAAAAATCGTTTCTCTTTTATTTAGATGCAGTCTGATAAGTTTCTAATTCCCACTTCTTAAAATGTCATTTGAGTATTATAATATATTCGGGTTAATAGGAAGATTATTTTTTGAATATGTTTATTAAAGTAAAACTCCACGATAACGATGATCACGTCAAAGAGCAAGAAGCTTAGTATTTAGTATTTTTATTTTTTCATTTGCCTTGTACAAGTTCACGTTGTGGTCCTGAAATTTTTGAAGAGCATTACACATTAATCCTAGGTCCAATAAAAATTCTGTATATGTGATTTTTCTTTTCAAGACCAATCACAATCATGCAATTTTTATTGTTTCGTTTGATAATGACATCAAAAAAGCATTATCAAATATTTTCGCTTTCAGAAACTATTTTTAAAACTGGTTTATGTGTAGCAGATATTATCTGATCAATTTGTTGCTTTCTGTTTCTCGTTGTTGATTCATTGTTGCTCCATTCTTTTGAAAGTTTCATTCATATTTTTGTTTCAATTCCAAATTTTTTTAACTTTTCTACATGGCGTTTAAGTTTCATTTTGCAAACATAGAACCATTTATTTTTCGGCCTAGAATATTTTTTTTTGATCATAGGTCTAGCCCAGTCATTTGTAGTTTAGCTTTACTTTTTAAGATCAGATTAAGAAATAATAAATTATAAACAGGCGTCGTTATTTTGTCGTGTGTTTTGTTGTTGTGTTGGTTAATATTCTGACGTTGACCAAACATACTTTTTTTAAAGTTACTTTTAAAACTTTCGTTGTATAACAAAAAAACACTGATTACAACAATGATGTATTGCTTATAATTAAAAAGACGAGCATTACTTGCCCTAGTCCATCTAAAATTATAATGAAAATGATAAAAACCAATTCTTGATTCAAGAATGGCAGTTGTAACACTTTAATTTTATTAAATTGTAAAGATATCAAACTTATGATTTATTAAAGTTCATTATCTAGACAATTTTATAGAAGATTGCTTGTGAATGCATTTAACGCATTTGCGAATACTTCCAAAAATTCATTAACTTCTAAGGATATGCCTCTTTGTTTCACTTGTGTGACGTTATTTTGTTGTAATTTAGTAGAGAGCGAGGGATGGACGTAAAAGTGACAGTGGTACGAATGGTTATAATAGTTTTACTGATATTACGATTAAGACAGGTAATAAAAGTTAACGTTTCATTTATTTAAAGCAATTTGTACTGAGAGACATCGACGCGCTAGTATTTACAAAACCTTGCTAATTAACGTTATACTTATTTTATTATTAAGAACCAATAAATTTCTTCAATTAATATAATTAAAATCTATATTGTAAAACAAAGAGTGCAGGTAATAAAAATAATTGATTAAATAAATAAATATTTTTATATATGCTGATTTTTTAATACGCTATTATATTTATTAAAATAATATACTATCGATTAGAAATTGAAACACTTTTTTCATTTATATATTAAAAATTGCTTAATGCTATTATTACTAGATATATTGTTTTTTTATTGTTATCGGTAATAGAAATCTCTCGATGACACATCTTTGGATCACGTTTACGTTGGAATTACAAAAAATACTTACACGGCAATAAAATTAAAAAGGTGATAATGTAAAGTTTTACCAATAAATCGTTAAAATGATAAATACAGCCGGCGCGTGCCAAATGCTTGTATGGTGACAAAACTTCATCCGTATTATCATAGAGACGTTTATCTTATATTTGTTTGGAATTCGGCTTGTGATCAAGTATAATATGTCATAGCGAACTGACGGACATACGCGATGACTAATTATTTTTTTTAGAAATGTTCTCATTCATAATTTAAACTATCTTTTAGAATCTATATTATACTATACATTGAGTATAAGCTTTTATTAATAATAGATTAAGAAAAACTTATTTACCAATTCTATTAACTAACATAATATTAAGTATCATCGGCACATAAAGTAAATCGACATCATTTAATGCCGTTTGTACTCGTTTTTGCTTATTAATTGCACAGATCCGGTTGAAGATATACCTCGAGGTCAATTGGCAACACATCACCTGAATGACGTTTACTTTGATTAATGGAAAAAATGCTTAAAAACACCTTTCGAAATTTTCCAGTGCGTGACGTCTATGATTAATTGTTCGCCTTAATCGCTTACTGCAAAGGCGCCACTTTTTCCATATTCGGTCCATTTCTCATATTTTACTGCACGATTTTAAAATCAGATATGCTTCTCATTACATACTTGATTAATCAATTATTGCTCTTTATTAATAGTTAAAAAAAAATAAGCAATAAATGCTCAAAGATATATGATTGAGATAAAGATCGCTCTTGTGCTATGCGTTGCTCATTTAAAAATCAATATTATATACCGAAACTGCATAATGAAAAAAATCGTAAAGATCTTAAAACGCGGATCTAGGAGGCAAAATTTCTCGTAAAAGAATGTCGGATTCTTAAATATGAATATCAATTGATACGATCACATAATTAGATATATTAGATCTTGTGTCACAAGTTGTTTACATATTTTTAATGAGCTATTTTAATTCTTCGTTATGCCGAATATATATTTATAAATGTATATAAAGTTTATTTTAATATGTTTTATGCTATTATTAATTATTCAATTATAAAATAATAAAAATAACTGGTATTTTTAAATATCGAGTGATATTGATCTATATATCTTAATAGATATGGAGTACAGATACATAACATATATTGTATCTATGTGAAATTTTGTATATACAGCGCAACTGACCTTACTTAATAGTAATTATGAAAACCTGTTAAAATGCATGTTATTGTCATCAAATGTTAGATAAAGTCATTATAAGATACATTTTATTTGTATTTTTTTTACAATATTGCTAAAATAATTTCCCAGAAAGATTATAGTTATTTAGTTCAGACAGAAACTTTGGCTGATTTTGTATTTTTAAAATACTCGAAGACGATTAATTCAGATTAAGAAAAAAAATATTTTTCAATAATCAAATGCAAATATTATTATTATTATCATTCTATTTATAAGAGTGGGTATATTTGCTCATACATTGATTGCTAAATATTTTTTAATACTAAAAATTTGTATATTTTTGGGTAGAGATTGATATAGTTATTACTATTTTCTGTTTCGTAATTAGCTATTTTTACATTAATTAAATTGTGTACTAAATATAAAATAAAATTTAAATACTTTTATTTATCTAAAGCACTTATATAAATAAAACACTCTACGAACTTTTTTTGCTTTTACTAGTATTTGCCCAATGAGTTAGGAACTATCATTAAAATAAGTTTATAGACTTCACACAATACATAATTTAATTCGCAAATATCAACACGCATCATGTAGACATTAGCGCCTTTTCAACAATGTAGCGAATTTGAATGATATATGCATTGCCCCCCAAAACATTCAAATGTGTGGCCCACGTTGAAAAATACTGCTTTATACAAATAATTTTAGAGACATAAATAAAGCACTTTCTTTGAAGTTTTGGAAAAGCTGTCAAGAAGTAATCTGTTTTTGGTGATGATGCTTATGCTTACTGACCATCCAAGATTATTATATAACACACAATATAATATGTACATCACGGAAAAACGACCCGATTGCTTATCAGGCCGCCGAAGGTTGGTTCGACACCTTCGGTGCGATTTTCCCACAGCGCAGATATGCGGCGCCGAGTGTGGTCCGAGGCGTAACACCATGATCGGCTGCCTTATTCATGATCACGACTTGGCAGATGCACCCGGCGCGTAGCAATGACTTGCCGATCGGCGACCTTGGGAACGCGACCTTGACAAAGACTACGAGTGCCGTAACACGTGGACGGGTGCGATAATTTGACGCTCATTTGCGATTTGTTACGCGGGTGCATGGCACGTGCATGACATGCAAATCGCAAATTAAAAATAATATAAAGTATCCAATACTTGACGTATAATACGAGATTCATAACAGATATTTTCTTAGTTTAAAATACGAGAAAGATTAGCGGCTTTAGTCTGAGAGGGCCACACAAAACAAACCATATTTTTTTGTAGTGTCTCTAAAAAGTTCTGCACTAATTCAATTATTTGTGTCTTTTGTGGAATTTTCCAAAGTAATGTCAGGGGGCATTTGCATTACATTTAATAAAATACTATAAATCTTAATAAACAATGACCACTGACTGGCCAACTTTCTCCCCCCCCCCTCCCTGGAAAAATATGAAATGGCGTCCCTGATTCTGAATCGGAAATTCTCGGGTTATCCCTCAAAGAAAATCTAAAAAAACAGGCAATTTTACCCAGAAAATATTTTTTAAATACGCCATTTCAAGGAAATAATATCGGAATACATTTTCACTGGAAGATATATATTTTTACTAGTGAAAATACAATTTATTTGGCTGGTGCTAGTATATGATTTACACTTTTCCATATGTAGTACGTATACATTTACATACTAATCATTATTTATTTACATGTGATGTATAAATGTAAAATTGAACGTGTATTTTTCAGTAAAGTTATATATTTCACTAGTAAAATCCATATACATTTTAACAAATAGATATATATTATTACTAGAAAAAATATAATTTAACTAATAGGCGCTAGTGGAAATATATGCTGCTATCAAATGTATATGAAACTCAATTTGACAGTTGCGAAACGTCAATTTGCTGTTCCAACCCAAACCTAACCTAACAAAAGTTCTAAAGCTAATTATATTTTTAGTGGAAAATACAAGCTAAACCAACTCATATATCGGATGTAAATAAGCAAAATAAAGAAAGTACAGAGAGACGTCGCATCTCGCGTATTGCAACATAGTTTGTTTTAAAATTATGATAACTATCTTTACCGATATTACCACGGACTTCTTATATGAGAGGATTGGTTAAAGTATATTCAAATCGAACTTTGGTCAATAGGAGGGCACAAAAAACAATTATCCCTTCTCAGAAGTCAAAAATTCACGTCAAAAGCAATAAAATCGTGCCCGCGCCGTTGCAGTGGGAACGCTCGGTAACGAGCGTTCCCACTGCAACGGCAACGGCATGATTTTATTGCTTTTGACGTGGATTTTTGACTTCTGAGAAGGGATAATTGTTTTTTGCGCTCACCTATTGGTCAAAATTCGGTTTAGATATGCTTCGTTCGATTCTCGCTAATTGTAAATCGAAATATTGTTATAAAAAGTTTTAATATGAACGCTAGATAATCGAGCGAGGGGATGATTTTATTGCTTTTGACGTGGATTTTTGACTTCTGAGAAGAGATATTTGTTTTTTACGCTCTCCTATTGGTCAAAATTTGGTTTGATTTTCACTTATTGTGAGTCATAATATTGTTAGGTTCGGTAGTATTAAATTCGTAGTCAATTTCGCTAAATAAGTTGTGCAGTATTTGTTACTTCGCTGCTTTCATCCTAAGTTATGGAATAAGACTTATATGTTTTGGGACAAATTATTTCAGCTAAGCTTTCAAAAGATGTTTTAATAAATTTATCGTAAGTAAACATATTTACTATGTTATGAAAATGAATTAGCTATCACATAATGTATAAGAAACAGGGCCGGATTTACCTATAGACTAACCAAGCTGCAGCCTATGGCTTTTAACCGTGGTGTATAATCATAACAATTTGGATCTCTAAATAACTATCTTGATCTTTTAGAACTAGTAACAAAATTCGATCCATTTTTACATGCTCACAAAAATCATAGGTCAGAAATTCATGATCTTATTTGCCAGAAACTAATGTTAGAAAATTACGGACGTAATTGTGACTGACGCAAAAAAGGCTGGATATTTAAGCTTTTATGTAAATTTTACTCCAAACTTTTTTTTTAAATTTATATTTGTTCAAAAAAATAAATTCTTGCAATATTATAATCAAGACATATTATTTACCAATAATATCTTATGTCCTTTAGTATTTTTTTATTATTATATTTTATTATTATTATTATTAGTAGCACTACTATTATTATATTATATTTCTTATGTCCTTTTTAATGCTTAAATTAACAGTTCCATTCCATTTTCCGCTACTAGTGAGGCTTGCAGGAGCCGTAAAAGTGGAATATCCTAGGGCCTCTCTTTATTTAAATGAGTCATTTTTTAAAAATAGTTGTTCTTGAGACGTAAGATATTTTCCAATCTTTAATTTTTTTGTATACGGCATATTTATTTAACGTAATTCATTTTAAAATTAAGTTTTATTACATAGAAAATAAAATGCTTTATTTTTTTAAACCAAAAATAGTCGGTCTTTTTTCAAGAAACGATATTTTTCCGCAGGTTGGATACCCCTGAAGTACCGTAATATGTTTCTACGGAAGCTTCTGCCACCAAGGAAACACTATAATTATAAATATTGCCAATTGCACTCTAGAGTAGCTAATCTAATAAGCGAATAGTATTTTCATACCAATTTTAAAACCATCAACAATAGATTGACATAAACGTGTCACGGTTATTCTAAAAAGAATATAATATTATTAAAAAATGGTATAATAATATTTGATAATGTAAGATAAATACTATAAATTAATAAAATTAATTCAAATTAATAAAGGAATAAATTGTTTTAGAACCTCGTAAGAATAGCTAAGAAAAAACATTTTTTTTGTATTCCATTGACATTTTTTTATGGAACTATAATTTTCACAATTTTCCTCTTTCGTTTCCAACTTATTACGCGTGTTATTACACTTATGTTTGATTCGTGAATATGTTTATACATAGTTTCATATTGACCTTGGTGTGAACTATGCTGTCGAGGCTATTTTATAAATGTTCAATTTTTGTATATATGAAAATCTAATATTTCATACATAAAAATCCAATATATAATTGTTAAAAAACGTTTGGAGTAATATTGTAAATTATATTTATTTTAGTTAATCTTAAAAGATTAATACATAGTTATAAACAGTAGTTTTATCTTTGACATCTTTCTTATAAAAATCAATCATCTATTTTAAAACAATCGTTGCTTTTATTTAATTTTACTATTAATAGCAAATTTGTTTTTGACGTGGATTTTTGACTTCTGAGTCAAAATTCGGTTTAGAGATGCTTCATTCGACTCTCATTTATTGTAAATCGTAATATTGTTATAAAAAAATCATAATATGAACGCTAAATAACCTAGCCTTTCCACTGCAATGGATTTTAAACAGTGACCTCTTTGAATTTTGACAGAAAAATGCATGACATTAATTAATACTATATTTAATCTTTATAAAATGGAAATATTAAAAAAACCTAAAACTAATTAGCCAACTTTTGCCTTGCTCACTGGAACAATCTGAAATGACGTGCCTGGATAGATGATACAAATAAATATACGACCATGAGATTTTTTCTTTAAATCCTCTTAATAATAACAAGAAGATACTTCGCTTAACTGGGATACCGGACAATGAAATATATATATATTGCATCAGTTTTAAAGCAGTCGCATAAAAAAGTTATAATATCATACTAGTAAAAATACCATAGTATTATGATATGCACATACAAGGATTGCAGTCTAACGAAGTTGCTTCATCAGATGTATATTTTCTCAGCTAATTTCCAAACACATTACAATACATCGCCTGCATTTCTGATTTGATTTCACTTTTGAATCCAACCGATTGTCATTCCTCTGCACGTCTCTTCGTGCCACCTTGAGAGTTATGGCATCGTCTAATTACTCCTTTGGATTCTAACGTCGGCGTACCCTCGGTCCGATTGTCATTCAGCTCGTGCTGAGGTAAACTATTTGCATTCGAAGGCGCCGTCGACATTTTCTAAATTCTTCGCCACCGTCGAGAAAATGACCGGCGACCGAGCTGTCAGGGTGATGTGTCAGGAATGTAGATTGATCGATGAGCGGCGGCGAGGAAGAAGATAAAAAAATAACACCACTACCGGTAGTTTGACCTTAACGTATGCAATGTTGTCTTAAACGACGCAATGCAACATTATGATAGATATTATACATTCATACAAGATATTGTTTTTTAGAACTATATGACACAAAGTTCATCATATTATTTATGCTTGATTCTATGGTCACTGATTAACTAATAATCATGAAAATAATATCGGTGAAATTTTGATTAAAATATTAAACATTTGAAGAATTTTTAGAGTTGGAATATTCTTTTTATTTCTAATAAATTCTTATGTATTTACATGAAAAGTCCAAGAAAAGAATATGACATAAACCTAGTTTCAAGATATTTAGATGCTTGTGAATTAACCTGTATTTTTTTAATAAATAACAAAAATAGAAAAAATTATGTTTTTGTATTTTTTTAAGCAATTTTTTTATGCACGATATAACTTTAAATAATATTTTTGGTAAAGTAAGATTTCACATTATTAAATTCATGTCTTACATATTCCATCTAAAAATTCATGAAACAGAATAAGATTTGGAGTTTCAGAGTGACCGAATTCTCGAATCTTAATCTAAAAAATCAGATACCTTTTGATAAGAATATTTTAGTTTTATCCTTTATTGTATCCAAATTTTTCAAAAAAAGCATTTCTTTAAACTACTAAAGGACGCTAATAACAATCCAACTACTTTTGAATAATTTTACTTTTGGGCTCCGAAACTTCGAGAATCATGATCGCGTCCTCTTTTCCTGTACGTATTTTTTATTTTTTTATATATGTATAATATTACAATAGCATATATTTTTTTAATTTAATAATATGTTATGAATAAATTATATAAATATAAAAACTTTTAATTTCTACTTATTTGATCTAATTTGCGATGGTTTAAATAAACTCCTATATAACATAACATAATTTATCAACATTTAAATATAACAATACTTGTATATTTTTAATAAAATCATTAAATATAATTAAGCAAAATAAATTCTGTTACAAGTATATAGAAGCCTTGTTAACCCGGATTAGTTGCAACGAGAGGTCATCGAGAGTAAGTGACCATCTAGCTTGTTTAAATCTTAAAACACGAACAAGTAGAAAAAATATGTGCTAATAAAAAACTTGCAGCATTTATTTATTTTTATATCAATAGTTAAAATAAAGGGTTTATATGTGATGTCCTTAAATAATATTAGACGTATATAGAATATTTATTATTCCATAAGAAATTTGGAGCAAACGAGAATATGTAAGACGTCATTCAAAAAATGCAGACGTGACTCAATACAAGTATGTATGTAACTCAGACAAATTAAAGCAATTAAAATCTTTTGAAGTAACATTGTCTGACATACACGTACATAAGTCTATTTAATATCCATCGATAGATGTTAACCATATTTTTAGGTGAAACATCTCATTTTTTAGCAATCCCATTGCCATTAAAAATATCTGAAAACAACTTCTACTGTTGTTTGATAGAACTATTAAAAAAATATATCAAATAAATATAGTAGATCTTACTTATTTTTATTTTAATAAATATAAATATTTTAAGGTTTACTATTGCGCTATTTTTAAGGCCATTGATATAACGATCAATTATGTATCATACAATATTTTTTATATTTTACTTTAATTAGTATTATTATTGAACTAATCCAGATGATTTCAATTTAATTATACAGTTATGGTACTAATATCCGAACATATGGCAGTGACTAAACGTACTTGACCAAAAAAATAATAACACTGCCAATGAACTCGAAACAATCCATATCACAAATAATGACCGGTTTTCCTCAGCGGATAAGCTCACTGCAGCAGCCCTGATCTGATCTCGGAATCCCATGGTTATAAGAATGCAGCGATTGTTTTATCGCGATTAGTGTAGCGCAACTACTATCGCGGTAAGGATATTATGATTTCGCACGCGGCATCATCCAACGGTACTTTCGAGTGAACGCGAATAGTTCGTGATTATTTTTAGAACAGTTGCCGACCGAATTCAGAGGTCGTTCCAGGCTCAAAGGACGCATTGGGTGTAAAGTCGGCGCCACTGGCCCTGACCTATTGCCGTCATACTAGAATTCGACCTTGTCTAGATAGATGCGAATCTAGACGAAGAATAGAAATGTTATCGAAGATCGATCCGGATGTTTTACTCGCCCTTTCGCACTAATGCGGAAGCCGGAAAACGACGCGATTGTTGTGAAAAGTGTTGAGACGAAGGACAGACACGATAGATTGCGATTGCGCTTTAGCAATTGTGTGTCAACATACGGATATTTGCATTGTGTGTTGGTTTAATAAAAACAAATTATGTTTGAAGCTGCGATTTTAATGAGATTGGGTAATTTCTATGGGTTTTGTGCAAAAAGCTTCGAAGTAATATCGACGCAAGGGCGCACGCGAAACCCAAACCCGAAAATTAAATGACAAAATTACATAGCAAGAACAATATTATTGCTATGTATTTTTATAATTTATTATGTTATTTTCAATGAAAACTAATTAATCGCAAAATTACGGCTAAATCATTACGTAATGTTCAATTCCAGATAAAGATATTTAAACATTTTTTTATAATCAATTATACTACATTTCATTAGAAGAAGCTAATGATATGTTATTAAATGACATGCATAACATATTCTTAAAATTGCTTATCATATTTGTTTGGTAAAATATAAAAGTGTATGGTCATAGATTTATAAAATTAACCAATATTATTACTACTCTTGAAAAATATTTGCGAACTTATAGAGTCAAAATACATATAACTATATAGTTAAACACATTTGAATATAACTATGTAGGTAAACAATTTAATATTTGTTTCTTATAAAAAATTTAGCATGTTCTTTACTTCTTTGTTTTACACATTTTCAGTGGCGTAGCTAGGGTATGTGCCGCCCAGGGCGATCCTTAAAATTTCCACCCCCCCCCATACATTTTTTGCAGGGTCATAAAATCAGCATTTCTTAAAATAATAAATTGCTTATTATTAAGATCTTATTATTCGTGGATTTATATATGTTTTAGTGCATTCAGGGTTAAGAACCACACTAGACGATCCCATCGCGAATATGCCGCCCCCAAGCAAGTGCCGCCCGGGGCGGCCCGCCTCCTCTGCTCGAAAAAAAGAACGCGAAATTTTGTATAATGGACATCATATCTAATTATTAAGAAAATTTTAGTTAAAGTTTTCTTTAAATGGGATTTTCTTTGTTAACATATTAATAGTTCCTTAAAAAATTTGCAATTTTATATATATATAGTTAAAAATAAAATATACTTAATGTTTCTTCTCGAGAATTTCTGGAGAAAAATGCAAAATCGAGAAGTCTCATTTCTCCAGAAATTAGTTGACTATACAAGAATTTTTATAGAGCCTTAATTTTTGTTAAAAAATAAATCTTTACGAATATTTTTAAAAGTTTTACATTAGATGCATTTTTTATACCGCTGCATAAGAAAGGGTGGGTCCATGGAAAATATTTAAAAATATGCATGCTTTCTCGGAAGCTTTTAATAGAGGTCGTAAGGATTCAAATATGAGTGATTAAAATAAAATTATTGAGAAAATATAAGCAGTAAAAATAGTTTACATATATAAATTTATCTATTATAATAATATACTGTATTATTATAATCACATATTTTTACATTATTTTTGCTTATAAAAAATTCTCGAGAATTCTTTAAAAACTTGAGAAGTGAAAATGAGAATTCTTATTTATCCATAAATGAAAAACATTGAAAAATCAGAATGTATTAATATTTTGCATAATTAAAATTCATTTAGTTTTAACTTATATAAATCATAATTATCTGCAATTATTATTAATGTTTGGCCGTTTTGGCGTTTTGCATAAAATTTTATTAAAATTTTAAATGAAATATATCTAATAATCTAACTTTAATAAAAATAAATTACACTATATTGTATCTAATAAACATTATATATATTTGTATATACTGTACTTATTGTTATTATTAAAATTAGTCCATCGTTTATATTTTATTTATTTATTATATTATAAACGCCAGAATATCATAAAATTAATTAAATTAAAGATGATTAAGATTACTCATATAATTATTATATAAGTTAAGAGCAAAATAATTTTAATTATATTTATAATAAAAAATATTTTATCTAAAATTTGATTGGGATATTTACTTCACTTAAAATGCATGAACAAAAAACTCATGAGCCTAACTTTAAACAATATTATTTATTTAAAACCAAAATATTACTTTTTAAAAAAAAATATATATTCTACATTTTAAAAATCCATAGTCTATAAAACTCAATTATTAAAATATAATTTTTCAAATCTAAAACATAAAGACAGTGTTGAAAATAATAAAACTAAAATTAGCTTGTAATTCTATATATTATATGTATATATAATATATGAATCGAGTCATATTAAATTTATTGCTAAAGTATTATTAACGTTTTAAAATATCGATAAATTGCTTATACCTTATATATATAAAATGTTTATATAGATTTTTGATAACTTTCTATTTATTAGAAATAAATAAAATATTATTAGCACCTTAAATTTATGGTTCTTAATTAGCACTAAAATGTTAATCGTTCAATAGTTACTGTGATTATTTATTATATATTTATTATGATGGCACAAATTTTATATTTTTATAGTTGAAAAAGTATCAAATTATTGCTTTATTCAAAACATTTTAATAAACAATTGAAACAATAATTTTTTCGAATTATTTAGTTTCATATATTTGTAAAAAAATGAAATAAATACCTTATTGTATAAAAGTGACGATTTTACATCCAAATCAAATTCTTCGTTACGCCAGTGATCAATTCTCGAAGGAATTCGGTAATAAAACACCTCGGCGAAAGGAGGTCCGAGGGCACTTCCCTCGTAGGGTCGATCTTCGGCGCATTCAACTCGAATTACAAGTAAAAAAAAGTAACACCAAAAATGGCATAAAAAGCCAACAAATCGCCTTTGTTTTGTGTGTACAGCGTTGCCCTGCGGCCGGACCGGGTCATACACTGGCCGAGTCATATATATAAAGTGTAATTTTGTGAAAACAGACAGTTTGTATCGGTGCTCCGAACGTTTCACAGCAGTCTCGTGTACTTATTGATTTGGTAAATACGAAACAGAAGTTAAGGTGAACATTCGAAGAGGAAGGAAGTCGGGATTTTGGATCGATTCTGAATAGTGAAATCGAAATGTGCGAAAGCGAAGGCGCTGGAATGGCGAGCTTTGAAAAGCACAGGATATGGATTCCACTCGTGATCATGCTCTTCATAGGTGAATATACCTTTTATTTAATATTAAAATAACATATAATAACTACCATGTTTTCATTTTATATTTTTAATAATTTGTAATAAATGCTAGAATTAATTTTGATTTTATACCTCAATGAATTTTAACGATTGAAAAATATTTGTTTACTAAAGCTCTAAAATAGTTATTAGGCATTTTAAGTGTTGGGGTCATTGAGTTACTATTTATCCTTGTAATTATCGGTAATGTTATATCTCATTTGCGACATGTTGATTTCACAATCTTAATAGTAAAAATATATTTATAAATAATATATGATTTGTATACAAATATTTTGTAATAAATAATAATAGTTTTATTTATTATTTATTATAATTTATCTTAATTAATTAATATATTTGTATTATAAGAGTTTTTAGTTTATATGGCAATATATCAATTAATTTATTGTATATATTAAAATATATAGATATATCAATGTAGTATTTAATTTAAAATATAATATAAGTAAAAATATAAACATATTTAATAACAATATCAGACAATGATTTAGTATATTAATTTGCTACTGTGGGAACCCTTTTAAATGTTTTATTAAGATAGATAAAAGTGTGAATATAATATGTTTGAAGTTATTAATATAGAGACAATTATCTAAAATACCCTTTAATTTTCATTTAGATCAAACTATTTAAAATGACAATGAATAATAAAAATAAAGATACTTGCTACTTCCATAAATATATATAAATTATAAAAATATATTACTAATATAATATAGATGATATTAAGTTATATATTATCTAGTCTGAAATGTATAAAAGTAAACTTTATTCGGTGCTTTAATTGTGTTAAGATAAAAGTAAAAAAAATAATAATAATTTTAAACTCGATAAAAATAAAAATAATATTAATTTAATTTAAATATTTCGCTGCAACATCACAGACGTTAGCCTAATGCGTTATAGCGGGGTAAACAAAAGCAATAACTACTCGGTTAGTAGTGAGAGAACAGTAAAATAACGTTCCTTTGTGACTTATATTTATAATATTAAGTCAATGACTAATACCTAAAAATACCTGATATCAAATCATATATGGTGTTTTTAAATTTCTATCATGGCTGGGAGATTGGAATTAATGATTATTATGCAATTATAATATCGATGTTCAAAACTATAATATTAATTTATAATTATGAATACACATGTCACTGATTTAGGTATGGTATTTCATTTATTATTTAGTAGTAGTTGTGCTTAGCCTGTAACGCCCTTGTAACGTATTGCGCTAACGCTTGTTATGTTGCAACGAAATATTTACAATTAATTAATATATAGATAAATATGTACGACATAGCTAGATAATATTGAATTATTTATCACGATATTTATCCGTGAGTTTAGGAAAATCTAGGAAAACATAATCTCTGATTATCGATCGGAATTATAATTATGTGATTCAAACCCAGATTTTTCATGTATTTTCTGATTTTAATTCTATAATTAAATATATTATAAATAAAATCATGAGAAAAATTGGTATTTCTATTTTTATTTTATAATAATATTAAACGCTTATTTATAATAAATAAAACATTAGTATAAACTTTAGAGAAATGTTGACTGATTTTGGTTCTTTACAGAACATTTTTTATTACTGTAATAAGTTCCAAAACGCTATATTATAATTTTAGGATAAAAAACAAACAGATCTATGAGTAACAATAAAATAATACATTCATTAAAAATGACTTTAAATATTAATAAATTGATTTTGTATTATATTCATAGCATACTATCCAATTTTATTGAATACAGCTATATTTTTATTACGATTACAACAATGTTAGAACAGTTCATATTTTTTTTAATCATGTATTATTATTATAATAATTAATATATAAAGAGAATTTTGGCATATTTTTAAAAGTATACATTGTTAACGTAAGACTAATTATCGATCACGTACACACTTTTCCTCAGTACCTACGTTTAGCTATTATAATATTCGCTAGCCGTGGGTTATTAAAATTTCCTCAAATTTCGGTCACAGTGTCGATTATGACGTCAGGCTTTTCCTGATAGGCATCTATAAAAGAATCGTTATTTATCGATCAGTCTAGACGGTCAGATACAAATCAATCACTCGTTGAATCTCTCACGTCACTCGACAGAAAGTAAATAGATATACTTTGCTTAATAATCAACTGGCATTATCTGCGGTTTGGTTACAAAGTGGGTATATACCAATTTGGGTCAACGTGCGTAATGGATAGTTAACATTTCACTCGTCATAGGCGCAGTGAATGAAAACTTTTCCATGACAGGTGAAACTAAATGCCCTCGGGTGACATAATTGACGTCATGCTCTTAATTGATGGGTCGATAACGCCGCTGTGTCGTTTCTAAGAAATGCAATGATCAACGTTATTGTCAGGGTGTGATGTTAAGCGTTAATTAATCGATCATAACGTTAAAGTATGCTTGTGTATTGAAAGTTAAAATTTTTACTTGTATTGTATATTTTTGCCATAATCTTATCTGTATTTATGGAACTGATATTTCATTGTACATAACTGTATGATCTATTAATTTAGTAACCATTAACATAAAATAAATTGTTAGATATTTGTTTTCTCTTATTCACACAACTGATATTTCTACTAATTAATAATTAGTCAACATTAAATATTTTTGCTTATATTTTTAATATACATTATTAGATATTCCAGATTTAACTTAGAAGGTTTGTGAAATCAATTTCGCTGCTCCTATATTTTGATCTAATTCTCAAGACACCGTCATTTTCTGATCTTTGGAAATACACAAAAGTAACCCATATTTATAAACAAGTCGCAGTATTGTCAGCTCCTGCTATATTGTTCGAAATATTTCATCTTCAATCACTTTTAGAAAGTTTTTTAGTCTAACAGCATTATCTTGACAAAATCACTCGATGCGGGAATTCAAGTAGACGTCGTATATACAAATTTTGAAAAGGCCTTCGACAAGGTTTGTCATGGGTTATTATAAAAAAATGGTCGAGCCTCGGTTGCTCAGATAATTTTACTCTTTATTTCCTAGTTATTTGAGTGATCGTAGATTGTTTGTAACATATGGCGGCCGATTGTCGAAGGAATATTTCACCCCTTCGGGGGCTCCTCAAGGGTCCAACCTGAGTCCTGTACTCCTTATTTTATTTATTATTGACATACATATGGCAGTTTTTTAAGTTTTATTCTGCGTGTAGATGATTTAGACTGGTTTAAATGCATTCGATCTGTTGTGGACTTTTATTCTCTATGAAGATGGGGGTCAGAAAGTGTCACATTGTTTATTCCTACGAATTCGGTGGAAACATTTTGACTAGAGAAGCTTCTCCGAAACACTTTTGAGATGAAGTGGAGATCTTCTAAACACGTAAATGATGTTTGCGGTAAATCTTATAAGATGCTCGCCTTCGTTATGTTAGTAACGATCGCATCCTCTTTTGATTCCCGTTAGGGCCAGGAAGTCCGCACTGTCCAACTCGCCAATGTCTGTCGCCATCCGACTATTATTATATATATTTAATGTCAGCTACGAGGTGCTGCTATTGTTTTTTTTTACCATTGTGACGCTTTGGGGTAACCTAATAAAATAAATATATCCACTGCTTAAATAAGTCTTAAAAGCTTACGTGCAAATTAAATTGACATTCTATGGTGATAGTAATTTTCCAAGAAAACTGATATGTTCTTAAATAAATTATCTTTAGTCTGATATTTTTGATATTTCATAAAGGAATTGAATATAAAAATGTATTTTTTTCTGTAATATTTTAATTTATATTACATATTTTAATTTGTAGCAGCTTATTTATTATTTTTAATTAATAATTTTACCTTTACTCATATGAAACTAAATTTTGTAATAGTAAATGTAAGCTAAATTAATTTATAATTTATTTTTAAATATTTTATGAAGATAATACGAGCAGATTTTTAATTATTAATACGATTTATTCTAAAACATTTCACTTTAATAAAATTATATCACTAGTATCTAGAATAAAATTAATATAAAAAATAGATTAATTTGATAAATTAAAATAATTAAATCAATTCAATAAAAGTTATTTATAAAAATATACAATTAAAGCGTAAACAATTAAAACCTGATGGGAATCGCATTATAGACGTGTAGAAAAATAATTAATACTATGCGTGTTATTATTAAAATGCAAAAAAGTAATAATACAATGGTAATTTTATATCATAAATCTTACAAAAGCAATAGAATATCGATAGAGTAATTTATTATATTATTTTTATATATAATAAAAATGGCACAATGCTATTTAGTCATTATCATTTATCAATGTACAACATTTAAGAATTAGAATTAGCAATGAATCATTTAAATTGCAAACTAATTAATAATAAAATATCATCAACGGTTATGTGGGGATTTCCCCCTACATTTGAGATAAAATCTTTGCTTGTTTATACAAGTTTTGCCATTTTTCTAGTGTGAAATATTCGAAACATTCCGGACGTATTTTTAGTAGGTTTTTTATGTCATCTAGCTGAAAGTCCGGAAAAAATTGTTGGTGTACATCGAAAGCTTTTCACATGTACGAACGGATCGACCCATTAATTAATATTAATGATATGCGTTTTATTTTAAATGGGAATTCCTTAAATATTTGCTTGTACGATGTGCGGTAAATATTTGACAAATCCGGTAGCGAAGATATGCGCACGAGAAATTTCTTCACAATGACTTTGTCAACATGCCGACATGCCTTCGTTTCGTATCCGTTTCAGATTTGTTTCACAAATCATACATAATCAATATATTTTAGTAGTGTATTTAAAATAGCTCCTTTTGTATTCCTAATATTGAATTCATCTTAATTTTTTAATAAAAATTAAACCTTAATTGATAATAAAATATTATTATTATATGAATCACGTTGATAAGATAGATAAGAGGTCATTCTCTATCGGAAAATCCGGTATGGTAAAAGGCAAAGGCCTAGGAGTTTTCCTTGACACTGCACGTACAAATCAAAATGTCTCAATCAAACGGCAATTTTTAACGATTCAATTAATCCGAAGGCGTTGACTGAACAGTAAACGCCTATTAGAGCCGTTAAAATTGTAGTTAATGCTTTAGTTCAGATAGTAATAAACTTTGTAATTTTATACATCCGGTATCTCATATAAATTTATGGTGAATTATATAAATAATTATTTATAGTTGTAATTAAATTAATACATTAAAAAAATAAGCGATTAAGACAAATTTGGATTTAATAATTTAATTTGTAATTATATCGTATCTTTTAAAGCTTTTTTGTTGATTTTTTTTATCTGATTACAAATTACAAGCACGATAGACCAATTGTATGTATAAGTATCTGGAATAATGCATGAAAGAGCTGCATTAGAATCTCATATAGACTAGTGATTTTAAATTTCTATCGTGCTTGGGAGATTGGGGCTAGTGATTATTATATAAGTATAATTTCGATCGATGGTCATAGATTAGGGTTTCTTAGATTTTCATAATCTCACGGATGAATATCGTAATAAATAATTAAAATCATCCATAGTGGCGTCTATTGATTGTAAGCTTTAATAGCTTACAATGAATAAAATATATGTTAATACAGTCTAGTTTTTACCCCGCTGTAACGCATTAGGCTAGCGCCTGTTATGTGCAGAAACCCAAATATTTTCAGGGCTTTCTTATTTATAGTGTAATGTTTGTATAAATACATAACACCATATGTAAAATACCGCCATAAAAACTGAAATAGTAATTTATAAGTTATAATTCAGGTTGCGCCAAGGAAAATATTATTGAACCTTGAATTCAATAATTCTACGAAAAATCTTCGATAAAATAGTTTCGTTATGAATAAATACAAATAATGATGTAAATCAGTCGTAACTTACTTTTTTTATTTAAAATAAGTATTTGATACTTGAAAATCTCATTTAAAATGTTTTTCCTTGGGTTACTACTTTTTACTAAATAAAATTATTTATATTATATTATATATATTGCAAAGTTTATTTAATATTCTCCATAGATTGAATGGATTCTATAGTAAGCATTTATTATTTTACACGTGTCGATAAATACTAATTAATATTCAACCAATATGATACATTCACATTGACCTTTAATTACAATGCATAATCACGTGTATGTCACTAAGCATAATATAGCTCATATAATTTTTTAATATCCATAATTCGTTTCCCATAGCTGAATAGTTGAAATGTTAAAACCTTGTAGCTAGAATGGACTATACCCAATGTTTTTTAACTTCTCTTCTCAAGGAGAAGTTGTTGTTTTTATTTATTGTATTATTTGTAACACTTATATTTTATCCCAAAATATTTTTGGAACACTTATACCTGACCCCCGCGTCCGTACATCACGGAAGCAAGCGGAATAAGACCTGCGGAAGCTTCTCGTTGTGATTGGTGCAAGCATCTTTTGGACATAACAATATGTTTTGTAAGCATGTATCAAATAAATCAGAATAACCAATTACAAGGTGCTTCTTAAAGATAATTTAGTCAACGAAAGGACAAGAGCGTTGTGGGAACTCGTTCTTAAATCTTGTGGGTCACGAACAAAAATATTTTGACTTTTTGTTCGTTTTTTTTATTAAACATAATTAATGAATATTATAAACCCTACCCAAGGAAAAAAACATCTTTTAGTTCAACTGAGAAATGAGATGTGATAAAATTCTGGTAGAATTGAGCCACGTTGTAATATAGATTTTAATGAATTTATGTTGACATGTTCATACATAGCTCCCTGATTTACGCGCAAAAAATATAATACGCAGATCCAAAATTGTTTACCTATTTCTATAAAAAAATGGTAATTTTTAATCCTGGTGCGAAGTTCATTCAGTGATAAAAGTATATTTTGTGCAAAAGGAGTGTCATTCTTGATTAAAAGATGTGAAAGGTTTTGTGTTTCCGAAAGTGTCCAGACATTTTATGAAACGCTGAAACGCACGCTAAGTGTGGAAAATCAAGAAATTCTGAACTCAAAAATTAAAAAAATAATAATAAAATAAAATCCAAAAATTATTTTCTTGACCAAATTAAATTATTCTTTATAAAAAAAATGGTAACGTGTTCTGTCAAAATTTAGTTTTAGGGCGCATAAGGCTAACGTTTTATGAAAAAAAATATAATGGTACTATTATAATTTTTACATTCTAAAAATGGCACTTATTTTCGAACAACAAATAAACTCACATACGTTTCGTCTTTCATTGTCTTTAGTAATTGGTAATTTATGCGCAACGATTCGGCCTCCCGCAGCTCTGCAATAATAAAAATTCCTCCGTGTCCAAATATGTCGTACAGATTCCACATATTTGATACTTATCACAAGTCATATTAGGGTGACTATGCTTTTAAATAATAATAAATAAGAAACAATTTATTTTGTTAACTTATATTTTAAGGTTAAATAATTATTATAGTAGGATTTCGATAAGTTTTTTAATATTTATATAATATTTTATTAATTATGTAACGTAATAAATAAATTAGTTACATTCAATAAATGTTATAAATTAGGTACATTTTTTATACATAAATATATCAAAGCTTAAATCAAGCTTTAATGAACCAATAATTATAATAGCATGTTTTGGCTAATTTACCTCAAAATTTGATTAATCCATGGTCACTGTCGTAATCCGATCCCATCGTTTATATGCGAGCAGGATGTTGATAGCCGCAGCGCGCGGTGTCATCCCGTTTCATTTTCGTTATTTGTTTTTATTCATTCAAGATAATGCTAATTGGCTACCATACCATTTGTCAAAACGTTTGTTCAACAACGTCGTTTACATATCAACATGGGCACGAGCGCTACTCTGTAATTTCTCGGCTTAATTATGCAAATGGCGGCCGCCCGGTGAATACCTTTCGCTCTACGGATTTTCACGGGAAAATTGTATGTAGCAAGAGAAAATATATGCAGCTATTTATTCACATTTTGAAATGAAGAAAACAATGAGATTAGCAAAACACTAAATTTATAATGGCTGTAAATGTAAATGGACCACAAAATGCTCTGAAAGTGAATTGACTTATTCCACTTTTGTGTAAAAATGCTTTAAATTCCCTCTTTTATACTACGAAATATTCGCATTTTTAAGATTGTAAGTAATCATTGTATTTCTGTGTCAAAAAATAATTATGGTTGTTAGAATAACAAATGAATAAAAAAAAATATTTTAATCCAGTGTTTTTTGTTGCTCTTTTCAAGTTAATTGTGTATTATACAATAGATATCCAATTTACAGACAAGGTTAATATTTTAAAATTATTTTATTTATTGTAAATCTTAATGCAATATAATTGGATTTAGTCCAATTTGTTACAACAGGGTGAACACAATCAACAAATATTAATTAAATCAGTGACAAAAATGAATATTACAGCTAACAATTTATATATATGTCACTTCAAGAGATCGGGATCTAGGTGAACCTAATCTATGATGATCAATTAGAATAATAATTATATAATAGTCACTAATTCCGATCTAAAAGATGTGATAAAAATTTAAATAAAAAAGGGTTCACATGGGATTCAAATTTATTTCACAAATTAAATACTTTTAATACAACTTACAGTCAATATATGTCACTACACATAACCTAGCTCGATTTTATTTTGAATCTTCATCATAATATTCTACCGTAAGGCTAGGGAAATCTAGGAAACCTTAATCTGTAATTCTCTGTTGGAATTAAATTTATATAATAATCAATAATTTTGATCTTCCAGAGACGATATTAAAAGAAAAACACTAGGGTTCATATAGGGTTCGAACCCAAGCATTTGTAAAATATTTTATAAATTATAAACCACTGACTTTTACAACTGGGTTATTTACAATCGATATGCTTTGAACAATTTTGTATAAAAAGGTATTGGTGTAATTTAAATGTTAATATTGTGAAAGTTATCAATTTACAAAATCTTTTTAATTGTTATTGATTATATTTGAAAAATCTTATAAAAATAAAATGGTATGTATGAAATATAATATAAAATCTAAACACCAAAATATGATAAATCTAGATACTACTTAATATGGTGAAAATAAAATATTTTTCTAATTAATTTAAGAACTATTTTCTGTAGACATTACATTTCTAGTTTTCGATGGTTAAAATTGTCGGCATCCTCTTGATTTCTGGTTTATAGAAACTATTTGTTAGCGTTTATATACAAGGCCAAACTGGGGAAATTTTTGTTCTCAATCCCTTTATGCAAGGTGTAATTACAAGGAACTAAAAGTTATTTTTTTTAAACAATTTATTTTGTCGCTCGTGCAGGTTTAAAATGTTATTGTGATGCCTATTGTCACGTACGGTTCGCACCGAGCTCTGAGCCAGGAACATCCAATATGACAAAGGGCTACCAACCTGCCGACGTTTATGACTCAATACTGATATTTTATTCATCGCGCTTACTGCGTCAATTTCATTAGAAGCTTGTTGTGATTGCATTGTTTACCAATGTAGACTGTGAGAGTAAGTAAAATTATTTATTACTCGCGATTAACTTCAATCGTCATTTGTATAAATTAAATGTATTTTATCATTACAAGAAAAAATATGTTAAAAATTATTATTTTATGTATAGGGTATATTAAATAGAAAGTGATTATATAATTGTTAAAACGTTCAGGTTTTAAATGTAAAATTTTGATAAGCTGATGTTAAAGATTAGTATTTGATCTACATTTCTGCATATATAGTAAGGAAACTTTGTAAAATATGTGTCTGATATTGACTCTAGATGTCGTGTATAAACCATGTATTTTAACTACTGATAGAGGTATGAATAAATGTTTTATAAATTGATTTTAAAATTACTTATTTCCAAACAGTTTGACTTAATTTTTAAATATTAAATTATAACTAAATAACTTTGAAGAATGTCTAAGGTGTGAAAAGTATGTCCTATTTAACTTTTTCACACATGGCAAGAAACACTT
Source organism: Plectrocnemia conspersa (assembly GCF_051122295.1). Lineage (NCBI taxonomy): Eukaryota > Metazoa > Arthropoda > Insecta > Trichoptera > Polycentropodidae > Plectrocnemia > Plectrocnemia conspersa. The sequence continues at coordinate 5,904,764 of NW_028277174.1, read as the reverse complement.
ATTTTTATTATTATTACAAGAATCTAAAAAATGGGTCATCCTCCCGGATCAGAAGGCCCCAGAAATCCACTCTCGGCCTTGGTGGTCCTAAATGGCATTCGTGTTTCAGCATCGGGGGTTTGAACTTTGACAAGTCACGAGCCGAGGCTTTAGCCGACATACCCGGACGTACGGTATATACACCGTAGAGCGCCAGCAATCAACCCAAATAAATTTATTGGGCGCCCGCTGCCATCAGAATTATTAAGAAGGCATTCGCGTTTAAAGTGACGTGTTTACGATTTAATTACTGAGCCACGACAGCCTCCAAATAAATTCATTCAAAGCGCCGGCACAGCTTGACGTCCGCGGAGATGCTCGAACGAGAGGAGATCGGAGGCTTTCAGGATCTTATCTTAGAATGGCATCCGATTCTATAATCGCTTTGTGTTTTGGTTTTATTAGGAGTCAAAACAATAAGGATGTGTTTTTTTATGTTTAGAAAACCAGTAGCACATTTTTTTTGTTTTTAAATATATAGTCATATTATTTTGCTAATATGATTGCAATCGGATTTCAACGAAAATGTACTGAAAAAATATTTATTATTACATAATATTACATATAGAATCAATATGATACATTAACATTTTTTATAATTTATTACCTATAAATGCAGAAATGTATATAATATAATAATACATATCTAGTAAAATCACACAATTTTATTTAAAAATATTTTTACTGTTTAACGTTTAATGAAATAGAAAGCTTTTGGAAAAGCTCGTTGAAAAAGTGCAAAACTCAATATTAGATATACAATTACTAATAATTTAAATGAATTATTATTAATAATTCAGCTTTGATTTAAATAAGTAAATAATTTGTAATAAAGATGTCGTCGAGAAGACATTTTAGATAGCCTGTTTGCCGATCACTTGATTTTTTTTACGATAAGGAAAAAATCAAAATAAAATATAGTTTATTTATCTATTTACATATATAGATAATATAGTTTACTGTAATGATATATTTTCCTTTCAAACTATTGAGAAATGTTATCGTTTCATTTTTGACACAATAACATTAAAATTTTAACTTCTTGATGTCACAGCAATTTGAATACGAGGACAATTTAAATAAGCAGTATATAAAATAGAATGCGCATTTTATAAAATATATGTGCATTAAAATAAATAATCTGTGTATGAGCGTTGGTGTGAATTACATTTACACATCAACAACGTACATACATACATACGTGTACCGGATTTTCCGCGTAGTGAATAAATACAGTTTCATTGATACCAATGGTATTATAAATCAATTCTTTGATACATTTTAACTGGTTTAGTTAGTATAATTATATTCATACTATTAAAAATATAACTTCACTGTAACAGTTGCGAAACGTACAATTACTGTTTAAACCCAAACCTAACCTAATGAAAAGTCGATGAACTTATATTAGATTAATTCATTAAGGTTAGATTTGGATTTGAACATAAAATATTGCGCGATGTATAATAATATTTATTTAATGCTCATTTTTAATATTTTAATGCACAACTCATCCGTTTTAGTGCACACAAATAAAATGTTGCTCAGTCCAAAATATGTTTTATTGAACATGAATATATTTATTTAATGCTCATTTTTTTATTATTAAAATAAAGTGGTTAGAATTTATATTAAATCCTAAGAATGCTTTTGACTGACGGTCAGAATCATTTTTTCAGTTGGCAATAGTGTTGTTATTGTTGTAACGCTGAAAATTGGTCGGGACAAATGCGTAATCAAAAGCTCCTGTTAACAACACAAATCAAGCGTGCTCTTCTTCGCCGCTCTGTCGTTATTCCCATTTTGTTCGTCACTCTAAATACCTGCGCGTCCTACATACAAACGAATAGATTCGTTGCAGATTTATTGAGGGTTATTCATGAGGTGTTCACGGTTCTGACCAAACGATATATTTTATAAGATATTTTTAAAATAAATAATTTATTGCCCATTTATATTTATACATGTTATATTTTTTTAATTCACATGATCGTCCTATATTTTTATTCTAACCATTTGATATTTATTCTGACCCGGAATAATATAATTATAACCAAGCTGTTGATAAAATTCTGACCAATATTTAATTTTTATTCTGCCCCAAAGTTGATTTTTTTTTAATTGTACCGGAACGAAAACCGAAATGAAAAAAAATGACGATTCAAAGCCCTGCATAAATGTACCTAATGCGTACACCTTTTATTTTATCCTGCTCCGTAACAAAACTGCGCAGGACAAATTAACGCCGACAAAACGGCGCAGCGTCAAAAAAGCGCAAGAAAAAACGGCGCCACGTCAAAACTGCTGAAACCGTACGTTTTCTAAACTCAAATGTATACAATTAATAAGACAGTTTTAATAGTACTACAGTAGGCATAACAGATTTTTAATCCATATATTTTGTTTCGTTCACATTTTATAGTTACGAACAAAGAGTTCCATTTATAGTTGAAGTTGTTAAAGCAGATTGACAGATTTATTTTACAGTTTAAGATTTGGAAACTATAAAGAAAGGGGATTCATAACTGCAGATGTTCCGATATATTTACGCTCATTTTTAATTTGTTGTATATTGTTTCTATTAAGAATCAGATATAATTTTCTAGTTAAGATTTATTAAAATCAGAATTTAAAACGACAATATTTTGATAAAATGCATCTAATTTTCTGGTGATGGTTTTTTACTGAGAAGTTCAGCTATCTAATTCATAAAAAAATATTGATCGCTAACCTGCCATCGGAATGCGTATAACATTCAAACTTATCTCCCAACAATCATAGATTATATTATTATATTAGTCGTTTGAGAATATCTGCACGTTTAAAATCTGGTTATAACATCCGGATACTTGTAAGAATTTGCTTAAATATTTCCTGATTTCCATCGGCGCCAATTACAGAAACGTTTAACACAAAACCAGCACGATAGACAAGTGGTATGTCTCAGACTATTAACGTGAAAGACCTGGGTTCAAAGCCCATGTCTGGGAGATCGGAATTAGTAATTATTATATAATCATAATTCCAATCGATCATCACAGATTAGGTTTACCTAGATTTTCCTAATCTCACGGATGAATATCGTAATGATTAATTAAAATATAGATATATCGTATATATTAGGTATTGAAAGTTCTTTAAAATTGAGCTACTCATAGAGAATAACTTGTACGTATTTAACAACAAAAAATGCATACTCTTAACATTAATAACAGATGTGTTTATCTTTCATTTCAGGAACATCGAAAGCCATCAAAGCAGAAGTGGACTGTTTAGGCGAAGGGCTCGTTGCGAATCACACCACAGGTTGTCGTGAATACTACAGATGCCGTAGTAGCACTGTGAGCGGGCGATACTCCTGTCCTCCAGGCCTAGCATTCAACGCAGCAGCTCGTCAATGTCTTCCCAAGAACAAGACCCCTTGCGTCCAGCACTTATGCGACCCCGACGACACTAAATTCTACACAGCTCCCGGAACGCAATGCCACTACTACTACAAATGCGAGAAGGGGGTTAGCCTCGAACTGGCTTGTCCTACAGGCTCTTGGTTCGATTTCCGAAAGCAAGAGTGCACCAGATCTGCCGGCGTTTGCTACGAACCTGTATGCACAGGACAGACTGATGGCAAATACCAAGACAGCACACAAGGATGTACAAGATCGCTAATATGTTCAGCTGGAGAATTGGTTGCAGTCGAAAGTCCAGGACCAGTTTCAGGCAATTGCCCAAGTCCTAGAACGACAGCTGTGGCGTTCCCGATAGCTGGAAGCGATAGATGTGCCTCTCTTCCTGATGGATTGTATCCAGCTCCGGGAGCTCGCTGTAAAGATTTTATCATCTGTAAAGAAGGAGAAACTCAAGCGTCCATGCGCTGTCCTGAATCGTATAGATTTGATGGACAAAAATGTTCAGCTGAAGAAACAACGCCTTGTATAGACGAATGTTCAAATTTAGATGATGGATTTCATGTCGATTTAACATCCGGATGTAGAGAGTATTTCTATTGTCAAAATAGGAGTAGTTTATTGAGAACGGCTTGTTCAGAAGGAACTGTATTCGATGGACAGATGTGTGTATCTCAAGCGTTCTATAACTGTCCTATAACAGTGAGAGATAATCCTTGCATAAATAGAGCTGATGGACATCATCGAGATTTTAAAGACTGCAAGTCTTTCTTATATTGTTCATCAGAAGAGGTTAAGTTTAGAGAGTCTTGTAAAGGAGCTCAAGTTTGGAACGGTTCTTCTTGTGTTAATAATGACGAGTTTCATTGTGAAGGACCTATACAATGGTCGGGTTGCGGTGAGAAGATCTCCGGTTATCATCAAGATAGGACAAAAGGATCTGATTGTAAAAACTACTATCATTGCAACAAGGATAAGCGTATCAATTTTTCTTGTTCTCCTAATTATCTGTTCAACGGAGAAGAATGCGTTAGAGAAGAAATATATACTTGCCCGAGTTTAGAGAAAGATTCTTGTGAGTTTAAAACTGACGGTTATTATCAACAAACTAATGGAGAATGTAGAGCTTATTACATGTGTTCAGGCGGCAATAAGATAATCTATTTGTGCGATTTTAATCAAGTCTTCAACGGAGAGAAGTGCGTCGGTAAAGATGAATACAATTGCCCGTATCATTCAAACGATTGCGTCGGAAAATCAAACGGTTATCACCAAGACACGAAGACCAATTGTAGGAAGTATTACTTCTGCGATAACAACGAGAAACTCACCACTTTGCAATGCTCTGGAAGTAAAATATTCAACGGAAGAGGTTGTGTCAATCCGAAAGAGTATCAATGCCCGGTCGGACAGAGCGGAAACCCTTGCGCTTATAAATCTGATGGTTTTTACGTACAAGATGGATCGAAATGCAGACAGTACTTCCAATGTAGTTCCGCAAAAGTCGCATCAAAATATACATGTCCGATAAATCAGATCTTCAACGGGATCGATTCGTGCATCGAGAAGAATTGTTCAATAGAGACGGTGACTTGTGAGAGGAACGGATTCTATTTGGATCTGCAGTCTCGGTGCAGAACTTATCACATCTGCATCGATAAAAGAAAGTCTACGTTGCAATGCGACAGCGGCAAAGTGTTTAACGGACAGTTTTGCGTCCCAGCCGATGTATTCACATGTCCCGATGAATGTTCGCAAGATCATTGCAATAAGACTATTTAATTTACATATATTATATATAAAATACCTCGAAGTTCATAGATCAACTCTAGTCAGCATAGAAATTGGACAATGGTTGAATAGAAGCGATTTACTATATTTTAAGAAATATTTATTACGTAGCATAAGCGAAAGCGTTCCTAAAATTGTATCATTTTCATCAACATATTTAATATGATTAAGTGCTTAGAAAATAATTTGTGTTCAAACTTTATTTACTTAGTGATAGAATTGTATTGATAATGTCGATCATTGGTAAGACACAATGTGTTCAATATGTTTATATGAGTAATTACTATGTAAAATTTTAGCTTATAAATAAAACAATTATACGTATGAGATGAATTTATATTCTTAGTATAAGTAATAAAATTTAATAACATAAAGCAAGCATATAATCCTTAAATGCAATTTATTTTAAAAAAATATTGATATATATTTGCTCAGTCAAACTAAAAGAATTAAAGCTTTCAATGTGCATATTTATATTGAATGATACAGAATAGAATGGCAAAAAGACTAGGAAAAAAATATCTAAATTTTGATTAATGAAAAATATATATTATCAATATGCTATTCTATACAGAAAACGGACGAAACTCGTATATTAATCGGAAACGATAAGAACATCTTTATTTAATGTTATCAATTCCGAATAAATTTTAAATGGTGTTTTAACAATTTCAAAACGTTGCCAGATTATATACAAGATGATTACATTTTGGATCTGAACCAGTGGCAGCTGTACAACTATTTTATTTAAATAATCAAACTATTTGCATATTTCTATAATCTGTCGAGAGAACGAGACATTGGCAAATAGTCTTACATGTTTACTACATATATTTTAAATAAATCAATGCACACTGCTCTTACAGCACCAATACATTTGAAACATTACTAATCTAAAATAAACATTCGTATTCAATCATCTATTGTTGATTTAGTTCAACATATTCAAAAGAAAATGATAGCTTTGGACCGAAAAACAAACATCATAAACTTAATTATTTCTTTATATATATTTACACTTTACAAAGCTTCCAGTCGTCAAATGTGTTTTATTATTTTTGGAATGTAGATATAGATTTAGTGATCACACAATGATTGACTAGTTGAGAATATCAGATCATTATAAACGATTATTGTCGAAAAATCAACAATTATTACAAAAGCATAATCTGTCAAGTTCAGATTTGTATTTTGTTAAGATGCCGATGTCAGATTTTAGAAGATGTTTATTATTCACAATTTACATTATGTTACTTTTCAACATATAATTTCTTTATAATTTCATATATATGTATGTATATCATTATATAAATATATATAATAATGAACAGTCTTGTTACATTCAAGATTACGTACCGTTAACAAACTGAATCTGAATTCAAATTTTGTACATAATATCCGATACAATAACTAAAGCTTGCTTTTTTCAATACAATTTTTTAATAAAGATATAATTGAAAGTCACAGGGGGAAATGAGAGTAAGACCATTTTTTTAAATATAAATCCGTATCTTTGAACTCTGTATTATTGCAAAATATGGAAAATGATGATAGTCGTACGTTTTTCCATTCCTCCCCCCCAAGTTTTCAATTGAAACAAATAAATCGAAAACGTATGCGAACAGTTTCAACATATGTATACAAAATATATTAACAATATTAACTTTTAATCTGATATTAGTTGATATTGGAAGCTAAGAGTGGCGATATATCCCAAATTTTAATGACACGGTCATGACCGGTAGTGCACAATCGTCCTGTAGATTCGTCGAGATGCATGTGGACAACATTGTGCTTCATATCGTGAAAAGATGCTAGCGATTCTCGGCTGAAATGAAAAATAATAATATTGAAATCGATTCGTGTTCAATATACATTATAAAAACACTCACGGTTCATCTTTTAAAATGTTGTAACAAGTGGTACAAATTCTTTGAGGGAATTCAAAGCCCATGATTGGCAAAGGCAATCTATTCGGCGAGCAAGCGTCGCAAACGGCTACTCCGCACCAACGGCAATGATGTTGACGTAAACCTGCAGAAAGTAAATCAGTGTTATTAACAGAACTATAAAATTATGTATAATTTTATGATCTTACCTAATTGTCTCTGGTCCATCATAGCCCGTATGTTCCAAAAGAACGGCTTATGGCACAAGTTGCATGTATCGGCTTCTTGCCATGCGGGAGTCTCTTTACGAGAAGCTGCCATGTCCCAGCATCCAATTGAACCGTCTGCGCTTGCCGATATTAATTTTTTAGCACCTCCAGAATAACACAGTCCCGTCACCTTATTGCTGAAATGAACGATTTATTTATTAGAAACTGATATTATATTATCACATTGCGTATGCAATATTATCAATTAGCTTATAATAGTTTTGTGACAAAAATTGGGCTAATCAAATCTTTTATTTGTTTAATATAAAATATATAAAGTATAAAACTCTTCTTTTTTACACTTCTATTAAAAATAATTGACGATGACGTAAATACAGTCTTTAATTGTTCACTAATAAATGGTACTTCTCAAAATAGATACCTCTGTGGAGGTGAACGGCACAGGATATACCGATTAATCATATTGAGTTGCGTTTTTTATGTCCCAGCAAGCGAAAAAATATGCGACGCTCATAGAATTTTTTAATTTAAATATTTTTATGATACATGAGCTCTTTAACCACTTGACAGTTTTGCCCGAGCGCGACTCGGGCGCGGAGTTTGATTGTGTATTGACGAGCCCGAGCGACGCTCGGGCTAAACTTGTTTTAACTTGTTTGGTAGTGACGTTCGGGCTCATCATGTTTTGACTTGTTTTAGTGGTGGGGATGTCCCTGAGCGAAAAAATATGTGCATACCAGAGGGAAATTTTGTATAATGAAATGGAAGGATAAAAAGAACGTAACATTATTATCAACAGTACACAATCCAAAAATGGTAGAAATCGAGAGAAAGGGAGATTCGAAAAGAATTCCGAAACTTGTTGGGGACTACAACAATTTCATGGGTGGTGTTGACAGAATTGATCAATTCGAAAAGAGAATAGATATTATTGCCCGGATTGTGATGTAGGGCTGTGTATAGAATGTTTTAAAAATGATCATACAAAAAAACTTTAATGGACAAATTGCAACTTTTTTAAATTTTTTTTTTTTGCGATCTTGAAAATATGTATATTACTCAGTAATTATTTTCCTTGAAAAAAATGTATATTACTCGGTAATTATTTTCCTTAAAAAAAATTGTTTATTTTTTCTTTTTAAAAAAACCTGACAATTTATGGACACTCTTTTTTACCAAAAACCAACTGTTAAGTGGTTAGCCCCTTCCCAGTCATATCCGAGTCAACTCGGAAATTTGCATTTTGTGAATTCCCATCTCAAAAATCAGCAAATTTATAATTGCATTTTTTATATCATTATATATTTTAAATATTTATAACAACTGTATATTTTTATGCCGCTGCATAGGAAAGGGTGGGTCCATGCAAGAAGTTTTTAAAATAGTGATGTGACTGGGAAGTGGTTAACATACAGTGGCGGTCAAACGAATATGACATTTTTGTTTATCAACTTAACTTCTGTTATTATTTTGATGAAATTTAGTTATTGAAAATAATAATAAATAATGTATTTACTGAGAATAAAATCATCAAACAAAATCAAATTTAATATGGGGTGAATACCCATTGTGATTCAATAAGCAGTGGTCAGTTAAAAGTATATCAGAAAACCTTGATATTTCTAGAAATCAAGTTTAAGCATTAAAAAATATAAAATATGGGTAAATGTCTATCATAATAAAAATGCGAAAAAAACTTCTTTGTATTTAGATCGAAAAAAATAAGAATTTCTAAAGAAAATTCGGTTAAAACCACTGTTGTATGGAAGTGATATTAGTCAGAACTGTTCGAATAAGATTGTGTGAAGCATATTTACATGGTAGCTTTACTCGACGTAAACCATTTGTCAAAAAATCATATTAATTGGACAATCTTAGACTGGAAGACTATTTTGTTTAGTGATAAGTGTAAATTTAATAGAATAGGCTCTGATGGAAGACGATTTGTGAATTAAAAGTTTAACCCAAGATATACCATAAAAACAATTAAAGGAGCTGTAGCAAAGTATCAAATTGACCTTCGATACTATCTGTATTACAAAAAAAATCTCAAATCTATACATTTTATATATAAGCAGAAGCGGAGAATAAAATAATGCTCATTGTAAAGGATCAACCTAGGTAATGTTATCGAAATAGAATAGCAATGTAAAAATTTATTATGTAGTATTTACAGATTCTATAATATTTAGTTAGGTATATAAGAGATATATCTTTAGAAAATAAAAATGATTGAGATATTCTAAAAATAAGAATTAAATGTGCAATAATTAAAATGAGATTATATAAATAAAACACATCTCAATCACATAAATCTGTTTTTAGAAAAAAATATATCGCATTTTAAATAAACAGGTTTACAATATTTTACGCACTCCTTTCTCATAAGGTTATTTCGGAAAACTGTAACTGACCAAACATAATGAGTAATATAGGTATGTATATATTTCATTGTAATAAATTGGCGAGTAGTGCTCTGGCCCCTGGTATAAAAAATTAGGAGGTATCCAGAAGCGGTCGATCAAAGATGATGATTTTCTAGACATATTGTCAAAAGAAAAAAGATTTGGCGCCCATATTTTCAAATATATTTTTTCCGACAATATAGTAAATGAATAAAATTGAGGAAATAAATGGTACCAAAAGGTTTTTATACGCAGTCGTCTAATTGATTTTTATTAATACTCGTAGACAACACATAAAATCAGAGTATAAAGTATTTTTAGAAGTACCTAAATGTAAGGAAGATTGTTTAAACTTATTATTGTTTGAAACACGAAATATGCATAAACAGACAATTGGTCATAAATGTCAGCAACTTAAGTCTAAATTTGACCGGCTTGTTTATTATTTTTCAAAAAAAAAAAATATGCGAATACAACAATAGTTCCTATATCTTCATTCAATATCTTCAAAAAAAATGTTCCAACTTTTGATTCCTTTTTCGCAAAATTCGCAAGCATGTATTATCAACATTTAAGGCTGTTAAATGTTGATAATACATGCAAGACATTAAAGGTTTTTTTTTTTCATTGATTATAAATTTTTAATGTTCACTTAAATATTTTTCGATTACAGGTACCAATTATATTCACTTAATTTCATATGAAAAATATTTAATAGTTTTAATCATGTTTATATATATTATTGGAAAAATAATGAAACATTGCAATTTCATAGTAATTTCATCCTAAATTTCAATTTAATATGGCGTTTCACAAAGTTTAACCGCCATGTATGTAACTAATATTTTAATTATGTAGCATGGAATATTCAGGAACGTGCTGTGCTGTCAACGCATAGAATTTCTGGAACGCGCAGATAGTGTTAATTACTTATTCTCATTGTACTGTATTAAAATATCTAAGGCGATGGAGATAACTTTATGTAAATGAACAATATAAAAAAGTAATTGTTCCATAAAACGAATTGTTTGCGCATTACTGTTTGACAGATTAGGTGCGGGCGAGCATCGATTAGAACAGTGAACATCTTATGAATAACTCTCCGACAAATCCTTTTTCGAAGAAAAATATTCAAAGATTTACCTTACATAAATACACAAACAATTCATTTAATGGAACAAAATATTTATTTGAATGCACATATCTCTCAAAATAATTCCCTGTTAAATAGCACCCTGTGTAAATCAGTTCAGTTAGAAGACATACAGCCTTTTATTTAATTAGAGAACAGATTATATAAAGTCATACCTGTGGCCTTGTAATTCATAGGCAGTTCCTCGCTGCTCGCCAATATCCCAAACAATCACCGATTGATCGAACGATCCGCTAAATAACAACTGAGGCAACGGCGCCCATGTCAAAGCTCTAACGGACCTTAACAAATTCAAATGATTATATATTATTCTTATTATATTACAGCAAATACACGAGGGCCTAAAAAGCAATAACGTTTGATATTTAGGAGTACAATTGTTCTTTCGTCGAATAGTTTTTGTATCTACCAATATGCTTTTGCTCTTTTACCCCTCGTTCATAAACAGTACAACGCAATCGTACCCTGTGTGGCCTTTCAACGTAGTCACTAAGTTAGCGCCGTTGTTATCTAATTTAAGCATACTTATTTGTCCGCTGTAATCGCCTATGAATGCAAGTTTGGACTGTGAATCGAATCTGAATACTTTTGTTAAAGAAAATACACAATCGGAACAATAGAATTATTGTATATCAATGCAAAAAGGATACTGCAGCGTGGTACACCATGCTTCAAAAGAATATCCGCCTAGTTTTCTTCCAGTTTCGCTGCAGTGGAACGCGAATATCTTGTCGCGGCCAACAGAGAGCACCCATTCGCAGGACAGAGCGAATATAACGCCGGTCACCCTGGCCGTGTGAGCCAAATACTCTTTAACCTAAAATTGTATAAAAGCATTGATAATTCACGAGTTTCTTAACAACGGGCATCCGTCAAATTGATGGATAGACACAATTACTTATTTATTTATTTTTAAATAATTTATTTAACTTAACCATTTGAGTGGTACAGGTTTTTTTCATATTATGTAAGAATTGCTAATAATTTCTAAACTAAAAAGAGGGATATGAAAAATAATCAACAACTTTTTTAAATGAGAAGCAATCGTAATATTAAAAAAAAAAAAAATATGGTTTTTAATAATAATAAAACCAAGTTGAACAATAAATTTTACATCTTTCAAAATGGTAAAGGAAGTGTCAATAACAATAATATGCTTGGAACATTTTTACAAAATTATTAAATTTTCTTTCAATAATTCCAAATATATTGTAGATTTACTCTTGGTAGCTAAAGATGGATTAGTATAATTTGAAACTTTGATCAGGTCTTCAGACAGGCTTGAACCCTCAAAAAGACCTTTCTTTTATACCAGTTGTTTCCTCTAGAATGCTCATAAAACTGGATTGCCCCATAAATCATAATGTACCTAATGTTTTTTGGTTTGAAACAAAAAAAAAATCCTTCGCACCAATGACATTCTTTCTTCATTGCTTTACACAAATTGTTACACTAGGATTAGATTGTTTCAAAAATAATAATTTTACAAATGGAACAAATTCAATAGGGTTATTTACCAAACCAGTCATTTTGATGGGTGTCATTAGAGATAGGAGCATATTTTCAAAAAGTAGTAAAAAAGCCAGAAAAAATAAAATATGCAAAGCAAATGGAAACACGGCAATTTGACAGGTGAGTAGTGAGTTTATATTATTATTATTTTATAATGCATTTATAGTAAATTATAGGGGGATTTTATTGCTTTGATATATATTTTACTATTTTTTTGTGTTAATGTATCTTAATAATTTATTTTAACTTTTCCATTATTGAATTTCAATAATTTATTTAACTATTGTATACACAGCCATGACTATAATAATGGGGCACCCTGTAAAATGGCGTGTAACTCCCTACGAGTGTATAGTTTGACCAAAATATTTTAGCAGGTAGTTTTAACTTTGTCGTTATAATCTATTTTATTTAATAATTTAATAAAAAAACACGATTTGGGTGAAGTAAACATAGTGAAAAAGTCGTAAAACGTGTTGAATTCATTTGTTCTCAGACGGTGAGAAGAAGGCTCGACGATGTGGGATAAATAAAAGTTGTGAATTGGGCGAAAGTCATTTGATCCGATGAATCCAACTTTGAGCGGAAAAGAATATCTAGTTGTTTGCGCAGTACCCAAAGTGAAATATGTTGGCGGAAGCGGTATTTATTTAATTAATAAAAAATATTTTGAAGCACTGTGACAATAAAAAGAAAATGCATTAGCTCTTTGTCTCCTTGTTTCGTTAGTTAGTTAGGTGAACACAAGTCGAAGATAAATATTGAATTACCGGGTTTATCCTATTGCAATCCGTAGCCAATTTAAACTCGGAGACTGTGCCGTTCTCCTGACCGATGAACAGCTGCCTGGTCTCCGGGGTGTAGAACATGGACGTGCATCCGGAGGGCATCGTCTGGCATATGCTAGGCCAGTATTGTCCCGAGTCTCGCTTCAGCCACACCCGGACCGTCCTGACGCCGCAAGTCGCTAATTAGAATATCGACTCTAAGAGACCTAACGAGAGTAATGCGTACTTGTCGTCGCAGACGCTGACGACGCCGTCCTCGCCGGGCACGATCTGCGCCGCGTTCACCTCGTCGTGGCATCCCTCGAGCTTGCTGAGGAGCGCCGGTCTGACGCCCCCGCATGCTCCTGCGCGCGTCGCCGGCTTGATCTCCGCCGCCATCCCGACTTGACAACTGACGTTCACGCTCGCAGGCGCGACAACTCAACGGCGCACAGCGCAACTTGCATCGTAACGCTCTTATTTTATTTTATTATTTCATTTCATACAATATCTTCTTTAATTAGCAAAAAAATATTCACACTGATATTACATTAATAAATCAACAGTTTTCAAATTTTCAATTGATTTTTTTTCACTTTGTGTACTGTTAATATTATTATTTATTTAGATTAAACTAAGAAGATGGTCGAAAAAAACCCATTATGTTGTTAAACCCCCGAATCGGCAATGCAGAGTGGCAACACTTTATACTTTGTAATAATATATTTATTTAAAAATAATAAATTAATTCGGCACTCACGTTTATGTATTTAAAACAATAGTTCTCTCCGAATGAATCCAATTTCCATTCAAAAGTGGACTCAGAAATTATATTTAACCAAAATGCACTATTTTTATAGTTACATTATTCTTTTCATAAAGTTTAATAAAATTATCTCCAATACATTTCTATGAGCTGTCTGTCTTTCCAAGTTTCTCAGTTTTTGATCGATATTTATTCGAAAGCGAGTCGATTACTTTCAAATTATATTCAAACGTATTTAATTATATTTTATATTACTTACTAAATTCCAATCAAGAACTCTCTTTCAATATAGTTCTATAAGACAAATTATAATGATTATATGAAAGAATTTCTGGTTAATAAATCATTGATAGAATCTTAAAATGAAACATTATATTATTTATTTTGCTACATACAATAATGAACATTAATTATGTTAAAAATAAGTATTCATAATAAAGGTTTTCAACTAGTAAGTGCAATAATAACAAATATTTTGATAAATAAAAAGAGAAAAAAATGGAGCACTAAGTTTGATCTACAGTTATTATACAAACGAAATGCGAAATCTAACATAAAAATAACCAAATAGTGTTGAAAAAATTATAAAAAAAAAAACAATTTTATATATATATATACTATGCAAATTAACTTCAAAAATTTTGGTAAATTTACTAATTTAACAAGACTGTATGGAAAGAAAAGTAATGAAAATTATTACATATTAATTTTATTAAAATGAAAAGCAATGAAAAATTTGAATAAGTAGGAAAAAATATATAAATGTAACAAATAACATTTAGAGATTACGCAAAAAAACAATAATAAACAATAAATCAGAAATTTTGGATAAATACAATAAACATTTTTTTAGAGATTAAAATAAAACGATTTCTCTGGTGAATTACAGTACAATTGTTAAACGAAAGTAAATACAATAAAACATTATTAGAAAAAAACGTATTAAGCACATTTATAGTGAAACTAAATATTTAAACAAAAATCAATACACAATTTGAAGAAAATGTATTTTTGATAATTTCAAATAAAATAACAATGGATTAAAGTGTAAGATTCACAAAAAAATATGCCATTCTATGCAAATAATTTGTAATAAAAATAATTATTTAAAAAATAAAAAAAAATACCGATGCTTACAAAACTAAAATACAAACTCCATACATACAATAATAAGCAGATGAATTACACAATTTTTAGTACGTACGTTTAACAATTCAAGTATAGTCAAAGTTCACGTAGCATATTCAGCAAGTTTATAAAAAATAAAATAAGAAAATACATGTTTGATTAACATAATTAAGAAAGAAGTAATTGAAGAATGTTAATAATTATCAAACAAACTTAAAACATATTTCAAGTCAGAACATACATTAATTTTTAGCTACAAAATACACGGTAAAAAAGAAATATGAGTTAATTGTGTAATTTCTCATTTAGCTATAATTGATTAAATAAATCAAACAGAAAATACAATACCCAGTAGAAGTGAAAAGTAAAGAAAATAGCGTTCCATCAATGCGTCGTGTACTAGTTTTAATTCAAGAATATTAGTACACATTTCATACGAAGTTAACGTATTAGTTACGCAATGTTTAGCTCCCCGTAAAATAATTTCTTTGGATAAACCGTGTATTTTCAATTCTTCTATAATTTTTGTGTTTTCGAAGTCTTCAAATATCGTGTACACGACAAAGTTAAAGCCATGCACAATGTCACGGAATGGCAAGAATATACGCTCCAAATTAATAATGTTGTCTTTCGTTTGCTGCTTCAACACGCAAATCAACGCCTTCCTCTCTTCAGAATGTCGTGGGTATATATCAGTAATATCTACATGACGTGTATAATAATGGCTCCAGGCGTCGTTTCGTTTCGTATTACCGGGAAAATCAAGTTCACATAACATGCAATAGCATTTTCCGTTGGCTTTAAACACGAGAAATTCTTCTTGCCAGCTCACTTCATAAACACTATTGCCGCTCATTTTACCGAGTTTTCACGAGCGTTTTTCAATCGAAAATATTACAAAAACTTTTGAAAACAGTCCAAATATATCGACTTAATCTTCGGTGATTGTGCGAGTGTTGCCACTTGCTTTCACATACCAGAACAAGCGATTGAGATTCGGGAAAATCCATAAATTATTTATATCCCCGGGTTAAAAATGCTTATAATTATTGATTTATATTTAAGAAACATTTATACCTAAGTCGTGTTACCATTCTAGAATATTTTTTGTTTTTTGAACAATACTCATTCAATGCAGGGTATGTTCGCCAAACAGCACGAGTCGATGGCAAGCTTGAGACATCCTTTATGCTCCCAAAAGTTGATACATTTTTATAATTTCAATTCTAAGGTCCTTGGAAATATTAAAGATCTCTTGTTGGCTTTTATTTGATTGGTGAAATATTGAATAAATTTTATCAACGAACATTTTGAAGTGATTAACTTATATAACATCACAAGAAAATATTTTTTTTATTCGTGCTCACATATAATAGCATTCGCACCATCTGAACAAAATACAATTAAATGATCCATTCGGTGTTTATGATTTATTTTACAAGAGCTTGATGTTCTTACTTCTTAGTAAAACTCTACCTTTAAAAATACAACCAGTACAGATTTACTATAAATGTTTTGAATTTTTTTGAACAATTTTACAAACTTGTTTTCTTCTCACCTCTTTTGTTATATGTTCGACAAATACTTTTAAGAAGTAGGTCATATTTTTGAGAAAACACTATATTTAATTTTTTTGTACTGGCATCCCCAGTCGGTGCCGGCGTGTAACCTTTTGACATTGCAAGCCGACGTCAGTTTTTCTGCGTTCGCTATGGCGCACTCACTGAAGAATTTGTCGGCTTTTGCTGTAAAAGCCTGCAATGGCACGCCCGTTAACATTATTGGGGCGCGGGCGAGGTTAGAACGCATTATAATATGATTCGAAAAACAACATTTTTTACTTAATAATAGCGTCCATTTTGATATCCGATCATTCACTACGATAACTAATTGATAGTACAAACTGAGAATTGATTTGACATACATACTACATAACGTTATTATAAGAATCTAATAATACAATATACTTTTATAGCTCTTGGTGGAGTCATGTAGAAATGGGCCCACCTGATGCCATTTTGGGTGTAACCGAGGCTTACAAGAAGGATAACAATCCTAAAAAGATCAATCTTGGCGCCGGAGCGTACAGAGATGATAACGGAAAGCCTTTTATTCTTCCCAGCGTGTTGAAAGTATGCTCCTTTTTTATTTATTTAATAATATTCAAGTAAACTTACCTTTTCATTATCTATTAAAGGCTGAACAAGCTATAATGGCTAGAGGAATGGACAAAGAATACGCCCCCATAGCCGGTATCGCCGATTTTTGCAACAAGAGTATCGAATTGGCTCTCGGTGAAGGAAACGATCAGATTAAATCCGGAGTTACTTGCACCACACAGGTGTGTATTGAAAATTATGTCAAAATATGTTGTTCATATTTAATTTAAAATTGATTTTAGGCCATATCCGGAACTGGCGCCTTGAGAGTCGGTTTCGCTTTCTTGTCCGCTTTCCACACCATCGATCGGGGAGTTTACCTTCCTACTCCGTCGTGGGGAAACCACACGCCGATTATCAAACATTCAGGATTGGTTCCCAAGGCTTACAGATACTACGATCCCAAGACTTGCGGCTTTGACTTCCAAGGAGCATTAGAGGATATTAACGTATGTTTTGTAGCAATAGTATGGTAAGAATGTATGATTATATTCCATATCCGTTTTGCACTATAAATAATATATAAGGAAGTTGATAAAAGATCTTTGCTTTATTTTCAGGTAGGAATTTGCAAAAATATTATACATGTTTTTAATTTTTGTTTTTTATTATGTCTTCCATATCAAAAATATAAACAGCCTGATTTTAATTTAAAAAAATATATAAATAGCAAGAAACATTGAATTTTATCATAAATGATAATTATACTCCTCTTACGTCATGTATGAAAACTTTTTTTTTTTATGATTATCATGTTTTTCTTTTTGAATTTAATATTCAAATATAATTCATATAAATATGACTGTATTTGAGTTATGATAGTTTTCTGTCAAACTGATGATAAGTAAACTTCAACATATATTTCCAAACTGCATTGTGAGTTTAGTTATCAAACAATGACATGACTGCAGTGACCTAACATAATAATATTATTGCATTGTTAAAAATATGTTTTTTATTATTATGATAACATGTCTTATCCTTCGCTTTTTGTTGCAGCAAATACCGACTGGTGCCATAATTCTTCTGCACGCTTGCGCCCACAATCCTACCGGAGTCGATCCAAGTTTGGAACAATGGGCCGAACTTTCGCACGTAATAAATCGTTTCCAAACAATTCACATAAATTATTCTTCATTATTAAATTATTTTTTAACGTTCAGGTTATCAAGAAGCGTCGTTTATTCCCATTCTTCGACATGGCCTATCAAGGATTTGCCTCCGGAGACGTCAACAAGGACGCTCAAGCCGTCCGATTGTTCTTAAAAGAAGGACATCACATCGCCCTTGCTCAGAGTTTCGCTAAGAACATGGGTGAGAAATTGAGATCAATTTGCAAAATCGCAACCGGAAGGCGCTCATTAAATGCAATTTGTTCTCAATAGGCCTGTATGGCGAGCGTGCCGGTGCATTCTCGCTGGTGACTGGATCGCCCGAAGAAGCCAAGCGCACTATGTCTCAAATCAAAATCTTGGTCAGACCTATGTACTCGAATCCGCCGATCCACGGTGCTAGAATTGTGAGCGAAATTCTTGGCAATCCTCAACTGAAGACGGAATGGTGAGTAAGAGAAATGTATATGCTAGCAACTCGGAGAACCTTCTTTGCCTAGGAAAAATGATTCTAGTAGCAGAATAATAAAAATTATGCTATAAATAAGACGTTTCACTATTAAATTATTTCACAATCAATCGTAAAAGTATCCAGATTCAGAGCATTTCTATTAATATTTTTAGAGGTGTAAAACCTCGTCTTATAAAAGTGGACAGTCCAACCAAAGCTATGTTCTCAAAATCTACTGTCCGGAGTGTGGCTCAAAACATTTGGTTTCCCTGGTATCTAGCGGGGGAAGGGGTTTTTCGAAACCAAAAATTTATGTAACTTACCGAAATTAATGTGTATGTGAAACGTCGTTAATTCATTTGGCGAACGGCTTACATATATATATGTAAATGGTTAAAAGCAATCATATACATATGTATATTATCGTATTGTTAGTTTTTATTAATAAACTATAAGTATATAAATAGGTTATTGAAAATTTATTTACGTAATTCATATGAAACTAGAAAACTTACATTTCTGGGCATTGTGCCAAAAAAAATAGAGGACATTTTTTCATGACGTGATTAGATAAAAGAAATGATTAAATGCAATGTGATATTTACTTTAAAAAAACAAGAGAGGTCAAAAAGTGCAAAAATATCATATATCATTATAATTTATGTATGTAGCCCAAATATGTTTTAGAATTATCACTTAATCTGCCAGTCGGGCGCAAATAGTATTACGAAGTGCAAGCAATTTTTGCGAATATGTAAATTTTTATAGTGTTTCACTAAAATAATTGTAGCGACTAGTTTTAATCAGATTTTTATTATTTTACTGATCCTAGACTGGAGAATCCGCATGCATTCAGATCTGCTCTGAAAATTACAAAAGTTTTTATAAAACGAAACTTATAATTTAATTATTATTATTTATACACTTTTATTAATAAAAAATGTTCACGTTGATATAAAAAAGTTTTGCGCAATATCATAGTGACAGCTTATACCGATGCATCGAATAGAACTAATTCGCAAGTCGAAATTTTAGGCAGAAGAAATATTTTTATGTATAAATGCAACAGAAATTGGACCATATGTATCAAGTCAGCGAGGCCTATTTATAAAAAAATGTGTAACCCTGATAAAAAAATTATTTTTTATAGTACATATTCCCCTTATGAAATGTCACTAACTAAAATTTAATTCGAAACATGGAATATTCTGATGCTCAAAGTTTATGTATGTGCTTTTAAAAACGGAAAGTTCCCTCGCCCGTCGATATCGATAGTCTGGAAAAAAATGAAATTTTTTATGACCTATTTTAAGTGTTAAGCATGTTTTTATAGATTCAAACAGTTAACGGTTGATTTTATCTTACACACAATAGGTTGTCTGACGTTAAAGGAATGGCTGACAGGATCATATCGATGAGGATCGCTTTACGTGAAAATTTGAAAAAGGAAGGTAGCCAGAAGGATTGGTCTCACATCACCAACCAAATCGGCATGTTCTGTTTCACCGGTTTAAACAAAGATCAGGTAAACATACACTTTTAAGCTTACTTTAAATTATGGATATTGATATAATATATTTATTTCAGGTTGAAAAAATGACAAAAGACTTTAGCATTTACTTAACGAAGGACGGCCGCATTTCGATCGCCGGAGTTACCAGCAAGAACGTAGAGTACTTAGCGCACGGAATTCACAATGTTTCTAAGTAATTGCGTGCAGTTTCAGCTCCTTAGTCGCAGTAATATGAAAAGTTAAATTGAAGATTGAAATTTGTTAATTTAGGTTTAGTGGGAAAGAATTGCAAATTCACGCTTAAGCTTCCCAAAGAGATTGCATTGTGGCTGATTTTATCTCAATGCACTTATTTTTTATGTATCTATTATACATACACTTGAATATGTTAAGTTTAAATGAATGTATTTGGATTATTTTAAATGTTTGTCAAACTAATTGATTCTAAAATAATTCTATCAGGGTACGATTGTAAATTGCTTAGGGTTTACTTAAATATAATAAATTTATATTATTATTCACGATTCTGTCGCACATTGCAGCAAAAACGTTGATTAAATGAATATTAGTTATTTTTTGATTTTCAGCATTTGATTGTTACATTCTATATTTTTTATATAAATTTATAACAAGCATTTATTTACTTGCATTATGTTTATTATGACCTTTTGTTACTCAATCTCCATACACTTTATTTCGATGTATATATTTTTGAAATAAACGTATTTTTCAAATATTGTTTTAATGATTTAATTAAAGTTCATTAGGATATGTCATTAAACAATAAGTGTTCACATTCATAGTATAAATATTAATAAAACTTTTATCATTCAATCTATTTATTGCTCATGTATTAAATAAATTAATAATGGACATGGTTAAAATACATTTAATTTACTTGAAATTCATATCTCTTATTGTTATTAAACTTATAAGAAAATAATCTAAAAATAAATCCTGTTATGGAATGGTGTATGTCAAGGTTGCCAGTATTGGTGCTGGTTGACGACAAGAAAAACAGTCATGAAGATATTAAAATGTTTGTCCAATTAAATAATTTATGAAAATCACAAGGCAAGAAAATGTTTATCCATTAAACCAGTACTGCGTAACCTTTTTATAGTTGCGATCTACTTTTTTATATAGCTTATATAATACGAATCTATACAATTACAATTAAATACTAACAAGGTAAAATAATATATATGAGATCATAAGCGCTACTCAGATTTACTAATATTTTAAAGGTAGTATTATATGATCAAAGATATGATCGTAAAAAATTGTGTTTTACCTCGAGCTTTGAGCTGAAGTCGAATAAGAATGACAAATTAAATGACTATATTTTGTTTGTTAACTGTGGGTAGCTATTAAATCTTCCAGAGAAATTTCTTAACGCCTAATAACTAAAAATCTCACGAGGAATTGACTTCTGTTTAGTCAATATACATTAGTGTGCAACAAATTCCTTATCATTAACGTACTTTTTTCATCTAAGCAAGACATCTCTGAAGGTCACTGCCTCATATAATATAGACTATTTTTAAGTTTCCATTGTGTGTCTCTGAACTTAAAACTTGTTGATAGATAATGCAGGAGTATGCAAAATTATAGATAATTATAACGTTGCGGTCATTACGCAATAAACTCATTATTGCGACAGATCATACGTCTCTCGTAAATACTAGATATAACTTCTCTCGCCATATCATGCATAAATATTTCTATTATTTTACTTTAAAATTTTATAATACCATCTGGACAGAGACGTAATTTCAACTTTTTCCGAGGGGGGGGGGGCAAAAGTTGGCTAGTCAGTGGTCATTTTTTAATATTTCAATTTTATTAAGATGAAATGATATGCATTTTTCTGGTCAAATTCAAAAGCATGCCGTTGCAGTGGAAACGCTCGGTTATCTAAGGTTCATATAAATACTTTTTGTAACAATATTACGACTTACAATTAGTGAGAATCGAATGAAGCATATCTAAACCGAATTTTGGTCAATAGGAGGGCACAAAAACAATTATCACTTCTCAGAAGTAAAAAATCCACATCAAAAGCAATAAAATCGTGTTGTCGCCGTCGTAGTGGAAATCGTTACCAAGCGTTACAGCTGCAAATGATGTCAGAAAGGAGATCAAGAGACGAGTAGTGTCAGCATATAAATGCTATTTCAGCCTAATAAAACAAATCAAACCGCGGACACTATCTCGTCGTAAAAAAATATTGCTCTACTAAACGCTAATCAGACCAGTTCTGACATATGGTTCAGAGAGCTGGACACTTACCAGGGCTGACGAAAGGCTGCTTGACATATTCGAGAGGGAAGTGCTCCGCAAGATATATGGCGCTATATACGAGAGCAACTAGTGGCGTATACGAAACAATCGGGAGCTCCACAACCTCTTCCAAGAAGAGACTGTCTCCACCTTTAACAGAGTTATAAGATTCCAGGAAGGAAGTTGGAAGAAATATATGATTGTAACCGAGGGAATGTTCGGTTTATATGAAGTTTAAAAAATGGGATAGCGAATCTAACCTAACCGGCGAACGGTTGATGATGCTCGATTTATATAAACTTAAAAATTATGGAACAGTGTACGTAGCCAATCAATGACCGGTATATATGAAGTTCAGTCGTTTAATAGCGAACTTAATATATGTAGGATCACCGTCGGTGTTCTCCTCTTCATACTGTTAATCTTTCAACAGCCTGACTTCGCGGCTTTCACCTTCTTGAATTCGCATCAAATAGAAATAATATATGCATGTTTTAATTGCTTTACACCGAATCGCTTAGGTCAGCACATCAGCGCGGCAAATAATATTAGATTATATTCTTTAACAATATTTTTTGATAATTTTAAGTGAATATTGCGCTTTTATTCAGTATCATGACGCCCCAAGCGATCGCCAATACTGCCTGCCCCTCGGGCCCGCTCTGATGAATCGGATGGGAGCGTATGCGGAATATGCGTAATAGCATACCCATGTTCCCGTTATATCAATTATCCAATAGTGCAAGGAATATTTAGATTAAGTTCGAAAATTCGCTGCATTTAGCCTCGCAGCTTATACGAAAACAATAAATTTTGGAACGTAAGAATTAATGTTTTATTGAAATTATATTTAAAACCTTATGTAAAATACAAATTCGAAATTTTCTACATAAGATTATGTCATATATAAGATATGTCATAAGATTAATATCTTTTTTTAATAATTTTGATTCCACGTTTATTTCTGATCACATATTAATAAAAAAAATGAATGAAAATGCTAATATTAAATTATGGTGTTATATCCGACTTTTCAGTCTTGGCTAACCCTGGTTAAGATAACTAAATTTAATCTAAAATATTTTATTATTAATAATGATAAATTTGCTTTATTATTATAAAAACATCATTATTATTCTGTTGATAGGTTTTAAAACAAATATTTTTTATTTGAAGATAAATAATAATTTACATTACAAATAACAAAGACACAAAAATTATTTAGTAAAGATAAATGTTAATCTAAACTAAAATATTATTGAGTTTTTTAGTCACACAAGATAAACCGTTTTCGTCATTGTGGTCGGTACATCTTTAATTGCAAGGGATATTAAAATATTATACGTAAATCACATTTAAAATTAATTAAAATCAATAATGTAAGATTGTAATAAAATCATAGAGGAATTGTCTTAAGCACAATTTTAGATTATATTATAACAATGACCATGTGATACAAATATAATATGGGCATGGTTGGCTTTCAGAAAAATGCTAATGAATCCAATATTTTGTATGCAGAAGGTAATAAAATATCTCATTATTTATAATTATACTTTATTTAGTAAGCATTAAGTTATTACTTGAATTTTAATGATTTTTAGTTTAATTTAAATTAAACATAACACATTGAACACACCTGAACAGATCATATAAATCAGCTGTATCAGATTTATACGCAGTATCACTTAATTCTCGCTCATTCACGATGCATTCGGCTGGCAACGTTTTTGCAAAAGACAAATCAGGAAAAAGGTTTCAATTATTATTAATATTGATAAAAATATTTATACATAGAATATTATAAAAAATATTTATAATAAAAAAAATATTTTTCAGCTGGTGGAATCATGTAGAAATGGCAGCTCCAGATATGATTTGGGGAGTTTATGAATCATTCATGAAGGATTCTAATCCAAATAAAGTCAATCTCGGTGTTGGGGTTTATAGAGATGGAGATGGACAACCATATGTTTTGCCAAGTGTTACTAAGGTATGGATTTTGAATTTAATTTAATAATTAATTTCAGTTTTAAAAGAGATTTTTGAGAGTAATAGGAGCTTAGGTAGACTGTGTTAGTTGGTTAGGATATAGAGAGACCTCCAAACGCTCAGAAAAATAACTAGCGGTGCATAACCTACTAATAAGAGTTGAGTGAGGGGGACAATCTTGGATGATCATATCATTCTGGAATGTTTTTTATAATAAAAAAATATTAATGGTGTATTAGATAAGCTATGTTTTTAATATAATTACACATATCACTTGTTATTCAGAAATAAGCACGCAATAATAAGATTATGATATTAATGACACGTTTAATTTCAATATTAATTAAACAATGAATCAGTGTAATAATTATAATATTTTTATTTTAATAATTTGATCAATTAACTTTTTATATAATATCTGCGTTTATTTATTCTATAATTTATTGTAATAGTATTCCTATTATTTTATTAAATTAACAATTTCATTTCATAAATTACCGAAAATAATTTTTCGCTTCTAAATAGCCAGCTTAAACTTGCTTTAATGATTTAAAACAACGATTAGCGTGCTATTTTTTATTATAAATTTTACCATCATGACTTGACAAGTTTCCCCAATTTGCCATGCTAGAATCCGACCCTTGCGTTTTTGATTTTCTATTGTGTCTGAGAAATCGGAGTTAGTGATTATTTTATAATTATAATTACAATCGATCATCACTATTAGGTTTTCCTAGATTTTCCTAATCTCATGGATGAATAATTCAAATAAAATCGAGCTAGATCTAACATAGGGACATCTATTGATTATAGCCTGTAATAACAACTTATAATTAATAACATAGATGTCACTGATTTACAGACTTTGATATCAGTCTGGTGTCTCACTACTTACTTAGTAGTTGTTGATTGTGTTAACTTCGTGGTAACGCATTAGGCTAACGCCCGTCATGTTGCAATGGAAAATGTATAATAAAAAAATAAAAGATGGTAAATGTTTTATTGAAAATAATATACCAGATTTAATATATTTTTTAGTATTGTAATAAAGTGATTTACATTGAAATTCATTGTCACTTTTGATAGTAAAATTTATTATAAATGTGTTTTTCTAAAGAAAGCGAATAATATACATTTTTTTTTAAATATTTTCAGGCTGAAAAAAATATATTTTCTGAAGAAATATATAATCACGAATATGTTCCTACAATCGGTGATCAGGAATATTGTAAAAAATCTATTAATTTAGTGTTTGGAGAAGACAATGAACAACTTAAATCTGGAGTGACGTGTACTGCTCAGGTAAGAAAATTAAAATAAATATATTTTAGTCATTATGTATTAAACTTTCCCTTAAATAATAATATGTCAAACTAAGAATTTTAATATACCAATGTTGATATATTGAAATTCGACAGAATATTTTAATATACATATAATCTAATGTAAATAAATAAATGAGTTTTTTTATAAAAATATTATTGTAGAAATTAATGTATAATATCATGTATAATAATACGTATATGTATGTAATCGATATTATAATAACAAATTAAAGGCAATATCTGGTGCTGGAGCTTTGAAGCTCGGTTTCACATTCCTATCGTCATTCCACAATAACAAAAACGTGTATATACCGTCACCAACTTGGGATTGTCACTCGCCTATGATCTTAAAATCTGGACTCGTGCCGAAATATTACAGATATTACAATGCAAAGAATTGCAATCTCGATTTTAATGGACTCTTAGAAGATCTGAACGTATGGACCATAATATATTAAGTATACAAATATATAGATAGGGTAATTATTGATTTGAATTTCAGAAAATACCTCCAGGATCCATTATAATTTTACAAGCATGTGCCCACAATCCGACCGGAGTGGATCCAACACTCGAACAATGGAAACTGATATCGCAAGTTAGTTTTATTGAATATTTGCCTTAACCTGATATATTTATTACTGTGATTTTAATACATCATTTAGGTGATAAAACATAGAAAAGTATTTCCATTCTTCGATCTGGCATATCAAGGGTTTGCTAGTGGAGACATCGATCAAGACGCTCAAGCTGTGAGATTGTTCCTTAAGGATGGACATCATATTGCACTGGCACAAAGTTTTGCAAAAATAATGGGTAATTACGCTTATGATATTTAATTAACATTGATATGAACCGTCATTATTTTTTTGTGTTGTAGGTATTTATGGTCAGAGAGCTGGTACTTTTACGTTGGTCACTGGTTCACCTGATGAAGCATCTAGGGCTTTATCACAGTTAAAATTATTGATCAGAGCTATGTATTCTAACCCGCCAATTCATGGTGCTCGTATTGTCAAAGAAATACTCGGAAATGCTCAACTGAAAAAACAATGGTAATTTTAATGGTTTAACGAAAACCTTTTTCTTTGTTATTGCTTTTGATAAATATCATTACAGGCTGGGTGAATTAAAAGGTATGGCTGAACAATTAAAAAGCATGAGACAAGAACTTTATAATAATCTGATGCTCGAAGGAAGTAAACCTGATTGGACTCACATAATCAATCAAAAAGGAATGTTTTGCTATACTGGTCTCAATCAAGAACAGGTATTTTTCGTTTTTTTTGTAATATATAGTGATGCAAGCATCTGAAAATATCTTAAAGTCTTGGAAAATTCCCACTTTACAATGAAATAATTTTAATGTTTAAAATATAAAAAGTAAAACCTATCTTTTGCAGTCTCCTACTTTCGCAATTTTTTGAAAATTTCAATGCAATTATTTAACCATGACCAGGAGATTCTAAAACTACCTCTATGGACACATTTCATAGAGGAAGAACAGCACTATTATGGATAATTCAGGAGAAACGGCAAAGTGACAGCTGTCAGTGCTAAAATGTCAAATTAGCCGCCGCCATGTTGCTTGGCCGTAACAATTTTGATTTTAACCATTAAATTTTGGGGCGAATTTCTTATGCAAATGAGGCAAAATTGCGCTAGTTAATGTGTGAGATGTCTTTTGACGAAGGCGACCTGAGTGAAATTTATATTTTTGTCAGTAAATACTACAAAGCATAAGGCTAAGTGATTTACTATATAGAATCTCAATTATATTTTCAGTAAAATAATATTTAATTTGAATAACTTCACATATTCATAAATCATAACATTTTGTTATATATAACTTATTTTTTTAACCTACATGACTCCAGTGATTAATACGGTTTTTTAACATTGAAATATTTCTATTGTGAAGTGGAAAAAGCAGTTATATGGTTCTGTTTTAAATTAAAATGATAAATTACATTTTGACCAAATGTCTTTAGTGAAAGTGAAAATACATATAGCATCCATTCATAAATTTAATTTTAAAAGGCAAATTCCCAACATTCCATTTTTTCTTATGCTCAACATTTCTTTTTATAGATATTTGACATGCAAATTATTTTTAATAATTCTAAATGTTCACAAATATTTTTGTTTTAATAATTTGTTAAACGGAACATACTTTAAATCTAAATGAAATTTATTTTCTAGTGTGCAAGGTTGAGAAATGAATTTTCTGTTCACACGACGAGCGACGGTCGAATCTGTATTGGCGCAATCAACATGAAAAATGTAAAATATTTAGCTCACGCATTCCACGAGGTCACCAAATCCCAAAATTAAAGATACTTTTTCATAATTAGTTTTTTTTTATTTTTGCATTGATACATTTTTTATAATGTAAAAAGAAAAAAATCGAAGAAAAGTTTTCACTATATACACATTTTTAATTTAAATATATATATATTTAATATTACATGATTGAATGTAGCATTCAAATAAAATTAAAAAAAAAATGTAAAAAAAAGATTTATTGATAAAATAAGTAGTTAAAACGATGCAAAAATACAGACATTGTTAGTAAAAGTCAGAAACAGTGATCCGTATATACAGAAAAGTGACATGATTTTAATTCTTAACGAGTGTAATTACCAAACTAGTCTCTTAAGTTAATATTACACAATAGAATTACAAATCTATTTTTTCGCTTCAATGTAAGACAACACCAAAAAATAATTAAACTTTAGTTGTAACAATATATACAAAAACACTCACAACTATCATTACTTAACACGTTAAGATAAATTATCTACTTATGATGTATCATGTCACTCCGGAGCATGGAGAAAAATACACCTAATATTTACAAGTATGATGCATGTGTGAATTCATTGAGTATTGAAATAATTTTACTCCATGGCACTACCACTGGTCTGTGAAGAATCTAGAAGTTCCATTCGTGACGAATCTGAAAATTTATAGTGTGTTTTGAATGTTGAAATGATAACCAGTAAGTACATCGACTACAAACATTCCTTTTAATATATATATTTTATACAATATCATATAATATTTTATATATATATATATTTATATAATAATATAATCAAAAGCCATGTTGCTTTTTTCCTAAATATATTTGGAATAATATCAAAAATTATATATCAGTGCTCCATTGGGAGATGTTAGATATTTCAATATAAGAAAATATAAAGACTAAATATGACTCAAACATTTAGAATAAAATGGACCAAGAATTTATTTGAAAATGAAATAATTACTAGAATTGAAAGTAAAAACATTTATAGTCTAAGTATATAAAATAATATTAAAAAACTTCAGCTCATAGTATAATGATTGAAAATAAACTGATCTATAATTTTTGTAATAATAAAGAGAAAAATTATGATTAAATGCAAAAACATGAAACTCCATTATTGTTTGGTAAGCAAAATCATATATATCCACAACAAACTGGAATTAGTCGTATTATACTTTCAATTATATTTATACTATAATTTATTAAAGTTATTTTCAGTTTATCTGTCCCAATAAAAATTTGTGAGTGGACCATTCTAGCAACATTATTTTTTTGTTATTTTATACTGTGTTTATAAATCACTGCATATTGTTGAAAAAATACTATGCTATTTAGAATATTTGAATCATAACAGAGATTAGATTCAGTAATGGATTTTTTAAACACAGAAATTTGTTTTTGGTCAATCTATGAACAATTCATTGCAAATGATTTCTAGATTGAAGAGATGCCAGTTGAAGAATTTATATTTTGTCTAATTGACGAGATAATATTTAGATGAAGAAGTTACCAGTAGTACAGTTAAATTCTCTGAATCCAAGTGAATTGTTATAGCACAAATAAGATTGATAGATAATAAGTTCACCACGACAATAAAGAGGTCTCAGAGGAATTAATTTAAGATGAATGTTCCTCTCGTGGTCAATTTTTGGTCATAATAACACGAGTAGTGCACTCAAAACACCTATGTATAATAATTAAACAAAAACACATTCTCTTTGATCAAGCGTTAAAGGATAAATATAACCATAAAAGCTTGGTAAAAAATGTAGTATTATCAAAAGCATCAATCACGGTCATGAGATTTTTGTTGATTCATATTTTTTTATAATACATAAGCAACATGACTTTTAGATTTAAGTAATATATTTACACATGTATATAATAAATATATAAGTGGCAGTCTTTCTCTTTTCTACTATAAAAAATTATCGTATTTAAAAAAAATAAAATAAATAAAGACAAATAAAACGCCAAGTAAAACCAACAATACAAAATAAAAAGTAAATAAATAAAATAAAACAAATTCTGAGCCCACAGGTGACGATTGATAAAGAAAAACAGAAGACAGTTTCAAAAGTAGGAATACGAACAAATAATATATATATATATATATATGTATATTTATATATGATATATAAGTACGGCTAAGGATAATATTATTTCAACCAAACAATCTAACCTATAGTTCCTCACGGACAAAGTGGTTGAATTGATGTAAAAGAGTGCTTATGCTCCCATTTAAGTCAAGTCCCGACGTCGGCCGTATATTCTTTAGTTTTTCCTTCGCCGGTATTGAATTGAAACATGTCCTCTCTTGAATTTGCATTATCTTCTAAATATTCAAAGGTGCCGAGACTTATGTCACCGGCGGCTACTGCGGAACTAAACACAATGTCCGCTCGACTGGGCTTCGATCGACATTCCTGTTTTTGCTCTGAGGATGTCGCAATCTCATCAATGGTATTATTACTTAAGAAAGTTATGTTTGCGTCGTCGGACTTATGCTCGTTGCAAAAACCTAAATTGTTAGTCAGTACAAATGGCGAATCATTACTTGACGAGTCATCGTCTTGTAGTTGACTGAGTAAAAGCTTTTTAGATTGGTTGATAGAACTATGTTGCACATATATGTTCTTGGAAATTTCTATAACAAATAATTAGTAATGTAGAACATTAAAATGAAAGTGCAACATATCTAACTGATTTTTAAGATTCAAATTCCTGTATAATATTACTTGTGCATTATAACAGCTCCGGTATATTGTATTAATTGATGAGATTTAATAAGCCAAACGTATTCTAGGGGAGCCGGTTAAGTGCACAAGTATAAAGATGCTTTTAATAGATTAAAATATTTTTTTTACCTTGCTCGTCGTACTGCGACTCATCCTGTGATAGATCTTTTTCTTTGCAAACTTCCTCGGTATGAATGCCGAACTCGCTATCGCTCGACATTTCCAACACAAGATTCATCTCGCTCGTTTTACTGTCATCGTTTTCTTTAACGTTAGAGTTAGCCAGCTCTTCCTCCCAATCTGTGAACGTAGATAGAGTAGTCGTCCGACTAGCCAAACCCTTAGCCTCCTCGTCCTCCAGCTGTTGCAACTCACAAAACGAGCTCTCAGATTTTGCGCTTTCTTGAATTTGAGATTCTTCTATTAAGCTATCAGCCGTGGACTCCATCGAGTCGGCGTGAGTGTGAAATAAGATCTGCGCATCTCCCGCGATCATCTCAGTCGATTCTTTAACATCGGTGTTTTCAGTTTTATCCAGAAACGCCGCAAAGCTGTCGACTTGTTGAATTTGATCAGCACTCACTTCCAAAAATACAACGTTCTCTGGAGGTTTATCTATGGAAGATTCCAATTGAGGTATGCTCGATAAAATAGAGCTAGAAACGACCGTGTCTAACGGAACACTCAACGTTTTATCAGTCAAAGTATTGCACTCAGTAGCTGCTTTACTCAGCGGCAATTGGTTTTTGTGTAACGTATTACCTTTTTGTACGACGATTATATTGCCCTTCGAAGACGGATGTTTCTTGGGAGGAATTTGTACGTTGGGTGCAGCATTAATGGCGTTCGATTTGTTTGGGTTCAACGATTCTTTCGAGACGATCTTCGCCGGAGATCCCATTACGTTGCTGCTTATAGATTTGGATAAAACAGTGATGTTCGTCGGTTTGGGTTGGTTGTTTATCGCCGGACTACTAACAGTAACCAATTTTACGGCGGCAGGTTTCACGCCTTTGACTTGCAGCAATGGTACCGTTTGTCCCGCTAGCGATTTGGGACGCTTAGCAGGCAATACGACCATCTTTTGCCCGCTCTTTGCGTTCAGCAAAAATGTTTTCGTCGATAATTTCATATCTGAATTGTTCAAGATCACATTTTTAGATAGACATTCGGAATCGACGTTTTTAATAGTCGCACCGTCGGCGTCGCCGGTGATGTTTGTCATCCCCGACGTGGATATGAAGAAGTTCTTTAAGGCGGCGTTAGCGAGATTTCTCTGCATGGTAGGTGAATTGGGCGATTTGGGCATTATCAAGACCTGTTGTTGCGCGTTATTGTTTGAGTTCATTTGAGCTACGATTTTAGTGGTGATTAATTTTGCACTAGAGTTTATCATTTTTTGTTGTGTGGAGTTGTTAGAAGGCTGGATCATCACCTGTCTGTTCTGCAACACTTTTAAATTACTCAAGTCTTGCTTGGACAATTGTTTGTTAGTAACTTGAAACTTTTGAGCATCGGCAGAGTTGCCGTCGGATTTCTTTTTTATGATTAGATGGCAGGGTTTACCGGCCGCCTGCAACTTCGTTGCGGCCGGTACCGTTATGGACATGTTTGAGTTCGCTATTGAGTAATGTACGGACGAAGGTACGTTTTGGGCGTCTTCCGATGACATCTGCATTGAAGAGTCGTCTCGAGAGATCGACGTCTGAGTGAGCAACTGCATTGTCGGGGAGTCGGATAAGACCGTAGAACCGACAGGCAATTTGGCGTCAGTGTCGTATTCCTCGACGCCGCTTTGCGCAGTCGGCACATAATTAGCCTGATAGACCGGCGTCTGTGATTTGACAGAGTTTATGTCTATTTGATTTTGTACGAGAGCTTGAGAACCAGCTATGTGTGGATCTGTCGGAGATTTAATGCCGCTTCGAACTCGATGATGAGGTATTGCCACCTGGCCGCAATGTTTCGCACTCGAACTGTGTTTTTGGAGAGATCTGTGTTTCGACAGCGAAGACTTGGATAAACCAGAATGATTCGACTTTGCCGCCGCTTTTCCGCTTTGACTATACGGATTTCTACCATAAGACGTAGACAATTTTCCTGAAACGATAATTTTAATTAAAATTCAAGCATAATAAAAAATATATATAATAATCATTACCTGAGTGAGATTTTGTGTAGCTCGTGTATATTTGAGATAAATTTGGATGTTTTTGAGAGACACGATGAGATATTACGAGCAATTCAGGTCGGCTCTTTTTTCGTGGTGGACCTTCATCGGTTTTAATCTGAAATTGACAACATTGTCAACACTTAAAATTATGGGCACAAATGACATTCAACGATAATATACCTTCAACGACTGATCGGATGTCACAATCGGCGGATAATCAGTTTCAGTTTTCGGTTTTAAGTTGCCGTTGACGTCATCGATGGCTTCCGCGTCTTTCATTTCTTCGTCAGACGCGTCTTCTAAGATCTCGGACGACACGAGCTGTGCGCTCCGTTTTGTTTTGTTTTTTCGCGCAATGTTTTCGTTCTCTTCCAAGGCCTCGAGGGCTGCCCGGTCCGCTATGGCCGTATAAATGGTCTGCGGAACTCCCCTGGGCATGATAGGGATCTTTCTCCTTCCTTCTTGCACCCATTCTAATTCAGTATTAGGACCAGTTAACCTGCGTGAAAGTTAAAATTTGTGAAATCAGGTTTAAAAACTAACATAATTAATTAAATTATATGCCTGGATGTGATATATGTAATCAAATTAAGAAACTAATCTCAAATGGCTCAATCAATAAAATAAAATCTGGAAAGAATGGTATATAGGTATTATAGCTATCATATCATAACTCGGGTTGTTTCTATCAAAATCCACAAGGAAAAGTGTTTCATGACTAGTACTGATAGATTAAAGATTGTCTACATATTGGCCATAATGTAGAAAAGAATTATCCATATTTTACAATCGACCGACAATAACCCTTTTGTAAGCTGACCGTAATTCCCAGAAACAAAAGAAAAATGAATATATTAACCACTTCATGCGTGAAATATTTTTAAAAATTGTTCAGAAAACCTATATTATTTTCTTCTTTTTTAGAAGTTACTCAAAAAAGCACGTTCTTTTATAAGACAATTTAAATGAGCAATATACAAAATTATTGTTCCATAAAATGAATTGTTTGCGCATTACTGTTTGACAGATCAAGTGCGAGCAAGCATTGGTCAGAACAGTGAACACCCCATGAATAACTCTTACCAACGAATCTTTTTCTGAAGATTTACTTTACATAAATGAATAATAATACAATTGAAATAAAGATTCATAATACATAATTTCATCATTAACAGATTGTTTTAAATTCTGAGAAATCAACAAAATACGCATTAGAATAATAAAATACTACTAAAAAAATCACCTAATAGGTCATACAAAAAGCACGCACATATGCGACCTCTCAGTGAGAGCGAATTTTTTACTTAACATAGCGAAATGGGGATCATTAGTATTTCATATTTTGTATATGGGTAGAAATTTGATTTCATTTAACGAGTACAAGAGAGAGCAATCTGAGAACAAATCTTATCACAAAACTTTTGAGCCATATTAAAATAACAAGCTAAGTTTCTTGCATTGTATTATTTCATCATCACAATTCTCGATTTATACTTCGATAATAATATTTTAGGTATGTAATTATTAAATTTTACCATAGTACCTATTATTTTTATATACCAATTTAATAAAAATATATGTTCTAAAAAATCTAAGATTAAAATTTTTAGAAAATAAAGACAACTGAAGTTTCAGATGAAAAGTGCGTCGAAAGCGATTTATATGAAACGTTTACATCTAGATCTGGATCTTATGAAACTCAAACCCTCGATTTGTTTCTTCAGTGTATTTTTATTCCTAGAATGCTTGAAAATATTGTAATGCAAATAAATCAATTTCTGTCAACACAATAATAATTTTAAGAACAATAGTGGAAATGGAAGCAGTTTTATCTAGAGATAATTTTACCAAAATTTAGAGTAGCATTCAATTTGATGATAAAAAAGAAAAAATAGATTACAGCAGACTAACGATAAATTGGAACCAAGTTCTTCCATTTTTGAATAATTTAACTTTGCCTTTCTAGGGTATTATTCCTCACTTATACGTATAACGGTTGACAAGTGTTTGTACTATGATGCCTCATTGTAAAATAATTGTTTTTTTTTATTGCACTACGTTAAATTTTAAAACACATTACAAAACGAAGATCGCCTCTAGAGAAAAAAATCAATCAACTATAAAACCCTTGTTTTTTTTTTATTATTTGGGAATACACAATTAAAAACTAGTCAATAATCATGAAGGCTGTTCTAGATAGTTTCAGGAACATTTACTTGTTAAACGTTGATAGTAAATTGTACAACAGTTCTATACAAGGCATCATCAGTTGCTATAACAACATATGTATGAAATAGAAAAAATAACATGATAACAATCTAGCGCACGGAGTAAAAGGTAGGCATCTTAATCGCTTCTTTGTGTACATTTTGAGTCTTTGTAATTCCTAACATACCAAATATGACAAACCTTCCTTGATAGAAGATTTCGGAATTATTTCTTAAAAAAATATTTTATTGCACAATTTTATTTGTTCATTTCCTTATGGATATTTTTTTGAACCCATGTAGAAAATCACAGAAATTTATCTTCAAAGAAGAGCCTCAAGTCAATCAATCCTTTCTTAATTTATATTTGACTATATTAATCAGAATTATTTTGACAGATGGGCAAAATATATTTTTTCAAATGTCAATAATGTTATTGTAGTGTTGTTATTGCTGCAATGCTGAATGCTGGTACAACTGGTTGATCTGTCATTCATTATCAAGGTGTTTTGGGGCCAACTTGCTTGGTTGGGCTCGCAACATTATCAGATTTCAACACAAGTACTCTGACGCTAATTTGTCGGTATTTCCGCTTTGTTTGTCGATCTGAATACTTTCGCGTCCTACATACAATTAAATAGATTCGTTGAGTTATTAATGGGGTATTCAGTTAGTAATTATTAAACAGTACACATTTGTTAATATAAACCTGGAAGTGAGTTCATATTATGTATTTTCCATAATTATTATTTTATATTTCATTTATAGTAAATTATAAAAAATAGTGATTTTTAACGTTTTATTGCTTTGATTTAATTTTATTTATTTTTTATATATTATTCGGCTTTTATGGATTTTTTATATCAATTCAGAGGCTCTCAATATTTTTTTATAAAATTAATATATAAAATATATTTTTATGTTTAATTATTCTGTATTCTTTAATTTATCGACATTATTTTCTATAAAAATCATCTACATTAAATCAAATTAAAAAAATTATTATATAAATATGTTTTTTATTTATTATTTCTTCAGTTATAAAAGTTGATCCAACTTCAGTTTCTGAACTTTTTAAAAAAAAAAAACAATTAAAATTTAATGATATCTTAGATTTTTTATTTTTCGAACATTTGATGTATTTCATTAATTATGAAAAATAGCATCAATTAAAAGGCCGCCTCTTTTGCAGTAGCCGATCCTTTTGATGACTTTTCGAATATCCCAACTATAACTTGGCGGATTTTGGTTTTTAGGTGCTCCAACATTTCAGATTTGTTAACGTAGACACGTCTCTTAGAGTATCCCACAAAAAAATTCCAACGGCTTTAAATCACATGATCTTGGCGGCCGGTTGACGTCCAAAGGGAGCCATATGAAAAACCCAAAAGCTGCGAACGCCGGCAAATTGACAATTCTGGGTCTTAGGCGACACTTTCACTTACACCAGCAATATTCTCCTTCCAGTCTCTTGAAAGTTTTCACTTAGTAGGACGATGAAATTAAACATAATCTTACTGTAAATTTTGATATACAGTTTGTATAGAATTGTTATTACTGTAAAATAATTGAACATTTTTAACGCGTTGAGCGGTGGTTAAGCGATCCATTTTGTAAATGTGTTGTTGCAAACTAACATTTGACACTTTGAACATGCGTGATTATTGACGGCTGTCTGATTTACAGCGCTGCCAGTATAGGAAATTCGAATTGGATTACCCTATATATGTATATATCAAAATAAATGAAATTATTTTGACTTTTAAATTTTAATTGACGTATCGTTAGAGTTGTGCGCTTGCTGTATGATAACTAGCAGTTTTTTTTAAAACATGCCTTATTTTGATTTAAAACTAGTATTGACAAATAAATTGAATGACATTCTAAACTTCAGTTGTTGGTTAAAGGGTTAAGGCATTTTTACCCTACTGGTTAAATTGACATAAAAATAGTCATATAGTATTACAGAGGTACACTTTTAAGTGTCGATATTGCACAATCGGTGCACGTTTTAATGAGAATCGCGCGTTTTATCGCATGTCGATGACATAAACTGGGATGGAAAACGACGTCGGACATGGAGCATCGCACTTTCGGGCTCGCGGTAGGCGTCGTACGATGCGGGTACGATCGAAACGAATTACGATCGAAACGTCAGACGCGGGTCGGGGTGCAATAGAGGTCGCCTATGCGGGAGTCTCCGCGCTAGGCGACCGGAGTACTAAAATAGCTCCCGCAAATTACTGTTCGGCTATGGCGGCCAGCAGCTCGTCGTTGCAGACGCGCCTCGCCTCGGCCTGGTGTCTCGCAGCGCCGATGTGCAGCGTCTGCCGCAGCGCCGCCAGAGTCTGCCGCGCCTCCGTACGCAAGGGCCCCTGAGCTCGCAGGGCCGACACGGTGTACGAGTACGCCTCTAACTCTGCACAACGGAAGAAAGGTTAGCGGGGACGCTCTGTCTGGGGAAACGAGGGCTAAACCGCAACGGGGGACTTCTCACCGAGTCGCCGAAGCACGCGACGGCAGTCGTCGCGCGTGGCGGGCAACATGGCCCCGCAGACCTCCGCTGTTTACCTCCGACGCCGGACCCAAGCTTTGACACTTGCCCCGCCGAGCGCGGCCGCTGCGGCTAGCGAATTCGAGCCTTTCCGGCTCGAAACTTTTACGCGGGAATCTTTTTTTCTACTGTACTCACTCTAACCGACCGAATAAACATCCGCCGACTATCGACTGAAACGTATTTCCCCTATGCGAGAGATATCTTTCATTTTTTCATTCATCTTGTGACATATCAAATTTCAGACGGCGCTAAACTGGGCTAAGCTATATAAAATAATGCACCACTATTGTCTTTGTAATTTCAAAATATACTTTATTGTAAGCAATACTCACTTGAATAATACACATATTCATATAAAATCTATTCAATTAAAATTTATCACAAGTGTAAATAAAAAAATAACACTATAAATGTATGTTATGTATGTACAAAGGTAGATTTACACTTTTACTGTGAAATTAAATATAACTAAAAAAGATAAATATTATTAATCGAGCTTAGAACGAGATGCACGGATACAAACTCATTTCCTACTCAGACATGATGACGTCAAGCAAGTGCAGCTTCTCAAACGTTCGCAATAAAACATTATATTTTTTTACATTTTTACTTGACAAATAGTACTATTAAAAAATATAATATTAAAAACATATCTATAAAAATTTAACCTAAACTACTTAAAATAAAACATACATCCATAAAAATAATCAATTTAAAAAATTGTAAATACCTACCTATCCGAGCATTTTATTACTTTATAAATTTGAAGTAAGAAATAAATTATTTTGTAATAGAGATTGAGCTAAAGTAATAGATGTGAAAAAATTGTCTGTGATAATATTTCTCTTGCTACCGTTATATGTTACCGTTCATGCACATAGACAGGATCATCTGAAGGCGAAGATAGAGGACGTGAGCTTCAAACATTAAAAAAGTACTTCAATATATAAAAAGTTTCCTGCAAAATAATATATATTTGTTATATTTTTTTATAATAACAAAATATTGATATCATATTATACTTATATTATACGGATGTTTAGTGTATTATTTACACTCTGATAAATCTGACATATTTGATAATATTTATTTTTATTCAATATTCCGTTGTAACCTGACAGGCACAAGCCCAGTGCGTTACAACGGACAAATCTGTACCGACTGAGTAAGTCAATCAGACATAATGAATACCTACAAGTAAGTATTAACCACCAGATTGAAAGTCTGGGAATATCCATATTAGTAATTATAAATTATTATGTGCTATACAATTTATAACCAACTGTTTCACACAGTTTTATTTATCGCGCAGCCCGACTGCGCCACGAAGCAGTGCGCCGTAGCTTTCCTTCATCATAAATTACCACATCATACATCAATCTTTTATTATTATTAACTTGCACCTTAAATTATTTTAGGATGAAACGTAGCTAGTTATAAACCACACTCAAGTAAAAATAGAGATTTTTAATGTACCGAACATTTTAAAAAATATACATAAAAAACTATTTTATTTGTCTCACTTGAGATTTGATAGATTTTGCAACTTAATGTAATATAAATTCAAATTAATTTTGTAAGAATAAAAGTAAGACTTACTAATATGGTGGAGTTGCAATTAAATGTTTTTGTACAATTTTTTCTGCTCTGAATTCTACACAAAATGCATTAAAATTATTATCATTTTTTCTCAAAATATAGTATAAACTTTTGAAAATTATAATAGTTTGTTTTTGTAGAATTTATAAAATATTTACAGTGTAGATGTTTACAAACTAATGAAGTTAAAAAGTTTGCACTTAGTGATTACAAAAACTTATTCATTTACTATAACATATAAAAATAATTTACTTAGAAACAAACAAACTTTTAACATCGGATTATGTAAATTAACTTATAAACTTTATAATATTCGCAAAAATTAGTAATGTCTTAAAAAAAATTTACAACGAATTTTTACAAGGAATTTGCGCAAAATCATTCTTAAAATTACGGAAAAATTAAGGTTTTGGTAGATCGAAAAGGTTGTAAATGAGTCATAAACTGCTTTTATTAAAATTAAATTTAGGAAATTAAAAAAATCACAAATAATATTAGGCTTATTATGTTTTCATATTATACAAAATATTTTAATCGCCTAGAAAAATATAACAATTCGTTAGCGTCGAAGTTCATATCTGTCAACGGACATAAATCATAACATTTTACGCGTCGCATTCCATATTATTTTGAATATGGCAACACATATCGCTTAACGTTCGTTTTGAAAATACGAATTGTTAGCTGTCAAAGCTAAAAGCGATGGATCCGGAAGAGCGAGCCGAGATTTTGCGCGAAGGAGCCGTTTGGAGGGCAATACAATGGATAGACGACGCCAGCTGCGACGGAGGAAAAATCGAAAGCAGCAAAGTTGACGCCGCCATAGAGCGTTTGTCCAACACGGCCGTCCAGGGACTCGTCCCGGACCAGATCGACTCTTTGATTTCAACATGGATCAAGCTAAAGTTGCGTAAGTAACTAATTTACTTGTCAAATCTCCATGAGAGATGGTATTATTTATTTTCAACATTTTTTAGCCCTTACTAAATGGATCAAAATTGGATGCTGCATCATACCCGAGAAGACCGTATCGGATGAAATTGTTCATCGTGTGTTACGATGGATAAGAAGCAACTGGAACGCCGAATACTTGAAAAAAATTACATTCTTACTGGGATGGTTACAAGGTTTGTTTATTTTTATTATAAATTATGATGACAAGATTTTTAAAATATCAAAGGAAAACACTATAAATAAAAACTCCACCATAAAAAAAAATATTTGAAGGGGACAAAGACAGACAAATTGCTATGAGACCAAAAGAAAGGTCATTTCGTAATTATTTGTTCGAGGAGGATAAAGAAAGAAATATTGCTGCAGAAGCTAAAATAAAATCATTTCAGAAATTTTTGTTTGACCGGAGAAATTGCTACAAGAGCTAAAAATTTTTTTGAAATTATTGTTCATTTAGGGATGCTGCGAGAGCTAAAAAAGGACACCTTAAATATTTAAAGAAATCTAATTTTAACTAATATTAAATCGATATTTGGAATTAAATAATTTAATAATTATTAAAGGTTTTATTAATAAAAAGTCCATTTGTGATCTGTTTCAACAGAACCCTTTCACCGCGGGAGATATTTTTAATATGTGGGGGGCATCTATTCATACCATACTTTTAAAAATATTATGGCTCAATAAATTCAAGTGATGTACAGTCTTAAATTATACTAAATAACCATATTATCAGGCTCAAAGGTTTATGGCCCCTTTAGGTACCTAATGATTACCGACGATTTTCTTGATGACTTTTATAGAAGCCATCCGCGGTGAAATGGTTAAGAATGTGATATGGAGAGAAAAAAATATATGGTTAATTTAGACATTTTCTCATTTTTTATTCTTCAATTTCTCACCATTTAGTAGCGAATTTTTTGAATCACATTGAGCAATATTTATACACTTTATTAACCCTTTGGAGACCTTTATCCATACATGTTGGACATTTGTTTTTTACTAGCGGCTCATATGTCCATAACGTCTGAACAATTTTTCTTTAGTTATATAAAATTATATCTTAAAATTAATATTATTATAAATAAAAATCTAAATAAATAAAACATGTTTTTTATATTTAATTTATTATCTGAATATCTACTTACATATATAATATTCCTGTAACACTAGATTTGCGGAACCTGTAAAATATATGGGTTTCTGATTTGATTAGTATCAGACTACTTTTCTGTGTTTTTTACAACTTTTTATATTTGAACAATGCAATTATTTTCGGAAACTTCTTATTTTCAAAAATCTGGTCATTATATACCTATTTTTAATGACACACGTCAAATTGACAGGTTTATATCAGTAAATCTAGTGCTAAGAAAATTAAAGTTAAATTTCAATTAATAGCGAATTTATAGTAAGACATATAAATGAGAATTATTGTACAAATTATCATGATTTTTAGAAAGTGATGTTTTTATTTTTATAGGTATATTAAAATATAGTAAACATTTTTATTGCAGGATTAATGGAACACAACTTAGTCAGTATTGACACTTTGGACATGTACTATGAGTTCTTCTTTTATCTACTAAACTTTGAGAGTGTTGTAAGTATAATTTGAACTATTAATTCAATATTATTATTTATTTTAATATTGTTTTTAGAGCATGCATGCCAGCAAATTTGTACACATCTTAACCAAACCACACGATATAACCAGAGTGAGGGTTTTGCACATTTTAAAAATAGCCAAAAGCCATAGACAATCGAAGGTTTGTTTCTTCATTTCGTAATGAATTGTATGAATATTATATGCTAAATTAAAATTAATTTCAGTATTACAATCCTCTATTTGCGATCCTAAATCTGTTCAAATCTTTCAAACCCGAATGCGTGCCAGAAAATATTCCAGTTTTTTGCATAAACACAGTGTTTCCTGTTGCTCACAAAGGAATGGTTGAAAACTTGCAGCGAGCACAAGTAAATATTTTACAAAGTAGTTTAAAGAACAATAATTACATATATATATTTTTATAGTTGCGACGCAATATAAGCATAAGTCTAACATCTGAATGTAGATTGATATGGTGGTCAGCAGTGTCGAACGTAAGATTTTTAAACTATGAAGAAGAGTCAAATCAAAACCTTATATTATATATTTTTAATCTCATTTATCGAACTAAAAGGTTACAAAGGCAGAGACGTCATTAAAATTCACAGTATTTCATTAAATGACATGCATTTTTCTGGCCAAATTCAAAGGAGGAGGTAAATTACTATTCCCCTGCCCCCCCCCACCCCACATATATGAAAACTTTTTTTAATAATATTACGACTTACAATATGTGAGAATCAATTGAAGCACATCTAAACCGAATTTTGACCAATAGGAGAGCACTAAAAACAATTATCACTTCTCAGAAGACAAAAATTCACGTCAAAAGCAATAAAATCATGTTGCACCGTCACAATGGGAACGCTCGAGCGTTCCCACTGCGACAGCGCGACACGATTTTATTGCTTTTGACGTGAATTTTTGTCTTCTGAGAAGTGATAATTGTTTTTGCACTCTCCTATTGACCGAATTCGGTTTGAATATACTTTGATCAGCCCTCTTATATTATAATTTCATAGCATTATCGGTAAGGATAGCTATCATATTTTAAAAACAGTAATATCGAAGTGCAGATTAACTATGGAGCAATATGCGAGATGCGACGCCTGTCTGTACTTCTTTTTTTTGTTTAGTTTCCCCTCAGATATGAGTTGACTTTGTTTGTATTTTGGTCTTGATCTAATGAAAGTTCTAAAACTGTGATTAGTTTTAGAGCGTTCATTAGTTTAGGTTTGGGTTAGAACAATAAATGGACGTTTTGAAACTGTCAAATTGAGTTTCATAGATAATTTAGAGCAGCACATAATGTCACTAGCACCTATCAGTTTCTCAATTATGATTAATGATGAAATGAATAGCT
Organism: Plectrocnemia conspersa; assembly: GCF_051122295.1. Lineage (NCBI taxonomy): Eukaryota > Metazoa > Arthropoda > Insecta > Trichoptera > Polycentropodidae > Plectrocnemia > Plectrocnemia conspersa. The sequence continues at coordinate 5,861,334 of NW_028277174.1, read as the reverse complement.
CTCGAACTGACTGTGTTAACGCAAATATAGTATAAGTAGGTAGTGAGACACCATACTAAATTTAAAGCCTGTAAATCAGTGACATCTATTTTATTAATAATTAACTATTATTATAGCTTGCAATCAATAGATGTCACTATGCACCACCTAGCTCAATTTTATTTTAATTATTGATTTTTGAGATAAGGTAAATCTAGGAAAATCTGATCTGTGATAATGGATCAAAATTATAAATATTTAATAGTCACTAATTCCTATAACCAAACACCATAGAAATTGAAAAACCCTAGATTTAAATCTAGGTCATTTATTAGTCTATTGTGTTGGTCTAATTTATGTAACACTGTTATCAAGTTACACTACTATTGAATCTTTATTTCACTTTAAAGGTTTTAATTTGACTCAAGTTTTTAATATAATAATATAGTATGATTTATCGACATACAGAGTTTAATTTCAGAAATCCAATAAACAAAATATGCAATCTTTAATACCTACCATGGAATATATACAATTGGGATCAAATCTGTATTCAAATAACTCGCAGAAGAAGACGTGTCTTGAGTTTCAAAAGTAATTAATATACAAAATAGTGTAATGATCTTGTAATAGTTATTAATGATTTTAAATACCTTTTAGCGAAAAAGATTTACTGTTATGTGACTTGGAGAACAACGTAGATACTCCAGCTAATATATTATCATTGCTAATTAACGATGCTGGGCTTCAAATCATTATGTTTTCAAACGATATGTTAAAATCTAGGTTTTCTCATGTACTCTACCAAACTTTGTACAATAGTTAGTATCTAATATATAACAAAATATTTAATCTAAATCGGAATATGATTTATCGTATTTTTTGTGTATAGATTTTATAGAAAAGTCAATATTGTCTTACGAAGAGAAGCAGATATTCTTGGAACGGCTTGTATTGTTAGAAAAATATTTACAGCAGGGTATTCCAGTTGTATCCAGATTTTTGGCGTTGTTCATATCAAATTGGAACGGAAGAGATTTTTGCAACGAAGTATGTGTTGATTCATAAGCTTCTTAGAATTTTAATGTTTTGTGTACTGTATACACATTTTTTAGATATTTAGCATGAGATTTTTTAATGAAATTTGCTTTGATTCATGAATTTCTTAGAATTCTATTGTATATATTATTTGTAGATATTTAGTTTATTGGAGTGGATAACGTTTGAATCATTCGAAGAATTATACGATTGCATTTTAGAGCACATTGAGATGTTGTACTTGACGAATAATGCGTATTATGGATGCACGATTGTCAATATGCTGAAGATGATGTACGTTAGAATTGTAAGTATTTGAAATTTTGTAATAAATATAAATATTACTATATAAAACATTTACTTATTTTATAAATTTTAGCACGAAAGAATGGAATCGAATGACGATAAACTATTCTTATCCAGACCGAAAAAATACAATGATGTTGATGTGCTTACAAATTTAACTGATTTTATGGACGATCTCTGTGAAAAGTCTTTCCGTGATATTTACAGTAATAATTGTTACATTTGTTATATATATATTTATATAAATATTCATTATTAAATTAAATTAAATGTTTATCTATGCTTCTAGCAAATCCATTACTACGTGATACATTCTTGGATGCTTATATAACTATTGAAAAAATGCAGAGGACCTGTTCTAAATCATTATGGACCATCGTACCAATGAGTCTTTCTTATGGTGTTTTATGTTCATTGAACGGTTTTGCGATCGATAAAATATTAGGATTATTCATAAGGTATTAGCTGAAAAAGTTTGTCCTTGAGATAATTCTTTGTTTTTTTAGGAACATTAGATCTTTTATAGTTTGTTGATATTGATTTTTTTTAACGCTTTGTTATTTTTTGTAGATATCGTTTCATCTATGAGAAGATCAAAGCGGTCGAGGGCAAAGAAAACATAAAACGCCAAATAATGCTCATCCAAAATTACAGCATGGATTATATCAACTGTCTGTGGTACGGCGAATCCATTTCAAGTTCAAGAAATAACTTATTGTTCAGCAGGATGCCCACAGCAATGTTGGAACACCTAGAGAGAAATGTTGAAGGATACAATAAATTTTTGCTTTATTGGTACCATCCGGCTTTATCACCGTATATTTACAGCCAAATACCCTTGAATATCATCAAAAAGTGTGAAACATTACAATCTGTAACAGAGATAGCACCCATTTACTCCAACTTGTCCAAATTTATCGAGATAATTGTCGAAAAAAGTTAATGTGTAAATATTTATTTTTATATTTACCAAGTTTGTGTTTTGTATAATTAGAGAATAATATATGTATAAGTTTAATTTATAGAATAAATAAAAGATATTTTTACATCGGTATACATTTTTTATTGTTTATATGAGAATACGATAACTATAATTATTGTTTGAAATAAATCCAATAGATAACATTCATAAATAATGACTAGAATATTATGTATATACAGAATGCCTTTTAATATATGTTTTAGGTTATGTGTGTATTTATATTATATTATATAAATTAATTTACATAAAGCTTGCAATCTGACAATGGTTATGAATCAAGAATACTTTCATAAACTTAAATTGTAACAGTATAAAATTTTGTTACATTGTAACATCTTATATAGAATTAGATCAATATTCGTCTAATACATTATAAATAAATTCACAGCCTTAATAAAATATATATTATGTAATAAACTTAAAGTTGGCGTAAATATATGAAGACTAAGGCAAGAATATGTTAACTAACATGATTAAGTTTTATTTCTTTTCAACTCGGATGACAAAATATATTCAGTTCTAAATATATTTTATAAAATGAGTCAAATAAATATTATAATATGTTAGTCTACATATTTTTGATGTCTCCATATGTTTATAAATCTTTGGTAACATTCATTGTATTCATAGAGTACAATTTTAGGTCTTCTGAAACATATTTTACACAATTTATCGACAAATTTCCATAATAATTTATTGTAAAATGAGACTTAAATTGTATATTTTTTATAAATATAATAATAAAAAACGTTTCTTTCTCGGTCTTTCTTTCCACTAACGAGAACGCATCATATAGCAAGGATCAGTCTTGACATTTAGGTCGCCTAATTGTTTCGCTCCGATTAATTCATCACAATATAATGTCTCATTTTGCTAAAAACCGTACATAATAAACAATTGTCTTTCATATTCATCCCTGCAAATGTTTTTATGTATCTTTTAACATAAAAGTATTATTTTAAAGGAATATGTTTTATATTATATAATTATAAAGTATTGACTGTTGGGTCGAATAATTAATAACGACCCTTTATTGTGCGGTAATTAAACGGCTTTCGTAGCTCGGCTCTTAAATCTATTTATTTTAAACACATATCTAATTGGTCTAAACTTAAAGTATAGTCCACATATGCACGTTCGGTCCGCTTTACGAGAATTGGGGGCTTATAGCGAACGTTAAACGTGGAAAAATGTCTATCTTATATACTTTTTTAAAGCTTTGTTTTAATACATCACTCCGTCTGATTGGAGCGCACAAAATTACTTCCTCGCGTTGAAGCTCATCAGTCGGTTGTGTCTTCGCAATGGAGACAGACGGCTAAAGCTCAACGTCTTCTGAATAATCTTCCATGTAAATAAATCAATGTTTCCGACTCAAGGCACCGGCGTGGAGCAGTGGTCGGTGCGGCCCCCGGCCTGCAGTCACAGGGATGCCGTCGCCGTGAAGTTCTGGCGGCGTTTGAGCACCCTCGACTTGTGCAGGTCGCTTTTGTGGCAGACGACGACGGTGCCTCCGTGCTGGGGTGGACTTCCGTTGCCCCGGCCGCCGGAATTGCCACCGATGAGGGTGCCGAGCATCTTGGACACAGAGAATTTTCGGCTCTTGGTGGACGTTTGCATGGAGCGACATTCGGTGACGAGAAACTCAAAGGCTTGGTACAAGTCGGAGCTGTTTTCGGCAACGCTGACTTCGTAGAACGGACAACCGTTTTGGATGGCTGTTGTGCGACCTTCCATTTCATCGACCTGGAGACAAATATAAAAAAAATGATTAATTTAGGCAAACAATAATATATAAATTTAGATTCAAATTGTCAGTTTGACTTATTTGAAAGACCATCAATGTTCAAAGCTTTTTTTATCAAATTAAATATTATAGTATTAATAATGCACTGAAACTCTAGAAAAATATAGAAAAGTTAAATTGTCCTCATATTGGTGCACCTGTCTTATGTTTCAAAATAATTAAATTAAAACAAATGTGAAAACGGAAGTTCTTGTTGTTAAGTTATAAATAACTCATAAACAACTTCCATGTTATATACAAAGAATGTAGATATATTGTAATATGTAGGTGTGTGTATTTCTCATTTCCTGTCTAGATTAGCTACTTATGTATACTATTATTAAATTTTATTTCTCCAAAAAAGGGGGAGGGGATAGTTTGAGAATCTACTTCTAATTAAACTTTTAATCGAATATTTGACAAATTTGCATTTTGTGCACATACATATGTGCTTTCGCACCTACAGTAATTATTCAACGCGCTGAAATCTCAAGAACGCTGAAATATTTCGTTAGCTAATAATAAGCACTTGAAGTATGCAAAAGGAGCTACTCGAGCGTCGCTCTCAGTCTGCGGCCGTCGCTCAGTTCAAATTCCTATTATTAAATAATTCCAATAAATGTGGGACGGTGTGTTTTTATTGTGCAGTAAAAATTCGATTTTGTTGCGAAAGCCTAGGATTAATAAGTTTTGTCTCTTTAATGCCAGATGATTTAGCGCACCGGACAGGCGCTGACCCAAATCTCAAGTTTAATTGCATCGATATTCTTTCTTCCTCACCTCTCTTAAATGTTCCAAATCGGCTTTGTTGGCGAGCAGCGCCAAAGGTCCAGTTCCCTGCCTAACCTTTTGTAGGTTCGACAGGATTTCCGCTGCGTGGATGAAGCTCTTCCGATCGGTGATGGCGTAAACAACCAAACAAGCGTCAGCCCATTGAACCTGATAATAAAAAATAATAATTGATTAAAAAAATTACAACGAAAATCAAAAGGGAAAATAAATATTCATCTTGGTTGGCAACAGTGAAAGTTAACGCTTCCCTACAGCGAAATTGACGTTTGATATATTGCGAACGCTTTTAATTGAATCAAAAATTAATTTGAATTTCGCTCGTCGGAAAATTCCACTCCGACGTTTAATTGTCAAAACAAATGCGTGTTTATTTAAACAATCAAGGGCGAAAAATGCGTATTATGATTAATGTGCGCGTTTAAAAAATAAATAAAAATTGCGTACAGAGGCGTACCAAAACAAAAAATTATATTCTTAAATAAACTATTTTTGTATATCTCACCTGTTCGACTGGGAATGAATCTTCACCTTCGCCAGAGACATCCACAATCTCGACTTCGAGTGGGTTGTTGTTTATTGTTATTGTTTGTCTATACAGCAAATCTGAAACAAAAACGAAATCGAAATTAATATACAGTAATTAATCCGTAATAATACAAAGAAATTTCAATCACGCGGATAGTGATATGAGTGTCCGACAGTCAGACGCCGACGTACTTATTTCTGAATGAAATTTCCCTCAATATATATATATTTATATATATATATATATATACAATAAAAAACACTGCGAATAACTCATTCCGTTGGAACGCGTCCAATACTAGCTGAATTAATTATGTTATATATCTATGTATTTTTTATTATATAATCTTCTAATTCCAAATATGCGGCATTACTCTTCGCAAATAAAGTGTGTCAAAAGTTTTCGGGGATCGGGTAATTTTACGACACACTTTGTATTTTTTCACCACCCCCTCAGAGCGCTAACCCTTCGTCGGTTTTGTGTAACATAAAAAACGGCCACCCTGTGCTTCCACCCCCCGTGGTTCGTTCCCCTAACGGTTCAACGACTCGCCTTTTCCAGCTTTCGTGAAAATCGCGATAATTTAGACTTTCCAGAACAGCAGCGTAACTTTATTAGACGGGCGCGCGACTCGTGGAAAATCTCAATCTTAAGCGACAAGACTGACGAGATCTCGAGAAAAACCTTAAACCTAAAAAACCGCTTTACAAATTGAGACAAATGCTAATCTCTAAAGATATCTGTGCGCTGCTGGCATTCGAGAATAAAATAACTTTGACGGGTTGCTGAATAATAAATGGACAGTTAGTTATCTTGGCAATGACCTCTCGAGACATTATTCCCCGATAACAAAAATATAAACAAAAATTATTCAGGTGAGCGTAAGATGAAAAACGACGGGCGCCACTCGGGACGCATAAATCGCATACCGCGCCAGAAGAGACAAATTTATGTCTTCCTCGCCGACGGAAGACAACAAAAAATCCCATCGCTTCATAATAATATATGCAGTATAAATAAGTTGCTTCGGCGCATATCGTCATCTATATAATGAAGTTTCACGTTCGATACGTGCATTTCATGATAAAGTTTGTTACGATACCTGCTCTAGTTGTGAGTTGTTATCGCGTGCGTTCGGTACATCACAAATTCGGCGTAATATGTGTGTAGAGACTTTTTTCTATATAATACTACCCCCTCCCTTTCGTGAGTTGATTTGATGGCTACCAAGAATAGGCGTAACTTTTTATGGTGTACCGCAATGAGCTTAGATATTTTGTCGAAATTAAGTTTTCGCGAATCGTGTTCAATTAATGAGGCGTTTCTGTGAAATAATTTTTAATTATAATGTAGTTCATGGCCGAATAAAGCGTTATTACAATCGATATATTAAATTTATTTGACACATCTGGCCATAAGCAATTATTTTACGAGCATTAATATAATTATATATTAAATAAAATCGCAAGTATTAATTTTGTATATAATATATACATATACCCAACATAATTATTTAATATCGAGCTTAAAATATGTTATTTCAGTGAAATCATATCGGAATACATTCACAGGTAGATATATATTTTACAGTAAAAATATAATTTATCAGGCAGGTGTTATACGGTTTCAACTTTTCCATACGTAGTAATATATACATTTACATACTTATCATTATTTATTTACATGTGATATATCAATTTTACAGTGAACGTGTATTTTTCAGTGAAGCTATGTTTTCAGTAGCGAAGTACAAATACATTTCACCAATGGATATATGTTTCTACTAGCGAAAATAAAATTTAACTGATAGGCGCTAGTGAAATTATATGCTGCTCTTAAATGGCAATGAAACTCAATTTGACAGTTGCGAAACGTCTATTTGCAGTTTAAACCCAAACATAACCCAATGTAACTTCTAACACTAATTATAGTTTTAGAACTTTCATTAAGTCAAGTCCAAAATACAAGCCATGCGAACTCATCTCTTAAGGGAAAATAAGCAGAAGAAAAAGTATAAACATAGTACACGCATCTCGCATATTGTTCCATAGTTTGTTTGCACTTCGATATTGCACAATTTTTTTTTAAATATGACAGCTATCCCTACGGATATTACTACGGACTTCTGATATAAAAGTATTAGTCAAAGTATATTCAAATCGAATTTTGGTCAATAGGAGCTGCGACGGCGACGACACGATTTTATTGCTTTTGACGTGCATTTTTCACTTCTGAAAAGAGATAATTGTTTTTTTTTGCGCCATCCTATTGGTCAAAATTCGATTTAGATATGCTTCATTCGATTATCTCTTATTGTAAGTCAAAATATTGTTATAAGAAAAATTGAGTATGAACGCTAAATAACCAAGCATTTCTACTACGAGAGCATGTTTTTATTGCTTTTGACGTGATTTTAAAAAGGGCCGTCATTTGTTGAGGGGGGAGCAGATAAGAAATTTGGCCCCCTTCCTTAAATTTGGCCAGAACAATGCGTCATTTAATGAAATACCATAAATCTTATTGAGATGAAAATATTAAAAAAATGGCCACTTATTGGATAATTTTTACCCGTCCCCCCTGGAAAAACTGAAATGACGTGTTCCTGGTAACGTGTAGGTAGCGGCTTCCTTTATGCGATAATATATTATTTATTTAAAATATAAATAATACTTTTTGTTATTATGATCCCTTGTTATGTATTCTGTATATTGTAGATAAAGATGTATTGTAATACTCTTTCAACCCATTATTTTTTCTTTGGGCCCATTAAATTTTGTCGCTCATTTTCTGGCTCGATGGACACTTTCAGAAGCTCGCAACAGCCATTGTGAACCAATATCGGATGTCAGATGTCACTCCCGCAGAGATGGGGGGCAGGAGTTCGTGGACCTCAGGGTTCGTCAAACTCGTCACAATTAAATCAATGTCGGGTTCGTCTTGCAGCCTTGTAATATTATCGAATTATAAGGGGGTGCAAGCGCTAAGTGTTGCCCACTTCCAACGTTATTTTTTTAATTTGGCCCAAACCCAATATTATTTTTAACTTTTCAGCATATTGCACTTTGACACGATACAATTACATAGCATTGTCCTTTTCACGGTGGAGCGACTATCGTCGTAAAACTACACTCGAGACGCCTTTTATGTACTCAGTTATTGCGAGTTCGAAACGTGCGCTGCATTTGCTATAAAACGATACTTTCCTTTTTAGTTCGCGGCACGTGCAGTGAACGTCCTTATGACTCTTGTTATTAGAGGGGGAGTCTAGCAGGGTAATTTCCTTCCAAATGGATTATTCGCATCTCGTCGAGCGCAATTACTAACGTAACTGATTGTTGTTCATACGATTTATATTATACGGATTTTAATCACGTTAATTATTGCTCATCAAGTGTCGTGTTTATATACTTATCATTATCATTATTTTTTGATTTTTATATAATTAATACGTTTGTTAATCAAATCAATAAATTAATGCTCATTAAGTCAATTTTCAGGTTGAACATTTTTGAATTGCCTGTTACTAGCACGATTTTTAAATCACAGTAATAAATTGACGCTCATCAAGACCTATACGTTCATTTTATGATGACAAATTTAATTGATTTTTTTATTTAGATTTAGACGAAATTAGCTGCCAGACACTATGCATATAAATTATGTTGACCTAAATTTTGATTTCTAATTTTGTACGTTATCACAATCCAAATAATGGCGATATCAATAACTCGTCGCCAGCTTATCTCTTTCCGCAATTTAATTAGTCGCGTGAGTGGTGGGTTCGTAATAAAATAAATGGCACAATTTATCAAAGTTCTTGTAATTTTTGATTAAGTTTCAAAATTTATGTGCTTGTACCTGTTGTGCGAATTTGTTGCGGTTATGATTCACGATTTGACCTCATTCTCGGCGAATTTCCCGGTGTCTCGCGGCCTCGCATTCGATGAGGCTAAAAGGATTGATTTTCACGTCCCGGATAGATGAAAACCTTGTCCCACGCGAGAGACGCGTCCCTATTATTTTCCAATGTCGAGCTTTGGCATCGGACATAATCGTATTTCCCTAAACGAATCCATCGACAAATGTGATATTTCACACGAAGCACTGACCGTGGCCGGAGAAAAACATATTTTCATAGAAAAAAAACACGTATCTATACACTTATTTTCGGGTCGGCGACCTCAGAGGGCAAAACGACACTCTTAGGACTGAGATAGCGTATCGGGCAAAAATATACAAAAATTTCGGCATAGGCAATAATGCTTTTATTGCTGGCAAACAAACGGCATTTCCCCATTCTTATCAGTTTGTTTTGTTTTTATATATCGTAAAAAGCGTTGTTTTTTTTATAAAAGTAAAAATAAAACCCCAACAAGAGTGAAAGCAACGCATTAAAAGTATCGAATGATCGTTGAACTTTTCAAAGTACAATCGCATAGTACTCGAAAAAGCGATATCTCCAAACGCTTGATATTTAACAAAGCTCTGCGCTTGTTATTTAATATTTTTAGTCTTTGATTAAATGCTTCTCGAAAACAAATAACAGGAGCCGGTAAAATTGAGAATGACATACACGATTTTCGCATTAATTGGAAGCACTACAATTGTAAAAGACTTGTTTACATTTTAATTCAATGTGACGATTTTAATCCGATTCAATTACATCGCGAAGTAGGCCTTTCAATTTAAATTCGAAGAAAAAGGGAACATTTTCTAGGAAATTATATTTGACATTTTGTTATAAATTAGTTATGCGAATCATGTTAAATTTATTAGGCGTTTCGACGAAATAAGTTCAATGTAGTTCATGAACTAAAAAGCGTTTTTATAATCGCAATTTTAAATGAACATATTATATTTAGATTGAATCAAGATTTTTAATTACAATTCAAAGAAAATTGTATTTTCATTTTCATTAATGAAATAGTTGCATATACGTTTATATTTTATGGTTGCATATACGTTTATTATTGAAGTTACTCACTTTTACTGTATATTATGTTTTTTAAAAGAAGTTTAAAAAACATGCATAAATTTTGATATTTTTTTAAACGCTTTATTATAATTTAGAGATTGACATTATAGAAAACGCTTTTACACCGAGATGTCAAAATATTAGTACAAAACAATTTATGGCCGATTTTTATTATTATTCGATCTTACGAGTGAACGGCGAAAATTTCACTCGTTACATCGGAACGCCCCCTTTCAGCGAAGAAAGTTTCGAGCAGGAGTCATCGTCGTGACATTGGACCGAACGCTTCTGAGAAGTTGAAATCGAGGAATGCATTTCGCAGACGGCATTTTGCGGCGCCCGTTTCGTAATACGCAGCGGCCAAACCGAGCGACACAAATAGCTGGATAGCGTCGTTCTGCTCTGACGGGACACACTGTCCCTCTCGTTCGTTGGGCTATCCCATCTCGCGGGCCGGGATGACACACCCGACGCGAGCGCCGTGAATGAATTCCTAAAACTAATTTTGAAATGCGTACCGCGAACTATTCGCATTCATGAAATTAAACGCGAGGGCGACTTGCTTTTATCGATCAGTGCTGCCAATAGGCGAAAGTGAAATCAAATACCCTTTTAAGTCGGCGTTGATAGTTTCATGTTTATGTTTAAAGAAAATTTATAAACACAGAATATAAAAACTACAAACCATACAATAATTATTAATAAATCGTACTATATTACAATAACCTGAATAAAGTACACCAATATATAAATAAATTTAAAAATAATAACTTTATTTATTATGAATGGATAATACAAAGCAATGTTTTGTATTAAACATCAATATTATTATAATTATTAATAAACGTAGTTTCAAGACTTTTAAAATTGTAATAAGTTATAACAAAAATACAAAGTTTAATGGTTGGTTTAATGATTATAATGTTAAATAACAGATGTTCAAATATATCATTTTATCTTTTGAAATAAAAACTAACTGTAATTTTAAAAATATAGCTGATCATTTATTGTGTTCTGTTGAAATATTTAAACAGTTAGATTAAATAAGTAAACCATATTTAATTACAAATAATTAATAAATGTTACATTTTTCTAAATTTTATTATTAGTATATATGAAAAATATGACGAGAGTAGTTATTTTTATAGTTTAGTTAAGAAGGAAGGATAAGCTAGTAAGCTTTAACTTTTATTAGCTAATATTTATTTACAAATAATTGAACGATTTTTTACAGTTTGTATCTCTAATTGCGATAAATATATTAATAAATAGCAAAAAGCTCAGATAAACTCCGACATATCGGACGTTTTATAGACATGTAGATGCAAATTTTGATAAATTCAGTTATTTTTATATATTCCGAATGCCGCGAGCTACGTTAAATTAAATTTGTCGTATTCCCCTTCAAGTCAATTAATAGATATTTAAAAATACGATAAACAGTTTGCAGTAAAAGTCTATGGTTAGATTTATTTGTGAATATTTTCCGCTGGAAAATTGGATAAAATTTTCCGATTGCGAATCGAGGGTGCGGGGTAAATAGATTGGAAATTGCGGAAAGTTTTGCAGAACAGAAAAAAAACTGGGGGGTTTCAGTCGGCGATGTGGAAAAACCGTGAATCAAACAAAGTACGGCAAAGATAAATTGGACGAAAGCGTATTTTCGCTATCGACATTAAAATAGCGAACAATGAAATTTTGTACATGACGAGTCGAAAGAAAGCAAATAGATGATCGACTTTATTTGATTTAGTAATTACAAATAAGCCAAATCACTATATAAAAAAAGGTATATAGTTAGAAGATTTCATCAATATAAATTATATTTAAAATACTATAATATATGTAAGATACTAAGAAATATATTAAGATGAAATGATAGTGTATATAAAATAACAAGAAACTTTCAATAAAAGGGGAGTACACAACTTGATGTTAGAATAAATTTTTAATAGAAAAATCTGTAATGAAGAGTGCTAGAAGAGAAATTCTGTACAAATAAAATGAAATACATATATTATAGCATTATTATAAATTTATTTATCTATGAAAATGTTTGACTTTCAAAAAACATTCGACAAATCTTGTCATGATATTTTTCTTCTTCTGAAATAAAGCGACTTTCGGTTCTTGAACAGTTTTATTCTATATGATTTAGCCCATCTGGGGTACCGCAGGGATACTGTTTGGGTCCGTTGCTCTTGCTTCTCTTTATTAATTAATAACGGATATTCTTATGGCCTAATGTTTGCTGTATTTCAGAAGTGTACATAGGTATGTTTGTAGTTTGTGATATGATGCCATGCCGTTCAAAATTCTGTTGATGACTCAGTTTAGACTAATCGCGTGTGGGTTCGATCAATTCATTTAGAGGAGAAATACTTCTTTTGCAAGAATTTTTATGTTGGTTGCACAACAAAGACATTCAAAGTACTATTATTATTATTACCCGGGTTTCCACGGTGGTTATCCAAAGGGAATATTCACTATTCTTTAGATTAGTTTCTTAGCTTTTTATGGCGTTGAATAAAAATATGTAGGAACCTCCACTCTGTGATTAATTTTACCTAATTATTTCGCGTATATTATTAGTAAAAGCCATTAAGGAAACCTGCCAAGTCATGATGGCCAGATTTCTAATAAATAAATGTACAACTAAAGTGTATAAGTGGCTTATATCTAAAGTAAATAAATAAAGTATATTTATAACAGTCGGGGTGGCGCCCGGTGCGGACGTTAAACCTTCGGTAAAAATGCGGAAACTTCCATCGCCGCATTCCGGTCGACGGATTATGTCGTTACCGTCGCTCGTTAGCGTGATGAATCGCGCGGTCCAGCGATCTCGTTTCGTTTCGTCGCGCCCTTTCGACGAGTTTCCGTAAACACGCGAATGTCGTTACATCGCGAGCGTTGAAAGGGCGCGTGCGAAAATCTCCTCGCGTTGTCTATGGTCGCGGAGGTGGCGATGTTGCCAGCGCAAAAAAGCAACCTCGGAGCGTTGAATAATTTGAGAGTTGCGATATTCATTTGTCAACGATTCAAATTGAAACGTAAATACGGCCGCATAGGCGCCAGCGCCGAACGAGCGTTTTGTCCGAACAAATAAATCATTTATTTGAGATTCTCTAATAAAATATTGACGCAATTCATGGAAATAGAATCTGTTATCGATTTGCGATAACAAGGTAATCCGCGCAACGTGGATATATTGGCGTTATCGCGTTTTTTTGCGATTTGTCGGCGTTCGGACAAAGCGTTCGCCTCTTTTTGAACTAGTTCAGCAGACATGTCTATAAAGTGTTGGCAAACACTCATGCCAATAGAGCGCCGGCTTGTGCCAATTTTATGCAAAGTGTCTCACTGTAAGTTTCTATAGCAATTAACGCAGGCGTCGAGGAACTATAATACATTTTATAACCAAAAATATCAGTAATTTTTATTAAAACATATATACAGGTTGATCCAATTCGAGTATTATATGTTGGCAGCACTGTAAATCAGACAGATGTCCATAATTATGCATGTTCAAAGTGTCAAAAGTTTGTTTGCGGCAACAGATTTACGCTCAACCACCACCCAATGTATTAAAATTGTTAATTGTTTTACAGAAATATCAATTCTGTACGAACTGTGTATCAAATTTTACGGTAAGATTGTGGAAAATTTCATCGTTCTACTGAGCGAGGTTCGCAGCTTTTGGGCTTTTCTTATGGCTTCCTTTAGCGAACTTTGCATATGGACTTGCACCTACACACGTATAAAGTTCAGATAACACAATAACTGACAGCGAAGAATTTAAAAGAAGTAAAATTGCTCCATATAGGGTGAGTAAAATTCTCATGTGTTTTATGAAAAACCAATACATGCCCAAAAATTGCCTATTGTTTCGTACGCATTGTGGTCAGATGGCGTCATTGGGCCTTATTTTTTTAAAAACGACGAAGGTCAGACTGTAACAGCCAATGGTGAGCGCTATAGGCGCATGATAATCGATTATTTTTGGCACGAAATCGAATATTTCTAACAAGAAAAGTTTAAACATATCTGCGATGGGAGTTACTTCCGCATCTTTTGCCATGATTTAGCGCCTAGTGATTCTGCGAGTTAAACATTTTTAGTCTCAAACTTTGGATAAACAACACTTCACAAAAGTTCTCGATGAGTATTACATTAAATTTTAAATAAATTATGAATGAGTGGAAAAATTACATGTAAACTCTGATACATCGCTGTACTTAATTGCACCTATATCACACAGGACTTTCAAAATCATTTTACTGGGTTACTGCTAATAGGATTAGTTTCGCAAATTTATAATTGCTTTAATGTCACACGCCTTTACAGCAAACAAGGTTTAGTGTCTTCGCAAAAAGAAAAGGGGCACGTGTAAGCTGCGTGTCAATTTCAAGAGCACAAGGGCGGATTAGGGGTTTCCTTGGATTTAGGCACGTGTTGGCTGTTATTTTTTAAAGCACGTGTACAATTAACAAGCCGCTTTATATAACTTATCCAAATTGCTAGCGTCGGTAGAAATATAGATGTAAACACAAAGGGTCGTTTAGTGATGTTCGTATGATTTCAAGAATACGTTGCGGGGGTCATGTTTGTCTCATCAAACGCGAATTTACCGTCTCGTAAAGCGCCGTCCTTGACTTAGTAATATTTTTTCCGGAAAATCCAGGCCATTTTATATGTATATTGCGAGACTGTGTTTAGCGCGGCTTACATAAACGCAATATACATTATATTTTCGACAACCAATTTATCCCTTTGCTTTTCGAGCTTTTCGGGTCAAGGGGAAATCCCGGCATATTCATTATCAGCGCACGTCTCCAGACAATGAGTGGAATTATCACGAAAATTGAACGAAAAGCGCCAGGGACGAAATGGAGAATCGATCTAACGGCTACGGCCGCGCTTTGTTCGCCAGGACGAAAAGTATCAAAGCGGACGGTTATGTGCCAAGGATTTTTTCATTTTGATGGCCCAAGGTGAGTTTTAATTGCAAGTCACACGGCCCATTTGTCTTCTGGTTATATTCGACCGTTTCGGTAAATTTTCATCAATGTTAACAATGTGAACATTTTCTTTACAACATAGCACAATTGTTTTTTTTTTATTTTATAGAAAATCGCACACAATACAACGACGCTAAGAAAACAATAATTGAAAAAGTAAGTAATTTAAAGCTTCATTTTCCACATAAATATTAAGTTACATAATATCTACCGCAGGAAAGGTCAAACTTTTTGTACTTTATACGTTCGTTAATGTACGTTTGCTATATTGAAAAAAATCTATAAATTACTTATATTTTCGAATTAAAATTATGCAGCTGTGGACTTTTTCAATAATTAGAATTAATTTTTTCTTTATCTATTTTAAATCAATATTTTTAATTTAAATATTTTTTAAGGTAAGTTATTATCATAATAAAGCCCACGTCAACAGCAAATAAATGAGTCTTTACAGCAATAATGATTATTAAAATTAAACTTTGTACTTATTTTGGTTTGATACATATAATACTCTATTATTATTAAATTGAATAAATAATATTGATACGTTTTATTATTAACATTAAAATATGTACGTATGAACTGTATTTTTCGATTCATCTTTGCTTTACGAATATATAAAAATATGTTACCACTTATTATTCGTAATTCGATTAGTTGAAAATAACGAATATTTTGAAGCTCTACTTATTAGGTTACAGCTAACTTAATGTGCCCTTTTAACATGAAAATGTTCTCTACGTATGTATACAATATTATAATACATTCAAGTCTTGTTTTACATATTTTATTCTGTCTGTATTCTTGCGGTCGTATCCCGTTTATTATTTGTTCTTGGCTTACTTTTAACTAAAGCCTCTTATTGTAAAATAATATTTTATTAATTCGAAAATTTTAGTTCATCAAAACTGGCATTAAAATGTCAACCAAGAGCTTTGCTATACAATTCGTTGAATTCTCGGTATAGCGTCTATTTCTTAAAGTACCAATTGCATTGACTTTTAACTTTTAAGGCTCTAAAGAGTCGCGATCGCGTTCCTTATTCTTGTCCGTTGCGACCAGGATAGCAGCGCTCGAGAACACTCCACTTGCCATCCTGCTTTAAAAAAGGCTTGTAAAACATAAAGATGTTTTCGGCGGAGAAAAATCTATTCATGGTGTGCATTATATTTTTTTTGTTCAAACATCTAGTGTGATTTAAAAAGTGTGTGCATGAATGTATGTTAGAGTTAATGTATTGTATATGTATGTATTGAAATGCTAAAAAACTTGTTTGTATAATGCCTAATATGGCACATTGGGAAAACCTGTCAAGTCACAATAGTCACAATTTTTTTCTGACTTTATATTTCTTACTTCACACTAATTTACACTTTATAAATGTATGATATTCTCTATGAGCTATTATTATAGATTTTTTATATCCAATAAATAAATCACCATATTTATTAATGAGATTAGGAAAATCTAAGAAAACCTAATTTGTGGTGACCGATCAGAATTATAATTATATAATAATCACTAATTTTGATCATCCAGACACGACAGTATTTGAAAAACAGAAAGGTTTATTCATTGTTCAGTCTTAAGACAAACATACTTTATGTTTAAAGTTAATGGTGTTAAATGTTATTCATTATTAATTTATGAAAATTACTTCATGTCTTATTCACATCTGATAGTGTGCAAGTAAAACGATAATATAAATCTTTGTAGCAAAATACTTAATATTCTTGGGGTGTTTTATACGTGATATACATTCATATTAGATCTCACGTTATATAAGCTTTTCTTTTACGTTATCTCAAAGTTATACACACCGCTCATCTTTGTCATTTTTCGCATATCCCAAAATATATGTAAGCATTTAAAAACTCAATAAATGCTTTTACAAACCCAAGGGAATGGTTTATATAATACATAATATTGTTTAAAACCATTGACATTTAAAAAAAATACATTAGTTTTCATAGGGTAATTTATTAAATTGCCTCTCTATTTAATCAACCATTAGACAAACGTGTGAATTCTCTCAGTTTGTTTTATATTATATAATACGCCCACTGGCAAGAAAATCGTGCGAATAGCAAACTTTCCAAAGGACAACCGTACACCCTTATCTCCTCGGTCGTGGGCGCGTCCGTGGGCCGATTCGAACCCGGATAATTAATCGCCATTTTCTTGGTCAGCTAAGCCAGATGAAACGCAAATACACACACCGGTGGACCAATCCGATGTTTTTTCGCCGGCCTGTCTAAATGGACCGGCCCGAACGTTCGACGCCGGTTCAAAGATCCGAGACTGTGTTGCAATAGTCGATCATTCGAAGTTCGATTGGCGCAACAAGCGACGAGATAAATCTTGCGATTGGCTACGAGAAAATCGTTTACTACCAAGAACACTCGTAAACGGCTCGGGAAAATGTGGCGTGGAAAACGCGAGCGCCGTGTTTAATTGACAAGGCTGAATTTTATAGCGTTACGATTGTAACGTTACATTGGCAGTTCATATGTTAGAAATGTTACATTTAAATATAATTACATGTTTAGTGTATAAAAAAATACATATATAAACATACAGTATTTTTAGTGTTTAAAAAACATTGACAATTTGCGTAACATTTTGTTTATTTATTTTTACGTAAATATGACGTCATTATTTTCATTTTACTTATTTTGAAGTGTAAAAGTAAGTTTAAAATGAAAAAAAAAATAGCTTACCACTAAAAAAGGACCAAAACAATAACAGAAACGACGACAGAAAATATGGAATAATTGGTACGATAAGAAGCTATGTAAAGTATGGATACAAAATATGAAAAAAATTATGGTTACCGGTTTAAAAACAAGTTAAACTAAATTTTAACAAAATTCATACACATATAAATTTATTTAAGCAAATTAATTCGAAAATTAATGCATTTGTTGTTTCCTTAGCAACAAACAAAAAATAATAAAATACAAGATCGAATAAAAGAGGACGTAGCTGAAAAGTCTGCGGCGGCTTGGATAAGATCAAGATTACGCCCTAGGCCTAGATTATCCTCGGCAACCTTTTTTGACTGCGGGTCAAAATAATTAAACTGTGACCATTAAGAAGACTATTCGGGTAAGTGAATATTTTTGATCCTAACAACCATATATGTGGTCTGGTCACATATATTTAAAAAAAAAAGATATTGACAGAACTCAAATGGGTCACTTAAAATCATCAAACGGAGCATTTGGTGACCCACGGGGCATAGGTTGCCGAGCCCTGCCCTAGATGATGATCCCAACGGTGTGGTGGAGACTTCGGCAAACGAGATGCAAGTAAGATTTTTTATAAATAGCTAGTTGCGGTACCTAACGATAGTGAGGGACTGATATCTACAACATATGTACATATTATACATACAAATATTTATAAAAAATATTGTTTTGATATAATTTTACCGATAAGCAAACAAAAGTCTCGATTCCCAGGAATTTTTGAAACTTGATTTTGTGTCGTTTAACGAGACTTCAGAATCGATAGTTTCAAATGAAAAATAGCCTAGATTGATAAAAAAGGTTATAGTAGAGTCCTTGCAATGGTGGCAAGTGGTGAGTTTTTATTGTTGCCTATCAAAATGCGCGAGTCTCTCTGGTCTCTGATTTTTCAGATCGTGGTACTGATTTCATTCGATCACTCTCCTCGCTCTCTTTGAGTTTTATATACGTTTAATTTTAGTAGCTTGGACGAATGAGTGGAAAGGTGTTATGTTAAGCTCTGCCTATACACGCTCTCTAATGAAGCAATAGCGTCCCGGGTGGCTCTTTATAAGCAAAACCATTGTGAGGTAAAGGAACATGTTCGACGCATTAACAAACAGTAGTAGTTTTTGCTATGTTAATATTTTAGTTTCGATGTATATTGTTATTAAATAAAAACAATAACACATTGTGCCTTTTATATAATATAATATTTGTCGTTTGGAAAATGTAAACAAATGTTTTTTTTTTGCTTTTCCGTTAAATTTATTGTATAAATTAATTAACGACGCCATAATACTTCTCTTGTGCGTTTTGTTGTGTCGTCAAACTGTACTGTAAGTACATCTATAACTCACAATCGTTTTATTACGATGCTTTTTCAGTCGTTCATTACAAAGAACGGCTTTCGTTTTAAATCTTGAACAACGCTCGTCGACTAAATATTCGTGGCTTTGTAATTATTTGTGAATTCTCTGTAAAGAATCGTAAAAAGAAAAATATTAAAGCCCTCCTGGTTAATTAGCCCGTTGCCACGTGACGCTGTTTACACCGCCCCGATTTTACAAATAAACACCCTAATGTTCGATTATTACAAGGGTGAATAAACTGTTAACAATAAAATTACGTCTCAACTTTTGCTTGACATTCCCGTAACATTGAGGGGTTTGTTTATTTTTTATCGCGCACAAAAAAATAAAATAAAACGCCAATGACCCAATAATAAAACGTTAGCGTTTCGCAACAGGAGGAGGAATAATATCGTTTATCAAACTCTTACAAAACATAATAATTGTGCTTGGTGCCAAAATCATGTCTGTATCATTGAGATTTGTTCCGGCGTAAAATTATCATATAATAAAAATACCTAAAGACTTTTTATGGTCGTGAACGCACCTATCGATGAGTAACGTGTTTGTATATAATAAATTTGTTATTATATACAATATACCTATCGGGGAATAGATTTTGGCTGAATCACTAGCTATTTTAATCAGCTATTTTGGATTACTTTGTAAAAATAAATGGCTTATCTGACAGGTGTTTGCCTTTAACATCGACGCCGATCAGTCTGATGGTTATAATGTAAATATATTCTAATTTATAATTTTGTAACGAGGAATGGGTTATATCATCGTTTAATGGAACATTGAACATATCCAGATTCTAATCTTATTATTGTTACTGATTTATCGACATTTATCATTTTTGAAGAAATGAGAGACTGAATATTTATCATATCTCTCAGGTACATTCTTAGACATGCAGGGATGGATTTACCCATAGCCTATAGGCTAAATATTTTTTTAAACCAGTTTCTCAAATAAAGTATTTATAATGAAATTAGAATTGATTGACTATCAATGCAACGAAAATAGCTCCACGAAAGCTGTTGTATTTTTATTATAAATCCATAATATATTTTGAACGAACTATTAATAAATCATGCGATTATTTATTTCTCAATGGCCTCGATATTAATGTTTTATTGCCAAGCATCTTAAGATGATCTCAAAGAAGTCGCAATTCAAATATCAATTGTGTTTTTTTATCTCCGTTATTTTTAAATTCTATCTTTAGTCGATTATTAAAATTGATATAGTTCGAAGTTATGTTTACGTTTGCGCATATACAATAATCACGCAAATCAATGTGTATATCCAATACAGATGCTGAAGTGCGTCAAATCTTCACCGATTAATTATTTTGATCGATTCCTGAAATATTTTTTATATACATACGTCAACATTACGCTCGCCTTAGTAATCCTTTATTTTTATACAATTTTCGAACCGAAAGCATGAATGAATCCATCTCTAAATTCACAACGCAATGGACTTAGCTCATTAACTGTTCACGACGTCATGGATGTTCATCTTGTTTTCGCTAATTCTATTATTCACTTCATTTTGTTTGCCAAGCAGAAGCGCACCGGTAAAATGTAGAAAAACGTATCGAAAGGAGAAAAGAATTTTCTTCCTACGCGGCATTGAAAATAAACGCGCTCGCACAATAGAATAGAAAATCTTCGGTGTTATGGTCTCCGTTGAAATTTTGCCATGACGAATATAATATCCCGACGAAAACATAACACAAATCCACTTCTTAGTGTTTATGCGCTGTTCATTTAGATTCCCTACGTTTTATTCAATACTTTGCGAAGCACAGTACTATGATATAAATTATGGTGAAATCGTACATGTGCGATTCATGTTATTAACATCTGTGACGTCCAATTTGCCCTTTATATCAAAAAATACATTTTTAGTACTCAAAGTGAAGCAAAGTCCTTTATATTTTTTCGAAAAAGAAATATGTATGTTTCGGCAAATATTGCTGAACTACCAGAAATAAAATTATAAATTCTATTTTTATGCGATTGTAGATAATTAATGCTGTAACAAAAGTGAATAACACTGCCGTCTTAATGTCAACAACCAGCTAGTATGGGATAAAAAAATAGTGAATGAAGTTGGTAAGCTATTTCTATTCCTCCCGCGGGCGAATTAAGCATATAAATAATAATGTACAAATATTTCGCACTTTGTACTTCTGCCAAAAAACGAGATAACTCAATTTCTGTAAATTAAATTTACACGTTAAATTTACCTGCATCGTTATATTTCTCCTAAAAGTTTCGTTTTTTCCGATATAGGCATTCATTCATTTTGAAATATTTTCGGTTTGAGCAAATACTTTGATCACGATATTTAAATAATTTGCTAAAGCAAAATACTTAAAAACTACGTGTTTATCTTTTCCTTACTGTGATGTACACAGAGTGTACATGTCATATTATTATGTGGATATCTATATAAATATGTCGAATAAAATGTCTATATTTAAGTATTCCTTCGTGATACACTGATATATTAAATTATTTATTATTATATATATATATATATATATATATATATATACAGCACTTTTTTTAAACAAAAAAGATGCCGGAACTCATTTTTGTCAAGCGTTTTACTAAAAAAAGTATATTCAAATATCATGTATATTAAATTTACAGCAGATTTTCCAATGCCACGAAGCGCATAAAAAATTAAACAAAATTTATATGAGATATTTATATAATTAAAAATTAATTGATATGAGAGTATTGATCAAAGTGTATTCAAACCGAATTTTGGTCAATAGGAGGGCGCAAAAACAATTATCACTTCTCAGAAGCCAAAAATTCACGTCAAAGGCAATAAAATCGTGTCTGCGCCGTCGCAGTGAAAAAACTAAATTAACTGTATCTTAAAAATAAGATTTTTTAGGGAAAAAGTATTGATGCATAAAATCATTGCGTAATTTTTTTTGTAATAATTTAATATCTCGTTTTTGTGAATTTAAGCAATCCAAAAATGTTTATTTTAATATTACAAAGTTTGGCAATCCATATTTATATGAATCATATTAAGAAAAGTGTGATTTTAAGTTTGTATATGTTCGATCTCCCGCCGTCGATAAAGCTGCGATTATTATTTTTCACATCAGCAACTCCGATTGTTTAACGAAACGTCAAAATGTGAAAAGTTGATTTTCGTATGACGTTTGCTAAGATCCCTTCTTTGCGTCGTCTTTTTGAGAGACGAGGGCAAAAAAATGTTTGATATGTACAAATGACTACACGTCGAATGTAAAATTGTACAGAGGATGTTTAATTGGCGCCCGTTTATTTTCGGTGTTGCCACTCGTTTATAATGGCGCTTGACAACAGGCGAAATATAGTCAGACCTATTTATTTTCAAGAAAATCTAACGAGCTTTCAACGATTCCGCACAAAGTGTATATTTTAATAAATTTATAAAGAGACGGCACAATTTTCTCTAACATTTTAAATGAATACTAAAAAGGCAACTTAATCTAAAAACAACTCTCGGGATAAATAGTATATTTTTACAGATAATTCATATTTATCTCAATTCGTAAATTTAATCGCCAACCACAAAATACATCCGGTTGTTAAAATTCTTAGAATCGTTCCAAAATATAGAAAACTCGTAAATAAATCGTTAACTCTGTTTCGGATCATAATTTTTGCTAAATCGAAGAAAATTTGTTTGTTTCTGTGTGCGTGTGTGGAAGGCATATTAATCTCGAAACACTCTTAGGGTGAAGGACGTTCATAGTGGAGGGTTTCTGAAACTTTTGTGGGGGTAGATGAGATTTACGGTGTCAACGTCCCGCCGGAAGTAGACAGTAGCTAATTTACTCCGTCGAATCGAACGGAAATGTGGTTATTGCTCAAATAGAATCAATCCAATTTACAACCGCATAATTGTTACATAAAGTCGAAAATCTTTTATATTATATTAAAAAATATGCTCACCGGTATTCGATCTGTATTCACCGATGAATCTTCTTGTGAGGTATCTCACGGTGAGCGCTGCAAAAAAAAAACAAACGCGTTATTTACTTGGTATTTCGTTAAAAGAATTTTCTTCAAAGGATAAATGCGTAACTAAAAATATATTTTTATCATAAAACAACGAAATATGTTTCCATATTAATGTTAAAAATAAATTAGACCAAAGAACACGTCATTTGCATACATTGCGTTATTTTTCTACACGTGTAAATTCATAGATATGGGATAAAAATTACCTGATTTTCCAACGTTTATGTTGCCGAGTACGGCTATCCGCACCCTAGGGATGTTTGCGTTTTTCTCGTCGGTCTTCATCCTCAAGATCTAAAAAGAAATTCCATCATTAGTGAATTCGTTCATATTATAAATGTTTAGACTCGTTTCAAACAGTCGCGCTGAATTGTAGGAATAGTTGATGCTATTTTAATTATTGTTTATTTATTTTATAATTTAAAATAGCAGAGATGTACAAATTCCTACTCGATGCTATTATGTCAAATATTATTTTAAACTAGCGTTGTTTTTTTTTTCAAGTGATCCTCGCATATCCAGTAAAGCGGCAATATAAGACATGTTGGGATCACGTTGAATTATTCATGTATTGTACACACGTGCTCGTGTGTCTATATATGAAAGCTTTCAGCGATTTTAGCAAATGAGTTTTGATCGGTTGAAGGTCGGTCGCGGTTGAGTTTGTTGTTTGTGGACGTTTATAATTTCTTTGTTTCGACTTATGAGGAAATTTACAGCTTTAGATGTTGCTGTAAAATTTACTTTTAACTGGCGTTTGTATAAAATATTTATTAATTATTGGTTTTTCGAGCTAAATACCGTTTTGTGAAATATTAATATTATAATTCACAGTTCAAAGAAAAATCATTTGGGAATAATATTGCTGGTTTATGGGCCATGAAAAATTAACGTCGATCGAGAGTAGTGCATCCGACAAAGTCGGATTATGTTCGTTTTTCTCGCTCTTATTGCCAAAAATCTCCAGTGGCGCCACTCGACGGCACGCTTGAATAAATAACCTGACAAATCGTCCACTGTCGCGTTTTAATAGCGCACCGAAATTATTAAGCGTCCGCGTAAAAGGAAACATGCACCGTTTAAAATTTATCACATTCCGCACAAGTGTAGTATTTCGGGAAGAACAAATATCAACGGAGCACAAATAATTCCAGAAATATGAAAACAATCCTTCCCCCCTCTGTATATTTTTTTTACCAAATTGCTCGATCTTGTACAACACTCCACGCTCGCATAATCACATTTCAAAAATGCTTTAAAAGTCGTTCTCCCCCGAGTGGAAATTCTCGTCACAAGCACTCGACCGTAAATTCCGAATAATATGGCATGAAAGCGAATTTAGTAAGCTGATATTATTTTTAATGTCATGTGTTAATGTGGGTCGCTGTTATCTTATATTTATAATAAATAAATTATATACTCTCATTAAATGACGAAAATCGCACGCGTTCCCTTTAAAATCTTTATTTAAGAAATGGGAACATATTTTAGTTAGTGCTATTTATTTACTAATAAAAAAATATATAATAATTTAATCATTTTAATTATCGAATTTCGATATAGGGTAAAAGATAAATTTATTTATTTATTCTTCGACTCTTGCCTAATGTGTCATTACAGTCGTCATTTACGTCCTGACGGTATTGGAACACGGTCTCAATACAGCGGCTGTCAACCCCTTAATAAATTAATCGAGAGAGTTGTAAATAATGCGTAATGGCGCATGCATCCAGGCGAGATCCCGAAATGTCCGGTTTTAAAGCGTAGGTCGGAATGTGCGGTGGGATTGTGGAATTTCGGGCCGAGCATCTGGACCGCTTTTCCGTACAGCGAATGATAATAATTACGCGTCTACCTAATAGTACTATTAGTTTCACTGAGGGGTAATACAGAACGCACTTAGCCTAATGGTGACATGATTTTTATTATGCAGTAAATTAAAAAATAAATAAAGTCATGTTTTTGGCATTTGATTCTATAGTGCTCGATTCCTCCCTCTTTTTAATTTATTAGCCGTCAAGCGTCAAAGGCAGCGTCCAGGGGTCGCAATAAAAATAAATTCAAGTTCATGGCCGAAAATCGATCGGTCTATTTCCGTAATATAATTTTATTAAAAACACAAGCGCTATTTAAACAAAGCGCAATTTTAACATTTACAGAAAGATTTCGCATCGTGGGCGTCGTTAAATTTTAGCGTAAAATCGCTATTGTCCCTCTGCGTACACGCTTAATTCAGGCAGAGCGAAATTAATATCGAAAATTGCGTCACGCACTTTCGGGAGAAACGTCAAAGTGACAGCTGTCGGTGATGAAATATCAAATTTGCCGCAGTCATGCGTTTGGTCGTAACGATGTTGATTTCGTCCATTCGAATTCGGGGGGCGAGTAATAATGCTTTCGTAGGCAAATGGGTCAAAATCGCGCGTGTTTATGTTTGAGACGTCGACCGACGAGGGCGACCTTCAAATGGGCGTTTGCAGCCAAGTTTCGGGTCATTGTTCCAACTGGGAGTGCAATTTTTATTTTTATCGATACATACGAGGCACGCGTCGCTGAGAGAAATGCGTAATGCACAATGCTGAGTGATTTGCTATATGCATAGCATCTCAATCTCAAAAAAATTGAAGCATTTTATTATTATTTTTTAGAAACATGTTAACAGATATAGAGGTAGTTTTTAGGGTTCTTCTTCCGTTGTAACATGACAGGGGTTTGGCGAATGCATTATAACAGGGTAGTGGGACAATAGCCTTAAAGGCTTACAATCATAGATGTCACTATTCATGATCTAGCTCGATTTTTTAAATTATTTATCCGTGGAATTAGAAAAATATAGGAAAACTTAATCTATGATATTTATATTTAAAACTGTAGATAATTTTAAAACAACAGCTAAATCACTCTGTTCAATGCTAGGTTAAGCCATTTGAACATTTTCTTAAATTGAAAAGATCATATTTCATTAGAAACAACTAACGACATTTTTATCAAGGATATGCGTGACACAATTTCAAACGTTTTCAACATATTTTTTCATTAAAAACGATTTAATGACAATATTTTCATGCGTTACTTAATAATTTTACAGACACATGTGAACATGTGTACACAATGTTCAATAACAAAAGAACAATCCTCAACACATCGTTGACGCAAATTGTTCATTTAGCTTCCATATAAAAGCGCATTTTATTTAATTCTACATATTTTATCCGTTTTGAGCAATGCGAACCAGAGACGTCATTTCAACTTCCTCCAGTGAGGAAGGGTAGAAGTTGGCCTGTCAGTCGTCGTTTTTTTAATATCTTGATTTTATTAAGATTTGTAGTATTTCATTAAATGACATGTATTTTCTGGCCAAATTTATGGAAGACAAAATGGCTCCACCCTCCCCCCAAAATGACGTCCCTGATGTGTTTAAATAAAATATGTGAAAACTCAATAGTTAATTAACACGTTCTTAACATATGGTATTTTCTCATATTAAACAATTAAATTGATACATACAAATATGTTTTAATTTAAAAAGAATATTAAAATTAAACGTTTGCAAATGTACGACGGATATTTTCAGAAGTATTTTATTTTGATATTGATTTATATTATCTTTAAACATTTTGAAATGCATTTATTATAGCATAACAGGCGTTAGCCAAATGCATTACAACGGGGTAAACACCAGACTGAAATTAGTGACATATTTTTTATTAATTATGAATATTATTACGTCGCACGAAATTCATGTCATTAATTATGATCCAGATCGATCTTATTTTATTATTTTTTATTTATTCACGATATTAATCTGTGAGATTAGAAAGATCTAGGAAAACTTAAATTGATTAAAATTGATAAGCATTAGGATTAATTGAGGACTAGACACTAGATCTTTCAGGTATTGGTCATCGACTTATACCTTATACTGATCTATCGTGCCGGTGGTTAAAAAATGTATGTTTAATCCGGCTGTTTTCTTGCCTTTTATTTAATCACTACCACCGTTTATAAAACGCAGAGCGATTGTTTAGCATCAGAATGGCGATGGAACGAGTCACACTATTTTTGGATACCGTCTTGGAACGAAGGATTTATTTTGGTACTCTGTCTCCACGGCATGCGTAGAATGTCGCGAAGAGTTCCCTGACTGATCTTAAAACGTGTTAGTCATCTCGTACGCATCCGATTATTTCCTGGATGGAATTCTTTCAACTTTCTTTTTATTTTTATATACTTTTACGCGTAGATCAAACTACCAAAATCACAGATACGTTTCATTCTTTACTATGAAATCCCACCTGCGAGTTCGGTTCGCGCTTAGTCACGCTTCAGGTCTCCCGTCTGTTCTCTTTCAGTTGTAATTTATGCGCCATCCTTGCCAAAATATTTTCAGACTCGTTCCCAAGCGTTCCTGCCCTTTTGCCTCATATACTTATCTATAATTGATTGATTAATAAAAAATCGGATAGCGTCACAACAATTTTTAACTGCCCGTTTCGATCATTTCTCGGAAAAATTGTATCGGTTCGTTTATTAATACGTCGATGTATTATTTTTGATCGCTTTTCCGATTCAACGCTCAGGTAAAAATATACTTTTATACATAACTGTGCGTCTATTTTAAGCGAGGCATAATATTTGTACTGTCTATAAAAGACATACACTCGTTAGAACTTCTGAGAAAGTTTTATCCATTTATGTTATATATAAAGTATACATTAATATTATATGACAAAGCTTTAACGATGCGATTATATTATTTTAATATACATATAAAAAAACTGATCGAATCTCATTTATGTTTTGGAAGCATAAAACGATAATATAGATACACAGTTTGTAGATCTAAGAGACAAAGTGTGCCAAGCTGTCGGGTAACGTTCGTATTAACGACTCGACACACTTTTACATACAAACACAAACAAACGCACGCGCGAGCTATCTTTTTTGACAAGAATTTTCACACGAATAGACAGGCAATAAGACGAGTCAACCCTGATCTGAATAATTTTCTCCGGGTTCGAGCGCACGAAAGTGAAAAGCTCAAAAGAGAGAAAAAATCCTTCGCGCCACTTGCCACCTCGAGGGCGTCGCTTTGGACACTTATTTTTTTCTGCAAACGAACATAATTAATAAAGTGTAGAAATATGTCGTAAAAATGCGCACGGTCAAGGATGCGTCAGTTTTTCGCTCAGGTATTTTCCCCTTGATCTAATTAACGTTGTGCGAAAATAATGTCAATAAAAACTTTGTGCGTGCGAATGTTTGAGGTCGGCTTGCGTACGGACGATTTGAGATGAAAATTGGGGTTTAAAATAAAAACGAAAACACAAACAACGTAAGATATGTGATGAGACTCTTGCTAAAATGTATCAGGATAAACGTAATTTAAATTGTCTAACTTATGATGATCATTGAGAGAGAAATGGTTTAAAATTACTATGGACTGTATTTCATTGTGTATTGCTCACTTCTAATTATTATCAGATAACTGAACAAACTAAAGAAATTAAAATACTTTAATTTTTTCAGCAGCATACCTAATATCCAATATTTTTGATAAAATATTATTCTAAAATAGCTCTAATACAATCCAGTAGAAATTAATGCAATTCTAATTTTAAAGGAAAGTCGTCTACTATACGCAAGAGATGACGGAATTATATACAAATACGGCATATTTATTAATGTTTGTAAATATTCAATTGTTACATTACATGTGTAGCTTCTATGCGTTACAACAGGGTAGCAATCAACATTTACGTGCAGTTATTATCTACAGATGATACTGCAACATAGTCTATGTATAGGAAATAAGCTAAAATTATAAATAAAATCGAAATAGTGATTAACGATTATCAATGTAAGATACACGTAAAAAATGTTTGTGTGCTTAAGAAATAAAGTCAGTCGCAAATGAGATATAACATAATTTAATAGAGATCTTAAAATTAGCTATGTTTAATTAACAATTGCTTAAAAATAATAAAATAACAAATATTGATATTATTTTCATATATAATCAAGTAAAAATTCATTAATGTAATAAGTAAGCTTTTGAGTCGATAGTATTTGGTACAAATTAATTCATAATCATGCGTAAATTATATTGTTTGGGTTCCATTTTTATCAATAAAAATAAATTATAATGAAAATCTCTTAACCTGTGTTGTATGTTTGCGCTGCTGTCTATCTGTCTCCTCTCTCAAATTTGGTTGAAGCTCAGTAAAAATGAATCACAACACAAACGTACACAAGCGTCTCATAATACGATTATAAACAAAGTCCTCGATTAATTTGACAGTAAAAAATAGTCTTTTAATATCGCGGTTCGATACGTTAGGTTATCGTGAAACCGCGTTCACATGTCCCGCGTCAGCTCAGTGGGAACGCTGCAATGGAACTGTACGACCGTCTCCACTCCGGGGATTATTTATAAAGGAGCTCGGGTGCGCGGCGCATGCGCTACATTAGATTCCGAGAGCGCTGGGGAGCGTTGTCAAAATTCGACCCGCGCTAGGCCACTCTGGTCGTTATCTTCGAGACTAACGACCTGCGGTCGTTTGCTTTTTTTGTGCTTGGGTGGGATTGTCCCAATTTGATCTTATCGATGATAATTTGTGGAATCCGTGGGGGATGGTTACGGGAAATCTGATGTAATTGATCATATTTTATTAAAGGCTAATTGGAAAACCACCGACTCTACTTAGCTATAGCTTTATGTGATTAGATTCCAATTAGGTTTGAAGCTGATAAACTATTTTGAAATTTTCTGGACGTTTCATATAATATTGTTGATAAAGCACGTAAGCTTCGAAGAATTTTATTTTATTAACGAAACAATCTAAGTATATTCTCAGAACAATAGTGATCAACCTAAAACAATAGGTTAAATACAACATGTTATTTGACTAGAAAAATATAGTTTTTATTATTATGTTGCATATATTTTTAATGCAAACTATTTTTCTATTAAAATGTGATGTTATCACTTTAAAGTTAATTTTTCAGTCTGTATTTTGGTAACATCATAATTGTTTTTTCTTTTAGTGATAGCCCGAGAATTTATGGTTTAAAAGCAGGGACGCCATTTTAGATTTTACAGGAGGGGGGGGGGGCAAAAGTTTTACTGCGTTTTCGCTAGGAGCGTTAGGAAGCAATTCATTAAATGCTTGACGTAGCGTGTATTTATTAAAAGAAACACTTTTTGAAGTTGGTGGAGGTGGTGTCGACAATCCAATAATGTTCGACGATATTCCTAATGAGCTTGTTGAACACAATCTCTTTCAGATCTCTTTCTATAATTAAACATAACGTCACTTTTTCGTTCGAAGCTCGTTTTTAATATATTATAGTAACAATTGGGACTGATATAATACAGTATATTTGTCACGCCAATATAATAGTGACCTAGTTCGAAATTTTCGCTTAAGATTGAGAAAAATCGAAAAAATATGAATCGGAATTGTAATTATAATAATCACTAATTTCAATATCACAGGCACGAAAAAATGAAATAAAATTAAAATGGATCAAACATTGTTATCATGCTGGTTTTATATAAAAAAACTTTGTTTTTCTATTTTGGTATATGACCTTTTAGCGCATAGAAAAGTTTTTTTTATAAACGTAATTCAAAGGTATAGAAATTTCAAGAAAGTATTGAACGTGTTATAAACTCAAGGAAAATATGTATTCATATATCGTGCGACGGATTTTATATGATAACTGGTACGTTCATTTGATGGGGGATGAAACGCTCGGAATCCACGTAGGATTTGTTGGCCTAAAAAGACGTGATCGTTGATTCGTTTCTGAAACGTGCCAAAGAAAAATGTGAAATATTTTTCAAAGAAAAAAGGACAACCAAGGTAAATTTATCCTGCATGACAACAAGGACGTAGTATTGTTCAATATGAAGCTTTCAACAAAAACATTTATATTAATGTACAGCATAATAAAAAACGTAATTAATAAATAAATACAGGTTGATTAAAAAATATTAAATTATTCATAATGAATTGTATTAACATAAATTTTTAATATTTATGTTGAAAATAAATCGTTGAAATTCATTATTATAGTGCTGGTACTCTTTAAGCATATGATGAACATTTAGAAGACGCGTTGAAACCGAACACTTGATTTGGTTTCCGATTTAAAGGTTGCGATGACATTTTAAAAGGTTACATTATTTGATACATCTGTCTATGGTTTAAAAATATCTCTTGGAATACAGTGAAATTCTTTGCATTCTTGACTAAAAAGTAATTATTTATTATTACTTATTATCCACAACTATTTTAAGAACATTTTACAAAAATTAGTAATTACTAATCGTGCATTTTCAGTACATTGTCATTAATCATTTTTATATTATAGTAACTTTATTATTCATATTATAAACTACTTCTTAAGGATTTTAACATGCACAATAGATTAATTTTTCATCTGCAAATATTTGTTTTTATTTACTGATTATTTAAATGTAAGCACTTTAATGAATCACCTTGTATATAACCCTTTATATTGTTCGAACACGTCGGTAAGTATAAATAATAAAAATTCGCTCACGTAATCCTTTGAACAATATTCGCAAACAATGTAAGGTCGTATCAAATAGAAAGCTTTTAGAATTGAAAGGTTGAATAATTACACGTATCCACCACAGTGTGAGTTTTGAGGATAAACCCTGATTCGAGTAGTCATAATTATTAATATTTAATCGTTTATGTGAATATGATACATCATATTTTTAAAGTAAATTTTGTTTTACGTGGTTGTTGATTTGACATTTTATCGAAAAATTCATAATATTTACGAAAAAAAACGATCGCATTCGAGACGGATAACTTTCATAAGGTCAAATATTATTGCCATTCACGCTTACGAGAATTTTCCGTTTTTCACAATAGGGTCGATTTAGTATTCAGAACTCGTGTATTTATTAAACCAATATCTTGTACATATATTGTATGCTTGTAATTTAAAAAATAATATTATAACCTACTGAAATTTTTTACATATTTACGATTTTTTCAAGTTATTGTGACATTGAATAAACTTGAATTATTTTATAATATATTATTCGTACAAATTTATACAATATAAGTTTTTTTCAATACTGAATTTATAGTAATGTTTAGTTTTTGCATACAAATTAATTTATTCATCCTTGTGTTTTATGGCAAATGGTAAATTTAATACCAGAAAATTATATCATAGTTTTGACTAAGATAGTTTGTAGTATAATGTGTTTTTTTTATTTATTTTTTTATAAGTTAATTACTTACAAAATACACATTTTATTAGTCATTAGTAAAATATGAATTATATTATCTTAAAATATGTATTATAATTATTGTAATATTAACAATAGGTCTAATATTTTTTTCATGTGTATTTACCGGTAATAATTTTAATTCCAGTATATTATAGCTTTACGTAATATATATGTTCATAAATATATTTATTCACAATCTGTTTATATATGTAACAAGTAATTAATCAAAAATTAATTAATTAATTTATATTTATTTGCCATTGATCTCAAGTACTTCGGTTGCCATTTTGTGGATTTTTAGTTTGTCTCTGTTTGTCATATCCATTATTTTGTCTTTTATGGATTCTATTTTGAGGTCATTATGTATAACGTCATTACCAACATACCTGGGAGTATCGACTATCATTCTTAGAACCTTATTTTGGAATCAGAGTTGAATCCTGTGTGTCCATAGTGGTTTGATTATTTATCGATTCGTATATTAATATCATTTTTCCAGTGTAATATGGGATCCTTCCATCATCCAGTGCATTTTTCCGAAGTTGAATTTGGATTTGTTTATTTTTGTGAAAATGTGTTTCCGCCATGTAAGTTGTTTACAAAGTGTTTGACCTCTTATTTGTGTTGTAGTATTTCACATTTAGTGACATATTTGTGCAGGTCTTTTTATTCAATATGAACATTACATGTGTAGATTTAGTCGTGTATATTTTTATTCTCCTATTTTTCAACCATTTTATAATTTCATTAAGGTTTCTCTGAAGGTTTTCTGATGCTGGGTTCCGTTGGGATGCTGTGGGTTCCGATGGGAGGCTAGCACAGCTGAAGGCATCTATAATTTGATAGATAGATGCCCTCAAAATCATTGCTGATTTTTTTATAATCATAAATATTTTTTTTCATATATCGGGTTTACAGTAACATTTTTTTAAATATTTTTGCCAGCACACGTTCGAGTCATTTTTCTATACTCTATTTGCATTAACACAGTCAGTTCGATATGTTTATTTTTCCTATACAGATATACTTATTTTAATTCGATATATTATACTTATATTATATTTATTATATACTTATTTTTTTTGTACATATATACTTATTTTAGTTCGATATACTTATTTTTCCTACACAGTCAGTTCCATATACTTATTTTTCCTTTACTATATTTGCGTTAACACAGTCAGTTCGATATACTTATCATTACTCCTGTTTATATTTTGAACAAATTTATAGAAATTAAAATCATTACTATTTTTTTTAAATATTTATCAATCAATCAATCAATTCTCAATTATGAATAATGATGAAATGGAAAGCTCTCGAACTGACTGTGCTAACGCAAATATAGTATAGTTTTGGTATTATTATTACGTCTGTTACTCTTCAGGACGAGGGCACTCTATTAGATTTGTATCTGTTAATATTATTAGTTTTATTTTTGTAACTTTAAATCTTTTAATTATTGGACTAACTTTAAATGGTACTTTCAGATAATATGCGATTTCCTTTGGATCTATTGTAGTTTCTGTGGCAGGATCGTATGGTGTGAATACTTCATCTAAGTGAGTGCATTACTTCTAGACTATTTATTGTTTCTGTTTCTGACGGCGAGTATTTTATGGGTTGATTTAGCTTCTTTGTGGATTTCAATCGTGTAATCGATTGTTTTTGAGGCCGACAAGTCTTTTAAGTAGTTTTGAATATAATCATTCTTTAAGTTCTCTAATAGAGCAATTAGTTATTCAACAGCTTTATTAAATTTTGTTTTGTAAACTTAATGCAATATAAGGTATTGATTTAAATCAAGCTAAGGTGCAATGTTATAGTGATTATACTTCAACGTAAAATATGAATGAGAAAAAACTTTGTTGTAAACCATTTTCCAGTTCTCCAAATTTCATTTTTATATCTATGAAAATCTTGTAGTATTAAAAAATATTTATTATAAAAGATTTTTCAGATAAACCTAACTTAGACTTATAACGAGCTGTTTACGTCTATATCATAATATTATATATGTCTGAACATTTGCATAGATAATATCATTGCATATTAAAATTCCGCAAAGCTTTACAATACAGTTTTGATTAACTTCATCTATTGTCGATAAACTTAAATTTGTAATGAATATGCCTTTTACTGCCGTATTTGAGTATTAATAACCAGCATGTTAGATAAGTTAATGACCAAAACATGAAAGACCCGAGCTCAAATCTCATATGAAACCTATTGATTTTCAATTTTGACCTTATCTGGGAAATAATAATTAGTGATTATTATAAAATTATAATTCCAATCGATCATCACAGATTAGATTTTCTTAGATTTTCCTAACCTCCCGGGTAAATTATTAAGGTCGTGCATAGTAAGCATTTAATTATTAAATTTGATTTTAGTCTGGTGCCTTAGGTTTTTTGGTGTTGTAGGTTTTATATAGGATTCATAGTCACTGGTAAAACTATCAGTTCTAGGATTCGTAACAAACAACGACAGATTATCAATATTAATACTAAAAGGGATCTAATTTAATGTAACTTTCGCAATGAATATGCTCCGACAGAAGAGGAAAAAGAGAAAAATAAAGATAGATTTTATGAGGAACTACAAAAGCAGTGTGAAAAAGTCTCCAAACATAATGCATTAGTAATTCTAGGAGATTTTAATGTCAAAGTATGCAAGGAAGATATATTTTGAAAAATGGCAGGACGATATGGCTTATACGAAAATACCATTGAAAATGGTGAATGGCTATGTTACTTTGTGGCAGCCAATAATCTAGTAATTTGTAGAATATGCTTCTCACATAAGAACTTACATAAAGATACGTGAAACATACTGCACACTATCAATCAAAGAGATCATGTGCTGATATCTAAAAGAACATATTCTATAGATGTAAAAACATATAAAGGAGCAAATTCCGATTAAGAACATTATTTGGTAGAAGTTAAATTCAAACAAAAGATGTCTATCAATCAGCAAAAAGAAGGACAAAAGAAGAAAAAGTGGCAAAGCGAAAAAGATAAAAACAAAGACATGGTGATGAATTATTAAAACACTGGAAGAAAAACTAAACAGGATTGATGACACGGAAGACATCAATGCAACCTGGGAAAAAATTAAGGAAAGCATAGTAGCCATCGTGGAAGAGACCATAGAAGCATATAAACACAAAATAAATAACGAATGGTTTGCCGAAGAATCGTTGAAAAAAACAATCGCTAAAATACATACAAAGAAAGAGATACATACTGAGAAGCACAATAAACAACACAGAAATCTACAAAGGAAAGAGAAAAACAACTGTATAATTGTGTAGAAAAAAATAGCTGAAATGATAAAAAATAAGCTGCGAATAATGGAAAAAAAAGCATTTAACCCTAGAAGTTTCTATAAACTACTCACAGATCAAACAAAAGCCAGCTCGGATTGTTTGAAAGAAAAAATTGAGAACAATATTCGGTCTAACCAAGAAAGCAAACATAACAAAAATGAATAATACATTTTGTCTGAAGACTTCCTCTCAGAGATTATCACCGAGAGAAAGTCCACAGTCCTTCGAGTTCAATAATCACGGACAACACGTCTTAATTATTGCATAACATATTCAATATTTTATAATAAACTTTATTTTAACAATAATAAACCCCCGGACTCCAAAACCCGGACAATTTATCATATAATTATAATTTCTTACTAATTTTAAGAACAGGGAGTGGGTGCTTTTATTATGTCTACTATTGTCTGATGATTTTGCACCACCATATTCGAGTTAATTGACACGTGCACTTTACAGCTTTAAGTAGTTAGTCGACCTTTGCAAAACATAAAGCTCATAATACTTTACACGATCCCACACATAATCGTTTACACGTGCATCTAAGTCGACCTTCATATTTATTTTAATCTTAAAATGCATAGAATATTTTAGCGTAGGAAAACAATCCGATTACATAACGTATGGATGATTTTTTTAATATGCATGAAAATATTAATCGATGTAATTATTTGTAATTTTATAACGTTTTAAACGTTATTAACGCTCGTGATTATCGAATAAACAATATGTAATGTTTTATTGGACTTTGTTTTCCAAACGAGTGAACGCTTGATGGCATCAGAAGGTCGACGTCGTCTACAGATTCAGATCAGGATATATGGGGAGGATTTTACAAAATGATTTTCTCGAGAGACTTGTGCAACACGATGGCGCCTCTATGCGAAGCTGTCAAAAGCACGCGAAGATTTCTTGACCGTGACAGCGGGCAAACATACTCGTACATAATATATTTTGTAATCTTACTGCGAATGTCTTTTTCAAAGCAATATAATTTAAAAATGTTGGCCTAAAATATTTTATTAAATTCCAATTCAATCCATTTTAATGTACATCAAAACTTGTAATGATGAAATATGTAAACTATTTCGTTACGAGGTGTATATAGTTAGTCAAAACTAATAAGACTTATGATGAAGCA
Source organism: Plectrocnemia conspersa (assembly GCF_051122295.1). Classification (NCBI taxonomy): domain Eukaryota; kingdom Metazoa; phylum Arthropoda; class Insecta; order Trichoptera; family Polycentropodidae; genus Plectrocnemia; species Plectrocnemia conspersa. The sequence goes on along the minus strand of NW_028277174.1, from coordinate 5,824,047 downwards.
TCAAAATAGGATCTATTTTGTTAAATATTTTCCTCAAGTCATAACAACAAATATATAGTATAGCCGATCAAATTAAAACTATACATTAATAGTAAGTTATTATAAGCTTTAATAATATTTTATAACATTAACAGCTTTAGAGATGTAATACTTTTTGATAAGAAGTTTTTGGATGGATGCAAAATATTTGAGAATTTCATGTAAAATAATATTGGCGCACTAAGGATTCCGTCCAGGGGTTTCTCAATTGATATTTTACATTTAATACTCAGGTGAGAGTAAAATTTTTAATTTCTGAAAAAACATACTAGAATATTTGTAATCCAATATTTTAGTATTAAATACAAATTTTATAACAAGAAAGGGGTTAAAGAGTTAGAATATAACATGCTGATGAAATTAATACTGAAATATTATATAATAATTATAATATGAAAATGTGATTAATAATTATGACATTATTATATAATGTATGTAGTGAAGTATCATTTTCAAGAGTATTAGAATACTTTTTATTTTATTAAATACAAAGACGATAGTATTCATAAAATTCCATTAAATAATTATTTTCATAAGAATTAAATTTGTCAATAAATATAATATTTGAATATATAATTTATTGATAAGGTCATGTTGTTTTGCAAAAAACTGAGTGATACGTTGTTTATGAACCTACTATAAAATCCCATGTGATTAAAGACCTCAAGAAATATTCGTAATATATTACTTACACAATTAAATTAACTGAACGATGTAGTGAAAGATTGTCATTTTTATAGTAAATAAAAAATATCATATTGTTAAAAATCGATTGAATGAAGTTAAAATTGCTATTAAATTTTCTAAATTAAAATTCAGAAGTTGTTATCACAAATTATAATGAAAAATATGAAATTTCACTATATATAATTATATTAAAATAATAAAAAATAACGTACAGTTTCTAATACTGATCAAACATAATAAAAAATATAAAGAATCTGACATTTTAATTTATGATAATGGAAAATTCTCAGATTGTAGTTTTATACGATAACAAAAACAGTACATTTATTCCTTGATTTACTTAGGTAAAAAAAACATTTTTTTTAAATACGCTTAATCAAACATATTTGCTTCCACACATGTTGAGCAACGATGTACAAACGCATGGCTTATTAGCATACTCTTATTTCTTGACCTACATTTGGAACCTCTCGTACTGCCCATGCGTTATGTCATGAGTTGCTTTTTAAAGAAACGAATTTCACGTGAATACTATTTGATCACCTCGATTTACCTACTATTTCTTATAACGTATATTCCGCGTAAATCGAGGATATAGTGTAATAATTAAAATCTACTTTTCACCATATGTATTAAACATATTGATGTAAAATACATAGGTAATTAGTATTTAATAATATTTTAATAAAACTGTGTAAAGCAATGTAATATTTATAGTCTAAAAACTAATGTTAAATGAAACAAGTAGTAAAACATAACTATTTAGCTTTTTATCTATACTTCTGGTAATCTTTTTTATTTACGAATGGAACATTGAAGTGATATTGTTAACACGCAAAACTTTTTACTGCGACTTTTTATGTGGGTAATACTTATTTAAATATTATTTAAAATACAATACCACAGTATAGATTATTTGTAAAATCAATTTTACCCTTCGATTAAGTTACGACATCTTCTGATCACGGCCATCGCTTCTGTCTCGCAAAAAGATGTTTGTGTAACAATTTTCTATTACCGAGTACCTATTTATAAATTTCAATTAACGATTACGCCGATGTTATTCACGTTTGCATTTTCCCTTTAATCTATATATACAATACAACAATCAAACTTTGACTGATAAATATCATAGTTACATATGTGTCTTATCTGATTTTTTATTTATTGATTTAATATTTTCTCTTAATCAGCTAATGAATATTATAATAAATTTATGTTTAATAATACACCCTAGCCCCAAATTAAGGTTGAGCATTGTCGTGTAACAGCACTTCCATTCGAGTCAATTGCCCTTTTTCGTGGCATTTATTTGGCAAAAATATCAAACGAGTATATAGCTCACAGCATATATAAGCATAAAACATCATGTATATCTCATATGTTTTGGAATACCCATGAACTTTCGTGTACATTATTTTTTATTAACAGTGCTACTTAACATATCCACATATTAAATGCTCCTTAAAATCTCTTGCATCTTGTTCAAATTATCCATTTTTTGAGATCAAGCAAAAAAACGGATGTAAATAAAACATACAAACTAAAACAAAGTATAATAATTTATGTTTTTATTTTTCAAATTATGTCATTCGTGTGATATGTGAGTTAATGTTATTTTTACTTATAAATTCAAAAACGTTTGTTGTCCTGTCAATTGCTTGCCTCTCATAATAGCTTACGTAAGATTATATTCGCTTAGGCAATCAATGTAACCGAGGAAAGTTTGCAAGATTTTCCCCCAACTTACGCAACGAGCTTTTCTTTTAATACCTTTCTCATCATATAATGCATTACTCACTTTTTGTAATATATGTTATAAATATTTGAATAATATTTTCTCAGGCAAAGTTCAATGACCCATATTCAAAAGGCAAAATTGAAAAACACGATTGATTTGAACTTTTGAACTTGAAAAGACGCTTTTTTAACACATTATCGAAAAAGGCCCGAAAAAGTATGATTTTTACAAATGCACGTGGAAGGAAATGATGAAAAGCTTTCTCAGAATTTTCTGTGTAACGCCGTCTAAAAGGGCTTGTATTATTATTATTCACCCGAATGAAATGTGATTTTAACCGAAGAAAACATTTTACTTGTGAGTTGGTTACTCCGTTAAAAAAATTAACGTTTTCTCCTATTAAAAAATAAAGTAATTGCCTCTTTGTTGCCAGCGCTTAGATCCGAGAAGCCTTCAAAAGTCTTAAGTTAATTGCTTTCGTTACGTGTTTCAGCGAAAGCCTAAAAGTAAGTCAATTAAATATGTTTTAATTGCATACTATTTCAGAGCTTTTCTTATATGTAAAGAAACAAAATTTTCAATTCAACGTTAAAAATATGTTTTGTGTATAAATTTCATACACAACCCTGTGAGTAACAAGATATAAGCTCTCAGAGGATTCGCGACTTTTCCAGTGGGTAGATAATATAAATTTATTATTGTACTCTGAAGTGAATTTATTGAGACGAGGATAATGGTTAAATATAAATTTGATACTCATCGATGAAAATTTTAAAATATGTCGTATTTCTCATGTGTGCTTCATACGCTAATTTTGTTATATTTTAAAAATAATTAACATCTATTAATATGATTTATTTTTTTAGGATGAACATATTTAGACAATAAAAGTATAAATAACATATGTGTGTATATTTATAATTTGTGTATTTAAATTATTTTTAGTACAACGTAAATAAAAATAACACACGTGTGCAAAAATAACACTCGTTTGTACGGTTAAAAATAATAATAAACAGAATTTGATATATTGTATCATCTTTAATTGTAACTTATTGACAAATTAATTGTGTATTTTTAATTAAACAATAAAGATAAAAAAAATGTGGCTTATATATTTTTTTGTTTCGCAGAGACAAGAGCATGCGGTCAGCATTCCTTTATCTCTCATTCACTCTCGTCACTTACACGCGAGCGATCGAAAGGGAAAGTATTTCACCCATATAAATATATATACGATGAATTAAAGCCAAAAGCAATAATTTTCATTGATAGTGTAAGATCTCTACATAAACAATGTACTTTATTATAGAAAATGAATAAATTTACAAGCAAGAAAGTACTGGTTTTTGAAGAACATATTAAACTGGCTATTAAATAATATATTTGAGAAAATCAGCTCTAATGGTCCATTTTTTAATTTGTATACTTCGATTGAAGCCATTAGCATTATAATTAATAGGCTCTTTGACGTTCATGCAACGAATTACAATTAGTATTCGTTTTTAAATATATACTATAGTACATTAATTATGTATTGTTGTTAGTAGTAAGTACCTGTAATAAATAATAATTATGCTTTTGTACATTTTGAAGCATAACACTATTTTTTAATTATATATTTAATTCCTTATCATAATCGAGCTTTTATTAATATTTTTATTTTTCTATGTTGAAGTATGTGCATATATTAAATTATTATATATAAAATATATATATGATTTAACTGCGTTGTTTTTACTGGCATATAAAAATATACAAAATAAAAAAATATATGTACTTTGTGAACGATTAAATATTAAATATACGAAAATATAAAAGGACAACAATTGTATAAAATGACATGTTTTTTTTTACATTAAATATCAAAATATCGATACGCGATTCGGGTTTGGATTATTAAAAAAATACGTCCAACTTTTGAGGGCTTAACTAGAATTAACGTCGTATTAATATAGAAAAATCACCGCTTTCACTTCAACCGTCCAATTTGGTTCAGTCAAGTAGTCACTTTCAATCTTCAAATAGTAAACGGTATTCAGGAAAACCTAAACACTCATACAACGTAGAGTTACATTGAGTACAGATATATTACGTATCTATACTATAATATTTATTTATTTCACAAACTGTTGTGACTTGTGATTGAATTTATAAAATGTGTGCCAAGCCAGGTACCGCACAATATTTATAAAAAAATGTTTGTTAGTTCATTACACTTAACTAGTTAAAACATATATTGCAGTTTATTTGGCAAATCTCCCAAACACACTGCAAATATCTCTTTGCCTGCACATTATGATAGCTTTGATGGAAAATTGACGCATGACTTTAAGATTGAAATTTTGTAGTATTGTGCTATATTTTTAATTTTGCAGTTTTTTATGTTTGGGCTTCCGGAAAAACATAAATTAAATATTGAATTAAATTAATAATAATAAAAATATTAGTATTTTTTCATTGAAAAATTGGTTCGAATAACAGTTTACGTGTATTGAAAGCCCCAGATTCGATAAGGGAATTTACCGATGATTCGAGCAAAACCTTAGAGGGACGTAATATATGTATTTTATTACTCCCTACTGATATTTTTATCTATATGGCGTATATGAACAAAAATACTCGATTATTTCCCTACGTTTTATAAAATATGGTAAACAAGTTTTATTTCTGACGTAACGCTCTAACCTTAGACGTCATGCTTGTTGATTCACTGAAACGCAAAGAACCATATCTTTTGCATTGCTAATTCAGAATTCACGTATCAGTGATGAAAATAATTATAAACACATAACCCACACACATTATAAATTACATTAGGCTAAAGCGGCAACAAACTTGAAATGCAGGATCACAATATTAGTTTTGAGTGGGAAGAGCTTTCTATGTATGTGTTTGCTTAACAAAATAAATTTAAATCCGTATTGAGTTACGTGGGGTGCCTACGTGCCATCGAAACGGAATGCCACATTTCCAATACCCATAAATGTAATATGCGGTAATCGATTATTGGGAAGGGTTGATATTTATATAAGTATATGAAATTTAATGACTTATATGTCTATAAAAAGCTTAATTATTTGTCTTGGGAAAATAATTAAGAATATTGATATTTTACATTGACTTGTTAATTGAATATGTAAGAACAGTTTTTTAATGTATTTATTCGATGTAGTTTATTTGGTGTTTTTAAAAACCATTTTAAGTGATTACACATTCTCTTTTTTGTCATAAAAATTATTTTTATAGTACGTGTAGTTTCTTGTTATCATCGAATTTAAGCAATAATAAGATATATAATATGAAAACACTCCAAAATTATAAATCACTATCAAACTTTGTAATGGCATGTTTTCAAGAGCATTTCAAAGATGCAATCTTAAACATGAATCAGTGTATTCAAAATTTCTATAACCGATTGTCACCACTGAACATTATACTTATACGGCATTGTAAATATGAAGACAAATACGTTCCTTTTATTCATTTGCGTGAAAAGAGCGTCAGTTTTCCATATAATAGACCGATTTATGTATAACCACTCTAAATAAATATATATATAAGGGTGTTGATTAAGTAGAGCAAATATTGAATATATAAAAGGGTCTGCAATAAATTTTATTTTACACACACACGCACTCGTTTACAAAATTTAATTTATTATTTTCTGGATATTTCGTTGAAGCAAGTGTTAATAAAAATTGATTTTCTTTGCAAATAACCCAATATATAATACAAACTTATCTATCCAGCAAAAGTATAGATCTACTGTTATTTTAAATAATATATAGCCTAATATAAGAATTACAAAAAAGTTCTGAAATCAATATAAAGTAAATATTGTCAATAAATTGATGTAATATAATAATATCTAATTTAAAAAAATACAACAATATATTGTAAAAAGTTTATAGATAAAGTATACTCATTGTTGATTTTTAACGGATACATTTCTAGTTTTTATTTATTAATTAATTAGTGTCATTTTGGTAGCGAAAGCAATCTCATTAGTTAACGTTATTTTATTCGGTTTTCATACCGAATCAAATAAAGAACCTCTTGTACCAAATATAATTTCATTCATCCACTGCATTTTTTGCTCAATCTTTTTCACAGTTTATTTTGTATTACCAATATTATCTATTATATATGTTAAAATATTGTTTATTTTCATAATTTTACGGTACTCAATTCTGCGTAATAGTTCTTATTTACCGAAAAACCTTGGCATATAGAGTGATCGTAGCAAGGGTAGAAATTTACCTTGAAAAAAATTGCCCTTTCGAGTTTGCTGTTTCAATAAACATCGATTATAATTTGCATAATGTATACATAAATAATGATAAATAATGATTTAAATGAAGAGGTTTCCATTACGCCTCCTTATTATAACATAACTAATGCGCTATTTTTTATAACAACTTACCATTATGTACATATTTATGATTGATACATTAGTAAACAGACATACAATTGAAAAAAAATATATCGCACTGTAATTTTACAAATAATGTCTTTATTGCCACGTATAATAACTGTTCATTAAATTTATTATGTTTTTACATGAATTTATAAGAATCTCAATCATATTCTTGATTTTATAGTGTTTGTTATTATTATTTTGTGAATTTAATTTTGAACGAAATCGAGTAGGAAGATACATATATTCTATTTGATCATTTTTTTTACCACTGATGTTAGTAGAGCTAGAGTGTCTCTAGTTAAATATTCTTATTCATCGGGCCATTAGCCCAAGCTATATTACCCTCTATAACCACATGTGTTTTCAGGGCCGAGATGTACCTAATGGCGTCGGACCCGTTCAGAGATCATAAGAAGTTCCATCGGATCTGGATAAAAGCTAAACGGAACGAAGCGTTTAGCGGTTAAGTCACTTTAGCGTCATTTGGGTCAGTGGGGCCTAGATTGTTGACTCGTGACTGCAGCACGTGAACTATTTTCGCCCAGCTGATGGACCTTTTAACATCAACGTTGAATGAAAAGGTTAGTAGATACTGAATGTTGATGAACCGTCGGGCAGAAGGGAAACGTTGTAAACAAACGATCAAGGGCACGTAGTATTTTTGAAAATAGTTTATTACGCATATCATATCTTCAGATTGCCTGTGCCATTAATTTACATACAGTTACACGAGAGTTTTGAGACAAAAAACGCATCTAATATTTAATAAATTATTATATAATATAAATTATACCATAATATAATTATTAAAGAATTTATTCTACAAACCATTTTGTGAAAATACTACTAGGAATTTCTTTTCCTAAAAATTTGCTTTGTATATTTTAGGAATTCATAATTATCTTTATCCCAGAATACAGTTTCATGAATAGTCAATATTGTGTATAAATATTAATCACAAACATCAATATAATATTTTTAAGAATTTTATGAAGAATATCGTACGATATAAAAAAACATGACAATATTTGTAAAAACTAATGACTTGAATGAAGCATATGTATATCTTACTTTTGTGGCAAAATTGTTGTACAGTGTTATATTATTTATTTCTTTAAGCAGCAAATTTTTATTTTTAGAGTTTCCTGATCTGTTCAATAAACATCCAGTTTTAGGGAATTGTCTTTATCCATCAGCTTACATATTATTTCACTTTATATTATGTATAATAATTTATTAATTTTTGTTTTACGACAAAAGATCGTCACGTATATTTGTTATATGCCAGTTATACGTTTTCTATGGATGCGTTCATAGACTCCCAGTGTCTCTGAAGTGGGCTCATCAACTCTGGATTCCAAACTTCAAGCTAAGCCATGAGATGCGAAGAGAGAAGCGGCGGCTTTTGCGATCTTCGATGCTCTGAAGTTCGGTCAGCATCCTCTTGGTTGAAGTTCGTACGAATGAGTCCAAGTTAAAGAGCTCTTGAAATTCTGATGCCTTGAACTTTGAAGTAAATGTCCAAGTGTTAATGTCAGTAGAAGTATCAGATGAAGTCTCAGAGGAAGTGTCTGTGGAAATAGAATATTTCGTTTTTCGCTCCTTTCAGCGAGACGGCAATTTTTTTACCATATTTTCGGTCTGCTTGATAAGATTATGAATGCATGTGTTATCATTTTTTTAAAGCGTTTACGAAAAATACTTTTAATCTTTCTGATTCATAGTGGGTACTTTGAATTAATCTGCAAATAGGTTTTCTATTGAGTAGTGCTATTTTGAATAGAAAAATGGAAAGTTAGCATATTTAAAAATAAAAATATCGTACGATATTTAAACAGCAAGACCTTATTGGAATAAAATAATGATTTGATATTTACATACACTTATTTCACATTTGCTAAAAAAATACAGAACTATAAGTGTTATTTATTTTATTTTTATTTATTGTGAATTTTTAAATATCAAAGTAAATATTGTTTCAAATTTCATTACTTACGTTTCACTATTTAATACTATTCCTTTATATATGAGGAGCTTTAAGGAAGGAATAGCGTAGACCGTAACGTCTCAGACTAATAACTCTGAGGTTGCAGGTTCGAGCCCCGGCAGCGGCACTCAAATTTTTATTTAAGAAAAATGCGCTATTACTGAAAAAAAAACCGGCCCCTATTGCAGTGACATCTATTGATTTTAAATTGTATAGCACATAATAATTTATAATTAATAATATAGATGTCACCGATTCCCAGACTTTCAGTCTGGTAGTTAATTGTAGGTATTCATTATATCTGATTGACTTACTCAGTTGGTACAGATTTGCCGTTGTAACGCATTGGACTTAAGCCTGTCAGGTTACAACGGAAAATTTATTAAAAAAAAATAAAAAATCTCAGCATTACATTATCTTACAATTTATCTAACGAATGCACTAAATTCTTAAAAAGATATAGAGGTTGCTTTATTCATTAAGGTACAATATCAAAAATGTATAGTTTACCATTTTTATTAGTTTTTCAAGCTAACCTTTTGTTTTCTGATATTTTAACATCTTTCAAATAAGCACGAGCTTAACTAAAGTTGTTTTGTACAAAAATTCTTTAGAATGTTACATATTTTTACAGAACGTTAGATCAACACTTTTCCAAAAGTTTTATAATCTTTTTAAATATAGTATATAATTTATAGTTCTATCAGTAGTTACAATACATAACTAAGCAATATGTTGAATCAATAATTAATGGGGCTATTTTCTACCTTTTTTGACACCCAAAGGCGATAACGACGTTTCTCGGAACTACTTAAAAAAAAAGCGTGATAAGACCTTTTAAAAAATATATAAATCGTTGGCTTATCATACGTTTCTGACTGCTTACGAATCCTCTCTCTTTTGCTAAGTGCCAGGGATAGTAACAGTTGCTAGTCACGCCAGATATGACAGTCGATTTATGGTCGTCAACAGGAGCAGAGAGAATAGCGCACTCCTTTTTTGGCCTGACGCCGAGGTTTCTATATACCCTTTGCTTGTCGGTCCAACACAGCGAGCCGCCTCGTCCTTGGCCAGCCGTCCCCATGAAAACTACTCTCAGTTTTTAGCTCTATTATACTATTGGGAAATGTGGATTTATTCGTGTATTGGATTCGTATATTGTGATTGAGGCAAAGGTCCCGATAAAATGCGAGTTCTAACCATTTGTGTGCTCGTTAACAAATTTCAAAAGTCACAATGTAAAATAAATTGACCTAAATGATACTTCAATGTCATGAGTAAAACATATCCGAGAATAAACTTCAGGCAAAATTAAATACAAAAACTATAAGGGGTGGTATTTAAAAATAATTCAATTTATCTTATCACCTATTTTTATAACTATAATGAAACATAAAATCTACCTTTATTAATATTACAATTGTATGTTTTAGATACATCACGAATGCTTGCGGTTAAGTGCCATTTTTGGTGCATTCATCTCTTTATATGTCCAAATATAATATCATTTTCACAATTCAGGACTATCGTTATCAGAAATAAGCCGAATGTTTCTGAATTACTGTTTCAATTTTATGTGTACTAATAATTACGCAGTATTGGTTTTGTGGCAAGTTTTGTTATTAGTATGATATGATTCCCGTGAAACGCGTCCTGCCAGTTAGAGCGTAATAGTAAATTTATCAAAAGGTTTTGTTTACCTATGAACCCACCCCATTTTCCTAGTTAACCGGATCGGTAAACGTGATTAATGTGTACCCTAGCAAGAGCATCACACGTTCATGCACGTGAGCTACATACGCAAATTATTGTACTAATTACAAATGACGCAATTGTGAAAAGCCTACAATGCATAATGCTGTATCGTTGCATTAATTAGATGGCACATATAAAACCTAAGTAGTTGAATTTGCATTTTTTATAAAATTTTATACGTAATGACCTTTTTATCTTATATTATATATATGAGATTATAATACGCCTTTTGTAACATGATAATTTTTAAACAAGAGCTGAAAAAACTCAATAGCTATTGATTAACAAGTAATCAACAGACCCCAAAGATTTGAAATACAATTTATAAACGATCCCGTTAATAACTACTCAGATTACGAATAAGGAAATTTAATATTATTAGAATATATCATAAAAAATATTAAGTATATATTATATATAAATAAATCTGAATACTTAATATTTTTCTTCCTTTCGAGCTTCTGTTTTTTCCATGTTATTATAAAGTTTATAATACACAGTTGTTGTATGACTTCTTTCAGGGGTGAAAGTGTAGAAAATGTCTTGTTGAAACGCAATAATATTTATGAAAGGAAAGGAAAATTATTTTTCATTTTAATTAAGTTAACGTAATGATAATAAAAACAGCTTTGATTACCAAATTCAGAACAATCGATCGTACGTATTCAAATTTAAAAACATAATATATACGAAAACTCTTAATAAACTTCACAAATATTTAACACAAACATAAAAATGTCCTCGGAAAATGCTGAGAATGTTGAGAATATTACGACCATTTTTGCCTAAATTGTATAATAGAATTTACATTTAAATTGAAATGGTTATATGACCTTAAGTACGTCATTTGAAAATAAATTAAATTTAAGATCAATATTTAAAAAAATATATGTAGCTCTTTTTTCAGAGATTATATATATTTTTTATCTTTAACACAATAATAATTTAAAAAATTGCAATATTTTATTAGATAAAGAAACAATTTAAATCTTAATATTAAATAGTGATTTCTAAGTAATTTATAATCGATTATAAACAGTTTTAAAATCGAATTTTTATGACCTTTTAGTTAGGGAGCTTATTTTGTTAGGACAAAGATAGTTGTTATTTCATTTTGTTGCGCAACTGTTGAGACGTGTTGTTCGTGGGTGCACCCGTAGGTGTCTCCGAATACGTTTCGCTCTGGATTTCGGACGTCGAGCTAGAGCAGTGGATGCGAAGAGAGAAGCGGCGGCTTCTGCGATCTTCGCTGGTCTGAAGTTATGTCGGCCTCCTCTCGGTTGCAGTCCAAGTTGGTCGGTTTTTGAAGATCTGATGCATTTATCTCTGATATAAATGTTCAAGTGTGGATGATCCTCAGTCAATCTGAGGTGAAGTGATGAGTGAAAGTTTCCCGATAAAGTATATTTTTCCTTTTTTTCTGTGGGATGCAATTTTTTTATTATCAAATTACCATTGGTCGCTAAGACATGTCAGAAACGATCGTTTTGAGGATAAACTTAAATGCACTAGCTATCTCTTTTTAGGGCGATGGATATATTAATTCTTTTCTGATTTATGGCGCGTACCTTGCGAACTAATCCGTTGAGAGGTTTGTCACGGTGTTGCATGTAAACGAAGATTATTTCTTAAGCGTTTTAAAACGTTTTATCATAAATCGAACCAGACTTTTTTATGATTAATAGTACGTGTTAACTCTTTCTATTGTAAATAGAGACATGGTTTGATCCAAATGTTATTTGTCATTAATGATAAAGTTATTGACCATTAATAATCATTAATTGAGCATATATTATTATTTAATTTTTTGAGGAATTAAGACAATTTTTACTTATAAATTTATAATTTTAATATTGAACTTTAATTACACATAATGATTTTACTTAAAACGCCGATATCTTAAAATATTTAATTAACGCTTTTTTTTTACTTATAAATCAATTTATATTGTAATACATAAACAAGTTTATATAAAATTTATAACATTGCTTCAAAAAATCTGTATTAAATATGTAGTTTTAAGCGAATACTATTTTGTATTGTATATAAATTCAATTTTATATTATATATTATATAAACTGAAATACTCTTGATTCGTATAGAAAACATTATTATATAAAGAGCTGTTACTTTGAAAGACGTGAACCGAAATAAACTTTATCAGTCCATAATAAATAATTTCTACCGTTTCAGGTAAAATGCCGTAAAAGCATTGTGTAATTCTGTTTCTAAAAATACTTGGAATAATATATTCGCACGCATATTTTTGACAAATAGTTACGCAGTAACACGGCTTGTGTAGAAAAATATTATTCAATAACACCTGTCAATCGGCATTTTGTTATATTTGATATAAATTTCTATTTTGATATTTTTAATATCAAAATAGAATATTTACAGTCTGAGAACCAGAGTTAAAGATAAATTACTTACTTGAAACCATGTAATTTTCAACTACTTATATTATAAAGCATGTGCACATGCGAGATATTCATTGCCCAGTTGACTGTCGATTTGAAGAGTACTCATAAAATAAATATGTCTGGACCTACTGTTGTGGTACAGCAGGGACAACTGCTCGGAGCAACATTAACGACAGCAAATGGAGTAATGTATAATAGTTTTACTGGAATTCCTTATGCTGAACCTCCAATTGGTAACTTAAGATTCAAGGTGAGGTGCTTATTGTGTATTTTAATATTATGGTTCACTTTAAAAAAATATTTTTTTCAGGAATCAGTGCCGATTGGTCCCTGGAGCGGTATTAAAGATGCCACTAAAGTAGGAAGTCCATCTATTCAACGGGATCATTTTTCTAACGTACTTAGTGGAAGTGAAGATTGCCTTTTTCTAAACGTCTATGCGCCGATCTTAAAAACTATGACTTTATTACCAGTTATGCTATACATACACGGAGGTGGATTTGTCGAAGGATCGAGTGACACGTTTGGCCCCGATTATTTAATCGAGAAGGATGTATTGGTGGTGACTATCGGTTATAGGCTAGGAGTATTCGGTTTCTTATGTACAGACCCAGTAAACGCTACTGGCGATATGGGACTCAAAGATCAGAATTTAGCAATGCGTTGGGTCAAGGATAACATTCGTAAATTCGGAGGAGATCCAGATAATATAACTATATTTGGAGTAAGCGCTGGATCTGCTTCAGTAGAATATCATTTATTATCGCCAAAATCTAGAAATTTATTTAATAAGGCAATCTTGCAATCTGGTTCGGTTTTGAATCCTTGGGCTAGATTAAGAGGTGGTGTGGAATATGCTAAGAAGTTCGCTAAAATACTGGGTTATAAATCTGATCAAAATGAAGGATTATTTGAATTCATTAATAGTTTCGATGCAGCACATCTGGTGGAAACTGCTTATAATATGTTGGATGAGGAGGATTTGAAAGAAAGTCACCATTTTGCGTTTGTGCCTGTTATTAATGAGCTTGAGGGATATGATGGGTTTTTGAACGAAGAACCAATAGATATACTAAGGAAAGGGGGATTCCATAAAGTGCCTGTCATGGCAGGTTTTAGTGGTACAGAAGGATATTTATTGGAATGGCTCATGATGGAATACGACTATAAACAATATTTTGAATCTGGAAACTTCTTAGAATTTGTACCTAAATATTTGAAACAACACAGTAAAGGTCTGAATGAGAAATTGAAACAAATGTATGGTCAAACTGGAGGATATTCAGATTTTTTATCTGATGTCGGTTTCAATAGCGGTATATTATATTCTTTGGAGCAACGATTGAAGCACAGTTCTATGGATCAATTCATGTATTTGTTCACTTATGATGGCGCAATAAATATATTTAAGAAAGTATTTCATCCTGAAGGTCAAGGTGCTACTCATAATGACGATATGCTGTATTTAATGAGTTCATCGATGATAGATATTAAAGCGGCTCCTCCAGCAGACGTTAAGACTAAAGATAGGATGGTAAAAATGTGGTCTGATTTCGCTAAAACGGGGTAGGTGCTTTTGATTTATTATTAATAATTATCAATATTAATTTAATTTTTTTTTTCAGAAATCCAACGCCAGAGACTTCAGACTTGATCAACAATATATGGGAACCATCAACGATAGAAAATCATCAGTATTTTAAAATTAGTGAAAATGTTGAAATGCATCAAGATCTAATACCAGAAAGGAGAACACTTTGGATGGAAATTTTTGATAAATCTGTTAATTAGTTACGTATTATAAATATTGTGAAATGGTAATATTTAAAAAGCTGTTCTTTATTTTTGTGGTATGTGGTTCACTTATGATATAATTAAATAGAACGTAGCAGTTATCTATGTAGAACGTTCAATAGTTAGACTTGAGTGATTTAATAGTTTTTTAGACCTATATATTAATATGATATTCGCATAGAGAAATATATTATGTCTGATTATATAATATAACAATATGTGAGTAGTTAATTTTTATGGATTTAATTTGTTTTAAACTTAATCATGTATTATAAATAAATTATATTCTGAGTGGGAATTAGTTTTTGGTTTATCAATGTATACTCATAGATTTTTACCGCATAGCTATCCTAATAGTGAAATAAGCTAAGAGATTTTCTAAAATCATCTAAGTCAAAAATATATTTATTACAGTTAATTTCCTATTATTTACATTTTATTTCGCTTAGATTACTGTAATGACAGAATTAAATTTTATTGCTAATTATTTCACTATAGATTTGTGCCCCATCTAAATGCTCTGTAGTTATTTCTATAGAACGATACATCCCGATACAAATGTCGTTTTTTTACAGTAACTAAAAAATCACTAATGTTTTTTTTTTATATATATTATATAACTGAAGTTGTATTACTTACTATTTAATTTATAACATAAGTCAAAACTAGCATTGAAAAAAACAGAAATAAAAAATGTATTGTTATAGAATTATATTGAATAATTTCACTAAACTTATGTATTAAGATAACCTATATCATATACATATATTAACGTTTTGCAAAAAGAGTATTTATATCTCAGAATTTGGTTATGCTACCAATATTCATATATAACACGCAAAAATGGCCGCCAAACATTGTTTACATTCTACAAATACATTTTTCTTTCCCCTCGCGCAACAGTTTGTAATTGTTTCGTCATAACAATTACACGCATTTTCCTTCACATTCGCCCTATTTTTGTGGCAGAAAGGTTTCGTAATACACAAATACATAGAAGACGAATTTCTAATCATTTTCACGTTTGAGTCATTTCATCTTAAAGACTCAAAAATCATAATTATTTACCCTGAAACTATAATTGCAAAATTATGGAGATAACCCTACACAACCCGCGATTCTATTTTTGATAATAGGCAGATATTATATCGGCAAATTAATGTGGCAATTTGTTATCTTCACCTTGTTGTGTTTTACATGAGCGTATAAAGGTGAATGTGCATATAAAAATACAAAGCACGTGTCAAGATCATTGCACATAGCAAACACGATTGCAAATGGTGACAGACAAGAAACACACATTCAGATTGTTCCCAGGTGCGATCACTCACCGAATTTCTCATCATGTGTAACGGAAATGCGAGTGTATATAAATAAACACACGAGGTGTGATATAAAAATAACGAGAATTTACATTTCTATTAAAAAGTATTTATTTCTCTTTTAATGTTGATATGACACTTAATTTAGCAATACATGTGAATTGCACTATTTTAATTATAATCTTCAGCTTACATTTGCCTTTATTATGGTCGCAAAACATTGTCCTTTTGATGGGTTATTAATTTGTAAGATAAAGTTGCAGGGACCATATTTACATTGTGGCGACCATTTGTCACACAAACGTGATACCGATGTTTCTCGGAATCACTTCAAAGATAGAAATGGTAACTGAACCATTCTCAAAACATATAAAAGGTTAGAGCTTATTATGGGCAATTGGAATTTTTATTAGTTACACTTTCTGAGTGCTTCCGAGAAAAACGCTCCTTCGTGTGGTGTCAGTTTTGAGCAATGTCAGATAGTTGATATTAACACCTTAACGATCGGTATTTATTTGCCGAACTTTGCTTGGTGGCCGGGCGATTATCTTTTTCAGTAAATTCTCTATAACTTGTAAACCAATTAAGATATTGTATTGAAATTTAATATGTAGCTTCTTTATGATTTTTGCATAAATACCTGTCAAGTACGTCATTTAACCAGTGATTCTAAGCCTGTGGGTGCAATTTATTCGAAATAATAGTTTCGAAAACAAATTTATTTCATTGGCAAACTTCTTACAAATACAAAGTAAGTGAGACTCGTCAATAGATTAGTATTTATTACCTGACGTTCAATTTTATAAATGCGGATTTGTCTAATTAAAAAAATTCCTAGCAATGTCTTAAAAAGCGAACTTATACTATTCTTATAATAACAAAAAAATCTTTTGTGTGTTTCTTTAAGATAAAAGAACCGTGATTTATTTTAGTTTTAAACACTAAATTATTGCAATAATCGATAAACGAAATATGTTCAAGCGTTGAATAAGTGAAATTTGCAAGATGAACATATTCCGAAGGTCGTTAATGCAAATGAATATATCATAATGGTGGTTTTTACGCTGTTGAGACGCATTGTCTATTACATATTTAATGCACAAAGAGTATTTTTTCTGGACATTACGAGTGTATAACGAGCGTGCTAATTAGTCTGTTCAGTTATGAAATTGTGTTATTTAATAATATCCTCTTGTTAGTTAGGCTTTTTGTCATTGTTTTCTTTTCTTACAAATAGTTAAATTTTGTTTCTTAAAAATAGTTAAATTTTAAAATTAGTTTATTTAAATTACTTTAAATAAATTTAAAAAAATGTTGTATTTTATATTTCAAAGAAAAACAAATTTTGAATGAAAACTTATTAGTAATGAAGTTTTCATATCCCGCGTTATTTGATAAAATATTAAAAAATAATTAAATTATTAAAAATAATACTGATGGTCAAAAAATATTATTACGGAAAATTCTAATGAACAAATTAATTTGATTTACACTATGAGACATCCAATACTTAACAACAATCCCCTTAGAGACCATATTTGGTATTTTAAAGCACACAAAGTTCAATTATTTTTAATTGATCCTAAAATAACACAAATTTATATAAGTCATTAAAATATACCAAAAATAATACAATTACGTTTAAAGTCGGTGCGTGAATAATGTCATCAATTTTCCAATTAGTTTCCATCTATATAATTCTAAATGTATATCATTAAATGGCAATGCAATATTCGAGTATCCAAATCAAAAATCTATTTTAATTAAAGTATATCAAAGGAACAAATTTGTGACGAAAAGTTCAAAGTAAAACGCAACGCAATTAATCGCCAAAAGAAAAATGGTCCTTGAAAAGTTCATCGAGGCGTGAATGTTTGCCTTAAAACACACAAGTATGATACAAATCTGAGAATCTGGCGATTCATAATCGAACAAATATTTAATTTACCAAAACAAACTGCTTAATAAATTCTTGGTACTTACAGAACTTGAGTGCACACTTCCTGCATGTCATCTTTCCTCGAAGTTTCTTCTCAATGCCAAGAAAAATATTCCGTCGATACATTCCGTTTGATATATTATTGGAAATTCTTGATATATTTATACGTTTGAGACATTAAATATATTACTTGATCGTCGTTTATGGAAATAGATTGCGGTAAGAAAACGGTTAATTGAATTTTATTAGCGTTACGACTGTTCTGAACAAAGAGTTTAAAATAGGATTGAAAGTCGTAACTGTTTTTCGCAAAACTTCAAGTTATTTTTCCATTAACAAATAATTATAAATACAATGCTTTGTTTATTTTAATTACAATACATCCATTTTTATTCATATTTCATTATAACGAGTTATATAAAAATTATATTTTTCATATAAGCATTTTATGTCGTTAGTACTATTGTATATCTTAAAAAAATAAGAGAACCCTGAAAGGCCAAAAATATATACTGCTAACTGAATTGTAACAATGTATTTTCTCTTACCTTTATTTTATGAATATTATTTTCTCAATTAGACATAATAGGTTATGGTTAATAATTACACAAACAAATCTACAATAAACTGTCTTAATAAAATGGTAATTTATTGATTATGTAAGTTTATATAATTACACTAATAAATACAGTTTTCTATAGTAATAAAATCTCTGTATGGGATTGAAAATTATATAAAATAAAATAAACAATATAAATCTTTATATTATGCGATTAATTAAATATTAGCATTTTATTAAAAGTAAGGCATCTGATTTTTTTTTAATTAGTAAAACCTGTCAAATTTGTAATAAAAAATAAAATAAATAAAATATAATAATTTATTATTATTTCTCTATATAAAAATCATTCAGTTTATCTTTTGCTTAAATTTTATACTTTAATAACTAATACATTATTTATTGTAAATTTAAAAAAATGTATTTTATTTTTATTTTATCTTTCGTTGTTACATAACAGGCGTGATCCCAATGCGTTACAATGGGGTAAATAAATAAATACACAACAATACCTACAAATAAGTATTAAAAACAAACGATGTATGACAGTTAGTGATATGTATTTTATTAATTTTAAACTATTATTAATGTTTACAATCAATATATGTCACCTAATTTTATGTATGTTACAGTGTATTTTATGGACCACATATTAGCACATCCGTCACAAGGCGTACCAGAAAAACTACCATTTTGTGTGAAAAGGATGCGCTGAAAATGGCCATCACGAAGTTTCACTTGCGAGACGTTAACACATTTAGTAGGTGTGTTAAAGAGACGATGCAATTGGCCAGTTAACAACCTCATCTGAGATTCAAACCAGTAATATTCACTAAGCTTGGTCATAGTTGGGCAGACGGGCAGAGATGCAAAGAGAGGCAGACGGGTAGATCGAGACACTAGACTAAAGTTTGTAAATTAGTGATTTATTGTATTAATTATAAACTATTATTACAGTTTACATCTGACATATGGCCCTATTTATCAAGAAACTCATCCGTGATATTAGCAAAGAATCTATGCAGGAGGTCCATCCAGCTGTGCAGTTAACACTAAGGTCAGTATCAGTCTACAACATATTTACAACTCGACAATATTTCGCTATAGTAAATTATTTAAATTGACTACATAAACTTTTCAGCGTATATTATGGCTGCAAAGTCGCACCCCTTAAGCATTGAAATGCGAAAACTAGAAAAACCTATTCTGTGATTATCGAATGTAATTATAATTATACAATAATCGCCATCTGCGATCACCCAGACATGATAGAAATAAAAAAACAATAGGAGAGATATGGAATTCAAACCCAGCTCTTTCAGGTGAGTCTAGAAAAAATCTATCACCCGCAATTTACCGCCAGCAATTAATCGCTATCAGTTTATCGCCGCGTCAACAAGTGATCGCTATTTAACCGTCTAGAAACAATGACATGTGTTTATACAGATTCATTGGTTAATTGATGGTGTGATAAGTTTAAAAAATATTTTGTTTAAATCAATACGTATTTTTAAATGTTTAAATGAAACTGTTCTAAAATGTCTATGAAACTTAATTTGACAGTTGGCTATTTTCTTTTCAAACCCAAACCCAACCTAAAGAAATTATCTAATTTTATGTTTGTGTATCACGGAAGAAAATCTAAAATATAAACATTTTATTCGATACATTTATAGAGATATTCCTATAATATGATGCCATGTATACTCAGTGTACATCACAGTTTAGGATAGATAGTTAATAAAGCTGCAACCATTTAGATGCATATGCTATGAAAACGTCATAAAAAAATATAGATCGTATATGAAAAAAGTGTAAACAATTATGATATTTTGGAGATTTTCTATTGCTAATAATTAGCAGGAGTTCTTCTTACGAGGAAATACTCAAAATAAGCGTTTTAAAATATTATGCAATAAAAATACTCAAACACTATTAAATTATTTTGTGCAAATATTAATATAAAATAACCTTTAACGGATTTATCGGTATAAAACGTGACCTAAAATAATGCGTGGTTCCATATATTAAGCGACCCAATTAATCTGTGTAGACATGCTTTATTTTTAAATTTATGTAACAATATGTGCCCGTTTGTGTTGTCCGAGTAAAGTATTGCTGTAGTTTGTCACTTTCCAACTGGATGCACCTGTCTTAATTAAATTGATAGGTGTTTTGTGGCCCATTTGCGGCCGGGTCGTAGAGGGATGCAATCGTGCCGGGCGTGGCACACCCCGGTGCAGGGGTTGGTTATTGCGACGACGTTTTTGGGTCACGGTGTCATGGTTGAGCCGGGTTAACGTACCGCATTGGCACACGCTGTACTTACAATCGAATGTATCAATATTTAAAGCCCACTCTATAAGTCCTTTTTTTACTACCTGCTATGAATGTAGCTGTAAATTTAGCGGATTTAAACATGTTTTTAAAATCTGGTTGTAAACTATTTAAAAAAAATTATATAAATTTTATTTTATATTAAAAAAAAATCTCGAGAAATAAAAAATCACTTTTTTTAATTTTTCTCAAGAATATATTTCGAGAAGAAACATAAAGCTGTTAGGTCATGTCATGTATTTGAAAAATAAATAAATAAAACAGTAATAAGTAATTTATTTTTTATTGTATCAATTTTAAAAATTAATATAAAAATTAACCCTCTACATGTCTCTAATTATTTTTTTTAAATAAATAGAAAAAATATAAATTCTTCTCAAAATAAAATCAAAAGTTTCAATGGATTCATTCGATTTCAATAGTTACATTTTGTTACATTTACATCTACATCTTATATAAGTATATCTTTTACAGATACTAAAACTATTTTTCTATTTTCATTATGCACAGTATGCAGCCCTTGTGGAAATAATTATACTCGTTTTTTAATATACAAGACCCCCTTGCATTGACCCAGATGAATTTAAGTCGTAAACATGTTGTTAGCACTTTTATTAAAATAAAGCTCGGCGTAACCCTTCCAAGTTTAATTATAGACTCGATAAACAACTATTGTCGCACCGACATGGTTTCAAATTTTTCTTTCTGTTCAATTCAATGTTTTCTGTTTGCCTCAAACGTTGTTGACTTTTGCTGACAACGTGAAAGTCAACAATGGTATATTTTCAATCAAAGCTTCGGTTTGATTGCCATAAATCTAATTACAGATTTTATTAACGAAGCACTTGAAACACTTACGATGTGTATACGATTACATAATCAACGAAAAGTTTGTCATCTAGAGCTGACGCAATTCTATTTATTATAAACAAGTTCCTCTCTTAACACAGAATGCTTAAAATGTTTATTTAACTTAAGAATTTTACAGTTAAATAATAATTTACCATATTTATACTAATCCACAGGGAATTTCTAAGGTTACAAACGATGCGTATTAGAGTCGCGTCTGGATTTCGGTTAAATTTCAAGGTTAAACTTGGCGACAAGGTCGTCAATAATGAACAGAAGCTTTATAAAATAAATCCGGTATTCACGTGTGCTTAATTTGCACAAAAGTGGCGTAAATTTAATGCCTTATAAAAAATATCTGTGCTTTCTATTTATATTTTAAACGTTTTCTAAGAATTATAAAAAAAATCAGACGATACTGATTATATTATAAATAATACTGTACGTCAATTTCTCGTCTTTAACATATTTTATGTTAAAAATAAACTGTTATTTCAGTATGATATACTGTGTGAGCGTAGTAATTTCAATCTAATTTATAAACTAGTTATAGTTAAAAAAAATCGTATTGAAAATTTCAATAATATTTTTTCAATATAATAAGTATTTTAAGGTTTATAAGTGGTCTATTAATATAAGGCACATTAAAATATAATTTTTTATGCCTATAAGATATATTATTTAAAAATATTTCTTGGAAATTAAATAGATTATTCCATTAATAGGATCAAAATCTCATCTGGATGCTTCGATAAAGATCATTTTTTATATAACACTTTCGACGCCATATTTTATTTGTTGTTATACTTTTAGTTTTTCTCGTATATGTACCTATGTTTAAGTCTTCTGTTAAGATATATTCTGTTCTAGTTAAATTCGGTACCCGAACTAAAAAAACACCTTCCTTTCCAAAAAAAACTGTAGTTCACTGGAATATAATTAGATTAAATAGCAAGAGACGGTTATGGGGTCATAGGATAAAGTGGAAGACGTTCAAAGTTTTTTGATTAACGAAATGTGTGCAAAATGGAGTGGGGAGCAGCAAAGTTTTGCGAAAAGATGATACCATTACATCCCACCCTAAACCTTTTTAAAGACTGCCATGTCTCATTTCAGAAATATTTTTAAATATCAGTAACAGGAAAGAAGGTAATTCAAATTCTTTGGAAATAAACTAATCTAATTACACGACTAAGGGCGTGATTAACTTCATTTATTTCCGTTGTCTTTCTTATTAGAATATTTGCGTAATCATCAGAATTTGTACATACGGACATTTGGCAACCCCGCTCTTGTCTTTGCATTCCACATGCTTGGCAATATAATACAATAAAAAGGTCCAGAATGGTCGTTTAA
Source organism: Plectrocnemia conspersa (assembly GCF_051122295.1). Classification (NCBI taxonomy): domain Eukaryota; kingdom Metazoa; phylum Arthropoda; class Insecta; order Trichoptera; family Polycentropodidae; genus Plectrocnemia; species Plectrocnemia conspersa. The sequence goes on along the minus strand of NW_028277174.1, from coordinate 5,800,836 downwards.
AATGGTTTTAGCCGATCGTCACGTAAATGCAATAGTCAGCATAATAATGTAATTTGTTGGCGGGTTGTAAAGACCTTTATTAATTGATTTACATTGTATTTACATTACTTTTACATTGTTTTTCTGTGACTTTACAGGCATAATAAATGCCTGAAAAGTTTTTAACAGTTAATTTTACATATATAAATTACGATATATAGAGAGGAATGTATAGTTGAAATTATGCGGTATAGTTGAAATGTCTTCGCTGGCGTGTCGAGTGTATTATTGTCAGCTGTGATGCCTGAAGACAGTGCGTGAACTTTTGCGGGACCCGAAAAAATTACATTAAGACCAATATATTTATATTACATTTTAAAGATACATTTGAGCCTATTTTACTGTACTTGATACGAATTTATTATAAATAAATATTTCTGTGCAATGACTTACTAATATAAGTAAAACACTGAACGACGACTAAATTGAGGATAACCACTTTAAAAATTCGTTGAGAGTGTAGATGGAGTATTTTTATTACTGAATTATTGAATAAGAAATCCGTTAATGGACGTTGAATTATTCTCAAAATAAATGTTTAAATTTATTAAAAAACAAGAACAATAATTGTCAATAAAAGTAAACATAGAATGTACGCATAATTAAATGTGATGTTCAATCAAATATTTTTCTGTCAAAAAAATATGTACTGAAAGACAGATAAAGTAATATTATCATAATAATTTACCGCAGCAAAGAAAGTCGTTTAGTTGAAAATTTAATAAAATTACAATAAAATTTAAAAAAAAAATGAATTTTATCGTGTGAGGGCATATTTATCTATTTATTTATTCATTATAGCCAAAACTTTGGTAACACTGACGTGACAGCTGTGAAGCGCAGTACATTCTTTTGGTAGACCTCTACGGGAAGACAACGGCCGGTGGTGCTATGTCCACCGTTCACATGAATAAATTTTAATTTAACATAATAGATGAACTAGTATAAACATTTTAATAAAAATACTACTGCAGCAGCTCAATCTGTATGTAATTAACCATCCGTCTGCCAAAGTCACATTTAGTTTCTAAATAGTACAATTAAATTAATCTGTAGTAAAATATATAGACTGTGTTTATATTTAAAATTCAACATTCTCGTGCTTCCCCTCTCACATATTTTTCTTGTAGGTAAATTGTTAATATTTTTTGGAATTTTAAATAATCTTAACACGTGCCCCAAAAAAATTAAACATTGAAGTTAATAAAACCTTAGATTCAACTATTTTTTATTTGTTCTAAATTCTTTAATTTATATTTAATAGTAATATTCGTAAAGATTAAGTATAACAAATATTTTTACACAGGATTTCACTCTTTTTTTTTATTTAAAATATATTTTAATATTGACTATTTCACTATTCTATTCTATTTATGAAACTCTTTAACGAAATTTTTTGGTGAAAGTCAAAATTTGTTAAAAAGACAAATTTAATAAGAAACACTCATAAAAACTTTCGAAATTAAGACAGCTCTGGCGAATCGCAATTGCATTGCTTCTTTAATACACCCACGAAATTTATTCATCCCTTAAAAAAACGGTCGAGATTCCGGCGATCGGTAACCAAAGAGTAGAAGAACAGTAGTATTATGCGTAGTATAGAATAAATTGTCTAGCTAACGCGCGTTCTTTTTTAACAAAGAGTAGTGTTTTTGCCAGTTTTTACGGGTGATTAAATCTCGGGATATACGAAAGTCATTTATAATCAAAAGAAACAGTAAGATTTGATCCTCATGCGTCACTGCCAAGCATAATTAATTATCTTCTGAGATTCTCAAAATAATTATGAAAAACTTTAGTTATAACAAGACGCTTAAAAAATTGTACCCCTGTGGTTATAATTATTGGTTTTATTAAGTGCTTCATTATATTATTTTTAACCAAATAATAATTTCCAGAGAGCTCGGATAAAAATGAATATTTGAAAAAGCTTCACGATTAGTTTATTAATATATCATTATAGACGACGTAGGCGATAATACTACACATAATTGGTTCATTTCATACGTTGCACGTGTATGAAGATGAACCATTTTCCCTTAGCATGGGGGTGTTGTCCTGCGGTGATATCCAGGGTCAATCAAATGTCGAGAAGACTACGACACCGATTCAGGCACGTGCAAAGGAACCCAGTTTTCAATACAATATAGACAACTTCTATAAATGACTACACGTGTCGCGTATCAACCAACTTCCGGTTATTTGTTTGTTTCGTCGGTTTAATAATAAATAGGGACAGTTTGATGAACTTCTATTCGACAGTATGTAGCACAAATAACCACTTGAAATGCACCAAATAACAATAGAGAGCAATAACTATAAATAGGTATACATTTTTATCCTTTGTGATTTTATAGTGATAGATATGTTGTTGTGCGCTTATCAAATATAATGTATTTAGAGTCAATATAGAATATACATAATCAATATAGATTTTTATGAGAATATAGAGCCTTAACCTCCATATTCAAAATTTCATACTCGATAAAAAAAATGCAAATAACTTAATTTTGTAAAAGAAAAATTGTTATCTAAACCGATTTTTTTTTTAATAATTTACTGTCCTTAAAACTTTTTTATTTATGTTATTCTCTCTATCTATATTGAACTTTATATTAAATCATTTCAACCCACAACCTAGTTATTCATCATTTTATATTCATCCATAAAATCAGGAAAACCTGCGAAAACTAATCGCCCGAAATTTAAATAATGATACTTACACGTTGATCTGTCATACATGATAGAGATTAAAAAAACATTAGGGTTAGTGTAGGATTCGAACCAGGTCTTTTTGATGTTAGTATTTGACTTACACCACTGATCTATCGATTTAATTATAATAAAAATATGTACGCTCTGGCACTTTTAATGATTTCTTAGAAAATATTTTTAATAACAATTTACAACTAAAGTATTTGCATCATTCATTTTCATAGAATAAGTTTATACATGCATATGAATTGGTTTTATACATATATTTTTGTTTGTTGTTATTACATAATATAAAAGGGTTATTCTATCCGTTAATGCTTTTAAAGGTCTCTTTATATAATATATGAATATGTATGTATTGTATATAGAAACCCTTATTGAAAAGTTTGCATAAACATAAATTTATAATATAGTGTATTAATGATAATATGATAGCTGAATTTTTTATATAATCCTTGAATCTTATCTTAGCATAATTACGTATCGTTTCTTATGCGATATCAAATTCAAGATTTTTATTATATAACGACGTAATAATATATTGTATTATGGAAGCTCTAATAAATGTAAATTATATTTCTTGGGTTTAAAATATATTTAGAACCAAGGTAATAAAAATCCAATATTTTATAATATATGTATGTATCTAATTTTAAAAAAATAATTAAAATTGATTAATAAGTTAATTTAGTCATGGGTTAATTTTTTTACGGTATTAGGTATATTGAGTCAAGCTTTCTTTCACAATCCTGATTTTGATTTAACTAAAAGTTAACGCAATGCTTCTAATTCACATCCTTGATAAATACATTTAAATAAATAAATACAGAGGTATATATAAATATTTAATATATTAAAGAATAATATAATGTAAATATGTCTATATATTAATCCTATCTGAAATATTGTACATAGTCATTTTTTCAGCAACTTAGGTGCATTGAAGTATGTTTATCTTGAACGTTATTTAAAGTAATATATTTAGCTTTTTATTTGTAGATGTTTAGTTTTACTAGGAATTCCGTCTCAATTTTTATCGAACGATATTTATTAATAGGTATTTAAGAATCTTTTTTACTTTATTTCATAATATTTTAATTATTAATGTTTATTTTGGAAAAATGTCATCAAAATTTAAAACATATGTAAAACCGAATTAATTTAAAGTTTTAAAACATATGTTTTAGAGACAACCACAAATAGACTATGACAAAATAATATTTAAATATTGATTGTAATTAAAAAAATACAAATTCTATGTATATATAATAATACTGATGATATTGATACTGAAAGCGAAACTTTCCAGAAACTATACATTGTTTCAAAAACTGATATTGAGAAAACTAGTTATTGAAATATTTAATTTTGCAGACATATATTGAAATTTAGATAAATAACTGTAGCGACAATCTTATGACTTTTTATAAAATTATATGGAGCTATGTTACAAGGACTAGTCATGAATGTCTTTGTATGGATCTTATATTTTTGAATAAAAAATTACTTTTGAGCCATCCGACGCAAATTCAAATTATAATATTGTTAAAGGAGATGTAAACCATGAACTTGACATTTATATTTTCACGCAAATAACAAAATATTTGAAACAAAAAAATTAAAGACGCATTCAATAATTCCATTGTAAAGGAATTCTAAAATATACTAAGGACCATATTGCTTAATCAGTTAAAAATATATGAGGCAAATATTTACGTAATAAACACTTAAGTGGGAAATATTTTGTCGTTACAGAAAAACGAATGTATGTCATTATTGCCTAAATCTAAAAGAGTCTACAAGTGGAGCTCATTAAATTGACACAAACGATCCAGTATGATAAAATTATAGGACTGCGCCTAAAAGTAGGTTACCCATATGAAAACATAGATTGGCCGCCCTACATATTTATTATACAACAGAAAATACAAACGTCTATTTGTCTGTCCCAAGAACTCTTCCTGAGCGGTGAATAGTTGCGACGTGATTTTTGCACATGTCGTTCTGGTAACCATTTCTAAGGCTAATGTGCTATATTATAAGTCAGCACCGTTGCAGTGGGAACGCTCGACTGACACGATTTTATTGCTTTTGACGTGAAGTTTTGATTTCTGAGAAGTGATAATGCTTTTTGCGCCCTCCTATTGACCAAAATTCAGTTTGAATACATTTTGACTAATACTTTCATATCAGAAGTTCGTAGTATTTAAATTAATTATATTTGTAAAAGGTTTTATGTATTTTTCCTTAAATTAAATTATATTTTTACTAGTAAAAATATATATTTAGTAATGAAAATGTATTTCAATATAATTTCACTAAAGTTATATATTTAAAAAATAGTTTTGGCATATATTTAAGACAAGATTTTTATAAAGTGATTATTTGAGAATTTTTCGTTTAGAATCAGGGACGTCATTTCAGTTTTTTACATCTTATATTTTATTAACGCTTTGAGTGATATTGCCGTACATGTACGGTGGTCGACCTTTCACTGTTATGAGGTACTCCAGAGAGTTACATATTTAAATACATATATAACTGAAGAAATAATTAATAAAAAACATTATAATTAAGTAATAAATTTGCAAATTTAATTTATTGTAAATGATTTCTACATAAAATAATACCAAACATAACAAAAAATATTTTTTAGTCATTTTATAAAAATATTGAGGGCCTCTGAATTGAAAAAATTCACAAAAAAATATGTTAAATATATTAACGAAATTAATTAATAGAAAATGAAATAAATTATTAAACGTACTAATACAAAAAAGTAGTAAAATAAATCAAAGCAATAAAACGTTGAGAATCAATGATTTTTTGTATCATTTACTATAGATGTAATATAAAATAATAATGAATAAATAACAACAGAATTATTTATGAAAATATACGTGAAATTAACTAATTACTCAAAGTGTTCAGATGGTTAATATTTAATTAAATAACATGATTTTTTTGGCTAGATTTTGGGATGAGAGGAGGGGGTAAATGCCCCCAACTGCTCCATCCAAATGACGTCCCTGAAAGTAATACGCATTCGCAAACCATGTAGCGTAAACTTAAATGTTTTAGTATCCAGGGGGGAACTTAATTTTGTAACATATATTTTTTTAATCTTTCGTTATCACCTGATAGGCGTAAGTAGAATGTGCTACAACTAGGTAAGTCAATCAGACATAATGAATACTATATATAATATTAACCACCAAACTTTTCAGTGCGGTGACATCTATATAAGTTACTGTGCTATCACTGCTGTTACTATAGCATTTAATACAGATTGAAGATATGTGGCTAAATACTTGATAATCTTATTAAATCTACCCATAGAAAGATTCATAATATAATAATTTCTCGTTTACACGGGTTATAATAACGACCGTTCGCCAAATGAGTTCGCACGTGATTCAAATTGTCTCCGTCTCCATTAAACAAACAAGACAAGGATCAATTTGATTATTTTGCTCGTTTATTCATACATAATAGAACGTAATGAAATGAAATCTGAGCCTAGGCGACACGGCATATTTTGCGTAAGCAAAACGCGTGACGTTTTTGGAGCAAAAGTATTTGATTACCGGCTACTTATTGGCGACTCTCGATTGATATCAATGACGTTAGTTAGTTTTCATTGGTGTGAAGAGATTTTTTGAACAGTGAAAAATATTATATAAAAAAATGTTATGAAAACACAAAAGCTTTGAGTGACATGTTTACTACTGCATCGGGCAGATCAACGTGTTTTCGATTAAAACGTGTATATTAGAGCTTACTGGTTTTTAAATAGTTTAGTTATTATTAAAGAGAAAATCGATTGACACTTGAAGGTCAGATTTCAATTAGTAGTTAATTAAAATTACAAATAGTAGAAATAAACTATAGTGATTATTCACAAACAAAAAAGCAATAGTGGACGCAACATATCTATGATTCTGAAAATAGTTACATAAATGCCTTTGAATAAATGTTAATCAGTTATAAATATATATTGCAAAATACATGTATGTATATTGCAATATCTATTTTGAATGATGTTATTATCTTTTTCGTAAATGTCAAAAGATAAGTGACTATAAAACGTGTAGGTTTAAATCCATGTTGTTGATCAGCGAGAAAATGGTTTAACTGATAAATATAAATATAATAAAGCTGTAATTATTAAAATAAGTATTATCTCCTTGTTTATGTATTATCATTTTTATTTATTTATTTTTTTAGTGTCAAAAAATCTTGTACAAAAGTAGAGTACATATAGTAAAATTTTATAATATTTATTTGACTGAATCTATTTTTTTATTAAAATACAATCGATCTATTTTGGTAATAAACAATTCTCATAATATATCTAATTCCTTTCTTCCAGCAACTAGGCACTTGGTAAGAAAAGATAAAAATAACATCTAGGAAGCCTCCCACTGGGGATTTATTTAAATAATTAACATAAAATTATAGTATGTTTAATTGAGTTGCATTATAACCTTATCTCTATATCATTATATTATCTGAATATAGTAGGTAAGTTGGCAGTACTTACGTTAGTGGTCATGATATTACTTATATTAATTAAATATATTTGCTAGTTTTAACATATTCAATTATATTTTATAGCAAACTTAAAGTATTATTCACTTTTAATGTTATTTTTACACTGACATAGTTGCAGTCACTTAATATATTATATTGTTAGGGACAAATCTAATGATTTTATTCTGTAATATCGCTGATATTAGATATGGAGGTGATACCCCAAACCTGAGCTCCATAAGACCACTCCAGTTTTATGCTGAAGTAATATATTATTATGTTGTTTAATAGTGATGAATTGGTTCTGTGAGAAAGTACAGCCTGCTCTGATGTTTCCTTTTGCTGGCCAGTCTTCTGTCGAGATGAATTTTAAGATATTTAGAAGAGTTCCTTTGTGGTATATTATACATTTCCCGTTACAAGGACAAGCAGGGCTTTTTTAAACAAAAAAGGTGCCGGAACTCTAGCACTTTACTAAAGAAAATTATATTTAAATATCATTTAAATTAAATTTACAGCAGCTTTTCCTATGACACGAAGCGCACAAAAAAAATATATGAGAGATTTATTTATTTAAAAATTTATTGATATGCGAGTATTTGTCAAAGTGTATTTAAACCGAATTTTGGTCAATAGGAGGGCGCAAAAACAATTATCACTTCTCAGAAGTCAAAAATTCACGTCAAAAGCAATAAAATCGTGTCGGTGCCGTCGCAGTGGGAACGCTCGGCAACGAGCGTTCCCACTGCGACGGCACCGACACGATTTTTTTGCTTTTGACGTGAATTTTTGACTTCTGAGAAGGGATAATTGTTTTTTGCGCTCTCCAATTGCTCAAAATTTGGTTTAGATGTTCTTCATTTGATTCTTACTCATTTAAAATCGCAATATTTTGCATCCATACTATACATAAATAGCTTCTCACCATACCAATATTTCCATATTTTTTGTCGTCATTTCTGTTATTGTTTTAGTCTTTATTTAGTGGTACAGACGATTGAGAAGTAACCGAAATTTTCCTTTATTTTTAAACTTGGGGTTAAACTTTTACATTAAAAAATAAGAAATGCTACGCAGATTGTCAATCGCTTTTTAAACATAAAAAATACCGTAAAAAAGTGGGCTGGAACGCGTTACATGACAAAAAACCCGAGGACAAATATTTTTGTTCAGTGTAAATGTAACATGAATTGATTTAGTTTCATTATTTCTGAAATTGCCATTTAGAGAACGTAGTTTGTACTTTACAGTGATTATTTTGCAGTTTCTTCAATGCTATTTTTGGGCCAGTATCAGACGCTATTATTGTAATGTCGTCGGTAAATGTAGTAATTCTCGTTGAGTTCGATCTATCGTGAATAACAAATACAGCATCGGTACCAGAACGCTGCCTTGAGACACACCCGATCATAATTGGTACAGTTTTGTGCTTACATATCCGATCTAAATTTATAAGTGAATTATTAAGAAGATGTTGTTTGGAAGCAAGTTTGGAAGTAATTCAGGGTACCACACTTTATATCTAAGATAAATGTTATATCTAAGAAATATTTTTTATTCATCGTTTTTCATTCAACTTTTATAACCCTTCACGTTTCCTTAGCTACAAGATTTCTATAAATATAAAAGCGTTCATAACCAGCAATCTTTCAAAATTACATATCATAAGCATCGCCTTGAACAATTTTCACGACACAATTAGGAAAAAATCAGAACCGGTTCTTCCCAGTTTCGCAAAACAGCCTATCATTATTTTAAATTATAGTAAAAAAATAGCAATACATCCCGAATATGAAAGCGTGACCTTTAATTTATCCAGAATAGAAAAGCAACTCCCTTATGGTCCAACCTTTATCGCAATTCCCCGGGAAAACTTTCGTCAGGCAAATAATTATAATTCAAGGGTAGAACTGCACGTGCCTATACATTATCTAACATCACACGTGTCGTCTGCAAATTACCAAGTATATTACAGGCAATTTAAATGACATCCTGATTATAAATACTAAAACTTCAAAATTGATTTAAATTTGCATTATGACTATTATGAGTATAAGCTTGAAAAGAGTTTGCCTCGCTTGTGTCGTTACATAATCGTGATAACGAGATTAAAACAATGGCGATATTTTATCTGTGGATGTTTGAAGTTCACGGACGATAATCGAATCGAAAAGCGTAGAAATGCTAGTATCATATAACCTTATTTTTCCAGCCGTGGGCAATCTCATATGATATCAAACACGTAATGTTTATAATTATGAATCGTTACGTGACTATAGAAGAGTACCGATAGAACAACAGGGTGGTTAAAAAATATATTAATTATAGCGATAATCGAGTTCGGCTTGCTTCTGTTTGCGCAGTATCAGTTATCAGAACATTATTTTGATAATGAAAGTTTTGATATCAATATATACAGGATGGTAAAAACTCAACTGACATTTATGTGTCTGTTTTCCTAAAAATGATATTAAAAAATATAATATGCCATTAAATATAATATAAAGATCAAGGTGATTACGACTACTTCAATGTAATAAATAAATTACAAATACATAATATTTAAAAAAAACAGTGGAATAAACAAAATATGTTGTTTTTCTTTTGTTTTTTTCAATACGCGTTGTTTTATTCGTCTAGTGTCTACCTAAATTTGAATCGTAACAGCAAAATTATAGTAAAGATTTCTTTTTGAGTAAGGCTATGCAGAATTCAGTGCAATCTATCGATTCTAAAGACATTTCACCGGTTTCTACCACATCTTACCGTGACCGTGCTATCGATCCACCAGAAAGCTGATAAACAATCAGCCAATAAAAATAAAACGTGGAGAGAAATATGTGAGAAGAAAATGGCGTCTTTGTTCTGCACATGGAATAAGGAAAGATACAGCATACATGTGCAGAAGTTGTGAAAAAATATTGAAATAGATAAAAAAGTGTAAATAATAAAAATAAATGTAAATATGATATAGTGTGGTTTATAAGTGTAGTGATAAAAATAATTGTGTCCGTGATAGTTGTAAGCAGAAAAAGGACGTCGAAAAATATGGTGAGTGCAAATTATATTATATTATAAACGGATATTTTTTATAAATCGTTTATACAAAAATTTATAGAAGCAATTTAATTTAGACGCGCTTGAGGTTGTAATCCGCATATTCAATACATGTAATGAAAATAAACTTTGGGCGCATATTTGGGAACGACTTTGTCGGTGAATAACAATGCACAAATCAGAGGGTAAAAATTTTAGCCAGCATTGAATCTGTATACACAGCAATTTTTATTTGTTGATCACATCCGGAATTTCCCATTCATTTTCATAAAGGCCACCGGCAAAAAGTCGATTGTGGTATTATGTAGATCATGGTATAAAATCGTTTAACTCTATTTAGATATGCAATCACTCGTGTACGTTAACGAGAAAATAAATTCCTAGAAAGTCGAACGCAATTAGTTTTATAAGCTTTTAGTAGGTCCACTAATTTCATCGCGAAAATCGCGGGTGGTCCTGACAATTTATTTAAAAGAAGTTTTGATTATTTTTTTAGTATAAACATGTTTGTATGACTAACTCCAAAGCAACTCGAATCAGTCCGTTCCTTTTAAATACTTATATTTATTTAATTTTATATTAAATCCGGTGAAAACAATTAAAATGTTTTTAAAAATTCATTAGTTGAAAAAAGTTTTTGTAGATTTTTAAAACGAGCGTGGAAAGTACGTGTTTTTATATTTTAAGTAACATTTAAAGTTGTCGTGATATGCCAAAAATTCAATTTTGGCTATTTAATCGAACGGCTGCTGTGCTCATTACTATGACGATTTTGCCTAATTAGTACAATAACAAGCATTTGATAAATCATTTTTTTTAATGGCATTAGTGATCTTAATTTGAAAATCAAGTTGATTTTTATTACCTTATTTTATACCGTGTGGAACGCTTTGAAGTAAATCAGTGAATAATAAATATGTAATAAGTAGTTTAAATGTTAATAAATTTACTTATTGATTGCTTTTAAATGTTGTTGTTCATGTGTGCTTAAATAAACATACATTTACATATATAATTATAAAATATATACATACAAACTGACGCATTGCGCGTGAGAAATGTGTTAAAAGCGTCATAAAATTCATGAATTTTGCGACACGTCGACAGGTCTATCGATTTTGTAGCCAAAATCTAGTAACAGTTTATTTATTAGGTGCAATTTGCAGCAGTAAAGAAATAGTCTCTGCTATTTTATAAATTTAAATTTAGTATTTATAATCGATTTCCCCTCACTTTTTGTAATTAGAGAATTATTTGCAGTGATTGTAAAATCAAAATATGCATTAAATATTATATAGATATTTTTTTTCATTATTTGTTAGTTTGTTTAATTTCATCCATTCAGTAATATGGAGCAAATCTCTCTGCACATTTCTTTGCATGTCTTTAGAGTTATATTTTAGCACTGTATCATCAGCATACAGTTGAATATTTCCTGCAAGTTTAAATAGGGTTAAATCATTTTTGTATAGATTAAATAATAATCCCAAAATAAAACCCTGTGGAATTCCACACTTCACCACTTTATATTTGCTTTGAGTACCATTTATTACTGTTACTTGCTGTCTATTATTAAAATAGCTTTTTAATAAATTTAGCGTTGGTCCTACTATTGTAACATATTTTAATTTCTCTAATAATATGTTTTGGTCTACTGTGTCAAAAGCTTTTATTAAGTCTAAGAATAATACTGAATTTTTATTTTTATCATTTAAGTTTTGTTGTATTACAATAATTGAATCAAAAGTTACATATTTTATATATTAAAAATGTTTCTAAATCCGTATTGTAAATATGATAAAAAAATAATTTATTCAATTGGCTAGAATTGATACGATCATTTTTAGTGACCCTCTTATCATCAGCTGTATATTATATAAGGTGTTATTTTAGCAAATTTTAGGCAATCAGGAATATTTCATTTTTCAAACACTTATTGAATAATTTTACTGTTAATTGATTTCATTGTTTTAACTATTATGTCACCAGTACCAGGCACTGAGCTATTTTTTTTTGTTAATATATTTTATGGCTTCTTCTAATTTAATTTGGTGAAAATAATTATATTAATTAAATTGAGCTATATTTGTGATAATAGTTATATCATCAATGTTAATTTCTTAAATTTTCCAATTAAGATGTTTATTAAATATATCGGCTATTTTTTATCTGCAGATAAATCTCCTTTAATATTTAGAATAACTTTTTTCTCATTTATATTTTCTGGAGTGTTTTAATATTTTTCCATATTTTATTTGGTTATTATTAGCACCATTAAACACTGTAATCTACTTTTATTTTTCTCCGATAAGCAGATAATAATTGATTTTAATAATTTTCTTAAGAGCATTATTCGATTCGAAAGTTCAGCTGGAATTATTTTGTAAAATACTATGAATTCCGCGAGCGATGCGTAATTGGTGTTCTGGCATTACAAGTTTTCAAACGCCTATCATGCCACTTGCTGCATCTGTCACAATAAAAACTATATTATCACTCAATTAAAGTCAAACCGAAAATATTTGTATCAAAAAAAGGTATCATAAATCCGGAATTTGTTTTTCCATTATGTAGTAATTTGTAAAATATGCAAATATTTCAACATTTTTTAAATTGGTAATGTAGAAAAACCACTGCTTTAATGTAATATTGAGCTTTCGATATAATATTATTTATCACTTAATTGCCGATTTCATCAATTGTCACATACACAAATCATAATATGGTTAATTTCACCGTATCGATTTCATCAGACATAATCCGCATTAGGTGATTACGACTACACATGACATATCCACCAATCCACGTGCCTTGGGAATGACATACCCCGTTTGCGGTCACCAATTAGACCGTCATCGCGTGACTACACTACCCTACGTAATCTCTAAAGCTTATTAAATCACCATCCGATCGGTCACGTGACTCCACCTAGCAACACAAAAGGGTTGCATTTTCGTCTCATTTTGAATGGAGCATTTAACGTGACATTTTGTACGTTGTGCGTTCAGTCGGTATAAACAAATGTTGTTTTATCTACCAACGTAATTATAAATGTTATAGAGATTAGTCTGCTTTGAGTCACGTGAAATGAAAGCTGCATTATACTAATTAATGAAAATATTTATTATTATTATTATTAGATGATGCCTACACTCGGCTCACGGTAGCTTGATATATTTATGTATTGTAAATCTATTGTTGCAATGTGACATATATATATATATATATATATATATATATATATATATATATATATATATATATATATATATATATATATATATATATATATATATATATATATATATATATATATATATATATATATATATATATATATATATATATATATATATATATATATATATATATATATATATATATATATATATATATATATATATATATATATATATATATATATATATATATATATATATATATATATATATATATATATATATATATATATATATATATATATATATATATATATATATATATATATATATATATATATATTCAACAACTACTATGTAAGTGGTGAGTAATCTATAAATCAGTAACATCTATTATACTTATTAAAAACTACCATTAAAGCTTACAATCAATTGAATAGCATTATAGCATCAAATAGCGTGAGCTGGGTCGTGCTATTATTTTAATTAATTATTCATCCGTGAGATTGGAAAAATTAAGGGAAAAAAATCTGCTAAATACGGTGGATGCGGCAACGATTCCACCGTCTTTGTCTTCTTCGGAGCCAGATCATTTCCAGAAACCCACTGTTTCGACTGTTCCTTTGTCTCTGGAGTGTAGTGGTGGATCCATGTTTTATCATCGGTTATGTATCGACGCAGAAATTCGTTAGGATTGCGACGGAAAAGCGCCAAGCCAGCCATTAAATTGACACACAATTGCGTTTATTCTGCACTGTGCCGATATATTTTTCATACTCAATTTTTCGTACAAAATTGAAACCACTGAGCCATGTGATATACCTATGGCCTCAATAAATTCGTTCACTTTGATACATCGATCACTCAAGGCCGTATCGTGGATATTGTCGATCATTTTTGGCGTAGTCACCTCAAGTGGACGTCCCGAATTATGTTTATCATTTGTGGATGTACGACCACGTTTAAACTAGTTTACCTAATTGTAGACAGTTTTAAACGCTGGTGAAGATGTGCCATGAACTTCATTCAACTCGGCTTTGATTTTTTACGGTGTTTTGCCTTTCAAATGAATGTGTTTAATCACTACATAAAACTCGTTTTTTTATTGTTCGAAAATAACAAAGACTTCAATAGATTGTAAGAATGAAAGGACGTGATGGAAATGGCTGACAATTTGGCAATTTTTTTTGCTACTACTAGCGCCCTCTCTTTGATTTTCTAAGAACTTATTGGCTTATCCTCGTATTATAATATATCTTTACAATTTTTTTCTCATGATGTCTTGAAACGTTTGCTCTGTTGTTTATTTATTTTTAGAGTTTTTAAGAGCTGTGGCACATAATATAAATTACTACTTAAGTATTGCAGTAACAACATATGTAAATAATAATTCAAGAGATTAAAAAAAATATTATTCCGTAATAACAACTTAATTGTTATTCAAGTAAAATAATCACGTTTTCCAAATTTTTAATTTTTAATGGTAATAGCTAATAGTAATGTTTCTTATAAATACTTTTTACTTATGAAAGCGCATTCGAGATTTCGTTAACTATTTAAAAGTTATATATAAATACAAGTCGTAATCCTTATATTGTCATGCGAGAATTTTAAAGATTAGGTTTTACCAATTCGTTGAATAGAATTTACTCAAACGATGGATGATTAACTTTTACACCACGGTGTAGGTATGCATAATTCTGTCGATTTTTTTAACTGTCGAATTCTGTGGAACTGATAAAAGGGCCTTGCAAAAAGGATTTTTTTATTATGTATTCTGCGTATCGTTAGCTCTTTTGTACATAAAAATACTTATTATTACTAATAATTAAAAAAATATTTCGTTCTTAATAACTAAATACATTGCATTAATATGTTTTTATTTATTTTTAAGCGATCGGTTATTATATAATTATGTTTATATCTATTACCGTTCATTAAGTTTATAAATCAGCAGCTTTTATTACGTTTTCATATTTAAAATTGTCAAAATACTGATCATTAAAAACAATGGGGTATGAATATTTAATAATATCTTATTTCAATCAGTTCATTTTTTCACTTTGTGTCTTGTTAATATTAAAATTATATAACTTTACTTATGAAACTTACCTTTCCCTTAACTGCGTGAATGATGTTTCGCGTTAAACAATATTAGTATAAACAATCGCCTTGTGAGCGACAGATTTGTGGCCAATGTTCGTGTGAGCAATAGTGCGTGTTGCTGTGACCAGTTACCATGTGACAAATGATCACCGAATCGTTTTAACCAAGTAATACCAATCGTTTTTTTAAGTATAAATTCAGAAAACTTTGTTTTCTGCTGCCAATTTTGGTTAAGCAGATGTTGATGATCATCTCTTTCTTCAAGAAAATGGATGATTTCATCCAAAAAAATTCGAAATAATAGGTTAGTTCTTTCCCGTTCCGCTCTTTATGAATATTATAAGTTATTCCCTTTATTTGTATTAATCATGTTGGCAAAATAAAAATAATATTAAAACAAACATATACAATACATGATACCATAAAAAGCCCTTTGATAAAAAAAATAACGTATGGTTATTTGCGTTATCAGTAATAACATACAGCCTTTCTGCTAGATGAATAAGGAAGCGGTTAGATATTCGGTGCAGGAACGTCATTGGGGGGGGGGGGGAGGCAGGTGATGGAATTTTTTAAATCGTCCTCAAAGGTAACATATTACAGTTACTTTCTGTCATATCATGTTAGATGGCTAAAGACTGAAATCGTAATTATTGCATGAATTAACTGAGTTAGAATTTTATTAATATTTATAATTTATCAAAATTAATTATCTGGACAATACACCTACTAGAGAGTATATATTTTTATTTTATTTAAATGTAACAATATTTTTAATTAAATATTTAATTAAACCACTCAACTTATGCACAGTGATTTGTCAGAGTTGAATTGATTTGATAAAGATGATATTTATTACCGAATTATTATTGAATATATAAAAAATATTTTGGCAAAATTTTCGCAACCGCAACGTTGTAATAAAAATTATTATACACTCGTTTATATAATATAAAGGATAATAATACATTTTTGTGGATCATTATTTTAATACAAAATTGGGTCAGTCGAATATTTATAAATACCCACCGCATTTTAGTTGCGAGAGGGCGGAACACTAGGGGATGTCACTTAGAAAAAGCTCATGTCAATTTGGACTCACAATACCTTCCAGGAATCATTGGCGAATGAATTATTGTGAAATTATTATTTTTGAAGGCTCATTTGTATTTAAAGAAAAATCGATGTCTCACTATTGTTTGCATAATTTTTCTTAAATAGATGATGCAATATATAGATAATACTTATAGTTTTATTATTATTATCAAAGTAATACATAAAAAAATGAACTTGAAATGTGATTGACAAAAAACATGTCAAATTAATGTTAAGTAATATTTTTAAAATTTACACTAAAATGTCTGATAAAAGGTGACAAAGTCGATATGCAATAGAAGTAAATAAAATATTGAAAACAATTGGGTAAGGATTTATTTCGGCAATTGAAACAAATAATCTAATTTTAGTAGCGAGGAACTTTGTTAGTCTTTGAGAAGCATAATATGTTAATGACCGCGAAATGAAGCGTACAAAAACCGTGTTGATGGTCCACTAAATCCGACAGTGATTAAGGATATACATATGTATTTGTGCAGAATTGTGTCAAACCACTTAATATAGTAATAATGTGATCATTGTGCTATTAAAAGAAGCTTACGTATCTACTTTAGTATTGGTATTTCCTTAAGAAAATAATAACTAATTTTAGCATCTATCTCAAAATGTTTAAAATATGGATCTTTAATAATAACATTTAAAACATCAATGTGTCAATGTCGAGGTTTGATCATTGTTTGTTTGCAGATCGCAATAATTTATATCGTGCAAAGAGAAGATAATTTATTAATTTGTTTTGGGTTGCGTACAAAATAACAAAATACACGCGATTAACTCACAAACTCTATGATTCCTTCAACACTCCATAAAATTAGCGCACCGCTGCGATTTATTTTCATCGATGAGCAATAATAAAATTATAGTGAATTTATAGCATCCGTACGTGCTCTCAGAGTATTTCGTTGGCTAACCAACGGTAGGTCAGTGATGCGATAGACAACATGTATCCAGCTTTAAAATCGATTTACGTCAATAACTGACCTATATGAATGTTTGTATTGTATTGAAATCCCCCTTGTAGGACGAACGACACGTACGTGCAAACTCATCCCAAATTAAAATATGTCGCGGCGGTTACAAACACGAACCGGATTAAATAACGTTCTGACAATGTTAAAAGAAAAGCAAATATTCAGTTTTTAACAACGTACTTGATTAAATTTGGAAAATCGCAGTTTAATTTTAAAATTTTTTACTGACATAAAATTAAACTTAAATTTTTTTACTGACATAAAATTAAACGTACTAATTTGATTTTTTAAACTCTTTATATATTTTTGTGTATAATTATACCCCATTCAAATTCCAATCGTAATTTACGTTTGCATTTGTGGGAAGCTTCCGTTTGGGAAGCTCGACAATCGCTCAGATTCATAGTAAATTCGGGAATACAAATCTATTAGTTTAATGATCCTTTTATTGTTATTTTTAGTCTTGCATAACTAATTACGACGCAACGATTATGTGAGTTGCATAACAAAAGTTTTTTTTATATAATTAAGATCATCTCTGCGGTGGTTATCCGTAGTAATAATACAGTCATAAATACTACTTCAATGAACTTTGTGTTATATGGTTAGACGTGCACCTCCCGTCGCATTGCCAAAGTCTTGCATACACCGCGGCTACGTCAGACTGTGTTGCCAGTGTAGTTCTAGAATGACTAAATAAATCAGCTTTCAAATCCAGCCTACAAAAGGTTTTATTCTTAATACGTTATTTATTTCACATGAGGATCACTAGAAATTAGCATGATGCTTGCATTTCTTCTATCGGGCTCGAAAAGCTCGTGAGTTTTAATTACATATAAAATGTACATAGTTGACACGAAAATTATTATAGATAAATATATATAAATTGATTAGTGCATTACAGGTGTATATAATAATAATTTAATTAATGTGATACGGGATAATGATACAAATATATAAATTTATGTATATTTTTATATATTTGTATCATTATATTGTAGATTTTATAATTTTTCATATGCACAAATTTTTATCTGTTATGACCAAAGCTGTCAATGTCAAATGGCAGCGCGTTGTATCGTTTATTAATTTTCTTCTTCGTTAAATTGTATAATATCGGAATATAATTAATTCATATTTATACATATATATATTAAACAATTTTGGTGAAATTAAATACATTAAAATATTTTCAAGCGTCTATATTTAGCATATTTTTAATAAACATAATTGTTTATAGTATACATAATTTGATTTATGTAGAAACATAAAAAAAATGTTTCAAATAATATTTTTGTACTTTTTATTAACATAAAACACATTTTTATCACATTTGTAAAAAAAATTGGTGAAAATCTATCACAAATATATTATAGTAAATTGAAATCGTTCCTCTTAATTATATAATAATTGTTAATTAATTTATAAAAAAATATAAAATATATATGATATGAATGTATATTTGTAAAAAGCTAATAAATTAATCATTTTTTTATTAAATCGTCATCGGAATCATTTGGTAACTCTTTCGGATCGAATTGATAACCTAAAGACTTCATTTCTTTAACTATCTTCTTATTATTTTTCAGGGAATCTAACCAATGTGTATAAGTATATTCCGGTCTTGTTCCTCCATATTTCAACGGCAGACAAGATGGTTTTATATGATTTTGCAACGACTCCATATCAGTGCCGTGAAAGAACAACTTTTCCCTCATTCTTTCATCTAAAAACGGCTTAAACACTGAATATATGGTATCAAACATCCACGATTGATTGACTATATGGATAGCTTGCGTTTTCATTGGGAAACATGTCTAAAAATTAAATCAATATAAATATGCATAGTATGTTATACAATTAAGTGATAAACACTCACCACCATCAGCTGAATTACTTTTAATGCTATAGAAGGTGTAACTTTCCAAGCTTGTTGCATCGAGAGATTCTCTAAATCAAAGATAGCAACACCGCCCATGATTTGAGCTTGCGGTTCAAGTATTCCGAGTTCAAGAACTATCAAAGTAGCTTTAAACAGTTCGTCTATGGAATACTTACTAGGATCCCAATTACCTGTAGTAAACATGTATTTATTATACTAAATGTTTGAGATAATTGCTTTAATAACATACCAATTCTATATATCATCAAACGATGTCCTTTCTGATCTCGATATGGAGGAACGGTTAAAATATCATCGTCTCCTATGTGTCTCATCTTAAGAGGTTCTACGTTGACATGAAAATTTGGATTATCTTCTTTCATCGTATAATAGTTAACGACCTAATGATGCATTATAAAAATATTAATTATATTATATTATATAATATACACATTATTTAATGTATAAACTTACTAAACGATGAGCGCGTTCCACTACAAAATTTCTGGCTCTTAAAAACCTCAAAAGATATTCATCATCCATCCTGTGTGGTGTACATTCTCCTTTTTCTGTAATACATGAATTTATTATTTAGCGTTTAAAGTTTATTTACTATATTATATACATATTTTATATTAACCATATATCATATCCCTCAAATCTTGCAAGTTTTTCGCTCGTGTCTCGGGATTTTCGTTTAGATGTTCTCGAGCATATTCCAGAACATGTGGCGAAGGTTCGCCAATATCCAATTCAAATCTGCACTCTTCTGGCATTTTCAAGTAAATATATCTCACTGCCTTTTTAAATCATAAACTGAAAATAAAAAGTTCACTCTGGTTTCATATTTAATAGCACACATGAAGTTTTTAACCACAGATTTATGAATCACTGCACACATATCATATTTATAGTGCAATGACATACATAGCATTTATAATGATAAATTAATTCATTGTATGATAAAACGTGTAACGTTACAAGATAATTAAATACATTTGTATTATCTCACGCATTTTTTATACATGTACTTGTATTATATCTAATACAAAGAGAACAACAATTTTATATCACAAAAAATATATAATAATAACGAGAGTGCAGATTTGAATCTATCATAATAGCAATAATTATTAATTATGAATACAAAGAGGATGTGAATTAACCATTTTCAAGTAACATTTTTGTTTTCATTAATAACAGCATTGTGCAGAAAAGCAATAACTAAATGTTTAGCAAATCAAACGTAATTAGAGGAATTACACAGAGTTTTCAATGCAACATTCAGGTTGTCTATAACAATCTATTATTCAATGAGTTTCATTGTTTATTGTACTTGCATAATCTTTTAGATATTCACAACAGTAATAAAAATATGTTAGCTATTTTTAATTAATTAGAGTTGCTTTATAATAATTATACATATAATATAGGAAAATATGTTTCTTGTTAGTTATTTCCTTCCACTTTGACGAACAAAGTATAAAAATATATAATAAAATATACTTTTCCATATAGTAAGTCGCGATTGGAAGAATATATATTATATTAATGATTATAAACTATAATAAATTTATTCTTCATTCACATTTAATATTTTTTTATTCATAATACATATACATTAATACGTAGATATATTAAAATAATTTAATTTTCAATAATGTTGTCACACAGCTGTAATATTTGTTTGCCATATTTTTAGTATTTTTAAAATTAAATGGCAAAAATAATATACTCTATTCTACATAATAAGATATACAGCACATTAAAAATACACAGAATTATGTAAAATACAAAAAATATATATATGATTTAATATATTAATTTATTAAATTATCGTCAAAATATTTAAAATCTCCACCCGAAGAATTATGGTTTAGGTCTCTATTCTGATTAATAATTATTAATGCTTGAGATACATCGCATGTATGTACTTCAGGCATAAAATAATTATTAGTTTGTGAAGCATATACTTAATCTTCCAAAGAACTATTTGCGCGTAATAACCGAGCTCATATATATTATAGAAGACAATTTTACATAGTACATCTTCCAGATTGCTAGTTTATATTTTTGCTTCTTGAGTCCTTGGTATTAATTCATACGTTATCAATACATTTTTAAAAATCCTAATCCTATTAATGTTTCGCGCACCTGTTTTTTTGTATGTTTAGCTAACAACAAACATTATTTTTATAATACACTAATTAAAATCGATATTACAAATATATGCATTTCTACTTTTTGAAATATACTATATGTATAAAGCATATGTAGATAAAAAAGGTAAAATATACCACAATTATACAAGTTTTTGTCATACTTACTATAGCTTGGTAACAAAAAAAATTATCAAAACATTTTAGTACTGCAAATAAAGTAAGTAAAATTATTAATTCTGGTATTTATAGTATTAAAAACTTGCCAAAATACTGGAAAATCGTTATTTCTAACCAATGGAACTAATTTTAATCAGTTTATCAAGATTATTTTCGTCTACATCACATTACTTTATTGAAAGGTACAATACAATAATTATAATTATTGTATTAAATTAAAATTTATATTTTTGATCTTATAAGCACAATTAAGCATATAAACGGAGAGATTATTTAAAATATGAATAAAAAAACACTACAATTTAATTTAATTATGTAGCGACCATTCATTAAACAAGATAAAAACGTTTTTTGGAACAAATTTTTAACAGCTTTCCAACGTTTCTTGGAACCACCTTTTAAAAAAGATAATATGATTAAAACATTTTTACGAAATTTAGAAATTGTTGTGATCACGCGTTTTCAAAAGCTTTCAAGAAACTCCCTCTTTTATCTTTGATCTACGCTTCATCTTGGGTCGTCGGCCAGAGCAAAGACTAATTTTTCTTGACCTGACAGTGAGATTTCCTCAAGCTTTGGCTTGTCGGGCCCATTAAAGTCTCATTCGCAGATATACCGACTGCGAACTTTCAGCTTTATCTGCTATCGGTATCTTTATCTGCTCTATTTAAAGCATCTGGAGGGGAGCCTCCATCAAGGCTCTCTGAAACTGCAACCCCCTAGAGCTGCATTCACAGCCAGGAATTGACGCCCACATTAATTTTATTCCCTAAAGAGACGCCCTCTCCCGAATCCGCAGCTTATAGGGCTGCCTCCATAGAGTGATGCCTTACTAGTGGATCAAACAGGAGTGGGCGCCACTTTGTTATTTTGAGGACGACGACC
Organism: Plectrocnemia conspersa; assembly: GCF_051122295.1. NCBI lineage: Eukaryota > Metazoa > Arthropoda > Insecta > Trichoptera > Polycentropodidae > Plectrocnemia > Plectrocnemia conspersa. Next base: position 5,778,014 of record NW_028277174.1, on the reverse strand, counting down.
TTATTCGCGTGCCCCGTAGATCAACCGCAGCTCCTAGATGATGCATATTTGAGGGTCTGTGCTCCCGGATAATGTGCTCCGTAAACCGTGTCTCTTGTGGCGCTTTTTATCTGTGTTTATATAGTGCTTTTTGTATGATCTTGTTATTAATAAAGTGTTTTTTAATATTAAAAATGGCTTGAATTGTGACTCCACCCGCAACTCAAGATCATCATAATGAAATATTCGAAATCACTTTGTAATATAGTCAAAATTAATATACAAAAGTAATTTAAAAAATAAATTTAAATATTTACGAGTAGGTATAATATATTTTTCTTTCTTCTATTATAAAGCAGTTAATATCACCGTATTCTTATTAAAACATGGGAAAATATTAACAATAGTCAACATTTCACACAGTTCTATTACATGTACTTACTTCAAGAGAACACTCAGAAAAATACATAAATGCAATAAAATGACTTTATTGACATCAACTACTACACGTGTTTTCACTGTGTGTTTTATTTTATTTTTTGATAATTTAACGTTGTTGTCGTTGTCGTTGAAAAAAACAAGGTCGTTCATATTTTGTATTTAACATTATCCTCATTCAAATACTCAGTTGCTAATTTCCTTATTTCTAGTGTTGATGTGGTGTCAAAACATAAACTTTGTTCAAGTGCTACTAGCAACTACTAACATCACCAGGAAATATTATTACCAATTTCATTGAAGAGTTGCCAGGTGTCCTTTATTAAACAGAGAGTGACACTCATCTGAGCTATCTCGTCTATACATATATTGTATATGCATTTTATCATTTGAGAAACTCCGAGAAATATAGTAATGTCGAATACGTGCAATATTGAACAACAATGGGCGTTGTGAGGCGCTAACTTGAAATGTATAGAAAGTGAAATAATAACTGCAATAACCGCGTTAACAAAAGACATGAGAAAAGGATTGTGCAACCATTTATTACGGTTCTGTGTGTGCAACGACTCATTCGATCGACTGCGTTAGGTCTAATGATCTGTCGTGGTCTACTAATAATACAAAAAATCTCTAAATGTATCACGAAAAGTTACCAAGCTCCTGAATTTACAACAACCAAACCCCTAAATAATTTTAAAAAGCAGATTAGTAAATATAGCGTCCAAACTAGCTTTATAGTTTATATATAAAAACTATTATAGTTTTTAATTAAATATGAGCTGACTAACGAATGAAAGACATGCAAATGTTTCATTTCCCTATGATCAAGACGTCCTGAATTAAAAAATTGGATAATTTAAACTAAAATTTTATTCGGATGTCTTTAGAATCCAAATAAGACCAACTTATTAATATGTTTATTCAGAGGACTTTTTTAAACTCCGAAGTCGGATCAACTAAATGACCAGACTTTTCAGGAAGCCTGACTTGGTAACTAATCAAAATGCATTTCCGCAAAAAGCATATCTAAATGGAAACATATATAAAGATATTTCTCTCATTTTTCTTGATGTCCTTTCAATGAATCGACTAAGACAATAAAAATATCCATGCTAGAAAAAATCACTGTAATTAAAAAATATACTATTACAGCTGTTAATTCATAAGTAATCAATATATATTTACGATAAATTTAGTTAATAATATATATATGTACTAAGCCATATTTTAATGCAGAAAATTTTACTTTTCTACTTATACGTATGAATTCTACTAGATATTTTATACTATGCTATCGATAGCTTTGTCTGTTCGCTTTTGAGTAAATAAAAATATAAAATTTTTGCCTTTAAAGTTGCATGAACTGCCAATGCAATGTCACACTTTTTAAGAATGTAACTATCTAAAAATTTAGGTTAAATGAAGCATGAAGCTCTGCAAATAAAATATCAATTCAATCATTCCGAATCAATATAAAAAAATCGTTATCTTTGAGATAAAATTTTATGATATTTTTTGCGTTGCGTTGCGGTGCTAATTTCATAGATTAAAATGACAAACAAGTATGTTTTGAGAATATATGCAAAAATTTTGCACTGCGCCGTCAAGTACTATCCTAAATTTATTTATTTTAATACATGTGCAGGGCATAACAGCTTTACAGGGTCAATGCACAGGGGAAAAAACAATACATATTAACAAAATAATACTATTAAATTATATACAATAGTAGATAGACCAAAATGCGTTCACCAACTGCGTGTATCTGGATGAGAACAAATCAATATTATCCGACAGATGGCGCACATAATAACCATAAATATTAATCATGATCCAACCGCAGTCGTCGATCGTGACGGCTTAGGTCGAGAACGGAAGTGTAACACTTCGTTGCCGCACAGCTGACTATGCGGAGCTTACATTATGTTAAGGCTACTGGTTGCTAATGAGCCAGTGGCTAATGTTCGACCATAATGAGCGTGTGGAAACATCTGGGCTTTTAAATCAATGAATCATATCCCAGCATACTTTGCAGAAATAAAATGGATAACATTTATATTCCCTTGTATACAAGTATCTGAAAAACCATTTTTAGACATTTTCTATATAAAGTGAATTGATTGCATTATTTGACAACCAGATGCTCTATATTATAATTATACAATATGCACAGTGCCCTTGAGCTCTTGATTTGAAGACAAATCCCAATATCTTTGAGACTTTATTGCATATGTATTCCATATGCTGATGTAATATATAGTCTTCTTGAAATATTAATGAATGTCAGAGAGTAAACTATCCTTAATTTTTGTGATTTGTAACATATTAAGTGGCACTTCAATAGCAATATCAATTTATAACTATACAAAATGTTGAGCTTCAAAAACTATAAAATAAAAAACACATTTACTTCGAGAATCTGTTTTATGAAAATTTTGAGTTACAATGCAATTGTAATAAATTATACGCAAATTTATTTTTGACATTTCCATCTTAATAAAACTCTAGTTGTTGGTAAAAGCCGATAAAAGTATTGTGGAAATAATATATTCTGGGGGATAAGCTAAAAGCATTTCCAATTGCATGCATAAAAAATGTATTATTTTCAGTCGCAATCAAATATTTTGAAGAATAATATTATAATCACACAACAATATATCGCTAAAATCATTATTTTTGATATGCTGCATTATATAATTAACCTCTTGAGTTAAATTCAAATTACATAGTTATAACGTTATCACGCAATATGTTGAGTAATACCTTTACTATAATTAACTCTTGATTCAGAAGAACGCGCGGAGATGAAAGCTAAAACAACTTATTAAATAATGTCTGATAGTGAAAAGACTAGACTTAACAACTCGGAAGTACAAGTTAACTATTACTGGCTTATTACATAAAATTATTATATAATATATTAACCCTGATTTTGTGGTTTTACTTAAGATTTTACTCTTAGTTCCTTTCACGCCATTAATTTTTTTCTTAAACATTAATCTTTCCAATGTCGTTGAAGTATAACAGTTAAATACAAGTACTAGTAACCGACCTCGATATAGAACAATATAAAAATGCTTTACTGAAACAAACTATTAATCGCTTTCTTTCTTTCGATTATATCATAATAAGTAAGTATTAAAAGTGTTCCACTTGCAGCTTGTGTGCAAGGCAATTTATAGCAAAATTCACATAAAAATATTCACCGAAGCACACCACGATATTTAGAACGATTGCAGAACAAATTCTTACTACAATATCTAAATTAATTATATGTATTAAATGATAAAAAATATAAAATAAAAAAACATTTAAAATAGCTGTTCCATATAACTTTTCCATTTACATTCTGCATTGCATAATTTGTGTACTGAGAAACCATAAACATTAAAGACATATTTAGCATCAATCAAGCAGTAGACAATTAAAAAATTAATAAATGATTGTAACAATAAAATTGTGTTTTAGACAGAACGTTTAAGAACAGTAGTGATATATTTATTTCGACGGTATGTACCATTTTTGTTGTTTATTTAGCCATTGCATATTTTTCATGGATCAATTGTCCTAGAGCAATCGTTCTTTATCTCAAATTACAACACATATACAATGAGCAATGAACGAAGGTTAATGCATATTGTTTTCTATATTGAATGCGTGATAAACTCTCGTCAAGATAAACTAGGTCACATTGTTCCAAAAAAATACTTATCAACAATAAGTCGCAAAATAAAAATGATCGATCTGTTTTTTTTTGCGTTTATTATGATACAATCAATAAATTATCTTGACAGGAGATGCAAGCTTTAAAATATGTTTCATAACAATAACATTCTATGGCCTTGTTTTATATGATTTTGGCAAATGCCAAAAATATAGCAATTTAATTTATTGTAATTTTAAGAAAGTGACGTTAGTGCAGAGATCTTTTGCCGATTTCGTCAATGGATAGGTTAATAATTTATTTTAAATGTTGGTTGGCGAAGCGAGACGAAGCAACCGAATTGAAATGCGCGTTTTTTTCCAGTTAGCCACACTTTGAATGATAAAAGATGAACTGTAAGTCCATTCGGTAATCTTTTGTTCGGTACTGATGACCAAAATGAAGAAAAATGTATGAATAATGGCTAACATGAATACGTTATAGTAAAAAATTATATTTATATATACAGAACATTACATAGTGGATCACAACCTTTCTCAAATACATGTGTCCAAGTTCTTGCTGAATAATAGAATTTCATAGTTATTTTAATGGTTAAAGAGGATTCAATATTTTATAGATATAGCTACTGATTTAATACTAAAAATCATAATTATGCGATTAACTAGTATTTTTTTTAAATCAATGACACGTTAATTTATTTCATCAAAATCAGGTTTATTTACTCTTTTCCGTTACGTTTATAATTTTTGCCTTTGTTATATTATCTATTGTAATTCAACTTTGAAGTCTGACTCATGCCCTTTCAATATTTTGTTATTCAATTAGCATTTGAAGGGTAAATGAAGTTTAATTTTTAAACGAATATTCAACCGAATATAATAATTGAAAAATTCGACCATGGTGTTTTTGTAACGAGCATTGAACCATTCAACGATCATTTTGGTTATGCGCAGTATTTTTTAGGTTGTTCAATCGATTATAATATACATGACCAATCAAAATGTATCTTTGATAGGAAAAAATACACTCTTTCTTTAATTACCGCATTTTCCTTGACCCGTCGTGCAATAATTCTATAGAACGCAAATGTTAGAGCCTTGAACTATTTTTTGCACCAAATCGAGCAGAATCAATTACATTTACGATCTCGACTAGCTATAATCGCTATTGCTGCTGTTCACCTTAAGAAATCAGGGCATAGGTTCGCTCATCTTTAAAACACGCTCACCTTAACTGAAGGATCACTTTGCGATGCATGGAATCAATAATTAAAACTTAATGTTTAGAAAAAAATAGTAGAATACGTGATAGATCATTCGAAGCCTTGAGAGCTATTTTTTCATACTTTAATACAATAATAATTAGGCTTCTGAGCAAAACAAGTAGAAAGGCAAATTCCAAATAAATAAATTCAACTATTTAAGATAGATCTGAAAAGATCATAAAAAAATTGAAAACTCCACACCCCCATATTACTACTACTATGAACAACATGATCTTGACGTATAGTCATATTATACCCATGGGATTAGTTTCTACAAATATAATCTCGTATGTTAATCAATAGGATATATACCTTTTTTTAGTAAATTTGTATAATTATTTTATACAAAACCAATGGATTTATTTATTATATTTATATCAACAACTTCTGTGTTGTTATTTAATAATAGTTAATTACAACACCAAGAATTAAAATGTCTGTATAAATGAATTAAATCGTTAAAAAAATATTAATTTTTCAATCATTTTTATTTTGACTTTCAATAACGGTATAAATTAAATAAAAATACTGGTTTTTCGGTATTATTAATTACATCAATTCCGTTGTATTATATTACAAATCTTTTTGTTATGAAAGTAAATCTAATGCAAATGCAATATTTTTAACACTTTTTGCCTATCTAAAATGACACGATTCAATATTTTAAGAGCGGAGGATGAAAAACTCGATTTAATTAAACGAAAAACAGCTAATCTGATTATTTTCTATACTCCCATACTCTCACTCATCGGTTTAGTTCCTGAATATTATTCAGAAGGATATATATTTTTTAAAGTACTTTTTATTATTGTTTTATAAAACATAAGTTTGTTTATTTATTATAATAATATAAATAAATTAGTTTATTATAATATTAAACATTAAAATTAATTTTTTTAAATCTGTAAAAATGCATTAATATAATACAATAAAAATATTTTCCGTTGATATTTTAATGGGTTCGATTTGGGTTTTTAATAAAGGTATTAATTTAATGAAAATACCGTTATTTCGATGTTAATAATTAACTATTTCCGTTATATTAAAAATATTTTTTGTATCACACTTATTTACTCCTGTAATTGCAATATTTTAAATATTTTTTGCCTGTCTGAAATGACTCAATTTAATATTTTAAGAACGGAGGATGCAAAGCGCAATTCAATTAAATAACGGCTATCATCCCTACCTGAGTTATAGTCATATTATACCTATGGGTTCAGTTCTTGAACCTATAAGCATGTATATTATTCATCAGGATTTTTTTTTACTTAATTTGTATAACATTTATGAGTTTATTTATTATATTGATGACAACGACTTGTGCGTTAATATTTGAATTAGTTTAGTACAACATCAAGCATTAAAATATATAATTCGTTAAATATATTTTCCGTTAATTTTTTAATGAATTCAATTTAGGCTTTCAATTTCTGTATTAGTTCAATGAAAATACCAGTATTTCTGAATTATTAATTTAACTTTTTTGGTTGTTTTACTGAAAGTAAATCTCATGCAGTTGCGATATTTTTAATATGTTATGCCAATCTGTGATGACTTAATATACCATTTTAAGAGCGGAGGATACAAATATAATTTGTATTTGAATAATAAACATCTACCCCCCTTTCAAATAAAAAAACTTTATTATTTAGCGTATTTTCTTCGTTAGAAAAATATATAAATTAAATATCTATTTTGTATTGAATGATATTTTTTTTATAAAATTTAATAATAATCACTGTGTATATTTTAAGTGATTTTGTATATTTTAAGAATCTCACTTATAGGTGCAAAAGTAAATTAAAATACTTAAAATTTCCCGTACTTATAAAATTAATATTTTAATTAAATAATTTAATAATCATGAAATTGGTGAAATTTATATTTATTTAATTAAATAATAAAATTTAATTATATACAATTTAAAAAAACACAATACTTTAAATTATGACATTATTATAAATTAATTGATTTTTTCAATTATTTTTCAGATTTAATTATATTAAATTTATATAATTTAATAAATATTAAATACTATAAGCATTGTCATAACTTTCAAACTAGTAGTAATTTTGTAAAAAAATATCTTTATATTTATAATTAAATTTATGTTTAATAGTTCTCAAATTGTGTCTTATGTATTATTAACCCTTTACTTTCTAGATATTGAAGTAATGTATATTAAAAAATGTTATTTATAGCTCTACAGGATATTAATATTCTACAATGATGGCGTATGATCCAGTAATTTTCTTTAAAGTAGCAAAATTCGATATTAAAGATTAAAGACGCAATTTTATTTTTATGAATACGGTCCTAATTTCTTAAATAGTGAGAATGTACTAATCACATTTATTTTATTAACACGTTTTTTTATTCCTATTAGTTAGAAAATAATTGCCATTCACCTAAAAAGATTTTTGCGACTGTAATACGCGTAACATGATTTGAGAGCCATTAAAAATATATTTTTTAAATACATTGAATTATAAAGATACACCTAAAAACTTTTTAGTTCTCAGTAATTTTAATATTTTTTTTGTAACTATGTCAGTAAAAGCATTACGCAGAACATAGTTTAAGAACCTTAGACAAAATAATGTATTTAAATTTATAAAACTATAAAAATACAACGAGAATTGCAATAGTATATTAATTATCATATTGTAGTTATAACTAAAGTTGTATTAGTGATATCTAAATTTTATGCTTTTAAATTTCCTATTAAGGAATTAAGCATATACATACATACTATGTATTCATAAAAGCAAAAATATATGTTTATAATTATCTTAAAAAAATAGTACCGGTAATAATTAAATCTGTTTCAAAAGTACCCCAGTACCAATTCTAAAAGTATGCTTTTGTATTGAACAATGTCATTCCATTAAAAGTCTTTGAATGTATTATTAATATTTATTATTTAATTGGGTGATTAGAGTTAGTTTTATTTTCATATGTTATTAATGGTTATATTCAACATGTTTTTTTAAGCAATTAAGTAGTATATTATATATAATTATGGTGTCCACTTTTTGGAATGATTTTGCAATACACACATGATATTATAATCGATTTTTTTTATTTTAGTCAACTTGTTGATTTTAAATTTGCTTTTATATATATGATATGGCAACCGTACAAGTAATTATATCCATTGTATCATATATGAAATAATAATTTATTATTATTCGATTATGTTGATCATATTTTAACATATTATGATCAATACACAACGTAGTTATTTGACCCTCGTTGTTTATAAGCATTATGACAAAAACAAAATATTGACACTCATAAAGTTCACGAAAACATTCATTATCACAACCTTAAAGTTAATACAATAAAAAAACAAAGAAAATAACTTACGAAAAACAACCAAATAATAATAATAAAATAAACAAAGCGTAGCAGAAAACACGTCCAGCTAAGCCTTGTCTGTATTCAACACTAGCTCAGGAGCATAATGTCTACTTCCACTGCGATTGAGTCAGAGGCGTCCATGAGTTGTTTTTTTGTCTCTCTATATTATCATCGCAATCGTTAAGTCTATATAAAAGGATGTTAATTTTAATAATTGGTTTGCTGTTTTCCATATCTAATTGCATTTTTATTACCGTACCAAATACATAAATTTGCATATAATTGTTTTAAAAATAATCATGTTCAAGCTCAAAAGTGAAATGCAATTTAAGGGCCAAAATTTCTTTGGTTAATTCCAAACTCTTTGCACGTTGAGGTTGATGCAGGTCGCGTAAACAAGTTTAACCGGTATTCGGAAGCGTTCGCCGGTATACTTGGTACTAATACTGATTCTGCACGACTTGTGAAACCATTGCAATTTCAAAATTGTATGCGAATTATCGCATCCATCGTTAGAGTGGCCCTAGTGAAAGGCGCAATAGGTTCCGTTGCAATTGTAATAAGGTCTATCGTACTTATAAGAATTGGGCAAATCGATCGCATTGCCAAAACGACGTTTAGGCAATGCCGTCTGAAATTTGAGCAAATTTCGTAAAAGTGTTTTGTTGCCGCGAGTGCAAGACCGGCGATACTAATCTATCAAAGAGCGCATTGTAATTGTTAATTGACGTTGAACGATTGAGTAACAAAGTACATACGTATAATTATTATTGTATTTTTTATACGATTGAGATTTCTTCTGCACTGAGATGCTTTGGCTATTTGTTTGCGAAATTAAATAGTTGAAATTTCAACAACACACAACATGACCTTCATCGGAAAAACGTTTGGAAACCATTTCAATACAAAGTGGGCGCAAAAACTATACGTGTCTTAATAGCATTTTAAACTAATAACCTTTAATATTATATCGCAATTATGTGAATTGTTGAATTTAGTATTTTTTTTATAAACATTATATTTTAAATAATTAAAATAATGCATAAAAATATTATTGTTGTATTTTTTGAAGTCAGAAAGTATGGTATAACTTTAAAACCATATTAACATAATTATTATTTCACTTTTAATTTTTCTAGTAAAATAATACATATGTATATAAAATTCTTAGCATGCACATTTGAAATATCAAAATATAGAGTCAGTGGCGTAGCTATGGTGGGGCGGAGGGGGCAGGCCGCCCCGGGCGGCACTCGCTTGGGGGCGGCATATTCGCGATGGAATCGTCTAGTGTGGTTCTTAACCCTGAATATACTAAAATTTATGTAAATCTACGAATAGCAAGAGCTTAACAATAAACAATTTATTTTTTTAAGAAATGCTGATTTTATGACCCTGCAAAAAAAATTATGTTGGGGGGGGGGCGGCAATTTTAAGGATTGCCCCAGGCGGCACATACCCTAGCTACGCCACTATATAGAGTACGTATATTTATTTGTATATGACAGTATTACCTGTCGCTAATTTTGATTTTTTTACGGTGTCACATTCTTATGCTCAAATTACTACGGTTTATAAATTATTCTTACATACAATACAATTTCAATACAGCTATATAATTTGTGCAATAAATTGATATTATATAGTCGTTATGGTCTACAAGCCGTCCCTAAAATTAAAGAAAACTCCTGGCGATTCAAGGTGACTGTTTGACTGAGCCAGATCTAACAATGGAAGAGAAATAAATAAGCCGCTGTTTGAAAGCTTTGCTGTATTGAAATATGGACTTATTTCTAGTGTATTTCAAGTTCCAGATAGGTGTGAAGTAGAAGTGAAGTGATTTTTGGCACATTTAAGATGTATAAAAAGGCACGTTGACAAAACGATTCTACTCTCCTTTGCCTCGCAACTAATCTGTTTGATTTGGTGCGGAATTGGTATTTGTGTCTATCTTATTAGCTGTTTTAATGTGTGCTTTTATTCTGGGTTGCATAAATCCGCCAACAATGGAATTTTTGTTTCACTACATACGGTTGGAGAATGGTTTCCGATATATGCGTTTTAAGTTACATGTACATTCTTTCGTTATTTGTGCCGTTCAAAGTAGATTCCAAAATTGTTTTACGTCAATTATTTTGGTGTTTCAGGCCGAATAGGTGTGACTTTACCGCAGTAATAAACTAGTGTCGTATCACGAATGCAGCTTTTGGAAGTCATAAAGTCTGAGCTAACGGGTCGATTAAGTGCTGGTAGAGCAATTGGGACTGTGACTCGTGCCGATCCGCTGATGTCTTTGGTGGCAATGCGGGTCTCTCTCAGCTTGTCTCGATTGCCATCTTCCTACGTCTGTCTCTTCCCGTTTGTCATCTTCGGCTCGAATGCCGTCTGTTGTCTGACGGTGTGACAAAGTGTCGTGTCTTTCATATTCTTGATTCGAGACAGTTCTATCGTGTCATAGATTAGGATGTTGGTGGGTCAATTGCATAACTTCTAGCTCCCACCAACGAAATATGTTTATAAACTGTAAATAATGTTTTTTGCGCAAAATAGACGTATTGTCTATCGCGTATCCCTTACGCACAAACGAGTAGTTTTTCCAGACTCCTCGAGATTGATGTACTAACAAGTGAACATTGAAATTATATCTTATTACACACTTGTTTAATACTGAGTTCTCTTATTTTGTGAGGCGAGTTGGTATTTCCTTTTTATAAATTTTAAAATGGTCATGGCCTTCATATGAAAGATGCAGCTGGTTAGAACACCCATTTAATTTCTTTCTGCATTGCTGGTACTCTATTCTTTAATTTTAGGCAGGCCGCTAAAACGCAATTTTTGTGCAAATACAAGGGGTAAAAATTTGTTAACCCAACTTAATACCATGAATTCATACTTTTTTATTAGAACTTGATTATTTGAATAACTATAGCCTGATAATCAGACAGCTGTCAATAATCACGCGTGTGCAGTGTCAAATGTTAGTTTGCACTGTTTGACGTGGTTCACAACTGTTGCTATCCCTGGCAATGTGTGATAAGTCTGACACAAAAAAATATTTTAAAGTGGTTTTAAGAAACACCTTATTTTCCAAGCGGTTTATTGTCGGTTATATTAGCTATCTGTTGCTTTTTGCTTTAAACAGTTTTGTTTTAAATATAAATATTTCGAATTCAGGTTTAAATTCTTAATACACTGATAAAAAAATGATGTCATTCCCAGAGGGCTGTTAAATCAATCCTTTGAGATGGAATAAAAAGCTTCTATGATTTTTCTGAATACAAATGTATAATAAAGTTTGTGAATAGAACTATTTCTCCATTTGAGGACAAGGTCTTTTGTTGATAAGGTTTTTTAAGTCATAACAATAAAATTAATAAACATGACATCTGGTAATAGATTTATATATTTTTTTATGATAACTTACTAAAGATGTCGCTAGCAGTAAATTTAATTTTAATTTAATATTAAAAAATAATTTTATTTAGCTTATAATTTTGCTCAATAGGTGGCTAATTCTTAACCATACTATTAATTTTATTATTAACTAGATTTCCATACCATTTATTTATAAATTATTTAAATACAAATCCTCAATAAATTTATAATCACGTGAAAAATTACTACATTGAAGTTACCATTAATCATTAAATTACTTATTGTTTTGTTGTTGATTGCTTATACATACGTTAATTTGACTTATAATTTTACGATCGTTTCTACTGATGCATTTTAATAAAATATGCTATCTACGGTATTTTAATCAAGGTCGTGTATTGCACACCATCAAATTAGACTCACGGTCCGATTTAATTTTTCTTAGAAGCAACGCAAACCGATGATTAACCATGACGTACGATTGACCATATTATTCATTATCACTTATCAGTTATATTATAATACATGATTTTGTAACCGAGTAGAGAATATAATCGATGTATAGTAATAGCAAAAAGATCACGTATGGATGTTTTTTTGACAATTTGGCTATTATATATTCACGTTCATTTTTTATTCATTCACAAAGGACGTCATTAAGCGCTTATCTATAATTAAGTTTAAAAAACGATGTTTTTTATTGATGTTGTGTTAATAAAAAATGGCGATTTGAAAGGTTTGATATTTATTATACGTTTGAAGTTTAAATTCCTTTGCAAAAGTGCGGATATGTAAGTAGAGCGATAATGTAACGGTAGAATGGACAACACAATAATATGTAGAGTAGAAGTAAGATTGTATGGTGGATTGAATAAAATTTGTTGGATTCTATAAGTGCATGTTAAAGAGAAACAGTGATTCACTAAATATGTAATATATATACAATACATACAATATTATAAATTAACAACTGATATATTATAATGATACTAATGTTATTATTATGTGATGATATCATATTGTTTATTAAGTCATGGCCAATTTTAGTATATATGCTTGTTTGCATTACATTGTTAAACAATAACTCTATAAAACAATTTTTTTTATGTCTAAGTTATGTTTTTTTTGGAATATATTGAAACAAAGTATTATAATTTATCATAAACAACAAAAATATAATGTCTATCACAACTTCAATAATAACCAATATTCAAGTAAATACATTTGTAACTATTTTGTCAAAATAAGAGTTACATGGAACTGTGAATTTTGCAATAGACAATAGACATTATCTAAAAAGCATTACTACATTAAATTGAATAAAATAATAGCATGTAGATCTAAATTTAAATCGAGTTATATATTTTATTATATTTATAGCAAGTTTTGCTCAATCAAACTTAAATTACAGTTTGCGCGAAATTAAACAAAAAATATTCTTTGGCCTTCAGCGCAGGATAATGAATCATTATAATTAGTCTATTAATATATTTGTCATATAAAAATACCAGTTCCGACCCAAATCTTCAGGGTTGATAAAATAATTGAAAAAAGTAAAGATGTTGATCTCCTCCCATTTCCCAAATCGAATGTAAGCCAAAACGCTTTTATAGGACCTATACCTATCATTAGAACTTTTACTTAGACATCTGTTCCAAAGCGTTAATAACTCGCAAGGATTAAAAAAACTACCTTTTTGTGCGTAAAGAATGTACGATAGATAATGCATCTATCTTGAGCAAAAACTAACATTATTATCTATTCCTTTTAAGTTTCACTCAAAGGTGTAAACATATTTCGTTAGTGGGAAGAACAAGCGATGCAATTGGTCTGGCAACACCCGCATATGTAATTAGTCAGAGTCGTCAGAATTTAAATTAAAAAAGCCTAGTAATAATTATATTATTCAGAAACAGATTTAATATCAAATGGTTAAAATAAAAATAGCACACGGTCTGTGGGGTCTTATTTTTAAAACTGACCAAAATGATTATTCACCAACAAGGAAACAAGACAATAGCGTAAAGGATTGGGACCACACAATAGCATTCGTTACGACTAGAGAATCACAAATATAACACGCAAGTGTTCTTATTGTAAATCATTGAATGAATATTTATTTGTTGCGAAACAGTCATGAATATAATAATCAATCGGATCCACAAGATTCCCGTTACAGTATACAACCTTGGACAATGCCCATCAAGAAAATGTCGCTTTTTAAAGGCGTATATCTATTTCGCTGTTCTAAGAAACGAGTAAATCTATTAGCTGGATGATCGCTGCATGATTGTGATTGGTTAGCGAGGTTTTCAGTCCTGAATACTTAAGTCTGGACTAGGATGAGGAGAGGATAGTCACAAGCAGTCACTCGCAGACTCCGGCAGACACTCGAAGAGACTAGCAGATTCATCCCACTTGGCAGACTCGCCCCCGCCGATAGATGTGAAGATACGACCTGATACTCCCGAACACGATCGTCACAGCAAGAGGAACTGCGTCCAGACACTCTCGCTGCAGGCATATACAAGATCTCTGAGAATCTTCCACCGACATCATCCCTCCGCCAGCTTCTCCACAACTGCTCGGAGAAAACATTACGCCCATCATAATCTGTCGCAAAATTCTGCGTCTCACTGGCTATGAAGTCCCACCCCTTAGGATTACAAAACCTTAAAGGTCAGAATAAATATCAAATAGGAGCATCAGTCTGAATAGTGAGCACCCAATGAATAACTCTCAATGAATCTGCAACGAATATATTTAATTGTATGTATTCAGAGTGACAAACGAAGCGGGAATAACAACAGAGCGGCGACAGAAAGTACGCTTGGCTTGTTATGTTGAAATTTGACAATTTTGTAAGCCCAACCAAACAAGTTGGCCCTAAGACACATTGATGATCATTAAGCTAATCTTCTGTGAACATAAAACTGACCTTGAAGTTAAAATACAGATCATATAATACAAATACTGGCTATTCTTTACTAATACCTACTTACCAATGAACTGATTTTCGACCATCTGTCAAAATAATTCTTATATTTCTTCTGGCCGCTTATATTCTGACCTTTTAATATAAATTCTGACCCATGTAATATACATTCTGACAACAACTGTATTAAAATTCTGGGCCGAAAAATACGAACAAATATTTTTTAATGTAATCAAAAGTTCTTATAAGGTTTAAGCAATCTAGGTAATATTCTAGCAAACTTGGACGTGTATAAACCCTAAACAAGTTCAGCGGCTAGTTTAAAATAACTTCGCACATAATGACCGATTACTGCGCATATCTAACGGTTTAACCAAGTCAGCATTTCCTCTTTAGAAGTAGCTCGCTTTTAATGTTCTTCTTCCTATATTTTCTACCATTTATATCGCTATCACTATCATTACTGTCTTTTAACAAGAAAAATGCACTTACATGCATCAGTAAATTAAGTGCGATTTCACTTTTGTAACAACGCAATGTTACAACATCCTCATCTCTTCAAGCCGTTTTGTATTTTTGTTACATGAAAAAATAAAAAAACTTGTTTTCACTTTTTGTGTGGTTATTTTGTTTGTTAAAGATTGTTTAATCTGTTTTGGTTTGTTGACATGCAAGTGTTTACTAATACTCATCCCAAAAAAAAACAACTTATTTTAAATTTAAGTTAAGAATTTATTATTAAACACATAATGTCATCATTTTGTAAAACTTACTTTTTTGGTACAATATAACTTATTGATTAAAACCTGATCGAGCAATTAATTTGCAGTAACGCCTTATTAAAATTTTGCTTCAAGGTTGTGCTTATAAAAAAATGTTACGGTGCATTCAAACGTAGCCTAAGTATCATTATATTTGATGCAATGCTGTTTATTTTTATCAATCACTGAATTTGACGCAAAGGTGACCCTGGAATATTCTAAAAGTATAAAACCAACTACATGTATTTTTTTAGTTATTTTTACTCACAGCAAAACCAGCAACTATTAACTTGTATTAAAGGACGAGAATTTTAATGAGTTTGGCATTGAACTTTTTTTTAGATTGAATCGAAAATTTTCACTCAATGTAATGCATGACATGTGTAACCAAGCCATGCGTGGCTAATTTATACGCATTAAATCGTTGATTATTCACATTTTCCATCGGATTCCAGTTCGATTGACCGCCAAAGGTCTTCAGTGTTGATCCAGGCTTGGATCGAACAGGTCATTGTATCTGGATCTTCTCGAAAGGAGGAAAACGAGATATAAACGGAGAACCTTCAAGGTGAAAAACCGCATCTTGGAGGTATTTTATTTTCTTCGCAAGGTGAACTTTTTCGAGGCGTTGAACTCGAGTGATATAAACTGACCTTTAACTAGTGTTTTAATGAGTGCTCAAATGACAATCCACATTTAACACAATAGTTCGTTTCCGTTTTTCGTTGATAACGACGGTTGACTTTCTGGTGTTGTGTTACGTTAGAAGCGCTGTCAGTTTTTTATTGAGGAAAATTATGCGATTTTGTATGTAAAATAACACAAAGGACAATGCACGTATTCGGAGCGTTTCGACCGTATTTATAAATATATTTTATAAAAAACAGTGATTCAGAAAAAAGGAAAATATGACTGCTACTAAGGCAGCAATCAACTATTTGAGTTATGACAAAGGAAATGGTGAGCAATATTTTATTTAATGGTAAAAAAAATTAAAACTGATGTAAAAATACCAAAAAAGTACAATTTACAAAAAGTGATTTGGGTTTGATTTCGTAAAATAATTAATATTAAGGAAAAAAAAACAATGTAATACTATTTGTAGCGTAGATGAGGCTTTTTCTGAAATAATTAATAAAACCACTGACATTGAAATTGAGCTATTGTTTTATCAACATAATTTTGATTATTTTTTATTAATGTAGCTGTCTTCGCTTTGTTAACGTTTTAGTACAAGGGCAAAGCAATTTCCTTTTGATTTTTTTTTTTGTAATTTCTTATAAAATAAAATTTTAATTATTAATTTAAATTTAAATTAAAATCTATTATTAATAAAATTATAAATAATTAAATAAACAATTATTTATAATTAGAAAATATAACGTAAAGAAATAAATCAAAATTTATTTATAAAATATATGGATAGTAAAATAAATATAATTAGGTTAGGACTATAAAGAAAATGAGGAAATTGTAAAATTATCTTTTAAAAAATTTTCCTAAAAACAAACCTTACTTTGTATTTGTATTTTACGTTATTCGTAAGTAAGTATAATAATTTATCTTGGAAAGTCAGTTATAATATTTCTAAATTAAATAGTATGGATAAAGTAGCTAGCAGTTAGTTATTTAAAATTTAATTCTTATTCATACAATACATTTTGCATCATTATTAATATAAATAAAATAGTATTAGGGTCAGAATTAAATACAAATAAATAGTATCGAAAATTAGTTAATAAACACAAATATATATTAAAGTAATTATTATTGGACGATCAGCAAAGATTATCTCAATCATTTTTTACAACTTTGGGTAAATGTGTTTTATAAAATTATCAGATAATATTCAATTTTATGAGTATTCATAAATTTAAATGTTTTATGTATTAGTTATAGTATACTTCCGTAAAACTAAAGATATATCCAGTGGTTATTATTTGATGATAAATTTACTATTTCTTATGCAATTAACGTAATTTTTAGGATCAAAAAATTAATTTATGGTATTAATTATTTTTATTTGTCTTTGAAGATTTGTCGTTAGAATAGAACTATATTTTACAATTGGTCTTTATAATTTGATTTCAATTTGTATTATAATCTGGCTGCAGAGTATAAAGATGGCAAAATCACCGAAAAAAATATGTTGACAAATCTTAAATGGTGTCATATTTCTTAAAACGAAATTCAAAAGACGTTTAGGTCATAAAGAAAACCTTTTGTGTGAAATAAACACGTTTCCAATAGTTATTTTTATTCCTTAATTACCTAAAAGATGACGCAAACCCAACTATAAAAAGAGTAATCCTACGTAAAACCTTGACATTTTTATAATTGTTTTACTACAAAAACATGTGATTTAATTGCAAAAAATATAAGCTATATAATAATCTCCCGGTGCTGTATCACTCAAGTTGATAAACAAAATTTTAGGTTGTATTGATTATTTTTGATCAACAAATAGTACGATTCTATAAAATGTTATTTAAGAATACAAAGAACTGACGTACGAATAAATAGACGATCGCGGAATCTGCTGTAGCTGATTGTGCTCAAGCATTTTCGCGATGCATAAAGCCAGGATCGTTCATTGTCGTCGACTTTGAAGTCGATGATCGGCATTTGTCGGCTGTCCAAGAGAGCAGAGTTGTATGTCTATATGTTAAAGACCGGATTAGCTGACTCTTGAGGTCAGTCGACGGAAAGATTGCTCTCTTATCGACCGACTGATCTTGGTATGGATTCAAAGTCGACTATTCGTACCTCGAGAATTCAAGTAACATTTATAATTTGTATGAGTATTGATGTACGTTAATTCTAAATGTTTATATAATAGACTTTCGTCAATATTATTGCAAAATCTTGTTGGCTCACAAACAGATGTAATTTTATAATATTCTTGTGATTTCTGCCTTTCTGTGAATGAAAAATTTTACATTCAAAATTTTATTGGTAATGTGATTTTCTTTCCTTTTTTGCGTAAGAATAGGTATTTTTATTTATTATTATTTTATATTTCATTTATAGTAAACTATAAAAAAAAACAATGATTTTCATCGTTTTATTTCTCTCATTAATTTTAGTAGTTTTTTGTATTAGTTTGTTTGAAAAAAAATTCTTTAACGTTTTTTATTAATAAATTTAGATAATTGATTTTAAATAATTTTCATATAATATTCGGCTTCTGTGAATTTTTTTTATATCAATTCAGAGGCTCTCAATATTTCTTATAAAATGAATACAAAATATTTTTTGTTATGCTCATTTATATCTTACTCCTTAATTTACTGGTATTAGTTTATATAAAAATCATTAACATTAAATCAAATTAATATGTTTTCATAATGTTTTTTATTTATTATTTTTTCAGTTATGTAAATATATAACTATCTGGGGTACCACAAAACAGTGAAAGACTGATCGCCGTACATGTACGGCGATACCGCTCAAAGGGTCTATATATTTTTTTATTAGTGCTGCTGTTTATAAAATTTTTGCTTCTAATATTTGAAAAAAATATGATTATAATAAGTATGTTTTGTTGAATCATAAATATTTAGTTTTACTGTTATTTTATTTGAATAAAATAACGAACTCAGTTTTGTGGCGTAAAGCGAAATTCTCGAATATTTCCCTCACAAACTACGTAAGAAAATGTGCTTGGAAACTTAACTTTCATAATTTATCGACTTAACGTTGTATTGTGGACAGTGCTATGCGTAATTTTGATTTATGGCAAAGAAACCAGTATTTTAAAGATAATTTAAGGCAAAAATAAAATTGTATGTAGTTTCAAAAATATTTTTTTACCTTTGATCCAATAAGAGTCAAAGCCATGTTGCCCGTAACATTTTTTTTACTTGGTTTAACTCTTGATTAACAGCCAAGTCTCATGGTATATTTCATAGCTCATTATTCCAATACATTTTATTTTGAGGTTCTCAACTTGTTTTATAATATTTTTATTATTTTAATTTAAGCTGCTTTCATGACTACATCAAAGTTATTAAATAAATTTACTGAAGATGATTGGCGAATCATATTTTAACTATTTAAAAGCCGAAGAGAATACTCTATTTTGCTTAGAAAACAATGCGCTTTAGACTAAGACTTATATGCAATTCTTGAGAAATCAAATTGTTTAAAACACAAATTCATATAAGCATATCTTACTTTTTTGTACACTGCAACAATTTATTTTTTAAATATACGGTAACTATAAAATTATTAAATCTTTCTATAATAATATGAATAAGAGCAATGCGTTTTATAAATGACACTTTACCCATATGCTGTTTAATTATATATTATTTATTACAATTGTATGAGTTATCTTTCTTTCTATGAATTTGTACGAATTCATTAAATTAAATTGCTAATATTTTCATAAATGGCTCATTTATGATTTCAAAATATAAGTTGTATTTCATTTTACTATTACAAAAAAAATTGTTCTGGCAAATCTAGGGCCTCCCACATTCATAGTTTCACAACGACCTTGCTGTCGTCGTTTTGTTCGTCTATTATGTAATATCCATATTACGGCGTTTGTTCTTTGTTTGGCTGTAAAGCGTTTATCGGGATCAATCATGTGAAGAGAGTTCATTTTATTTCCAATTGTAAAACAGGCAACAAAAGATTTTTCGCGCTTGAGTATTTTTATTTCGCCCGTTTGATGACACATTTCCCCACAACGACTATATTTTTAAAGCTTGCCAACAATGGTAAATTACAATGTATAATAAGTTTCTCTTTCACGAAACAAAAATCAGGTTCAAATGTCAAAAACTGACCAAGGATACTTAGCGGTTTACGCAATATATGAATTTGACGTACCATGTGATATTTTTCATAGTTCTAAATCAGCATTTAAGATTGTATAACTGTCTTAAATTATATTTAATAAGACATAGGCTTAGCTAAAAAAATATTTCAAAAATATAATGAGTTTATACATAATTAAAAAATATATATAATATATAAAATATATTTTTAGATCAACGTTAAAGACTAGCGAAAAAAAAGAATATGTAATTTTTAATTTGTTGATGATTAACCTTTAACATCAGCGAATATTACTACTCTGTAAATATCAATAATCAAGAAAAAGGAATAAATAAAATTAGAACTTTATTTTCATTCCTTCTGTAGATTAACTGAGCATATTAATAATTGACAAGCCATTTTCCCACTACTGTATTAAATTTTCATTCATAAGAAAAATAACAACAATTTTCTCAATGCATGACCAATTAAATATTAATGTTGTCTTCAATAAATAAAGCTTGTTTTCAAAAAATTCATTAAACCATGTTTTTACTGTTTTGAACTACATTACTTTGAACAACATTTTTAAACTTTAGTATTCGTTTACATATTACAAATTTAGGATTTATGTTCAACTTTTGCTTCAAGTTTTTCTAAGCATACATATTTATATTATATCATTTTTAATTTTTGCATGTTTCTAAATCATCTTAATATATGATTTTCGCATTTTTCTTCCGCTGATTACTATTATTGATCCTGCTGATTATCTTATGTTGAAATCTTAACAATAGTTTATGCATTTTATAAAAAAAGAGTACATAATAATATTCTGCGGGATCCATTAATTCTTTCCGTTTTCTTTAAATAAAACTGAAACTGTTTCAATTCCGAGCACTGCACAACTTCAGCATATTATTTAGGATAGTTTAAATAAAAACAAACTTTCTACATAAGTTTCAGTAAATAACCTATTAACCCAACTGAACCTTGTGTGTTAATGGTTATATTAATATACAATTTCATAACATAATATAAATATAACAACACAGTTTTTTCACTTTTTAAATGTTCTGTTTATTCCATGAATATTTATAATGGACAAAGTTTAACTTTTATTATGCCTAGGTAATTATTGTTAAACACTTGTTATTATTGCAATATTGCACTAGCAAGTGTGATTAAAGTCACTGCTAAATTGCTCGGGTCAGTTTTCACATGGTGCTTGTGTAATATTAATTATGATACCAACTAGATTAGTATATACATAACTATTTAATTGTATATTGGGAATATTTTTTGAAGTGTTTTTAACTGAATTTGATAAAGACACCTAAAGACACGTAGGGTATTATTTTTTTAATTCTGGGAAAATCCAATTTGCTCTCCAGATACAAAATAAAATTGTTTCCTTATTTTTCTTTGATTTACCAGATAAAGGAAAATGATACAAATATTGTATTGAATAGCAAATTTTAAAAGGAAAGCTTATTAAAATATAACTACCGGCTGATGGAAAAATTTACAACTAATATGGGAAAAGTTAACATAAATAGAGAAATCTGGGAAAACCTAATCTGTGATGATTAGTCGAAATTAAATTACATAATAATCACTAACTTCGATCTCACAGATATAACATAATTGATTGATTGAAGAATACACAAAAGTGTGTCGTAAACCGTAAAACGTGGAGTGTTTTTTTTTATATGACATATGTACATTATTTTTTGTTTTGTATATTTGACCAGTACGATATACCAGTGATATCTGTTGGTGACTAATACCAGAAAGACCTGGGTTCTAGTGCCATATACAACCTTGTGTTATTCAATTTTTAACATGCTTAGGAGATCGAAATTAGTGATTAATATCAGGCACGTACGGTGAGATAAGAAGTGGGCGTACGAAAAGCATGCAACGCACGCCCTTATCTCTCACTCGCTGTAGGCATTTAACACGCGAGCGAGCGAAAGGGAATGTATCTCATATTACGCGCCTGATTAATGTATAATTATGATCGATCATTAAAGATGAGGTTTTCCTAAATTATTCTATTCTTACGGATGAACTAAGTGATGAATAATTAAAATAAAATCGAGATACGTCATGCAGAATGACATCTATTGATTGTAATCTTATTGATTTTAAATTTAGTGTGTCCCAACATTTTCTTATTAGTTGTTGATTATGTGAACCACAATGCAACGCCTGTCATGTTGTAACGGAAGATTTACAATTAATAAAACAATATTAAGGACGGAACAGCGTAGTCCGTAACTTCTCAGACTAGTAAATATGAGATTGGGTTCGAGCCACGGCAGTGGCACTCAAATTTTTTTATATAAAAATGCGCTATTATAAAAAAAACCGACGCCAGCTGTAGTGACATCTATTGGTTATTAGTTATATTACACATATTCATTTATTCCCGATTCCCAAACTTTCAATCTGGTGGTTAATACCTACTTGTAGGTATTCATTATATCTGATTGACTTACTCAGTTGGTACAGTTTTACCCCGTTATAACGCATTGGGCTTACGCCTGTCAGGTTACAACGAAATATTAAAAATATTTAATATATTAAACAAAGTACAGTGAGACAGTATCAATATATAAATTTACTTTAAGTGCGTCATTTCTTAAAAAAGTGATTGTTATACGAATTGTAATGACATTTTCAGGCATAAAACTCATATATATCTGTGTCAATGCGCTTCAATCGCTTTATTACATTTTTATTTATTTATGCAATCAACTGGGTGTAGTAAAACTGTTTTTATGTATAATACATATTTTACAGAATTTATAATTGGATGCTGAGACGATGGAAGAATAAGGCAGGATGATTTTGTTATTCTGTTATTAAGTGTTTGGCTTTTGACATTCAATAGAGTTCAATCATT
Organism: Plectrocnemia conspersa; assembly: GCF_051122295.1. Classification (NCBI taxonomy): domain Eukaryota; kingdom Metazoa; phylum Arthropoda; class Insecta; order Trichoptera; family Polycentropodidae; genus Plectrocnemia; species Plectrocnemia conspersa. The sequence goes on along the minus strand of NW_028277174.1, from coordinate 5,754,548 downwards.
AATTCAGTAAAGTTTGCCCTGATAGAGTCCAGCTATCAATACAGGCAGCATAGTTATGACTACAAAATTCAGATCTTTCCATTTTGAACCTCGATTCTCATCATAACTTCAATCATTCGGTTTAGTCTAAACCCAGTAGTCCCCTAAGAGCAATCTTGAGACGAACTATAGCACAAACATTCCAGTTCTTAATAAATTACCTATATTCATATTAATTAAATAGTGCACAATCAGTCAATATTGCCCCCAGCCCTGAGCCCTCACAAGTTTGGCCATCCCTGATTTATACTGTACAAATATGACGTATACATTTATGACGTGCAATTGACACATAGAGACGTATTATATGGAATTTACGATCAGAAAACATTAATTTCTTAATGCAATTGCATTCATGATGTTCTTTTATCAATTTATTTATTTTTTCCTATCTTTTATAGTAATTTATTAGGCTTTGAGATGTTGACTTATATCTACGTATATCATCTTTAAACATATGATTACAGTGAGATTATACTATTTTTTATAGGAAACCTAACAATGCAACTGTGATCAATAAATTTTGTTAATGTTTGTGTTGTATACGACTATCGAGAATTCATGAGATAAGATATATTATACATAGAAAAAAACTCTTTCGTTCACCGTTGTAAATATATATATAATATATGTATGAGTAAAGGAAAAAAGTGTGGCCTTCAACTACTGGGTTTTCCAAGATCTAAAATTGCGCATTTTCATGTTGTCAATCTTGACTTTTTATTAGGAGTTTTTCACTTTTAAAATATGTTTTAAGTTTATTATTTTCACTGATTTACACTAGTCAGGTTTAACACTTTAATATAGCTATATAGCTAAAAATATACAGAAATTTTAAATGTAGTCATGAATATTTTTAATATTGTTTAATATATACTTTTTAAGCTTTACTAGCATAAGAATATGCTATGTTTATAGTATATTAGTTTATGTTAAAACCGCTGATGGTTTATGTCTAATGCTCTTTCGCGTTATATTAGACTTATAATTTATATTGACCGAAATTTCCATTAGACGTTTCCAGATTAATCGGTGTTTTTTGATAGGAGTGAGAGAACCTGTTAGTAATCCATTTTTTATTAAACGTATGAACAGTTTACACACAAAAACGCCCTTCTTAATATTTAACATGTGCTTTTGAATAAGCAATATTAATTCCAATAAAAAAATACAATTGTTTCTATCACATATTATATTTTCGGTAAAACTGACTAAATCTGTGAATTTAAACATAACTACAGTAATAAAAAAAATATTTTAGATACAGCAAAAAAATAATTTCGATTTTTATTTTAAAATATGATTATGATATAGTATTGAATTTATCATGTACTATGTAAAGTCTATATTTTTTTAGTTTTACGGCCGACTGATGTATGGTTTGAGTAGGATTTGCTTCCATTTCTGCAACCTGGACATCATCGCTTGGATTTTTTTAAACCATCTTCTAATAAATGAATTTTTAAATGCCGAATTTTTTAAGAAATTCATATAATATGCAATTTTATATAGATTGTTCATTTAGTAGAATTTCTGCCATCGTACATTTTATGGCCCAGTTTTATTTTAAAATATCAGATATAACAAAAAACGTTCTCAAGTATCAACCGTAATAGCAAGACTGATTGTTAAAACTTAAATTAAAAAAAAATCAGCATTAATTTCGAGATCACCTAAAATAAATTATTGTAAGAATAGTTGTACAGTATAAAACAAATTATTTCTTTACTAAAAATTAACATAATGATATCAGCGAATCTTAAATTTTATTTTAGAAAGACATTAATTCAGAATGTCTACATTAATAATATGCGTCTTAAAACTAATGTATATTTATTAAAATAAAATAAATTGAAAGAAACCGAACACATATTTTTTTGTGAATTAAAAATTTCAAGGCAAGAACAAATTAATTTACATAATAGTAGGCATTTGTAAATTAGCTGATATTTTCATAATTTATAACAAATAATATAAAAAGTTTTATAATGGTTTTTATCGATTTTTGACAATAAAATTGTAATTTACTCAAAAATAATAATAGTCTGTTCAAAGGTAGATAAAAGTGTTTCAAGAATTTAGTTTTAAATAGTTAATTATATTTTACGAAGGGCGTGACATTATTTTAAATAGTACTATCATATTTTTTTGGTTAAATAAGATTTAATCTAAATGAAAGCATATCTTATCTAATTATTTCACTTTTATATAAAACAAAACGACATGTTTTACTTCTTGATACAATTTTTAATAGTAAAAACCTAATATAAAAACATATATAGTAGAAATACATGTTAATTATGTAGCTTAACACATTTTTACAGTAAATTATTTAGTTAGCAGTTTAATCTGATTCTACATATTCAGCAGTTTTTATTTGAAAGAAAACATGAAACTTTTATTCTTTGGGTCTTTGATGTATGCAGTTACTATAAAGTCTTTTGTATATTCTTATATAAAGTTGTTCTCACCGCAACAGTATTGTAAATATCATTACATCTCAAGATAAACCTTTTATTTAATTCGATATATTACCATTGACGTTTTGGCCCGCACAAAAAATACTATATATATAGTTTCTTTTACGTATTTTTTTGCTAATAAGTAATAGCTGTAGTCGTGTCAAAGATGTTACAGCTTCGATTATAGTCGCACTAATCTCGCTGTAATTTTCTAGCTAACCTTCCGAGGAGCTGAAATCGTTAACAATGCTATGGTGATCTCCATTAATTACTCTTAACTCGGCCGTGATCTTGCCATATAGCAATCGCAAATGAGTTGCTCAGTATTTTTTAATATCAATCGGTCTTGACTCGCATGAACCCTTTCTACATAATGTACTAAATATTAACGTCATATGTGCGCAACACATACTGGTGATTAATTGAAGGTCTTCGATAAATGCAACTCCCTTTTGCAACTTTTTGGAAATCGAATTGCCTATTCGAAGCAAATTTTCGCAACAATTAAAAGTGGTTTCCATTGAGATTTGTGTAATAATATTTAGTACTTTCCAGCGATTTTGGTAATTGTTAAATAAAGAATGAGAATTATCGAGGATGTGGTTTAGCTGACTTGACCTTTGCTTGGAGCAAATGGAAGATCAAATATAAGAAGAGCATCATCGGACAAGGTCCGTCTCCAAGTAGCAACTTGCAATTTGGCTGGGAAGTTTATGGTAATATTCTAAAATTGAATCAATAAATAACGGATTACCGACAATTAAGTAAATAATTATATTTGCGTGGCGCAATAGTAACGCCTTCTCGCGTTAACGATTCACTCAATTTGTGTATAACCTTACATAAAAATCCAAGAACACTTTATCTTTCCATCTGTATACTTTATAATGCTAATTAAATACGTTTCCACCGTCATGTCCAGGTGGCTATTGTACTGCAAATAAAATGAGCAAATCTATGACTTTTCCATAAAAACACTCAATATAAAATTTCGCAGTTTCATGTTTATTATGATATTGCATACTTTCTAGTACACGTAAAATTTAAGAGAAATCAAAGAATGTATTAAAATATGTATGTTGACAAAAAAAATGGTAACAAGATAATTTGTAAATTACTATAATTTTTGTTTCCTAAATTTTCGTAAGCAATAAATTACATACGATTTTTAATGTAATGGTTAAAACTTAATTCGACTTCTACATTTAAATGACACACGTCCATTTGAAGGTAATACAGATTTAATCACTTTGTTGTTTTCTTAAAAGTTTAACTCGAGTTTTCAAACATTGAACCCAAATATTAATAAAAATCACTCTATGTGAGTGTTCTAAAACTACTTTAATTTTTTAGCACACTTCAATATTTTACCATAGACGAAATTTAATGTATGACGTATAACATTTATATTGTTTACAGATATACATATGTTTGTGTTAGGGACTTTTAAATAGGTTTGACTTATATATATATACTTATTAATAATGAAACATAATATTTACTTGTCATACTTATTAGTACCTAATAAAACTTATGAGGAAAAAAAATATTAAAAGGCGTAAAAAATACTTTTACATCAGTTATAATAATTTGATAAATAATCCTAAACTACTGATTAAATGCATTTATCTTTCCGTTTTCTTCTGATTATATATCAATTGGTTTTTCATATATGCATAATATATTAATAATAGTATTTAGTGAATTAGATGCATTTTATTCCAATTAAAGAATCGTAAGAAATATTTTAAAACATAAATTGACTTCAATGTATGAATTACATATATACATATATTAATTTGTATAGATACAACTATGCAGACCGCATATCGTCGTCGTCACCGCTTAAGAAATACTATTAAAATTATCTCCATATTAGCGGAAATAAAAATTTTTTAATTTTTTTTTTTAAATTTACTTTTATCTAAATTAAAAGATAAAACCTTATTTCTGATATATACTTGTGAATATGCTGGCCTAACCAAAAATTAACTCATTCATCTGTCCTGGCAAAGGTCATGAAAGATGAATGTGTTGATTTTAATAAAAGGCAAAACTATTATTATTGATAATTATAATAGTGCAACAATTTGAATAACGTTCACGTACAGTGTATATATTTATTTTATGATATACGTGAAGTAGTCTATCCAAATCTGCGTCCCAAAGATCCAGTGGTTTCCAAAGCGGGATGAACTCTGCATTCCTGACGTCGAGGTAGACCAGGGTTTGGCGTGAAGAGGGAAGTGGTTGCTTCTTCGCTTTCGAGAGCTCTTATTTAAGCCTTGAGCATAGGATATCCTTTGGGCCCTGTATATCAGCATTTATACAATATTTTCTTCTCGTTTATTTTTTATTGGAACGCAATATATATGTATATATTAGTGGTCCATACATGCGGTAGATGCGACGCATGCCTTGGGATTGTAATACGATTCTAAAACTTATTTTTTTTATTTATTCACATTTTTAATTTACGTAATTATGAAACGTAATCGCTCAGAAAATCGGCTATACAATCACACCGAGGGAGCGGCAAAAGCCGACTGCAGCGCGGGTGGACTGGCTGGCCAGTTGTCTCAGTTATGACGTCCAATTGTCACCGCTTGGTGACAATTGGATTTAAACAACAATAACATTATCAGGATGTTTAAAATAAGTTTCAAATTTGTCCAGATATTCCGTTTCATTGAGGTCCGTTATATCGAGGCTTTACTGTACTCATAAATATCGTTTCTTTAGTGCTTAATTTTAGACGATATTTTCTACATTATCATTTTACATTACACATTGTGGTAATTTATGTGGTGTATTCTGCCATAAATTATATTGTGCTTAAAAATATCTTCGCCACAAAATTCATATAACTTATCATTTGGCGTTAATTACAATCTGTTGTATTTGATCATTTTTGTATTGCAATTTTAACCAATTGGGCAATAAATTAATTTTGCATTGATACATGTAGCTTTTTTATATATAGCTTTTGTAAATACTCGTTCAACTTCTATCCTCATAATTTATTGACTCGTAGAAGCAATATTTCCACTCCATAAACTTGGGGTCGATTGTCGTTTAAGAGCTAACCAACATAATCGTCATCTATTAAGTTATCTTCTTAATAATTTAATCCAGAGTCTTTGTTTTCAGATACCTGGTATTTCTTCATTTTTTTCTTTAGATTAAATAAATATTTTTTGTATTAAAATGGCAAAGATAACTTTTTATGCGCTAACTCTTCGTTGTGTACTAACTACTAAACAGTAAATTATTGGACTTTAGTACTCCAGCTTCATATTCATTGAAGTTCAGGAACTTTGGATATTGGACAACAACCAGCTATAAACTTGATTTACAAATATTATTTCATAGAAATGAAGAGCTTTTGTTGTGTCTCGGGTTAAACCACTTGCCGTAGGTTGCACTCGGTCACCCGCTGGCATGTCACGTTCCTCTCACATAAAACCAGAGACACGTCTTGAAACTCGTCAGTTCTCGATCGGCTGTCGAGCCGGTGGAGCTGTGTCGGTACCGGTTTTTCCCACACAAACACACGAGACCACGTCATTCCACACAAGCCATTCAACATGCACGACCGTGAGTGAAAGAACAAAATAACACAAAAACAGTGATATATTAATTACAAACATATTAGAGTGGTAGTAAAGGGGAGATGCTGCGTTGCGCCACGGTTGGCAGCATTGGGACGTTCCTTTGTACGGAACAAATTTAAAATTACAAGTGACGTAACGCAGCATTTACGATTGCATCCTAAACTATTTTTATTGCATCTTTATCTCTGAAAGCATTATAAAATATCATATTTTATAATAGTAAAACATTTCAATTTATGTAAGCAACTATTTTAATCTCTCGCGAGTCAATCGTAAAAAGTAATTATTAATTAACAACACGCGATATGCTATGCGTAAGTCTTTTATTGTTTGAAGCATTTAAATTTTACCTCAACTGAAGGATTTCATAGAAAAATTGTGTCACTTTGAAGATGAGGTTTTCCCCTTTGTACTCATCGTCTGTGTACTCTTATAATTGACCTTTAGTGATCGTCTGTGTTTTCCCAGTTATTCGAAAAGTTCACCTGTTTTAAAAGTGACCTCGTTTCGAGTACACTCAATATGCAATGGATCGATTTCGATAATGGAAAAACGTCATAGCGTGCTATTTTCGTATTGTGAAGAATAATTTATTAAAGAAGTTAAATATAAATTTATAGATAAAACTTTGAATGTCTGAGTAACTTGTTTACAAATGAGTTTAGCCATTATATCCATTTACTTATTCTGACCTCTTTAGAAAAAATACTATTAATCAATAGCTCAGTACATAAAATAATAATATATTTTTAAAGAACACGTTATTTTTTTCTTTTAGATATTCTGGCTCAGAACTGAGCATAGCAAACCGAAACGCAATCCTCTTTGAGAAATTCATGAAAATACAAGTTAGTGATTAATACCTGAAAGATCTGGGTTTAAATCTGATGTTTTTAAAAAATATTTTAACCGTGTTATAAGATCAGAATTAAAGAGTTTCGGATCGATCATCATAGATAAGGTTTTCCTAGATTTTTCTATTCTCACAAATATTATACATTAAAATAAAGTGAGATTATAAAATAATAATCTGTATTTAAAATTACATATGTCACTGATTTACAAACTATGGACGTAATATCATAGTCCGTAACGTTTCAGACTAGTAATTCTGAGGTTGCGGGTTCGAGGCCCGGCAGCGGCACTCAATTTTTTATTTATAAAAAATGCGCTATTATTAATCCAAAAAACGGCCCCAGCTGCAGTGACATCTATTGATTATAAATTGTATAGCACATAATAATTTATAATTAATAATTATAGATGTCACCGATTCACTCTTTCAATCTGGTGGTTCATACTTACTTGTGGGTATTGATTATGTCTGATTGACCTACTCAGTTGGTACCGTTGTAACGCATTGGGCTTACGCCTGTCAGGTTATAACGGAAAATTTATTTAAAATAAAAATAATATTAAATTTTCTATCTCCATTGTAACACATATTATAAGTACGTTAATTCTACTAATAATCTACAGATATAAATCAGGTTTTAATGACATCGGAAAATCCCTCTTCTAAATTGTTTTCCAAGAACATTCATATGCATAAGCATTATTTAATGATAATATACCAAACTAAGCATATAAATCTTACAATATTACAATATTAATACTTATTTGTCAAAAAAATACGATAATGCTGATATTAAATTTTTAAATATGGTTTAAATCTAAATCATTTTAACTACATATAATTTTGGAGGTAAGCTTTAGAGTATATTTTTTAAACATATTATATCGTTTTTTCATGTAGTGATTGATACAAATAGTATAATATAGTTCTTTGTTACAGTAAAAAAATATAACTTATTTCTTAACTTGTAAATCGAGATACTTTCTCTGTGTGTTTAAAAAATACAATATTTTTGTACTGTGAAACAATCAAAGATACATAGTGTTCATATACATACATATATAAAATATGTTTTTTTCCCATTAATTTAGGTTGTATTTTTTTTTGTGTAATAAGAAGGTTTGTTCGTCATATTTCATAATTTATTTTATAGGAGCCTCATAATATTTTATTGTTTGATATTTAACTGCCGGTCATTATAGTTTTATTACTCACACTATTTCTCATTGATTTGTTACAGATGTGTATTGAATTTATTTCCTGTTAATAAAAAGGTTATTATTTTTATATATATATGTATGTACATAAATTAAAAATAACATGACTATTTTTTAATAAAATTTAACTCACTCAGTTAATACATATATAATTTATTAAAAAAATATAAGTTATTAATAGGATTATAAAAAATCGATAATCTCTTGTTCGTGACTATCTGTAAATCATTTATTCTGATTGATAACGACAAAAACTACGTGATAGTAAAAAATGGAATTTTATTACACTTATTAGAGAATAAAACTTAGTGGCTTCGTTCGCAGTTAGAAAATTCGTGTCAAAAACACTACACGCTGAGCACGTTTCGTGAAAATCATTTTTTCACTATCATCACACACTTGACATTATCTGAAGTTTGTTTTATATATATATATATATCGTCATAGGCATATCGGATTTTCTCACATCATTAAATATCGTTTGATATGACAGTAATTAATTTTCAATCAATATTCTTTTCTAATATAAAAATATAGATATACATTATATTGCCGTTAACATATAACTTTAAAAAAGGTGTGAAGCACATTTAACCTTGATACCACTTTATTGTCAAAAAATAGATTTATGAATCATGTATTTGATATGATGTGTTAATTTTATATCCACATATTGTCCGTTAAATAGCGAATCAAATTTATATTTAACGCTTTCTAATACTTCACCTTGATTTGTGTTGGATTTTTAATTACAGAATGCCTTCATATTATTTTGCAAATTATGGCAAAATGAGCTTTCTTTTTTTTTGTAAATATTGCCATAACCATATTTATTTTGACACAATGGATATATAAACATCCAGACGCCCTTGAAAGAGCGAGAGGGACTTAAGCGAATATTTGCAAATATCTCTTAAAAATATTTGCGGCTAACAATAATTACTTATGTCTTTCAAAATAAATTGCTATAATTTGTATATTTCATAGTGCAGTTATTTAAGCATTTTAATATTATATAATACAACACAACAAACAGACAGAATTAAACTATTATATACATACATTTACGTAGTTTGAAAATCATAGTAATTGATTTTTTTATGGTGCAAAGAGCAATTTCAATATTGTAAGTATAAACATGGATCCCAAATGCCTAATTAAAATATGTGTTTTTTAATAAATACAAGAAAAGTTTTTAATATTTGCAGTGGCTTCTCGCAAAAAAAATATTTTTATTATATTAAATAATATTATTAAAAAATAATTTATTATAAGTTTTTATTCAAGAAAGAACAAAGTCAAAGAAATTTTTGGGGTATTTTTCTTATGAACGTTAATTAATGTAAAATGCTGATTTATTAAAATACACAATAAGCTGCGCAGCGTATTTTTTCTTTGATATCTATAGGATTTAAGTGGTGATAATATGTTTGTTAAACCATTATTATGCTCAATGTTGACCAATTACTAGCTGGTTACTCAAATTTACACTAGAAGTCCTAATTTATGTTAAACTGCTAATATATGCATTGAACAGAATACAAGAAGCTATTAAATGATGCAATCATAGCTACAATAAATTTAGACATTTGCAAATTGTCCTTTATTTAACAGTGTTGTAGTTGTGGTTAAGTTTTAAATGTTAAAACAACATATGAAAATGTTATTTTATGTATTTTCATATTATAATATAAGTACTCTTTCTGAATTTTTAACTGTAGTTAATTGTTAAACTACATTTTAATCATTCTTTAATGATTTATATTAAATGGTAGATTTGGTTAGTGGAGTTATTTAAATTAAAAATATAATATTTCATTAGATAAGTTTACAATATTTATATGCAAAGCATTCAAGATAACCATAAAATATTATAATCATATGTCAGTTGCATAAGATTAAATGTAAATGAATTTATGTCTTACTTAGATAATGCAGATTTTTTTCCCTAGATTTAAAAAAAACGTCTGAACCGTAATTCTTACCGTAAATCTCTTTTGTAATTAAATGATTATAAGCAATGCAAGAGTGTTTTTTTTTTATTAAAGAGTATATAAAACTCAATCTAGTGGTATTTTGATATAACTAAATTTTGACAAAAAAATCAGTCAACATATTATTACATTTTTTTATTAATAAATTTAAATTAATATATATTTTCATGTTCCCCCCCCCCTTAACCCCCTTTTATAAAAACATTCCGCTACTGAATATGTACACCAGATAATATGCTATACTTTAAATACTGGTAATAAATGCAAAAAACAAACTTGATAGTGTCGGTATTATATCATAGTAAATTTCTGTCGTCGCCCCATTTTAAATAATTAACTCTCAGCGTACGCAAAAATATCGCTTAAAACACATATACCAGTTTTTTGCACGTTATCGCGGAAAAGTGAAAGTTTTAACCAGCGAACGGAACCAGCACACGTTTCGATCTAAAGATCTTTTACGTGTGAATAACAAAAAAACTCATTATAAAAACAAACAAAATGAGTTAAATTATTTATGTAACAGTGTCTAAACCATAACGTTAAAATAAATCCATGCAATCTTCGCGTGTCGCCTCTGATCAGGGTCATTATTCGTTGAACCGGACGTGGGATTGCAAAATTATTCTTTGTGTGTTCAACCTCAATATTGAAATTCGTTTTATGTGACATTGTCTGCTGTAAAGTGCAAAATTTACAGCAAATGTCCATTAATATCGAACCAATTGAATTTAACGGACGTTCAACTCTCAATATGTATCAGCATATTTGATAAATTATATTTTTCAATGTCATATCATCCATAATCATAGCATGTGTGTGTGTGATCGTTGGCTCCATTGCAATACATTGTTTGTTTACATCTAGTTTTTTTGAATCGACCGCAAAATGATAAACGTCAAACTCAATTACGCGTCGAGTGTTGCCATGGTGCAAAAAACGGACGATATGCAAATTATACTCCAGGTTCTGATATTTTTATCCAAATATTTTTTGCCAATCGACGCATCTTGTAGATGACATTGATTGTCAGTTATAATGAAAAAAGACATCCGCGTTCATTCTCTCGAGTGTTGTACAATTCAAATTTATAAAATGGCGTTGAATTCTCTCAAGTTTTTTTCTTTTTGTAATATGCCAATTATTTATGTATGATACATAGATGCTATTTTTTATTTGCCACATTCAAATTGCTATTGACGCACTGAGATTCAATTTTGTTCAATTACACAAGATTTAAATCATTGACCTTATTCATACATAAAAACTTGCTATTGGATGACTTTTATATATTTTAACGTTTTAATAATTGCTGACTTAAAAATAAATATAACCTCAACACAAGTGCTTATTTAAGTTGTATAAACTTCCTTGAATTTAATAAGTATTTTGCATTTCAAATGAAATGCAATTGTCTTAAAATGGCCATGATCATTCAAATTATGTTTTGTCTTAACATACTTTATAATATATATGTGTATATATAAAAGACAGCGTATTTATAATATACACTGTAGATATCAGCGTATATATAATATATACTTGACAATTTTAATAAGAACAAAAAACTAAAACAATAATGAGTATAATAATTAGGTTCGGAATCTCTTTTGAAAATCAGTTTTTATCTGGTTCCGAAAAGCTGTGTTATCTCATTTAAAGTGGCAAACGGTCGCCACACACTCTCTTACCAGTGAATTTAATCACGAAACTTATGTAGGTAGTAATATTGTTTTTTATTGACTTCTTGTAATTGTTGTTTTTAGGATCTTATAAATAGCGTATGTTATTCCATTATCTGACCCCATGATTGTCATGCTTTGATCACGTCGAACTATCACCATTCTTGGGATAATTATAGTAAAGCAATTTAAATCTGTTTCAAAAATCGGTGTTATATCATTAGACTTAGCAAATAGTTGGCGCAGTAATAAAAACATTAGTGGTAGTATAAGTTCAGAAATCAAGCATCGAATGGAAATTCGAATGGAATTGTTGAAGGATGGCAGCGTTCTGCCATCCTTCGACAATTCTACACAATCGAGAAAAAAAAGAAGTCCAGCTTATCTTATAGACCTCGATCCTTTTACCAATCCAAATGATTTTGTGTGAAACTAGAACCTCTATTTTTGTGTTATACATATTTAATTATACTTTGTCGTTATTGTTATAAATATGTAATACATATTTAATTATACTTTGTCTTTGTTGTTATAAATTTAAAGCAGTTCGTTATGTTGAAAAAATAAGTACAAAGCTATCAGTTGTCACTGATGAATTCATTACAAATATGTAGGAAACATTGTTTTAATCGGCGTTTACCGATCCATAATCTTTAATAACGTCATAGCATATAATATTTGAATAAATGTGAGAACATGCAATATAATATTATAATAAAATATTAGACTATCAAAAACTCTGCGCGTGTTGGGTGCTGAGGAAAGAAGCACGCGTGAGACTTCTATAAGGTATTAAAAAAATCATTGACTAGTGCGCTTAGGTTCGTGGTGACTAGAAAATCTGATACTCATGGAAATCGTGACTAAAATAAAGCCAACATAGTTTATATGAAAAGTGTGTATAGTAATAGGATTCTTAAATATATTTGCTCTCTGCTGTTATTTTATTTAAATGCCATATTCCGCAAAAAGAGCATTCAGGTAAACAACATTTGTTGTTGCTATGCTATGCTTCAAGCACTTAATTATTTTTTATATGAATCTGCAGATCAATTATTATTGATTCGTTGTTGATTTTAGTAGTATTTGACTTCTCACATAATAATACTTTAAAATTTTACGGTAGTTTTTTTATAACGTTAAACATATGATTCTTTATCTTAAATGAACCTGATCAAACTACTTGACAGAATTGAGCAAATGTATGTATCATATATTACTGTACTGTAGTTAACATGTCCTAAAATCTTCACTGTAAAATGCCTGACTAAAAATTGTACGTGTGACTTGATTAGAGATTCCAAACGATATAATCAAATGTCTAACTTTACACAACACAATGTTTTATTACCCGTGTAATAAATATGTATTTCTTAAATTGAATTAAGTCTATCTATGTCCTACAAATTATATATTAATATATGTATTTACATATCCTGTTGACGACAGATTTTTCATCTTTTTTTGTATTTTAACCTCATTTTGTTTTTGCCATAGTATTTATATCATAAATCGAGCGTTTCCCTTTAAGTAGTCCCTTTTATGCCAGATTTTTCAGTCTACTTTTTATTATATATTGTGAATTTACAGTGTTTAATTATTAATAATCCCAGCCATTCAATTGTGTGCGAAATCCTAAATAACCTATTGGTTAAACTATACATTTAGATTGAACTATAAATTTAGGTATTATAAGTCGTTCCCATGTTTACATTCCAGATACTTCTTAAATATCAAAGAAATTTTATTGAAACATATGATAACTAGAGCATTATATTATCATGAACTTATATTTTATATATATTTTATTTGTATCTTCTTTTTAATTTCAGGTGGAAACATCATGTTGTCTAACTTGGAAAAACTGCCTTCAATCCAATTGGGTGATTTTGTGCTCCAGTTTGAATTAGGAGAGTTGCCAGAAAAGGCGCGAGAAGTGGCTCGTAAAGAACTCAGAGAAACCCCTGATATTCAAAGAGACGCAGTGATTGCACTTAAGGATCTTCTCAGAGGTAAGATGTTATGGTAATGAGTATGAAAATATATTTAAATTTATAAGATCAAGAAACTGGCTTTTATTTTTTTAATAAAAACATAGTTTAATGGGATAACCTGTTCAATTATTATCGTTGTATGAACATTTATATAAACCGGTTAGAATCTAATGAAAATTATATATGTATCATACGAAATTAGTTACAAGTGGAATAATAAATAGGTTATTAATAGTTTTGAACTTGGCTTACTTTTTTTACCTGTTATTTAATTATTTATTTATATTTATAATAACTGTATTTTATAAAATACAACAATGTATTCGAATAGTTTAATTAAATTATGTATTATGTATGAATAATGTACAGTAAATATAGAAAACTTTCGGTTAACTTATTTCAGTACTTTTTGTTGATTTTTCAACACATATGTAAATGTATTGCTAAAATAAAATATTGTATTTTAGATAATTATTTGTAATAATCGTTTGGCACATTACAGAAATATATTTGTGCATTACTCTTATTTTATTAAATAATTTAATACCACTATAACATATGATATTAATTTATTACCATATAAAAATTATTTTCATTTACAATGAAACAATTATTGTATTCATGTATGACTTTTTTATATACTACCATCATAAATCAATACTCATCAGAGTATATATATAAATTATTTTTGTCTCAAATATTGTATTTTTTATTTCAGAGGACAAAGATCTTCATGTGCCGTTCGACAACGAACCATGGCTCATCAGATTTCTCAGACCTTGCAAATATTATCCAGAGAGCTCATACCAATTGGTTAGATATTTTCCTCATACTTGTGCATAACATCTGTGTAAATAATAAAATGCTAAATGTTCCATTTATTAATTTACAGATCAAACGATATTATTCGTTCAAAGTGAAGCACAGCGACATGTACAAAAATCTTCTGCCGAGCAGAGAACAAAACATTTTCAATCACAACATTCTCACTGTTATGCCAAACAGAGATCAATGTGGCAGAAGAATGTTATTAATTGAACTTGGAAGTATGTTTATCATATTTAAATTAAATTAGATTAGACATATTACTATGATATTCATCAAATATATTATTACAGAGAAATGGAAGCACAATAAATGCTCATTAGATGAAGTTTTCAAAGGCTGTGTGTTATTCTTGGAGGCTGCAATGTTAGAACCGGAAAGTCAAGTAGCCGGAGTCGTTGTAATATTCGACATGGACGGTTTATCTCTCCAGCAAGTTTGGCAATTCACACCACCGTTTGCGAAGAGAATCGTCGATTGGTTACAAGTACATATTGTTAAATGATACTGTGCATCATTAAAGTTATAGTACTTAACACCTTATTAAAATTTATAGGATAGCGTACCACTCAGGTTAAAAGCAATTCACATTGTAAATCAACCATACATATTCAACATGGTGTTCCAATTGTTCAAACCTTTCCTGCGTGAGAAGTTAAAGAATAGAATCATATTCCATGGATCTGACAGAAATTCGTTGCATCAGTACGTGAGCCCTAAATGTTTGCCAAACAAATATGGTGGAACTTTAGAAATGCCACAAATCACCGGCCAACAATGGTACGAACTGTTGATAATGTGCGACTCGGAGTTTGCTGGTAATTATATACTAATATATATATAAAAATGGGTTGTAGTCTCTTGATTTTCATGTTTCATAAAATTACTGTTGTCTATGATTTGACTTGAATATAGACTAAAACTCATTTGTAAACCTATTTAATAAATATTGTACAATATTCAGATAACTAAATCATATTTATATATTTTCAGCTATTAATTCTTATGGCATCAAAAAGATGTTGAAGTAAAACGTGCCAACAATTAAACTAGTACATTTTTTTCCTACGTCGTGTGATTAAGATTATGGTTTGGATAGTATAATATATATGGTGACCTAATTTTAATGAACGATAGTAGATATGAATTATTTTTAAATGTATTTCGAATGTCACAAAGCGTTATGTGATTTTTATACAATATCACTTTATTATTAATGCTGATATTGACGTATCATATAATAAAACTAAAGTAAAATTAGTAAATTAAATATAATGTTTACTTATGTAAAACGACTGTGAATAAATAACATATAATCTACTTTTATATCAAACTAAAACGTTGCATTTATGAAACGTTGTGAATAAATAAATGAAGAATGTTATGTGATTTAGGTACAGATTGGTAAAAATCTGTAGAGAATGAATTATATGGCCATTTGAACATTTACATAAATAATGGGCTTTATGCCTATATTTGTAAATTAATATATATATATATATATATATATATATATATATATATATATATATATATATATATATATATATATATATATATATATATATATATATATAAAAAGTGTATATTATATACATTTTTATAATAACAATACATAATAAACATTGATAGGAATACATAATCTTAATTATATGTATGTAATAATCATGTAATTCCTTTTTTACTAAGGAATTATACATTTATGAAGAAATATTGTGTATCTAAATATATAAATAGATTTAATAGAAAAAAATAAGTTTTATATATAAAAAATCACAGATCATTTCCATGATTTGGAGGTCATATTATTATATCGAATTAAATATTCCATTAGTTTATGATTTACCTATGTATGTGATAAAAATTATATTTTTTGACAAATTGATGATGTTTATTTTAGTAATCTTATGTAGAACATATTAACTAAATAAATAAAAAGTATTTTTTTTTATAAAATAGTTTGTTTTAATAATAAATAATATTTTATCGTCCAATACATTTATAAGACAAATTTAAGAAAAGTGATATATTATCCTTTCTAATAGTGGAATTGATATTGAACAAGGATATTGATATTGAAATGAGAATCACTAAATTTTACTTACGTCATATGTTGACATCCAAGAGCAAAGATTCAAACCAATTTATATTATACATATAGAATTTTATTAAGCATGAAAAACATATTATTTATAATACATAATTTAATTTAAAATATATTTTTTACAGCAATATACATTGAAAAATAATAATAAAATTATATATATATAAATTAATTTAGCTAACTCTTAAACCATTAATAGAAGATTAGCATTTTTATTAAAATAATAAATATATAAAATGACAATTATTTAAATTTTATTAATAATTTTGTTACTAAACACATTGTTGCTCAAGTTATTACTATAATATAAATAGGCTGTAAAATAAAAACTGTAATAGGTAAGTAAAATTGTAATATGTAAGCTAAGTGACATTTAATTTTGTATTTCTTAATCTGAATTGAATACTTTATTTTTAGTGTTAGATTTCTGTCTTAACAAATATATAATCAAAATTGAATATTATATTGTTGTATACTACTTTTTAAAGGTATATTATGTATCCTATAGTAATTTATTAAAACATATTTCATTGGAAAAATATTTTTTCTGAAAAAATATACAGATAAGTGTGATAATAAAATTATTTTATAGTATAAAATTTGATAGTAGGTCAATACGGTTATCCAAAAATGAAATAGCATTGATTTTATGTAAATATTTTTTTATATAACATTATTATTTTTTAAATTAATTCAATTATATAACCCTGATCTTAATACATAAAATAAATACCAATACTTTTACTTCATAAAAAATAGATATTTTATATTTATTTGATAGCAAATAAAACAGTTATTTAAATGGTAAACCTATCTTTATTTTATAACACCAAATACAATACACGTTTAGTAAGGAATGCTTACATTTTCAATAACACTAATAAATTAGGCTTTTACATTATACATTTGCTAGACAATCAACACCCTATGATTTAAAAAATCTATTTATATTATTATACAAAAATATTTATTAAAAAATTGTCAGTAAATATCACATAAAAAGCATTGATATTTCGGTCCATATTAAATTTGATATATAAAATCATTATTATAAAAGAAATATATATATATACATACACATATTGACTATAACATTTATACATATTTTAAGTAAAATATTGTTTTTAATATTTTTTTAATAAAAAAATGATTAGTCATATTACGTATCACAAATTATACATTAAATACATATTCCAGACTCTATAAATTCAATTAATAATCACATAGACTTTCTATAGAAGAAAAACACCAACAAAAATATATTGTAATCTTTAGGCACGGAAGATTAATATCGTTATCAAATTATTTATCCTGTTCAGTCTTATTTAGTATCTTTTACTTTATATCCAAACGAATCAGCATCTAAAAGATAAACGCGTGTAATTAAATATACTGTATTAAATTTATCTTTATAATTTAGATACATACATGCAAAGTCTTCTTCGTATTTGCACAACATATCGGCCAACAAGTGTCCAGGCAGATCGGGCATATCCATAGTTCCTTTGAAATCGTTACGCAAAGCATGAGACGGGATGTGTTTCTTTAACGAATCAAAATTTGTTCCATGGAAGTGAAGTCTCTTCTTCAACTTCTCCCTGAGGAACGGCTTGAATATAGCGTAAACCATGTTGAATATGTACGGCTGGTTCACAATGTGGATTCCCTTCAGTCTGACTGGTATGCAATCCTGTTTCAAATAAAAGTTAATGGGAATATTTATTTAAACATATTTCAAAGTATATTTTTATAAAATACCTGAATCCAGTCCACAACCATTTTGGCAAAGCTAGGGGTTATTTGGACTACATGTGTTAGACTAAAACCTAACATGTTAAATATAACAACGACTCCGCCGACTTGAGTAGATGGCTCTACCATAGCTGCTTCCAGCGCCAATTGAACTCCACGGAACATCTCCACCAAAGAACATTCACTCGGTACCCACTTGGCTGAAAACATGAAATATTCACTAAACAAATTGTGTATTATTAAAAAAAACCAAAGGAGTCCAGATGTGGCTGTGTTTTCATAAAAAAAATTTTTTGTAGAGGTGCCGATGCACTTATTAAGCGCTAAAAGGCTTGTATTGAACGCCATGGAGACTACAGATTTATTTTTATATAATTTTTATTCAATAAATTACCAGATAAAGCATAATTTAGTTTTTCCTTTAACTCATTCTTGTATAGTGTCGAATGCAAGTAAGGACTCATGAAATTAAGCATTATTATTACAAACATACCTCCACATTCCAGGATCATGATTCTGGAATTGTTAGTGGTATCTCTGACTTCTTGGAATCCGATCAATCCACTAACGAATGCCTTTCTATCTTTGACTGGTAGCAAGTGTTCACAATAGAGAGGATACTTGCGCTTGAACTGGTAAAATCTTTTGAGCTGTAAATGTAAGTTTGATTAAAACATAGATTGTTTTATATGTAATAGTTATACATTGATATATACCTGTGCCAAAGCGCTGTCTGTGTAAAATTTACAAGGTCTCAAAAACTTAATCAAGTATTCGTCCAAATCGATTGGGACATATAAATCTGGTTCGGCTGTAACAAAATGTATGGTATGATATGAATATATTATAATATGAAAAATATTTAAAGCACGATTACACTATGTATTTGCGTTGTTAAAAATGTTATTTTTCATGTTAGATAATAATGAATTTATATTTGTTTTTAAAACAGAAGATAAACCAACATACGAGTACATATAATATGTTGATAGTCACGCTTGTGTAAAAATACATACATATGCTTAACGTCACTTAAAATGATCATGGACGTCCTGTTAACAAATATATTGACCGCTATATAGGACCATTTCACTTTAATCATTCATAACCAAAGCTAAAGTGAATGAATTACACACGATTGTGGTTCACATGTTGTGCTTTAATTAAATTGTTTAATACAGAAAGGTTAAAAGCGAATTTAGTTCAAGTTCTCAATGAATTCCAGTTTTGGGTTCTGGAACGTCTTCAAGAGTCACGATCGCATCCTCTTTTGATAACCGTTGGGGCTAAGATGTCCGCACTTGCCAACTTGCCTATGGCTGTCGCCATCTGGCTCCATCTGGCTCCATCTGACTGTATAATGTCAGCTACGAGGAACTGGTCTGGTTAGTATCATATAATTTTATGATTTTTTGCTTCTTTCAATGTAAATTTTTTGTCTATTATTTGAATTATATATATTTGTGTATTGAAATAATACAATGTATTGATTTCGACTATCGTGACGCATTGGGGTAACCTGTTAAGGCACAATGGTCTTAATTTAATTTAAATAAATAATTATGCTGAACGAACCTGTTCAAAAGAGCCATTCTTGATACATTTACATACATAGATACATAAACCAATAGACGGTTCTTCAGAAAGATTACACAAAATCACAGCACCAATAGGTATAACAAGAAAATAAAATCGAAAATACTTATATATTTATATTTTAAGAAATATGTTTTTGATTTAAGCATGCAATTTAGAACACATGGCATAATAATATTCATTAATATAAAGGTTAAAGATAGGGTAACTAGCTTTCGCACGGTCCTAAAGTACAATTGAGAAAAATTTGTACGGATAGAAATGGTGCATAAAAGTAGCAATGAAAAATTTCATTTTAATCAGTCAATAGTTGTATATAGGATTGTATAAATAGTACACATATGTATGTAAATATAGACAGACACATAAATATATACTACTTTTGATGAAAAAATAAAATATTTAGATAACAGCATCCTTTTTGTTGTTGTTGTTTTATATAAATGAGTATACTAAAAACAATTTTTCATTAACATATTTTAACCTTGGTATTTTTTTAAAATGAATTAAAATAAATTAATTACTTATTGATTTTTCTATTTTATTTTAAATCAGATAACTTATTTACTATGATACAGCAAAATTTTTATTGCTTAAAATATATTATATAACAAAATGAATAAATATATTTTTGAATAATTTTGTATTTTACTCGTAGAATAATCAGCAAATAGTAAACCTATTCGATTATAAACCACACATGTATGAGTAATATATTATATATACATGTATTGAACACCAGACCGACAATATAGATATTTAAAATAAGAAATTACACACACAAAAATTTGACGCACACTGGTTTAAGATCACAATATGTTTTAATTTGACCCACCCCGTTACCAAGCGTTACCACTGTAACAGCACCAAACGATTTTATTGTCTTTGGCGTGAATTATTGACTTCTGAGATGTGATAATTGTTTTTGCGCCCTCCTATTGACCAAAATTCGGTTTGAATACACTTTAACTAATACTCTCATATCAGTAGTCTGCAGTAATATCAGTAAGGATAGCTATCATATTTTTAAGCATGGCGTGATTGTGACATCGAAGTACAGACAAACTATGGAGCAATATGTGAGATAAATGACGCCCCTGCAAAAACCACATACATATGTAAGTATAATACATAGACATAATTTTAGGTAACATCAGACCTAACCTAACTGGCAACAGTTTTTATTGCATACTAAAAATAGTAAAACTTATGTGTTGCAGACTTCCTTTAATTCATTTTTTTATTCTTCCGTTGTAATATTACATATGTAAGCCCAATGCGTTACAACGGGGGTAATCAATACTTGAGTTATATTAATATTATAGTTCAATAAATAAAAATAATTTTCAGCTTTAAATTTTTTTAAATTACCATATTACAAGGTTCAATGCACTTTTAGGTGACTAAGGTACTGGTGGCATTCGCAATAATAGCGCATTTTTTCAAATAAAAATTCGAGTCGTGGGGACTCGTACCCGTGGCCTCTAAGTTATCAGTCTATGCCTTACGCTATTTCGACCTTTAAATGGTGAATACTATTTCGTAATACTAGAATCATACCACCTAAATTTAATTTTAGTATAAAAAGTGATTTTTTTGGTAATTTTGCTTAATTAATATTTATTTTACATAGGTATATTTATAGAATAATTGTACATGCTAAAAAACAATGAAAATCTCACCTAATCTACAATAAAATATGCATATATAAGTATTGCGTACTAACACCGGATCTAACCTAACCTACAAAAGCAATCTAGTTCGAAAAATTAGTTAATGCGGTGACTGTGACGCAATAGGTTTTAATGAGCGTGTACATAATGATACCAATTTAACCGTTTTGGATTTCAAATTATGTTATATGTATGTATATGTTTATTGAGCGCGTGTGCAAACTTCTTTATTAATTTTAACGTTTATTTTTAAACGTTTAAAAACAAATGACTCCAGCTAAGAACGTCATTTGAAGGGGGGGACAGGCGAGAGTATTTGTCCTTCCCCTTGAATTTGGATAGTAAAAATGCATGTCACTTAATAAAATACTATAAATTTTAATAAAAAGGAAATATTAAAAAAAACACCAATAACTAGCCAAATATTGCTCCTACCCTAGAAAAATATAAAATGACATCCCTGATTCTAAACCAGAAATTCTCGGATTATCCTTTAAAGAAAATCTAAAAAAACAGTCTCGAATTAATCTCGAAAATATTTTTTTAAATATTTATTCATTTCAGTGAAATCATATCGGAATACATTTTCATGGATACATATATGTTTTTACCAGTGAAAATATATTTTATCTGACAGGTGCAAATAAAATATATCATTATTTATTTATATGCGATGTATTAATGTTACAGTGAATGTGTATTTTTCAGTGCATAGACATTTTAGAGCAGCATGTATTTTCACTAGTGAAGTGCAAATATATATTTTACCAGTAGATATATATTTCTACTAGCGAAAATATAATTTAACTTATAAGCACTAGTGAAATTATATGCTTCTCTAAAATGTCTATGAAACACAATTTGACAGTTGCGAAACGTCCATTTGCTGTTTAAACCCAAACCTAATGAAAGTTCTAAAGCAATTATAGTTTTAGAACTTTCATTGGGTCAAGTCTAAAATACCAACTAAAGCGACTCATTTCCCAGGAAAAAACTACGCATTTTGCATATTGTTCCATATTTTGTTTGCACTTTGATATTACACTATGTTTCGAAAGTAAAATAGCTATCCTTACCGATATTACTACATATTTATGATATAAGACTATTGGTTAAAGTGTATTCAAACCGAATTTTGGTCAATAGGAGGGCGCAAAAACAATTATCACTTCTCAGAAGTCAAAAAATGACGTCAAAAGCAATAAAATCGTGTCGGCGCCGTTGCAGTGGGAACGCTCGTTACCGAGCGATGGCACGATTTTATTGCTTTTGACGTGGATTTTTTACTTCTGAGAAGGGATAATTGTTTTTGCGCTCTCCTATTCGTCAAAATTCGTATTAGATATGCTTTATTCGACTTTCACTTATTTTAAGTGGTAATACTGCTATAAAATGTCTAAATATATCGTTACCACTGCGTATTTTATTTCTTTTGACGTGGATTCCAAACATGGACGTTATTTGGGGGGGAGGTGGAGGAATTTGCCCCTCCCCCTTTAATTTGGCCAGAAAAATACATGTCATTAATGAATAACCATGAATCGTAATAAAATTTAAATATATAAAAACAACCACTTACTGACCAACATTTGCTTCTCCCTCCCCCTCCCTGGAAAAAGCTGAGATGATTGTCAAATGAAAAATTAAAAAATGAAAAATAAATTAAATAAAGCTGTACTACTAGTCCTTATGTGCGTTTTAATGGTACATATGTATATATATATATAGTATATTAAACTTTAACTTTTAAATCTGCGCTACGATATTGTAGATTCTTTAATAATCATTCTCCTGCATTTTCTCGCAATTTTAACCTAATAATAAGTTGTTTTTTAAACTATTTGTATATGAAATTAAATGTATACCTTAAAAACTATTGTCTATATTTGTACACATAGCAACATAAAAATATATTATTTAGATATTCACAGTTCTAAAGGTACAAAAAAAATGTGTCGAACTGGAAATACTTGTTTCTACGCGTTTTATAAGGACGAAGGATAATATAATATTTTATTATAAAGCTTGGTATTTTTATTACATGTTTTACGTTAAATAGATTGCTTGTTTCACTGCCACAATTTAGAAAACTGCGTTATATACAACTAATCAATTACACGTTTATTCGTGTTGACAAATTATCACACGCTTAAAAACACTTGTTAAAAATAACAACTTTACAAAATAATTGCAGAAACTCATTGCAAATGTGTCATTACGACTTTTTTAATCTGTTGTAATTTTCCCATAAAGCTGTTTTCTTTTAGTATATTATATATGAGAACTTGATCACCTCGAGCAACATATAAGGTGACTTATTAGATTGCACAAGTTAATTAGTATTTTAACCATTACATTAATTTAGTTTGTTTTCTAGATCCGCGCTGAACTGCGGAAGGTTCACGTTTTGTTTGAAATCGATATGTGAGTCATTCATCAGGAAATTTAGAAGGCTTTTTTTACTCATGCACATCGACTTTTCCTCACGATTTCGCGTCATAACAATGTAAACAGCAACGATATTTATTGAAAATCTAACCACGTACGTATATTATAATATTTGCTAGTACGTGGGATCAAGACAATAATCTGGCGGACACGTTGCGCAAAAAATCCGCGAATGTGCTGCTACACGATGTTGCTTTATTATTTGGTCATCACGTCGCGAGGTCATGGTCTCGCAGGGTTATTGGAAGAAATAACACGATGATGATCAATGGTAGAGTTAACGATATTAGCATACCCAAACGACAGGTGGTTTTATTTTGA
This sequence comes from Plectrocnemia conspersa, assembly GCF_051122295.1. Lineage (NCBI taxonomy): Eukaryota > Metazoa > Arthropoda > Insecta > Trichoptera > Polycentropodidae > Plectrocnemia > Plectrocnemia conspersa. The sequence continues at coordinate 5,729,971 of NW_028277174.1, read as the reverse complement.
TATTTAAAGTCTTGGGACCAACATGATGATACTGGAAAATCTAATCATAATAGTTTAGAAGAACAACATATGGTTGCTATAAACCTATAAAGTGTATTTTAAATCGTTTGTAGTATTGCGATCATTTTAAAGAGTATTTATTTAAATAATAATAAATCTGAGGTACACTTCCGTGTATCTCAGATTTATTCGATCTTATGCGGTTATTTTATTTACATGATTAGTATTTAATGTTGCTAATTTAAAGGTCAAGTTTCATGGGCAAATACCAAAATATAATTCTAAAGCTAGTAAAAAAAACACCTAATCTTACTCAATAATTCTAGCCTTGTATGGGAGCATATAACACATAATTGATTGCCGTTTAATGCAGACGTAGATAACTCGAGGCCCGCGAAAGTATTTTGATCAAAAACTACTATGGATTTTAAGATTTACTTACCTTTGAAATACACATATTATAAATAACGTTCTGAACAACTTTAGTTCAACGATTGTTAATTGCCTATCAAAACGACTTTTTTCTTAAATTTTTGAATGAGCTCATCTAAGGATGACTGCCCACTCTTTATTTCATCATGAATCTCTCTTCTTCTTTCATTAAATTTAGAACATCATTTTGCGACATAAACAAGCAGGTGATGAATTTCAGCAGATTGTAAATTGACACGGCTGTTTTGCTTAAATCTAAAAATTTTCTAGCGTAAATGATAATGTTGTCAACTTAGTAAAAAAAATTACCTTGTAAAAAAAATGATTTTATAAACAAACACAAGTGGTATATGTCGGCGACTAATACATGAAAGACTTTATTTCTATTGTGTTTTTGGACTACTTTCGTGACTGGGAGTTATTAATTGTTATATTATTATGATTCCGAATGATCGTCACGAAACAGAGATGTCATTTGGGGTGACAGGGGGGAGGGATTTGCTCCCCCATTATAGATTCTAAACAGAAACCCTTTCGAATTTGGCAAAAAAAATGCATGAGATTTAATAAAATATTATGAATTTTTGCCCCCACCTGTAAATAGCTTAAACAACGTCCTTGTCACAAAATAGTTTTTTCTAAATTTTCTTATACCTACGGATGAATAGTGTGATCAATAATTAAAATATAAAATTAAGCTATGTCATATATAGTGACGTTTATTGCTTATAAGCTGTAATAATAGTTTATAATTAATAAAATATATTTCACTGATATGCAAACTTTGATTATTATACTACTTACTTAGTAGTTGTTGACTGTGTTTACATAGTTGCAATGTAATGGACTTTGGATTGTCATATTGCAATGGAAGATTTACAATTAATAAATATCTATGATAAATTATCTTAGATATTCAGACATTTTCGGAATTTATTAGAATTTAAATGGAATATTTTATCTATAAATACATACTTACAGAATCTAACATATTATAATATGTAATACATATTTTAATATATTAAATTGTTGGATTTTTCTTTCGAGAATTACTTTTTTGAATAAATACGATAAATTTGCTTTATAAGATTAAGATAATTAATCTTGAAATTGATTTAATAAATGACATTGCAATTTAAAAATATGTATAATTAATAACTTATGTATGTAGTTATTATTTTTTTTATGTGAAATATCAAGATTTTATAAAGTTTTAATTAATAAAACCAAACGTGGCCTTCCGAGGTCGTCCGGTCTAACGAACGTAGACGGAAAGGTTACAAAACTCCTGAAACTAGTTTTTTTGGATGAAATTGCCTGGTAGTTCGGTCGCGTTTAGAAAAAAGATCGACGAGTCGGTTTCACGTGAACGGGCAATCATATTTTTGATACAGTGACGAAACTAACCTTGGAAATCACCATTATAAAATTTGTTAACAACGCGTTACAAAATCGGACGCAATACGAGCCGATGGTTTCTTTTGTACACGGTGAATCAAAAAATCTCTACAAAACGGTAACAAGTAGGCCGAGAAAATGTCACTTTGATACTAGACATTGTTGGTTAACGTTTTGTGTATTATGATAATACAATCACACTGATTTATGTAATGGTTGATTGCCTTGCAAATTTGATTTGGCAATCTCGCTAATTGTTGTAACGTAATGTTAATAAGTTACATACATTTTGATAATACTGTAACTTTTTCTAATTGATTTTTAATTAGTAAACATTGGCAGATTGTTGGGCTTATACATAAATATGTAAGATCTAGAAAGTCTGATTTATCCCAAAATGAAATGAAATTGTGGTTAGTGGAGAGTTACAATCTAATGTTAACTTTAATAATCAAAATAAGATGCATTAGAAATGAAGTTATTTAGAATTGATAACAACTTGAAATTTACTTTTGGTTGCAGCTTACATATTAAAAATCTTATCATTTAAGATCATCTATCGGCAAAATGTTTGGTTTTAAAATTGTTATATTTTTTAATGGTCAGTTGTAAGATGGATGGTCATTTTTGATTGGCCAGTGAAGGGACCGGACATTGCAGTTCTTGTTCTATTTTTCCGATTTATTAACAATAAATCTTAGATTTAATAGTTTCATTATAATTCAAAATATAATAGCGCAGACAATCATTGTTGAGATCGTTTTCTGTTCACAAATTATACACTTCTTGTTGCACGCTACAATAAGATCGAGAAATGGATTGCTTTTGTTTCGTAAAGTAAATGCACAAAATATTTTGTGGTTTTTATTCGATTCGGGCGTCACACATTGGTCCAGAACTGTTGGATTACATACACCAAACTTTTGTGCAAGCCTTTGAATTGTTGTATATTATTCAGATATAACTACCGTCTGCAGAACTATCTTGACTTTCCTAATCTTCAAGACATTTGTCTTTAGCATATTTTTTGGAACCACCTTTTTTCAACAATACCCACACCAAGAGCATTTTTTACTTTACTAGCAAATAATGCTGCTTTAACACCCGTTTTAAATTATTATTTACTTATATTTTATCTTTGATATGAAGAAAAAATGAATAGCAAAACCGAATTTAATGCTATAAAAAGACCCAATAATGCACTTATTAATTATAATAACATAAACACTATAAAATGCAAGTTTCATTAAAAAAACTAAAATTTAATATAAAGCCAGCGACTCACCGGTGCGTCATTTAACGATTATTTTTTTAAGAAAAAAAATATTTTAAAAATTATTTAAAAATATTTTTTTATAAATATTAAAGATTATTGTACTAGCTTTATTTATCAGTAAACTAAGTATTTTATATTTACTTAAAGAAAGCGATACAGACGCATGAAGTGAAATAACAGTTGACTCACTAAAAAGTCGCTGGCGTTTAAAGGGTTAATCGCGCTACTTATCACAAAATCTTATGACATTGTTACTCGACAAGATTGATAACTACGTGTTTTCAAAGATTCATCGCAATTTTGCTACCATAATAACTTCAAAATAAGATATAATTTTTATTATATTTAAGATCTTAAGTAGTCAAATATTAATAATCGAGCAGCGGATCTTACATATTAAAGATATATAACTTAAGAACTGACTTCATAGCCTATAAAAAATGATAAATTATATTCACAAGTTTGAGAAATACTGGCAAAAGCCACATACATAGCAATAAAAAAAATTATATATATATATATATATTTATATGTATAATTTAAAACTTGTGACTTTATGACATATTAGTTGTACCTAGAAGTAACATCGTTTTTTCAACATACAGTTTTTAAAAATAGTTGATTCCGGACTGTTAAGTAGTAAACACCCATTTTGAAACTTTTATGTTGTGACCTTATTTGATCTCTGCTTAATGACAAAAAATACCCTTTCACCTAATTGTAAAATATTAGGATAAATTTGGCTTTCAAAAAAAATCTATGGAGCTCCATAAAAGAAACGCAACATCTGCTACAAAAAATATTTGTGCAATTTATGGCGATATATTGAATATTAAACAATGCCAGAGATGGTTTAAAAAATAAATCTGTTGTTTTTTTTATTTTATGAATGAGCCTCAAAATGGACTACACAACTTGGGGGATGGAATTATCAAACTAACTGAAATGGAAGCATATTAAACTATTGAAGAATTAGCAAATAAGGTCGGTACTTCGTTATCTACTACCCAAAGATGTCATAAAATATTGGCAAAAGCTGGAGAGTAGGTTTTTTGGGTTCCCTGTGAACTTTCCCATTACTACAAAATAACGAAGATCAACTCATGTAATCTTTTGCAGAAAAATTAAAATTAAAGCATTTTTTCCAAAATTAGATCACAGAGGTAAAAAATGGATAATTTAGTCGAACCTGACTAAGAAAAACAATAGCTATTTAACGCAGAAAGGAAAATTTTAATTCCTAAGTCCTTGCACCCTAACAATCGAGTGTTGCAATGAATGAAATGAGACTATCTCTAATGAATATACAAAAAACACACTGCTAGATTGACTCGGGATAAAAATCTGCAATCTTAGTTGGGAAGTTTTATTGCAGCCCCCATTTACCAGACTTTGCCTCTTTCAACTACCAATTGTTTCAATTCTAAACTAGAGGTTATATAAAACGATGAATAATAAATTATATAAAAATAAATCGAAAATACTGAAAAATGCTATCTGAGATATATTCATAAAAACGACACTACTTATGTGCCTCTAATATAATTATGATTTGAAGATTAATAAGAGTCAATTAGTATTAATCTTATTCGAAGAATAGGATTAATACTAAATGTCGATAAAACTTAATTTCATTGAAATAATTATTATATATAGATATAAATCACGATTTCCAATACTTTGAATTAAAAGTCTGTGCAATGAGACGAAACTGAATTACACAATTAAAACGTAACAGCGTAGCAAAAGTTATTGTTAAATATTCAACTATGGCATAAATTCTATTCGCGTTGGTCATAAGATATTTACTTTTTACAATGTAAATTATTAATCATATGTAATACTTTATTAATTTATATAAAATATATAAATATGCTATTTTATATTAAATTTTATTCATAAGCAATATAATAAAATCTTTTTATCTAATTTTATGTTAATTTAAAACAGAGATAAATGAGTGAAAAGTCAAATCAGTATCATATTTAATTGTACATTTTAATTACACATATTATATTTTATAAATCTATGTCATTGTGACTAATCGAAGTTTTAATGTATACATTTACTTGAAAAATATAGTCATATACTGGTATAATTGATAGGTGCAATATAAATTAACCTTAAAACCTTGTCTGATCGAAGATCAAGAATCGGAAATTAATTAGAAAATGATTTACTATCAGGTTATATAATTTTCCTTGTTACTAATAGATTTTTTTTTATATATTATAAAAGATCTTTTTATAATACAATAATGATTTAGCTATAGTAAAGAACAGAATTCTTACATATATGATGTAATTCCTCATAAAAAATGACCATGAAAAACGTATAACATCAATAAAAAAACCTTTTCATATAGGGAGCAATTATGCAGTTAAGGCCACTACCTTCAAAGAGGTTAGATATATTTTTTAGTATTATATATGACTAGCTGTTTATATATTAGTACTATTATTTTATACAAAACAGATAATTTCTTTTAGAATTCATTATTAAATATTGTATATTTAACACATACTTAAAGACTTCCAAGTTCAATGTTTTTGCAAATGTATAATCTATGTACATATGACATAATTACAAGTTTAATTCAATCTCAAACTCGAGCACAAGGTTGTTAAAATATTTCAATCTTAAACGCCTAGATACGTGGCTACCGCTAAAACAGGAAAATTCAACATAAAATACCTGGAAAATCAAAGTCGATTATTTGTTAATACACTGAATCATTATTTGTTCATTTGGGATATCATGACGAACGAACCGATCAGATGTGACGTACAAAACAAATAATTTCAAGATAATATAGCGAAATTGACCACTACAGCATAACTAAAAAATATCAAGCATTATATATGAATGTACTTTTTCGATATACCATTACTTTTTTATTGTTGAAAAGTCCATTGTCATATAAAAATATATATTTATGAGATAAAGTTTTATCTCTCGTTTATAATTGCTCAAATTATATATGCCAACGAACTTTTATCAAAACACAAGTCTATATTGTGATGTTAGTAATCTAGTAAAGTCCAGTTTTTAGCTAATCTGTATACAATGATAAATGGAACAACTCGTGTCCATTTGTAAGATATAAAACAGATTATTGTTAAGTATACATACAGAAAAGATATGTTTCAAATGTACTGGTTCATATCTACAAATAAAAATTCTATATTGTTTTTTTGTGTTTTTCAATCTATAAATCATAAATAAAAATATTTTTTAACCACATAAGATCTGATTTATTTTATTATTATCTAAAAATAAAAATCAATATGCTCATACTACATTTAACGAGCCAGTTATGTGCGTCCTGTAATTTAGAATTAAGTTTAATTAACTGGAAGATGGCATTCCATGTGATATGTCTCATTCCATATCATAGTCATAGTAATAGAATAAAATAACACATATGAATCGTTCACGCGACGTTTAAAAAATCAATCATTTTAATTATCATCGACGACGATAATAATTGCACGTTGATTAGCTGATAACTAGTGTTATTTCACACTATATTTATGTTTTTATATATAAACTTTATTTTTATATTAAAGCAAATTGATTTTTACAGATCACTGTATTTTAATGTCAAGAATAACATACTCATAAACATATTTTAGTACCTCTTATATTTATTATCTATATAAATGACACTGTATGTAATATTTCATTTGTATGGTATTTATCACTATGGAATATTATGATAACGTTAATTATACGTATCTCTAATCACATATGATTTGGAAACTTCAGCAGTAATTGAAAACAAATTGACTGTAAATGATAAATATATGAGTTTTATTGTAGTTTCATATAAATGATGATTTAGTTCGATTTTTAATTGAGAACATTGAAGATATGAAAATTCATGAAAATGTCGGCCTTAAAATTAAAAATAATAAGCAATTCTCATCTTTCATGCGCATATGAAAAATTAAAAACATCATGAGTCCGCGTGGGATTCGAACCTACAACCGTAAATTACAAGCAATAACTCTCACTACTGCTCCATTTATAGATTTTAATGTATTCTTTAGTCAAATCGTATTATTTGAATCGAATACCGAATATATTTTCACCAGTTTTTTACCTATTCGTTGATTGAATGTTTGTCAAACTATTCCTAAAATATTAGTTAATATATGTAGTAAAATATTTTTAATTTTTTAATATCTAAAAACTAGCAAACTCTAAAATATAGTTGTGTTTTACAACAACTAAGGTAGAATAAGATTATCTACAGCACAATTTTACCCTATATTGTTTTGTATAATTTATTTTCCTACGCTACAACTAATAACACGAACAAAAAACACGTTATAATTGCCGAAATTCCAGAAATTACTTATATTTCCAAGGTAATATTGTGCAGCTGTGGATTTTTTCAATGACTAATATTGAATTTTTATCTCTCCAAATCAATATGAAATATGTTTAATTTTAAGTAATTTATAAAAATAATATTTTTTTTTAACATGATATGTTAATAGTATTTTCGGCAGCAGATTTATCGTTAACTATTCAATATTCGAAACTAATCAATAGTGACATCAAGTAATACTTTTAAATTGAATAAAAATGAGCAACAGCAGTAATTCTGAAGAACAAATTGTTATTAATTCTATGAAGTAATATAATTAATACATAATTATTTAATTTAATATATGTATATGAGCAGGGTTTTGTTTAAACAAAAAAGGTGCCGAAACTCACATTGTCAAACATTTTACTAAAAAAAATATATTAAATATCATTTAAATTAAATTTAAAGCAGCTTTTTCTATGCCACGAAGCGCATAAAAAATTAAACAAAATTTATTGATATGAGAGTATTGGTCACAGTATATTCAAATCGAATTTTGGTCAATAGGAGGACGCAAAAAAAAGTTCAAAATTCACGTCAAAAGCAATAAAATCGTGTCGGCGCCGTTGCAGTGGGAACGCTCGGCAACGAGCGTTTAAAACAAATTTATAGCTGTGATAGAAGAAATATGAATGAAGATTATTATTTCACAAGTAATTATTTTATCAGTATATAAACATATGTTTACCTAATTTTTTAAATTATGTAATGATATATTTTGTAATTTTGATTTCAGTGATAATGGAATTATCATTTTTTTATAAGATTATTTCATATCTTGGTGACGCTCAGTACATGTATCAGAATAATAAGAGTCAAGTGTCATTATTGAACAATTTTAGCCAAAAGTCGAGATTGCTTATTTATACCAATTTTTTTTATAAAATGTTTTTCTCGTAACATAAAATATAATCGAATGCTGTTGCTCTTCATAAGAGTTATTCTAAAATCTCATTGATTTGCTACCCTTGCTATATAATATAATATCCATTTTAAAACAATAAGAATATACGGCATAGTAATGAATATCGTGCCCTTTCCTTCATTGCATTTTTATTTTATATTTTGCTTTTTAGTTGATGGATAGTTAAGCATTATTTAAGCTTTTTTTTTCGAGATAATTAGTTAATATGTATTTTCATTAACTGGTTTATCTCAAAATATGCTATTAGACTAGCGTAACGTTAATGTTAACGTAACGTGTTCATTGACATTGAAATTTCTCTAATTTAAAAAAGACCTTCGGATAATGTATTTCTACCCAAATGTTGGACCTTAAAATCCTACGCGCTTGTGCGAATAAAACCGGTCTGTTTTTAATTCGATTATTTTTGCAAAACAACTCGATTGATGCCTATTATGTGGAATTCTTAAGAGTTGATATTGCTCAACGTTACTCATTGGTACTAACCGGCCAACAGCCTCTTTAGCTCTCGCAATCCTCTCTCTACATTTTCCGGAGTCTCCCTCAGTTCTTCCAAAGCCTTCTTCTTCATTTCTTCGTTCAGTTCTTCCTTTTCCAAGCGGATGGTGTGCTTTCCCAGTCTGATGAATGGTTGATTATTGGAATCGAGCTCCATGGCGATAAAGTCTTTTGAAACTTTTCCTATCGTTAACTAAGTTGTTAAAAAGCGATGCAATCGCTGACCGTTAACGCGTGCGTCGAGCCTCGCGATCTGTGCTCTACTGCCGTATCAAAATTAAACCTGTGTGTTTATAAACATGGACAGACACACGTTTCGGAATACGGTCGATCGGCCTCGTGTCGAGACAATGGCCGATTTTAAGACAGTCATTTTGAATTTTAAAAAAATCACGTAAAATTTGACATTAACGTGACTTTAGATATTTTGTCAATTTAAATTATCTGGAACTGAGGCTTGATTATTAATTTTGGCCAAATTACAATTAAAAAACTTACGTTTGATTGCTATTGTTTGACGTAAATCGAACGTGAGAAGCAAATGAGAAAAATAAGATTGTTTTTTCGGGTTAAATGCTATGTTATCACTATGCAGTTAAACGTTCTTCAGTAAACCAACCCCTACAAATATTTATTTACATAGTAAATGTACCTAAAATTATTTTAATTGATTTGATTCTCAAGACGTTATCATTTCCTAATCTATGGAAATGCACAAAAGTATAAAAAATAAAAGGAGTGACAAATTGTGCATAAATAACTATAGACCATAACTGCTAACTTGTTCGAAATAATTATCCATTAATACATCTGCAAGTTTTGTTGGACCGTCTTTCATTTAAACAGTGATACAATTTCTCGATGCAGGAATTCAAGTTGACTTAGTATATACGGATTTTGAGAAGGCCTTTGACAAGGTTTGTCAAGGATCTATATTAAAAAATATTTAATTCGGATATTCTCGACATATTTAAGCAAATCGTAGACAGTTGGCGATCGATTGTCAAAAAAGTATTTCACCCCTTCAGGGTTCCTCAAGAGTCCAACCTGAGTAAATTTTTTTTGCTGCAATAATGGTTTTAATTTATTTTGCTGTAACCAAGTTTCTTAAGCTAAATAACCAACAGCATCACAATCATTGTAAAAGATTGTATCCCCAAATATCAATACATAAAAAAATACGTTTTATTAGCATTTATACGGTTTGATTGACATTAACCTCAATCTTCATAAGTACTAAGTATATATTACACGTTCGCGTTTAAAACGTACTTAGCTCAGTAAAATCTAACGTGTATGTGCATTAAATCGGAAGCAATGATAATGTTTATGTATTATAAAAGGAAAAACTCACTTTTCAGCCTCGGAGCCCGTCGCCAGGAATTCAAAATTTGAAGATTTTATTACGAAGGTTGTTTTATGATTATTTATCTAATATAATCTACGTATTCTTCTGATCCTCAACAAATTATGTATACATTTAATTTTCATAGTTAATTAGCTATCCGATTATTTATATTCAGTCAAATGGAACAACACACAAAACGAACAAATGAAAATTATTGTCGCGTAGCAAAATTTTATTTATAAATAATAATTATTTAAAACCGTTGTCACGTTACTGTCGGCCATCTTGTTTTATATTTGAATGCTTATTTTTCATCGGTCGAAACAACAGAATGCATTACCGGCGGCTCGAAAATCAATCATAACAAATTTTAATTTTTATTATTTTAATGTTCTTTGTTTACGTGTATTATTATACACCGTTCATACAAAACGATACGATTTACAAAGTAGAAGATTGAGCATATAAAGTTTCATTTTAAAGCATGCGCGTCCGGAAGCAGAAGCGACGGCTTAGAACAATTATATATAAGATAATTTTTTCACCTCAAGAAATAAAAATTATAACAAAATTCAATTAATTGTGGAAATTCTTATTGCGGTATGTTCGATTGCTTATATGCAATTGAAAATGATGCTAAATGTAAAGCGAGTTAAGTTGCGCTTATATCTTTCAGTAATTTTAAATGGTTGGACAAATTTGATATCAATAATGACGCATTACGGGCATACTAAATAAAACATAAGAATTTATTTAATTTTTTGCATGACTGATTACTAAATTGACCACTCACAAGTCAATAGTCTAACTGCAAATAAAAAAAAAATTTTCCCCTTTCACTCTATAAATGAATTTTATTTTATAAAAACAAAAGTAGTATAAACTATAAATCAACATATAAAAATAAGTATTAGGGTTAACTATTAATAGTAACTGACTAATTGAGAGGGTAATAAGAATAAATAAGAATTCTAATTATTTTTTTAAAACCTGTTATTTTAAATACATATATAATATATGTAAAATAGATTTTTAATAGCATAATAGTAGTTATTGGAATATTTCCGTACGCTAGAGGTGATTAAATAGTATTGAAATCAGAAAAAAAAACGTATCTTCTTAAATTGTTGTTATACGTAGCCATAAAATTATAGCCATCATTTTTTATTCAAGTTCACTTCTACCGGAAAATGGAAATGTGTGGGTCGATTCATTAATATGTATAAAAATAAAATAGCAAAATTGATGTGTTGAAAAAGTGTTTTATCTTTTATATTTTTATTTAAAAAAAATGTAATATTACTTTTAGTGCATTGCAATCTTACATTGATATTGTTTACACAATATTTTAATAATAATATTAATATAGTTGCAATTGTTTATGTAGTAATATTTGTAACCTTGATTTTTATAACTTGCTTTTGCTAAATAATTCGATTTTATATTAGTTGTAATATTTTTTTCACCTTGTATTTAATTATATGTACTGTTAGTAGAAATGTGAAATTTACTTTATTTCAATGGTTTGCTTTGCATTATTTTAATAAATACAAGAATGAACAGTGTTATAAAATAATATTTGATAGGAAACCACTTTTCATATATATATTTTAAATAAATGTTACACATAGTTTTGTATATTTAAGTCATATACTTTCCAATATTTGAAGATATGCAAAAAAGTGCAATATGCGTCAGTTTGATTTTCGTTCTAAGGATCGATTCGTAATTGTTGATTTTGATGGCAAAAAATGTTTCTTTGTGTTATTTTTCCTTATTTGATAACATGTTTCACTTACAGATTATTATATATTTCATTTTCCCCATTTAATAACGATAATTCGATAAAATCAATAATAAAATTGCTTCCGCATGTTTTAAATATTAAATAAGACGAAAAAAGCAGATTGTTTATTGGCGATAAGCCAATTTTAACACATCTAAATCGTTGCAATTGTATATTTGTTTTATTTTACCATTTTTTTCTGCGCATTTCAACCCAGCCATAAAAATTTCATTATATTGTTAAAACAAGCAAGCAAATATTTATTAGTGTTTTGTTAGTTCAAGAAATTCTCACTGAATTATCAAAAATGGAGAACAAAAAATATTTCAATAAATTATTATATTACGAATATCCAGCGATTGCATTTTTAATAAAAAATTTTAATATATATTATTCTTATACATAAACAAATATATGTAAATAAAAGTTGAAGTCATTGAATTAGCCTTTCATAAATTGTTATTGATATCATTTAAATGTAAAAATAATAGTATTGAATTTACATTATTTTAAAATTAGTTTAAAAATATGATTTATACTTATATTGTATTATCAAACCATATACTGTAACTTTTTAATTACGACATCTGTTAACAATAAAAATAAACATTTTATTTTTTATTATTAGTATACATATTTTTATAGCCATCTGTTGGTACTCTTTCAGACTAAACTATTTATTTATCAATTTAATTAAAACTCATAGATAATCTCTATAAAATATATTTCATATATAAAACATAAATTTCAACGATTATAATTTAATTACATAGACGTGCACAAAATATCAAATTTAAGGCACTAATCAACTTTGGCACTTGCTGGTGTTTCTTTCTATAAAAATATATTAAATGGCACAAGAGTAATAATTGATAAAGGTACCATTACTATTTATAGGAAAACGTACATATATAAAACGAATTTGTACATCATATTTTATATATATAAATAAAAATATCGATCGGTTTCCATTGTTCGTGCACAATCACGCGTCACGAAATCACATGTAATTTTTGGTGTATTTAAGTTTTCTTGGCGAATCCGTATGAATTCCATTTCTCTATATGGTCCAAATAGTTCAGGATGACTGGATACCATTCGGCACCTGTGTAGTCAAGTTCTGGTAGAGTACCGCCGAAATTTGCAGGCAAACAAGAAGGATCCAAAAACTTGTGAAGCGATTGCATGTCACTCTTGTGGAAGTACATCTGAAAATAAACATGATATGAATCATACCGATAATGGCGATAGTAATAATGTGGAAAAATGGAACCGCAAAGAGCTTATAATTATATAAACAAATGTATAATTTGACCTTTGTGCGAAAAATAAACGTAATGATTTCTTTAGTATGTTAGCGACATTAAATAAATAGATAAAATTTATCATATAATACAAAATATTTGTTTCTCTTATTTGCTTTCAAGTGGCCACACTGTTTTCTGAAAGCACTATATCCACCTTTCACAATATTAAACTGCAAGTAAAGGATGTAAAAATACACACATAATAATCATTCACGCTTTCTCTTCATTTGGAAAATCTCTTATGCCATTTAAAAAGGCGTTCATGAGAAAAAAATGTTCATAGAAAATTCACACTATGTTATAACCTATCGTAATATAGGCAATTCAGGAAACGATAAAACATTAATTAAATAATCAATTATTGCCAGGTTATTATATAATATATAATAGCTAAACAAGTCGTCGAGTTTATCAATTAAACCTTTCCATTGAACAATTAGATCCAATGAAGGGAATTAAATCGACATGTCTAAAAACAGTCGAAAAACTTATAGCCAACTTTACAGGGGCGAGAATCTCAATATTATGCTATCAAATCATAAGCCCCGCGGACAAAGCCAGTCGGCATGTAAACTGGGACACCACCGTGAGAAAACCTTTTACAGATTGAAGTACTAATCATGAATCAGAAATATCTGTCGCAAACGCATTAAGAAAAGATAACTCTAAATAAGATTCGGGATTGTCATTAAAATATCCGTTTATAATCTGCTACCAACGGTAATTTGTTTCAGAAGCACCCTAATTGGCCGTTCTACCGAAAGGGACAGAAAACGAAATCTCTTGTGAATGAATCCATAGGTGTCCACTCACTCAGAGACTCTCTCTCTCTCTCTCTCTGACACTTCTATTGATACGTCCACTTAAGAGTTAAGGCGTACGAACTTCAACCAAGGGTTAATAGTAAAAAACTGTTTTCCTAAATAATTTACATATTGGCCGCGCGGTGCGTTTTCGAGTATTTTGCGAATAAACTTACATTAACCTTTAATTAAATAATGAGACTATTTTTTTAGGAAGTAAAATCATGATGTTTAATTTTTAAACTAGTAATTAGTCGTAAAAAAAATTAAATATTTTCTTTGGCCATGTAACACCAAATATTTTGAATATTTTAAGCTGGTTGTTGCTATTTATACGGTAGTGATGTTTACTATTTTTAAGTATTATTCACCCAAAAAATGATGCGTTGATAAGTCTTTTAAAATATCTTTTCAGATTATTATTATATTCTAGTTTGACCAGGATGAACTCAGACATAAAAGGGGCAAAGAATAAGGGTTTGTATAGTGGGGGAGACAAGATTAAAATTTATGTAACATTTAGATACTACACAATTTAATTCTTAATAGTATTAAAAAAAATTGCAAGTACTTTTTTTACGATAGTTCCTTAAATGCTGACGATTAAATTATATTTTTCTAAACATGTTTTTTTTCAGAAGCTGTTAATTTAATTTAATAAAAAACTCAGTTAATTTTACCGCGCAGCTAGAATTTTAGCATTTTTTAAAACTGTGATCTTACTTGAAAAAAGACTCAAAATATTTATCATATCTAGGTTACTACCATAATTTCCAGAAACACTAAGAGGGTTCAAGAACCAATTCCTCCACCCCACCCCCTCTCCCCTGTATGTACTTTTGTCAAAATATTATTATTTAAATAAGATGTTATTATTTCATTGCAATTTTTTTCTCTAAAATTGACCATTAGTATGTTTCCTAAAAAACTGATAATTTAATTAAAAGGAAATGCACTGTTTATTATGCAGCGCAGCGAGAAATTTTCGGATTTTTCAAATTGATATCTACAGCCGAAACTAAACAGAATTGTATGTTATCACATATTCAAAGTAAGGGATTAAACGAAAATGTTAATTCAGAAACAGTTTTGATATTGAATTATTAACTTTTTAGTTCCCAATCCTTTTGGAATTACTATTGGGATCTAAATATTTATTAAACTAAAACAGTAGAAAATTACATGTTTTTGCGTCCTTAACTATTGCTTAAAATAATTACTTATTCGAAACAGTTTCCGCCTCGGTCTATAAAATCTGTTTCTCAAATTGCCTTTTGTGTGATTCGATTATTATAACAAAGTAATCAAATTGCGACTAAATAATTGCCAAATTTACTTACTCTAGCCCTCAACTTTTGCCTAACCAACGGTTTGAAGAGCTGCCACACCAATTTGAAGATCCAAGGCTCGTTGACGAAGTGCACTTCTTTTAATCGAACCGGCATAGCATCTTGGATGAAGGAAAGCAATCTCTTAGAGAAAGTCGGGGTCAATCCTCTGACCTATTCATAATTCAAAAGATTAACATAACTCAAAAAAAGTGATTTTTTAATAAATTATTTTAGCACACCTGAGCCATTCCCATATCTTTGAAGTTCATGATAACCACAACTCCCCGGACTTGAGTCTCAGGTTCCAATATAGCTGCCTCATGAACCATATAGAATAGTTTAAAGAGCGAATCGGCGTTAACTTTGCTCGGATCCCATATGCCTATAAAAATAATGTTTTATCTATTAGCTTTAACGTAAAACATAAAAAAGAGCAACAACTTGATGATTATAAAATAATGTGATATCTATAATATATATAATATAATACTATTAGAAAATATGATATTAATTTGATTATTCGTACAAAGTAAAAATTTATAAATATATTTTATTTAATAATTAAATGTTATTCATTAATAATATAATATCAATATTATTCTTATAGATAGATAAATTAATTAGTATTTCTAATCTTTAGATAACAATATTTAGCATATTATTAATGAAAATTTCATTGTAATAACATAATAATGCACTTACAATCTCGCTTAATTATCTTGTAGAAATTGATCAATAATAAATAACAATAATTACCTCCAACGTTAACCAATAAAATCCTTCGTCCTTTTTGATCTCTTTGTTTCATAATATTCACAACATCATTATCCATAAACGATGTCTTCTCATCCATTGGCATCAAATTTTCCAAAACGTCTGCATTGTTCTTTTTAAATTCTGCTATTCTAGTCATCTGTATAAAATAATTATATACATATAATCAGACAAATTGATTGAATTAAATTAGGCATATCAATAAATTATTTTTTATTAAAAAACTGAATTATGATCGACTAGTTTTAAAGGCGATCTTTAACCCGCTAAGAATGATAATAAATAATATATAACGCATTGTAAATAAGTCGAATGAGACTTATTTACAATGCGTTTTAATCATTTTTTCAATAAACAAGAATTACTTATTGATTAGCGTTATTCAAAATCTTCAGAATAATAACATTATTATCCAAAGTTCATCATTTGCTTGCAGATAAGGTATCGAAAATAATATTGGTAAGAAAAATATTTAATCGATGCGTCAATTAAAAGTAAAGGGGTCATATAAACAGACCCCTTAAGTCTAAAGATCATGTTCATGATTTGTCATAATAGTACCAATATCAAAATTTGAGATAAGATTGCCATATCAATTGTATTGTTCGCCTCAAAAGATTGGTGTATGCGTTCATGGTATGTTTTTTATGTTTGCCCAGATGCAATGTGCACGGACACATTTGTTATAATTTCAACCAAATATACCTGCAATAATTTACTAAGTAGTTGCATGGTTTTCTACAAATCTATCTTTAAAACTTATGCATATAGAGAAAAATAATACTTTTAATGTATATAATTTTCACAATAAGAATAAAAAAACAACATTTTATGTAGATTTCGATATAGCTACTACCAGTAGCAACTTACAAATAATTTCAATCCAGTTTCTTCTATCACCAGGAGATGTCAAAATGTTAAATAAATTACATATATGGTTTTTAATGACACGCTAAGTGCAATAGTTTTAATCACATTTACATCGAACGTTTCTAAAAAAATGACATTGATAATATCTTGCCTAACTTTGTTAGCCAACTTAATACGTAGTCTTCTTTCAAAATCATGACTTTATAATGGGAAAAAATCAAAACCGCGTTAAAAGTCACAGAGGAAAGTAAAAATTCACAAATATTATTTAACGGAATAACTAAGAAATCTTAACATATCCTTTTCTACCTGATTCTTTCGAAAAAAAATATTTCTTTTCGTTGTTCAGATTAAAATTTATTTATATCAAAATTCTGATTTTCTTAAACAAACCACATTAATAGACTTGTTATAAAAAGTTAGCCGACTAAAACATTATTCATCCATCATTATTTTAAACATATTAATATAAAAAAATCTCATGTAATAAGTAGATCAGAATATATTTTATATAAATTTTATTTTATATAGTTTCCGTTAAATAAATATATTATAATTTACAATAATATCAAACTTACATGCTGTTTTACTGAAAAGTTAATTTTTAAACCTATTTTATGTAAAGTTTATTTTTTAATATATATTGTAAGAGTAGCTAAGCTAATTATTTCACTATTCCCTGATGTAAAACATAAATTCATTTGTAATTTATTATATAATGCCTTATAAACAGTTTTTTACTTTAGAAAATGTACCAGTAATTTTTAATTAATTCTTCCTTGTAGACAAAAATGAGTTATATTTGTGGTTACTAAAGTTGTTTATAGCATAATTACAATATACTAAAACAACACTGAAACATAAGGAAATTTTTCGTCAATGACAGACTATAAAAAAGTATTTACTGCAAAATATACTGAAAATTAAATATATTTTTACAGTAATAAGCATATAAATAAAATTTAAAAATATATACCCAACCGTAGCAGACTTTTATTATTGAAAATATTTTATTGTAACAGGACAGATGTAACCCAATGAGTTACAATAGGGTAAACACAATCAACAACTACTATGTAAAGAAATACCAGACTAAAATCAAAGTCTGTAAATCAGTAACACATCTTTTATAATTTATAAACTATTATTACATCCTACAATCAATATAATTGACACAGGTCGATTTTTATTTTAATTATTTATCACGATATTCATCTGTGGGATTAGGAAAATCTATGAAAATCTAATCTGTGATGATCGATCGGAATTTTAATTAAATAATAATCACTAATTGCGATCTCCCAGATACGACATAAATTAAAAAACGATGGTGTTCGAATCAAATTGGAACCACTGGTCTATGTTCCAGAATGAGATTTTATATAGATCTTTATATTAATAAAAATCTAACATATTAGATTATTTGCCGAGGCGATGAAATTTATATAATTCATTTTAGAGAAAATTAAAATCTTTTAAAGTATGCTTCGTACATTGATAAATATTTCTATTAACTTATAATTAGATGGTTGAGAATGTGTTTCCTTCAATTGGTAATCAATATAGTGACATAAAATAAAATGTAAATGTGCATTTTGATAGTAAAAAATCATAAAAACTAGATTTATGATAAAAACTGAGTAAAATAAATATGTATCATTAAAATATAACAATGATGTGAATATATATCAATTTGCAATTTCAAAAAAATAAAACAATTCATTGACTACCACCAGAATAATAAAAAAATGCCCTCAAGCATAATGCTTTAGATTTCTATCAAACTTTATTAAAACATATTTTTTTTAAATTGTGCTTATTAAAAAATAGCTCCGCTAAGAACTCTTATAGAAAAAAATGTTTTATCCTACTTTTTATTTTTACATCTAGCAACCCTACAATAGGAAACGTTAAAAATTCAAGAGAAATCTAACCGGAAGTATCTCAATCTGTAATAATTTTAATATATGTAATAAATTAAACGCATTTCCATAAACAAAGCTATTTACAACAAAGTCAAACAATAATATTCTTCCTCTTCTAAATTGGAAACAATGAACAATTCTATTTATATAAAAAAAAAGCTCGTTAAGACAAAGTTTTTTTTTGCGGGCCAACAGCTCGGCGAAAATAATACTTTAGTGCACAATCACTTATACGCCATACTTTTTTGTTCTTTTCGCAAAAATGTCATCGCACCTAAACATGTTGTATTAGAGGTGTCGTTACTCTCACTCGCGAGGTTTTGACCTCTCGCTCCGTACGATGGATTTCAAAATTTATTTATTGCGTGCGAATGTTACGAAATGCATAAGAGCTCGGAAAATGTAACGCAACAGCGCAAGAAAGCGCGGCGGATAACCTAAAATCAAATAATGTTCGCCTGAAGCTCATGAGAAAGGACGCCATTTTGAAATTTGAATTTGCCACTTGCACGAGCAATTAGGTCATAACAAGTTTATTTGTCACCATCGTCGAATAAACATTATTTTTTTAATAAATCAAATTAATTAGCACGTGTGTTTATAATCGTTGCGGTCGGTTAACCTTGACCACAATTAAATCTCATCTGATTCAGATAGTATCAGATTGCATTAATATCGCATTACTCCCCTCTCCAAATATTAATTTGTATGTACTCACAAGCTTAAGGGCGCTTTCGGGGTAAAATTTACACGGCCTCAAGAATATCAGCAAAAACTCATCGTCGTCTCGGTAATGTAGCGTCTTATCTGCTTGAAGAAGCTCCCTTAGCTTTTGGGTTGCTTCGGCGACTCTCTCCGGAGTTTCCCTCAACTCTTCCTCTGCAATCTTCACCGTTTCGGGTTTTAACGGCCACGTTTCCACGCAGAACTCTCCTTCCATGCGCTCCATGATCAGAATATCTGATAAATGAAAATATAAACCATTAATTGACTACAAAGCAAAAATTAAGATAATCACGTTCCTAATCGCGAGGTCAACCATTCAATATTTTATCTATATAAATCTTGATCATTGTCAATAATTTTGCCTACATATTTTTTTTTCTTCTAAAAACGTCACCGATATAAATATTATTTTTATGTGTTTTTGTCTAATGCAGGTTATGAGTCGATAATTAATTATTACTGCCACTCGGCCGATTTTTATGATAATTTGTCTAAAACGAAGTTTTAACGATAAGATTTTTATAAATATTACGCATAAATACGTTCCGAACAATAGTCGCATAATGATAAAGAACAAGTTCAATAATATTTACAGTGTACAGGCGAAGGTCGTGAGTAATGCATCGAAGTGCAATGTGATAATAAATTAAAATAGTGCGTTCGATTTTATTAGTGCACGTTTTCTTGTATGGCAACACTCAGAAAATATTGAGCGCAATGAAAGTTTGTTTGTTTCAAAGTTGACATTTGACCCGGCTGATAACGAAAACTATAAACATTTGTTTTTAGTAATTAAGCATTCATTATGTAAAGCGAACACTATTTTATGCGCTGTTTTGTTCTAAGCGCGGTTTTAGGACATTATACTTAATATTTAGCAAAATTGTTGTTTTAAAAATATAATACATTTAATGTTGTATGGTTTATATTTTAAATCTAGTGCGTCATTTAATCTGTTGGTGTATTAAACGTTACAATACTAGACGATGAAAAAAAAACACGCGCGCTGAATTATTTGGTCTAAAGGCATTGAATTTAAGCTAGTTTTTTTCTCTCCTTTTCTTAAGGGTATTTTATTTAATTTGTAATAATGGCTTACCTCTGTTGCCGACGAACGAAGATGTTGTCCGAGTCGGAGCACGAGTGGAAATGACGGATTCCTGAAGATTACCCGTCGATAAATACATACGCTCGAGCGGTCGTCACCGGCTATCACGAAACTTATCAATCCCGGGTTCGAATCACGCATCCATTATCTCCTCTCTCGATGCAATAAGAGTTGAAAAATACAATTAACTTATCTGAAACTTTGTACGGTGGCAAAGTCCGCGGTTTGTCATCCCAGCGCGGGAACTGCCATTGTTTTCGCGCGTGTGAATCATCTCCCTTTTTCGCGACAATTCGCACGATGGATTTTCATGCGAGAGCGTAAAGAAAGTAAGGAGCCTTGTGCGAGTTCTTAGGATCGCTCTCGTTGGCCGAGCGCCAGGACCTTCGCGAGATCGAACAGGACGTTTTTAATCCTTTATACCATGTTTAATATGCTCATTACATGGATAAAACTTGGCTTTTTGCCGAACGAGCGTCGCGCTTCTTCATTTCATGCATTATTATTGTAATAATATGTACAAAAAATAACTTTTCAGACGAAAGATTAATTTCTATATTGACTGATTCGTTTATTTATAACAAATAAGAAACCAAAGCTGAAATTCAACGGCCTTAAATCGATCGCAGGATGTTGCTTAGTTTCTCTATTAAGTATTTTTTAAAACCAACTAATCTTGCATTCTTGTCGGTTGAAACTCATGCAAGGCAATAAAATATAAACTTAAAAACGAATACATCAGTATTTTTTTAAATTAATACGATGTTCCTTATATCATAATAAATTAAATTAATAGGTTATTATCTGATGATCATTTTAAACATAATTCATTTCCATGAAATATTGTCTCGATACATAGTACTTACATTAAATGAATTTAAAGGATTAAATGTTTTATAATACCTTAATCAAATTTCTTGTCAAGTCTTAGATAAAGTGAAATCATATCCTTATTTGATTGAGTGATCGATCAAAAGCAGGACGGGAAAACAATAGTTATGCTACCAGATTATCTTTACAAAACAAATATTTGGTTTAATCTTTAATGCAATAATGCGTAATTCAAGTCGGATAATGCACCAAAGTCGAACAATAATGTTTTGTAGCACGCGATAAATTATGGATGTGACATTACGTTGAACGATAAAACTATTTTTACAACAATATAAATGCCTCCATTTTAGATAAACACACACACACGAGGCAGGTCAAAGTAAAACTTGCGCCTTGTCCGCAATGACAAAATAGACGTGCTTATATTTTATTATTGTATCTCAATTCGCTTCATTGTTGATAAAAAATAATAATATTTTTTCACATCGCAAAATAGTGTTGTAGCTACATGCTACATGACTAGCCACATTGTGAAACACTCTGTTTCAGTCCGTGGGCGAGTGACGTTGATCCTTCAATGCAATATAATATTTGTACAAGCAATATTTAGAGAAAACCATCATAATCGCGCAGCGTCGTATGCGCGCTTAAAAATTGCGCGCCGCCATAATCGCGCGGTCTCATTTGCGGAAATTAAAAAAACATAATTCAAAAAAGAGAAACAAAATATGTACAAAAATAAATATAAAATGGAGTATACATACTGTCGATTAGAAGACTGATGGCGAAGAGGTGTCGTAATGAATATTTTCAAATCAGACTAATTTTTCAATACTTATTTACATATTATATGATTTTGGTTAGTTTATAGAAATATTTTGGGATTTTTTTAATGTAAATACGATTTTTTCTAAAAGCTATTACTTCATCGTTATATTTGAATCCCATTGGCCGATATACTCAGATAATGTGTCAAGAGAAGTGATTGCCGTATTGTGATTAATGCTATTAATAATTTATTTTTCTTCACTTTCATCCTCATTCTGTTTTCTTCTGGTTGATTGATATTAAAAACGACATCTGCATCACTCACGGATCACACAAATCGCGTAACAACTAATGTTTAATGTTTTATTCATCGATATTTTCAAAGTTCAAAATTTTTTTTTATTAATTCACATGTTCTACTTATTCGTTACAAACAAACAAAAACTGTCTATTCCTTTAAAATCGAACGAATATTACTAGCTTCATTTTTACCCACAACTTAGTACACAACATTGAAATAAAATAATTACATTTAATATGAAATTATTATGTGCGGAATATGTATTTACATGTAAATAATTAAGACCACACCTATTTGTTATAAATTAGAGCAGATTATACAATTTTGCTAATTAACTAAATTAACACTTAATTGTTCAACATCATCTATTAAGTATACATATAAATTAGATTTTAATTTTTTTAAAACCTTAACTACCCTAAAATATATAGTTCAAACTTTGTTTTATTTTTTAATTTTACATTTATAATATATTTATTATGAATAATACTATAAATTCAAAATTGTGTGTATTTAACAGTCCTGTATTGAAATAAAAATATTATAATTTATAAATATAATATGACTTAACAAAAATAATATATTATTTATTCTATAAATATTTTATGTCTTCATAAAATGGACCGCATGGCAAATAGGAGATACGATCACACTTAATTTACGTGTTTTTTACATTAAAAACCACATTATTAAATCGCGTATCTAAATCTCATTATATGTGCGATGATAAAAAAGTGTGCTAAAAATAAATTCTGTTTTATATTTTTTTATACAGACGCCGCGCGATTATGTCAGCGCGCATATGACTCTGCGCGATTATGTCGGCGTGCAATTGTTAGACGTGCATATGTCGAAGTGATTTTGCCCGGCGCCAAAATGTCGGAGTGCCATTTTCCATATCAAACAAATTAATTAACATGGAGAATAATTGTAGAAACAGATAGAGAACATATAATTTAGTAAAAGTATTACACGCTTAAATTTTTTACTCACTCAACCCACACCTTAAAAAATGCAAAGACTTATGGAACAATCTGATATAGTGTCTTCAATAGTTGATTTTTCAACGTATATATTCTTTTAAATTTCACGATTTTATTCCTTTTTAATATTTTGATAAATACCTGTTTGCACAGTTGACTGTAGATACGTTGCTAATGATACTTATTGAATTGTGTTTAAAATCACTTGAGACGTAGTAAAATTAATTAACGAAGATTAAATTGTAATCTACTGTTCAGATCCCATATTATTTTAATATTCAATAGATCTGAGGGTCACCACCACTAATGTGTTTGTTCTACCTTATTACTATTTTAGAACATGTATATGTATGTATAAACGTTTTATTATTTTTTAGTTATGGAACTTGGCTTGGGAGATGGGAGGGCACGCGTATCGCACCTTTTATCTCTTTATCATCTCTCTTGCAAACGTTTCGACCTCTGATCTTGAACGTAATCTCGATCTTATCTCTGCTGACGTTTTCGACTCGATCTTATAACATATTATTTTATTTATTTTTTGCTAAAGAAACTACAAGTGCATTAACTTTTGTAATATTTGTATTTGAATGTCTTTTATTTAAATTTTATTTAGCACAGTTAATACGTGCTTTTAATTTCTATTCTTCATTTGCTTCTCTATTATTTCTTAAAATTAGATTTTTAATTTTGGTTAATGCTAAAAATGATCCAACTTCAGTTTCCGAACTTTAAAAAAACACACAAGTTTAAGGATATCTTCGGATTTTTTTATTAATAGAACATTTGCTGTGTTTCATTAATTATGAAAAATAATATCAATTAAATGGCTGCCTCTGCGTCTTTTGCAGCAGCCGCTACTTTTAATGTCATTTTCGATTAATTTTTCGTACATTTCGAGCGGTATCTTGGCAATACCTTTGCGGATGTTGGTTTTTAGGTGCTCAAACGTTTCGGGTTTGTCGGCGTAAACACGACTTTAGCATAGCCCCACAAAAAAATCTAACGGCGTTAATTCAATGTTAATTGTATCACAATATGCTTTCCTTAAAAAACGGCAATTCTAAATAAAATACATAAAAATTTGGTTGAGACTACACTTAAGACAATAATAATGTTTCGCATTAACATTTTAAAGTTTTGAATTAACATATATCTATCAATGGTACAACAAATAATTTATATTGATATTAAGACCTGTACTAAATGCCATATCAATAAAGATAAAAGCTTATTTGTGAATAAAATATACAAAAACTTTGTGCTGCGCAGCCAAATACACCTCTGCATTTTCTAAATAAAAAAGTCATTTATCAACAAAAATATTTTTAAAATTGCGATCCTCGTAAAAATAAGTTAAGAAAGTTTAACTATGTTTGCAGTCTTGAAAACTAACCGATTTTAAACTAAATGATTTTACCTTTTCGGATCTTTTAAACTTTTGCCAGAACTATCCGATCCTTGACTACTTGACTGTTAAGAAAGGGGGTTATGACTCTAAAAAGGTTAGGAAACAGTGCACTAATCTAATTTTCATGTACTTTCTTCGCGAAGAATATATTTATATTATATTTTAATAATTTACAACGTTAACGCGTTCTTATCATAAATGTGTTTTGATTTTAATTATTATTATTATCAAAAGTGACTTCAGGAAGAAAAAAGGTTATATTTTATGTATTGATTAAATCTTATATTTCTGAAAAATATGATAAGAATATTTAATGTTGTCATGCATACCCTTCATATAAATATCGTCAGCTATATCTAATGAAATATGATGTCTTTTTATGAAAAAATGTACTTTCAATATGGAGATACATCAAATACCATCATCATCATAACCACCATAATTTTTTTTTTTTAAATAAATTATAAACGTAAATATATCGAATATACGTTTATGTTATTTAACATGTTATAACCTTAGTGAATGCATTTGTATAAATAGTTGTGTCTCGGTTAAGTTCGTTAGCTAACCTGTTTCAAAATGACTACCATTAAAAAATCGTAACTTTGTAAAAATTACCTAAAAAAAGTTAAGAGGTCAAAAATATTTAACAAAAATTTTTTTTTAGTCATTTAAACGCGACATATTGGGTTTTGAGAACACAATAACTGTCGTATTTATTTAGGCGTTTCAGTTATTTTCTTTCAAAATTAGTGCTAAAATAAAAATTAATAATTCGTAACTCCGTTTAAAAAATCCTAGAGAAAAAGTATAAACATTAAAAATGTTTTATAGTAATGTCAAAATTAAATTAATAAACTTTTTTGAGCAAAAATCTATGTAATTATTTAAATTAGAGTATACCTAAAAATATAACTAGGGAAAAATCCTGAATTTAACTTATGGAAGTATTATCTTATTTTATTATAGAACCGTTTATAATTCATTTTATATATTAATATATTTATTTAGCTCTTATCAAAAACATGACTATTCAGAGCAAATAAAAGTTGATTGGGCAATTTCAAATAGTCGATATGTTTTGACTTTTGAAACTTCATTTGCCCTTTGTTATCTGACTAAGTGAACTTATATTAATCGCAAATTATTGTTTCCTATATCATGTAATACTTTTAAATTGACATTGTATACTAATATATGTAGTGACAAAATATTTTATCTGCGTTAAGCATATTTTTAATTATATTTAATATGGAAAGGTCAGTGAGTGATAATTAAGATATTATTATAATTTTCAATCACATTATTGTTAGGTCATGGGTCGTACATATATACTTGATAAGAAGCAACTGATGTATAACTTTCGATGTGTTTTTATGGCGTTATAATAACAATGAACTTTATTGTGATAAATATTTATTATAATTATCTTGTAATTATATTATCAAAAAAATATTATTGGTTATCGGCTGCATGCGAGGGTCCCGGTAAGCTATAATTGAGGTCACTGGTCCCAAAGTCGATTTCGTCTTCGTCCTCTGATAAGTTTTCATCTTGCATATTGTCACCTTCGTCGTTTTCTTCTTCATCGTCATCAATGTAATTGTTCGATATCTGAAATAAGATAATAGATGATTATCGTGTGTTTGTAATGTATTTTTGGTTCATTAAAAACTCACATTTCCAAATGAAGAATTTTCCATTGAAAGTTCTCGCATTCTTTCAAGAACTAATTTGTTCAAAATGTCACGGCACATTTCTTCGAAATCCACAGGTAGCCATCCTCTTCGTTCGTGACAAAGCGAACCAGGAAGGACTTCACCCAACTTTGAAAGTGCATCTTTAATTTCCGGCACTTCTAAGTTACAAAACTGAAAAAATAAATAAATTTAGCTTTAAGTAATTAATTGCTCAGAAAAGTCACATATACCTGATAGAACGTTTGTCGTCTAGGAGGAAGCACTCCGGGACGAAAAATAGACCAATTTTCCATATCGATATTGGAATTTGATTTAGAAATATCTTCATTTTCTTTGGATTCGGTTGTAAATAAATTACGATTTGAATTTCTAGAAGTTATCAGTCGTTTCAAACCACCTGAAATAGTAATAGCAATATAATTTATATGAAAACGACGTTTATCAATCTTACTTTACCTGTATTTTTAACTCTGAAATCGATAGTTTGATAGATCCTGCAAGAAGGTTCTTTCCTAGGATCGAATCCAAATCTAACCCACAATTTGCGCCATGGTCCAGTAATATAATAATAAGCGACACACGGCATAGTAATTTTCAAATCATCTTTAGATATATTATCTAATTTATACATTAGCTCAATTTTCGACCATACCGGTTTATCTTGAAACGCCTAGACACAACAAATTTGTTCATTGTTTATTTTATCTTTTTCAATACTATTATATTACACTAAATATGTTTACGAAACCTTTACGACACGTTCATAAGCAGACTTCATAATCGGTTTGGATTCTAGATTTTCTATGGATTTTTTTTTCGGTTTTTCTGGGATCGGATCTATGTGATTGAAAGTCAAGCTGCAAACGTAAGTCATCCGCGTCTTTCTCAAGTTCGATACGATTTTTTGTTTTAAATCTGAGGGATCGTCCAGATTTGAATAAGAACGAAACGCATATTTGGAAGGCATTTCAATTCGAGAAAACAACGGAGGCACCAAAAAAGTATTTTGAGCTTTGCTATAATTCAATATTAAAGTATCAATTTATAAATCATTTATATTAATAGCAATAATAATAATGAATAATTACTTAAACCAATCTATTCCTAGCATACCGAGCGGAACGAGCTCATTCAAAATAGATTTTAATTTAAACTCATCATTAGGTAAATCACTTTTCTTTACTAATGGTAAATATTGATAATCCATAAATTCTGAACAAAAAATAATAATTAGTAAAACAGATATAAATATAATGATCAACAATTAAAATAAACAATTTACTTTCAAATTTATACACTGTATCGACGAATCCGAGAACTTCTGTGGATACTACTGTTTTATCGCCATTCTCATCTGTCCTAACCTTCAATTTCAGTAGATAACTATACGATGGATATTTTTTTCCGTATGCAGGTTTACAAAATGGATCGTCAGGCCTGAAACGAAGCTCCATTCGATTCTTCTCCGATTCGAAAACCTTAAATATAAATATACACATTTTTATACGTTGCAAAACTAGCAACATAAACATACATGTACATATAATAGATACACACTTTAGAAATCTGATTAATGCCACCGAGTGTTTCTATTGCTTTATCTACATTTTTTACTACTCCAGGATATTCGATACAAACGAATCTCTTCATGGAATTCTGATCGTCCATTTTGCTTTTTTAGTTATATACACGCAACTGTCAAACGTGAAAACAAACTTTTGATCTTAAGTTTCAATATAGTGACCAACTTAATAAATGTGTATTATTACAATGAAAATAAAAATAAAAATAAATAGACAACTATTTTCTTAATAATTTAATTATGGACGATTCAATAAATGGTACTTATTATAGTATTTATAGTATTTTTTCGTTAGCAATTATATTATTAACAATTACTCAAAAAATATTGTAGACCTCTATACTGATTTTACAAATATGAACATTTTATGTACATACTTATAATTTTATTTTTTCGGTAAATAATAAAAAATAATTTACATTTTGAAATATTTTGTACACTGGTAACTTTAATTGGCGGGCGTTGAGGCATTCGTGTTATGAATTGATTTATCATTTATTTACACTGTTTTGTCATAATCTAAGTGTAATTATTGGTGCGTTTCATAATTAACTCTAATTTTATAACATGTTGTCGAAGTTACACATCTCTCCCTCGCCTTTATTCAAGCCGATTCATTTATAACCTAAAAGTTGACATTTTGCTAAATATATTCAACAAATTAAATTTTTAGTTTGTTAGTTTGTTAGTTTGTTCCATTGTACAGAATCAAACGATGGGGGACGCCGACTTTAGTTCCCTTTTACATGCAGCAGAGCAATTGGCTACTGATGTGGAAGGAAATGAAGAACTTCCTAGAGTAGAGCGTTCTTTGGGGCAAGTTTTAGAAGCATCTCAAGAATTATACTCTCGAGTGACACAAACGGGAGTTCACGATATCCAGGCGTAAGTATTTCGCATTAAAATTACTGATTAATACTATAAAAGTAACATGATTTGTCTTTAGGCATCTTTTATTAGGCTCTAAGGGAATTGATCTACCTCAAATATCCCAGAAGCTCGAAAACTTGAGCGCTAAGAGAACGTTTGAGCCATTACACCCTATCGCCGATTCGGACATTGAAAGTTTTCTTAGGAACGAGAGAGAAAATGCTATTTTATCGTTAATCGACGATGTTAATAAATCTGTAAGTAGCTTTATAGCTACAATTACTATAGTGTAACTGAGTGTTTATAAACAATGCTATGTTTCAGTCACTTCAATCAATCGAAGAGAAAAAGTGGGAGCATATGGTATCCGATTGGAATCAAGAAAAGATTAAGATTATGAATGCTATGATAGGTCCTTCTCAGAATTGGTTAGATTTGAAGAGCACGCCCGAGACTACAATTGTGATCGATCCTTCGTCTAAAAAACTAGGTCACTCCATGCTAGATAATCAAGAAACGGCTTATGCCAAACAAGTGTATCAGCATAATAAAATTTTGATGCAAGGCGGTAGGAGGCCTTCTTTGATTCAAAAATTCGCTACTGTAGCTGAAGAATTTAACGATCAGGTTAGATTTCAATCTAAACTTGCTTTGTACTATTGTTTTATATTAAAATGACCTTTTTAATTATTTTAGAAAGTTAAAGAAATGTGGAATATAATTAAAACTATGACAAACATACCGTCATTCGTTCACAGCGAAGACCCGTTAAAATCCAGAGCTTCACCGTCCATTCAAAGAGCTCTGATCGCTCAAGGCCGTAATTATTTACAGCAAGGGTATATATTTTCAATCAATTTATGTTTATATCTATTTGTGTGTATTAATGCTCATTTTATTATTATTTTAAGATATAAAACATACATGAAAAGCATTGTGATGGATAATCTGCAAAATGCACAAAGGGGTGGAGTTCCTGGAACTTATCCGTTAGTCAGAGGTTTTGTCGGATTGAAAGTTCAAGGCCAATCGCTCTTGGGATTGATCGATGGACAAATCGAAGGTCGTCCGTTGTGGCCTATGGTTTATTATTGTATGCGAAGTGGTGATTTGGAAGCTGCTCTATATTGCGTCAAACAAGCAGGGTATTTATAATTACATATTATAAAACTTAGCTTCACGACTATATCAATAAAATTATTTATTAGCTCTGGTTTCGAAGAATTCATCGAAGTGTTGGATGAACTCATTAAAAAACCTGGATGTCCACTGAACAACAAATTGCAAACAGCCATTAATTTCCAATATCGTAGAAATATAAGGAATGCAACAGATCCATATAAAAGAGCGGTAAGTTTAATTAAGCATTTTTGTAATTTTAAATATTATGAATTTTGGCGAATCGCGAAATTTACCTCATTTTCATCGATAGTCGGTAGCTGTGGACACCGTTGGTAATGTGTGTCGATTAAGACTTTCAAAAAAACATTGGATAATACTAACCGGTTTTTGGTATTTTTACGAATTAAAAACCAGTTGCCAGTACGTAAAAAAAAACAATAATATTTAGTTGTTACAACCATAAAACTTTAGTTGTTACAAAAAAATGAACTTAAAAAATAAAAGATAAAACAAGTTTGATATAAAAAATACACCCGTAACACATTTTAATTATACGTCTAGTACAACTTATCTTTAGTTGGTTTATTATTTAAATATATTTATTGAAACTTACATATTGCTTATATTTAACACCTATGTTTAGTGAAGAAACGTTCCGTGTACTATTTGGGTAAAAATATGTCTGAGTGGAGATGATAATGTACAAATAGTATAATGAATTTTGCATATGCATTACCTACTTCTTTTTACTTCGCCAGCCATCTCTATCATAAAAAAGGGGCCGACTGTTACATAACAGAATACTGTGAACTGATAGGTACTATTATACTTGCCTGAGATAAAGCAAATGTATTCCTTTTATATGGACACGTTGCGCATATCGTACAAAAATATAGAACCTGTATATTAATTTTTTTTAATTTGCGCTAGAATATCGACTGGTGGGATTTTTCGCATAGGTAAAATGGGCAGATATTTTGGCCCTCTGGTACTAAAAGGAATAATATTCTACTTTGATATCCTATCCCAATAAAACTACTTTTCTCATTTTACTCGCCACTTTTACTTTCAAGCAATATGAGCATCGTCGTTTTTGTAGTTCTAAGCCATGGAGATATAGTTTTCAACAAATAAGATGTACGGATTTCAAAAACAAAAATTATTTTCGGTACTACCAGTATTTCATTTAGTAGTACCGTTATTACCGAAGGTCAATTTTTGTCCCACTACCGGTATTGCAATCCCTAGTAGCAATATCCTTTATGAAGAAACTCCTAATGTCAAATTTCTTCGAATTATTTTATCTGGGTGCTAAAATAAAAGTTTATTATATTAAGTATTGTCACTATAATATGAGTAAATATATAAAAAATAATCAACAAGCCTTTGTAGGACAGGTATTTGTTAATTTCGATATTCGTTTAACACAAACACAATAGATCTAAAACTATATTTGTATAAGCTATAATTGTCAATACTTTTACAAAAATTATTTTGATTACAAAAGTATTAAAAATGTGTAGCTAGAATATTTATATTTAAAGAAATAGCAAATGTTGTGAATCAATTATTTTATTCAAACATATTTTATTAAAATGTACAATATGAACTACAAATATTATTTATAATCATTATATTATTACACATATATATTTACATAATATATATAATATTCTTCGTAAATCTTCGGATTTTTTCTTCAGAAAAGAATTCCTTGCAGAATTATTCATGGGGTGTTCACATTCTGACCAACGCTCGCTCACATCTAATCTGTCTTAACAGTAATGCGCAAACAATTTGTTTTATGGAACAATTTTTTAATATCTTTCTCATTTAAATTGTTCTTTTTTGAGTAAACATTTTTAAATAACTTGAAAAATATTTCAAGCATAAAGTCTCTTGATCCTGAAGATTTTTCATCTCATAACTTATTCTAATCTATATTTTAAAGGTATACTGTATCTTGAGCTGCTGCGATATAAACGACGAACATCCAGAAGTTGCCAAAACTGCCGACGATTACTTATGGTTGAAGCTCTCTTTGATACGCCAAGACACTTCTGCAACCGACGCCGAAGTCTTGACTTACTCTGATTTACAGAAGAATATTTTGGAAGAATACGGAGAGTCACATTACAGAGCCTATGAACAACCGTTTGTTTACTTTCAACTTTTGGCTCTCACCGGTCAGTTTGAACCGGCTTTAGAGTTCTTATCTCGGATACAACGGTATTTAAAATTTTAACACATCTTATTAATATGTATGTATAGTCTAAAACTGAACTTTTATATTTAGGTATCAAGTGCATGCTGTTCACATGGCAATAGCACTCAGTGAATTGCATTTATTGGGCGGTCCTAGAACAGTTCAAGCACCTTTGAGTAAGTATTGGATTGATTAGTAGTTATTTTTATAAATGCATTTGACTAACATATGATATTTTTAGTTTCTGTCGATATCGAAGACCCTGCGCCTTTGAGGAGACTCAATCTAGCGCGCCTCATCTTAATATACGTTAGAAGATTTGAAGTAAC
Organism: Plectrocnemia conspersa; assembly: GCF_051122295.1. Classification (NCBI taxonomy): domain Eukaryota; kingdom Metazoa; phylum Arthropoda; class Insecta; order Trichoptera; family Polycentropodidae; genus Plectrocnemia; species Plectrocnemia conspersa. Next base: position 5,696,980 of record NW_028277174.1, on the reverse strand, counting down.
TGATCCATCAGAAGCTCTTCAATACTTCTATTTCTTAAGGTTTTATTTATTACACATTACAGTCAGATCGATGTCTAAAACTATTATTTTAAAAATCTTACTATATTTTAGAAATATGAAGAATACCAGTGGTAAAAATCTGTTCATGGTATGCGTCACAGATTTGGCTTTGGAATGCCGCGATTATGACTCTCTTTTCGGACGCATTGATCCGTTCTCCGGTTTAAAATCTAGGGGTCTCGTTGAACAATTTAATTCTTCGTTCATAGACAGCAAAGTAATTTCACATTTTACTCAATTTCTAATTGATTGAAAATTTATACCCTTTATTACAAAATTATAGATGATTGCTGCAAATGTAGCCGAAGAGCTCGTCAAGAAAGGCTTATTCGAAGACGCCATCAATATGTACGAATTAGCTGGGGTAATTAGATTTTTGTTCATATGATATATTTATTAACATGATCGAGTTTAATTGTTTTTTAACATTGCAGAATATTGAAAGAGTCTTTGAAATATGTTGTACTCTTCTGAGTCAAGTAGTGAGTGAAACAAAGCGACCGGGATCGCTCAGAGAACGATTGACATCGACTTGCAACAATTTGAAAGAGAGATATCTAAATATGCCTATTCCTCTACAAATCCAACAGACGTTCACTATATTGAATCAGTTGGTGGTGTTCTTCGATCAGTATCATTCTAATAACTATTTAGGAGCACTTGAGGTATCTTAAAATTCATTTAATACATTATTTTATCAAAGGAATATCTATAAACTATCTACCTACATATAGGCATTAGCTGAATGCAAGATTGTTCCGCTGAGTCCAGACGAAGAACATGAACGAGTAGCTGCTTTCAGAAGATTGAGCGGAGAAGTTTGTAAAGTGATTCCCGATATACTTTTAGCTACCATTACTATTCTGTATAATAAATATCAAAAATTGAGGGGTCATGATCAGTTAGCGCATATGACGGCCGAAGGAAAAGATAAAGTATGCAAAGAAAAAGTATAAGTGATATTTTATTGATATAAATATAATTTATCTTTTTTTTTTATAGCAAGTTAAATTTCTTCGTGAACAAGCCGAGGCGTTGACGAGCTTCGCAGGAAATATACCGTTCAGGATGCCCGGAGATACGTACAGTCAATTGACACAGATGCAGATACTCATGCATTAATTATAAATTATTATTTTTTATATGGATAAGTTTGTTATACAAGAATTTAAATTTAAGTCAGCCACAAGTCCTTCTTTTACCTGAATAATAAAATAAATTAATGTAAAACAAATATTTTTACAACTGTTTTATTTATACTCACTATAAATGAAAACCTTAAAAGTGCGATCAAAATTCAAGACACTAGAATGTTACTATGCTGTCCTGTAAATTGGAAGCAGAGTTACATATAGAGTGGCAGCACAAATCAGACATGCAACACGAAGACAAAGCAATAAGCTCGAAATGGTGATCGGTCATTTGTTTCTTAAGTAATGAAGGGGTGAAACCTGGTGAAATTAATCGACGAATGAAATTTCAGTATAGTGATGGATGTCTGTCACTCCAGCAAGTGTACGAGTGGACTAGGGCTCGGTAGCAAATTATTTTTGTCCAGACAATGATTAATGACTTCAGTTACTACTCAATGTACCTGAGTCTTGATATACAAGACATCATAAAGGTAAATGAAATAGTCTCACTTATGGAGATAAATCAGCACACCACATTGTTTTAAATGTTTTACAAAAGGTTATGCCTTCCTAGGAATAATTGTAACTAGAGACGAAAGATCGCTACCGCTAGCCAGAAACTAAGAAGTGCTGTACCTAATCACCAAAACTAATCTGTGGAAAAAATCTTTTGAGTTTGCGGGCCTTTAAGAGCCATGACATTTGCAGATTCTAGGGCAAACCTTCATGAGTCTGTAACATGACAATTTTCAGAGATGATGCTTATACAGTGGTTGTAATACCCGCCAGATTGCTTAGATTTAGACTGCTTAAAGAGGCTCAAAAATTATTTATATAGAGGTTTCCATGCACTTGTCATGAAGACTATTTGAAAAATTATATCTTTTAATGTCTTCTTCGTTTAATAACTTATGAGATAAAATATTTAAGGTTTTCATTTTACCCCTTATATTATTAATAATACTCACATTTCTAAAATCTAGGATAATCTCTTTAAATTTCAAAAAGTCAGACATTGTGAAAAGAATATCGAATATTTCTCCATCTAAGTAATCTTTTTTTTCCCTATTAATCAAATAAATGACATTAAACACTTAAATCATAATATTATTTCAAAATACTTACTCTAAATCGCATAAGAATGATTTCATCGAAAAATTTGGAATCTTTGATGATAAATAGATCGTTATATAATTTTCAATCATCATTGTATACTCGGTGAAGATATCAGTGTACGTTAATTTGTTTTCTTCCGTATTTTCGAACGTCATCCAATGTTTTTCCATAAAACTTGAAACCATTTTCTATAATGTAAATATCACGTTATAATTTCGAAATCGTGATTTTAAACTATAATACGCTCCTACCTGAAAAGTTTCATCTACCAATATGTCTTCAATGTGACCAATTATGATATCAAATTCGCTACTTTGAAAATCTTCGATATCCAAATCGTCACAGATCATATCTTCACTAAATGATAAAACAAAGATTAATGATGATTCAAATTTGATAAGAAATAGTAAATTACATGTATTTGTCCATCGTGTATAGAATGTAAAGTTTGTTTACAGCGCCTTAGCAACGTATGATGGAACTTAACACTTATATTTATGTCCATGTTAAAAAATATTTAAAAAATAATATCTTCTTAACCTTAGACATATGTGTAGTTATTAAGTGTAAAAGTTCAGAATAAGAGATGAAAAAATCAATAAATTATATTTACAATAAAATTGTATATATAGCTTGATCCAATTCGAATTTCTTATGTTAGCAGCGTTGTAAAAGACAGCTATCTATAATCACACGTATTAAAGTGTCAAATGTTAGTTTGCAACAACTTTATCTTTAAAAGCATTAGTATTGTATTTTATTGTTTATTGTGAAAATGATACAACGGCAATTAATAATAAGATTGTAGTGAAATACATAATGCGCGAGGATTTATATTAAAATTGCAAGATTTTACACTTACATAAATTCTTGAATACCCACAATAGCAATAAAGATTATCATGTCAAATATAATATTAAATTACTTTTTTGAAATATGTTTTTGAGCTCATGTAATAGTTATTAAAGTATCATTAGGGAGGGGGGGGGGCTCAAATTTAGTTTTTGCCTAGGGCAGCAAATAACCTAGGGCCGGCCCTGTTTGTCGTGTAATTAGCTAAGATTGTGGCAAGTTACCACAATCTTGGTAACCAACCCCTTTGGAGGTGAAAACCTGGAGGTGTTAGTATAACTTAATCGATAATATAAATAAATAATTATACTATGTAAATAGTCATAATATATAGTATAGAATATAAACATAGAATAGTATTGTCACATAACAAGAATGGCCGACAGAGGCGTGACATTAGCGGGCTCAATTACGCCCGAACTTGGAATTAAAAAGCGAGTGAAATTCTGTTAAAAAATAAACGAAATAATTAATAGTGTTATTGTTAAAAGCAGCAGAGATTGTTATTGTTAAAAACAGCAGAGATATAGAAAATGCAACAATAATGAGTCACTAAATGTTATTTAAAAAGGTAGGCGCATTGTGTATTTCGGGTCATAGCCGATTATCGAGCGATTAAGATATCTGTCAGTCGTAGAAAAAAGCTTGGTTTGATCGAAAATGACAATGCAATTGCATTCATGGGTCAGTTTTGTTTGTTAAGTTTTCGGCCGCTCGTCGCCTCGTAACGCGGTACAAGTTTTCGTTTTTCGCAATATTTGAAACGCATCGACGCCGACTACGCAGTACGCTATACGCTATACGCCGTCGTATCGTTGAACATGTCACAAAGTGGGTATTTGTAAAAGGATACACATCGCATAGCATGGCCAACTATAAATCGAACGAAGTGAGTTACAACCCTCTGCACAACGAAACGACAGCGGCCCCCGTGAACGACGCCGAGGGCTTTTACGTGCCCGTCCACGACAACGAGCAAGACGACGCCACAGATGTCATAATCCACAGCGTGCCGGAGAACAACCGAGGAGGATGGACGCACATAGAAGACTTGGACACGTTCTTCACGCGAATGTATCGATATTATCTGAAAGGCGGATTCTGCGCGATGCTCGTCTCCGATACCCTGCAGCTGCTCCAATACGTGTTTATAATTTTCTTTTTGACGTTTCTAGTGCATTGCGTCAATTATCCTGTTTTGTTCCGCCATAGGAGCATATTGAACACGAAAAACGTCACGTTTCCGGACATCGTCTATCCCAGTTGCATGAACCGAGTGTCCTTTAATTGGTGGATGTTGATAGGATTGTGTTCCATCGTCGGCTTAGTGCGACTGGCTAAGTCCGTCTATCATCTGTTCCACGCGTACGACATCAAACTGTTTTACAACAACGGACTCAAGATTCAGGACGAAGATTTGAGCTGGTTGAGCTGGTGTTCGGTGCAGAGCAAAGTGAGGGACGCTCAACAAGAACTTCAGATGTGCATACACAAGCAACAGATCACCGAGTTGGATATCTATCATAGGATTCTCAGATTCGACAATTATCTGGTAGCTATGGTCAACAAGAAATTGTTACCGTTACACATATCTATTCCCTGTTTCGGAGATATCCCGTACTTATCCAAAGGACTCAAATATAATCTGCAGCTTTTGTTGTTCTATAATCCTTGGAGTCCTTGGGAGAACTGTTGGCATCTGAGAGATTGCTTTAAAGACCCAACTAAGAGATTCGTATTAGCCAAGCAGTTAAAAAGTAACATTGTAGCATTGACGTTTATGAACTTATTATTCTCGCCGCTGATTCTAGCTTGGCAAATTTTATACTTCTCTTTCAGTTACGCCGAGTTGATTAAAAGATCGCCGGAATCGCTCGGTTTGCGTACTTGGTCTTTATACGCCAGAATTCTACTGCGGCATTTCAACGAACTCGATCACGAACTTTCGGATCGCTTAAATAGAGCTCACAAACCCGCCACTAAATATTTGACTAGCCTTCCGTCTCCGGTCGTTACGATAATCGCTAAAAACACAGCGTTTTTATGCGCCAGCGTTCTCGGAGTGATTATAATTCTGTCTTTATACGACGAAGTTGTGTTGACTGTGGATAATATGCTCTCTTTGATCACCGCTTTGGGTTGCATTTTAGCTATAGCTAGAAGTTTCATTCCGGACGAAAGCATCAAACAGAGAAGTAGCGAAGAGTTGCTGGTTCAAGTTTTGGGTCACGTTCATTATTTACCGGCCAGCTGGAAAGGAAGAGCTCACACCAAAGACGTAGCCATGAACTTTCAACAGATGTTCCAATTCCGAGCTATGTACATTCTGATCGAATTGCTCAGTCCCTTAGTGTGTCCTTTTATTTTATTCTCCCTCAGATCTCGAGCGTTAGATATTGTCGATTTCTATAGAAATTTTACAGTTTCTGTGTTAGATATCGGAGACGTTTGTTCATTCGCTCAAATGGACGTCGGACGGCACGGCAATCCGGAATGGCCCGCCGGTAAAGATCCGGACGAAAAGCCCGACATCTCCCAATGTAATCAAGGAGAAGACGGAAAAACTGAACTATCGTTAGTGGCGTTTTCGTGCAGGAATCCCAGATGGAAAGGCACGAATCCTAGTCAGCAGGAATATCTACAGACGCTTCATCACAGCATAGCTCACGCCGCCGCGCACACTAGCCATTCGACCAATCAGCCGTTGGCGTATCAAAGCAATTCAAACTATCAACGTGCCGCGCTGCACAGCATCGAAATGATGTCTCCTCGGATTATGGCGTCCGAGCGGTTCAGCAACATCGACGAGAACAGAGACGAACAGGACGTGGACGAGGCTTATGATCTCGGAAGAAGAGCCATAGCCGACAGGAGAGAGAGTCTTCAACAAGAAGAGCAAGATCTATCAATCAGCACGCTCCATCTCTACGGCTTGCACTTGAACACTCTCTCGAGAAGACCGAGGCATACCGCGACTTCGAGACAGGAGGCGCCGAATACTTCGGAAGGTAGCTCTCAGCAACAATCGACGATGCGCACCGTTTCTCACAGCAACGAAGATACGCCGCTGCTTAAGAAAACGCGTCCATAGCACGCGGTCATGGACGAACATTGGGTGTGATTGTTTGCGCCCTTCGCAAAATAGACTATTTGGCTTTGTATGTAAATTCGTTGCAAAACTACTTGGAAACGTCTGTGTGTTCAAATTCTCTAAAACTTAGCATATTACGATAATCTTGTGTGATTTTTCAAGGCTGATGTGGATTTATTTAAACGGTAAAAAATTTCTTATGATAGTCATCGCTATGTACATAATATATACATATACATAAAATTAGCGTCGATATTTTGTTAAAAAGCTGCTTTAATCTCAATGCAAAACTTTACCATTGTATATAAATAAACGTATGGGCGTATACTTACCAGTTCTTTATTATATTTATATTTTAGTAAAAAAATATTACGACGATCTGTGTGCATTTGTGTATTTATTATAATGTACACAGTCTTACTTTTGTGATGTTAAAAATGTAGTGATTAAGATTATTTTTTATAAAATAATATTTCAGAAGCAGCTCCATCTCAATAATTAACGAATACTCATTAAATAACATGTTTGCATATTTTTAAATTAAATTGTAATATCTGATTGTATTTTTGTCTAGTGTAAAAATGTATATACATATATTGTATACATATATAATAATAATAATAATTCGCGCTAGTCTCATAAAACTAATACGATCAGCTAATATGTGAATTATTTGTTGTATTCTATAATTTCAATTATTGTTATACTTTATCAGATCTCAATTTTAATTTTAATTTATTTATGTATATATACATATATTAATGATTTTTTTTGCATCATTTTGTATGTGTGCAAATTGCGTACAAATTATTTTTATGACTATACATTATGATATTATTAAACATTATCATTATAAATATATTTATTTTTTAATTAAAATGATATTTTTTATTTGTATCATTATATGATACTTGTGTAATATAATACACACTTACCCCCCATTATCCCTACACTTTTATTTATTTTAATGATAGAAAAATACATACACCAGACTTTTACAACTGCATTTTAAAAAGACTCGCCTGTTTTGAAATTTGGTTTTTATACATTATTGTCGTTCTTAAGAATCTAATCTGAATAAAATGAAAAAGTATCAATGAAGTACGCACAAAATATAGGATTATATTTTTTAGCTCATATAAAGCAAGTTGATAAAATGTCAGCATTATGTTGCTATGCACTATACAAGCTTTCTTGTCTCAATAATAATATAACTCAATTTATATGTAGAACTACATGATTATTTTAGCTATAGTTTATACGATAAAAATGGTTAAGTTTGTACTATGATAAGCCATCATATTTTTTAAAACGATTTATGTAAAGTAAAAATATTTTATTGATGGTTTTAAATTTGATTGAATTTAAGTTTATGAGAAAATAAAATCTATATGTACTAAGTATTAATACTGCCTGATATGAAACAAAATTCAAACAGTAAAAAATTAGATCAATACTCTTTCAATTTTATTATGTAATATAATAAAATATTTTTCTTTGTGTGATGAATACATTTCTCGGTTAATTTACACTCTATAATGATTTTTCAATGTAAATAATAAAAATGATATTTAAAGCAATGGGGTTGAAAAATGATACCTATATCTAAAAAAATAATGTAATTTTACATATGAATCGAATTTTTGTGGTTGTAAAAGTATAATATTTCCTATTCCATTAATAGCAGGTACAATCAAATATTACTGATAAATATTAAATTAAACATTTCTTTATAAATATAAATAGTACGTTTTAATTTGATATGTATAATCCATTTTATCCTCATTAATATGTTGTATTTTTATGAATAAATATATCAGAATTGCTTATACTTTTGTTAATGTAACGCAATGCAGATATGTAAATATTAATTAAGAAATAATTAAACCATAGAAAGATAAAATTGTGTATCGCAATAACAAATATATCTTTTTTTATTGTTAGTTACAAAAAAGGCCTTCGACTAATGTATGTGATGGTATTTACGAGTACATAAATAATTTATTGTACATACTGCGTTTTTATTTACCAATCCTTGAAGCAAGAAAAGGTAGACTCACAATCACAGTACCGAGACGTTATTTTATTTTCAGGGAACCAATTCACACGGACAATTGGGTCAGAATCACGTATCGGAACAATGCGATCTACCAGCGTCGACCGCATGGACTCTCGGGAAGATCGTTCAAGTGGTCTGTGGAGGAGGACATTCGCTGCTCATCAACGATGAAGGCAAAATCTTTGGATGCGGGTGGAATCATCGCAATCAATTAGGATTTGACGATGGACTCGAACGACTTTCTTTCACTCCTATTTTAACACTAATCGACATCAAATTTATTAAATTGTGTGCCGGATGGGACTCCAGTGCCGGAATATCAGAAAATGGCACTCTACATCTGTGGGGTTCGAATGCATACGGACAACTAGGGCTTGATAACGTAGCAATTTTGAAAGTTAAAGACGTGGCAATGGGAATGAGGCATACGGTTATTTTGGACGTGGAAGGATGCGTATGGACAAGCGGTTGTGGCAAACGCGGTCAACTCGGATTGGGAAGAGATGTTACATGTCTTGATAAATTCACCAGGATAGGATCCATCGATGGAATTAAGAGTGTCGTTTGTGGACAGCGTCATACTTTGGTTTTGAGTCGCGATGGATTAGTTTACGCTTGGGGTGATAATACGCATGGGCAATTAGGGATATTGGAGAACATTGCCGAATCAGCTATTCCGATGAAGGCTTCTACCATTAAAAAGTATTTTGATGGTATTGAAGAAATTTTTGCCGGTTGGAGTAATAGTGCTGCTTTACTGAAGACAGGAGAAGCGGTATATTGGGGAAGAAACAATCACGGACAATTGGGCTGCAACGATCCAGATGTGAACTTCAACGTAGTGTCATTTACAGGTAAAATTAATTTGGGTTATATTTTAATCAACGAAAAAGGAATACTAGGATAGTACGAATGAAATGTTTGGTTGAGATTGCTAATAAAAGTATTCTGATGTACTTATAAACTTTGTGACATAAAAATAAATTATTGTTTACTTTGTCTGTATTTATATTACAGTACACTGCATTTGCTTTAATGCCTAAATTGATTAGTATTTTGTAATTTTTTTTGTCACTTAATATGTAGTTAAGAAATCTTTTAAAACGATTTTTTAATTGTAGTATTGTATATATGGCTTTAATTTAAAGAATTTTAATTTAACTACCAGTAATATTATTGCTATAGGATGTCATTAATTATAAATGGTCGATAAAGCTCGGATTACAGCCAATAACTCGGCATAGCAACTAAGCTAAAACAATTGTTATTAATTATATACTTACCTAAAATGATAATACTAAGCTTAGGAGCATATGTGATTTTTATAAAACTTTTCTTAAATATAATTTTTTTATGGAGTCATTATTAGCAATACCTATTCTTTGTTAAAATACCAAACATTTGTCAGAATATAATTAACCTTTTATTTAAAAAGTACCCATTTAATATACACAACTGACCGTTTAATTAAACACTGATCCAATAAAAAAAGGAACTGTTTTAAATCGTCTGTATTTGACTTGTGTGACTATTTTTATTTTGACAGATGGTAGTAAAAATTACATAATCATTATTACAGCGTTTTAGAATTAACCAATCAGTTTGATAACGTTTTAGAATGTGAGTCAGATCAAAAATGATACTTAAACTGATATTTTGTGACATGATACTGATAATTAATTTATATAAACATTGACTACTGCTCACGAGGCAACTGCTCACACGATAATTGGTCGCAAATCGATCGCTCACAAGGCGATTACTCGTATGAATATTGCTCACGTGTAACATCACTTCGTCGAGGACCACCGAATTTCATTTATGATCTTATAACATATAATAATACTTAGGTGTAGTTATAGGGACTTTTTTTCGCCGCAAATTGCTTACAATGTATAATGCAGTATAGACAAATTGTTTGGGTGACCAACATTTTTCACTTTTGCAACAACTCCTGAAAGATCCCGTCACGTTCGGCACCACCTATACATATCTCAATACATTTTTTCCATTGAATTTCATGTTCTAAGAAATAACTTTTAAGTGCTTCGAAAATCTTGGAGGTAGTTGTTCTACCTGAAAAGTTAAGCAATCAAAGTAGTTCTTCCAGTATCTCTACTTCACACTCAACCCTCACAAAACAACGTAGAAGTGCCGTTTTACTGACGTCTATTAATTCAAGTTGAATTTAATAAAATGGCGAGTTTTTCACTATTTTTATAATTTTATTTTTAATATTTTTAGTCATGTTTTCAATCCTGCGCTTGACAATGTAAGCACACATAGAAATTGCTTTCAGTTTCCAAAACCTCTTCACAGGCTTGTAGCATGCAAGACTTAATTAAGTATTCTCCAATTGTATACGGCTTTTTATTTTTCGAGATTTGAAGCTTTCAATAAGGACTTATCTTCAAAAGTTAAAGCAATTACTTGTCTCTGCATATTTTCACTCATTCTTTGAAATGCTCAAGTGTTTTTTTAGTTAACTCCAGTTGTTATGATTGCAAGTGCTTTTAAAGTTACAATGGTTTTATGGCTTTATTGGATATGCTCTCACACGATACAAAGCAAATCATAATCAGGTTCCTGAATAAATCCAAGTTTCAAGTAGCTCGAATCATATTTTCTTGTTATTTTGTGTTTTTTCTTCTCACCGCCCTCAGTTTGAGTGTTCTTAATGGCGAGAACTGTGGAGACTGATTCATTCATCATTTTGAGCATTATGCATGGAGATGACTCCATTGCTTCTCGTTTTCTAGTACAATTCGTGAATTTAATGCAATTCAGAATTGAGAATTATCGTTTTAACCGTAAAAAATACAAATTATATTCAGATTTTCTTGCAGCACCATCAGTTGGCGACAACTGCATTAGAAGACTGAATTGGGATATTTCAATAAGTGGAACAGACTTGTATTTTTTGGGTCAGTAATTTTGTTTTACTTTGGTCAGTAGTTTAAATTAACAGGTCAGTTGTATTTGTATGAGTGTTTTATCAAATGATGTCATGAACCTTAATAATCAGTGGTGGTTGGTGAGAATTTGTAGTGGAGAGGCTGCAGCAATAAAAGTTGAGAGATTGAACAAAATATCCTCAATAAAACTAAAATATGTACTATATAAGATATTATATAATACTAGATAAAAATAATTTACTAAGTTACATACATAAAAATATTTAAAACAGGAACATTCATTCTGTACTGGGAGGGCTGCAGCCTCGCAGCCCATATGGACGAACCACCACTGTTAATAAATAATACGTGTATACATCAGCGGTGTGAGAATTGTGACTAGTGGGAAGGTGTAGGTGAAATATCGCTGCTTCACTAGTGTCTACCGATCGTTGAATAAGGTCGCTTGCTCTCACTATCGCATGGGATAAAATCGAAACGATTTTTGATAGATCACTATTGATTGTAAAACATGATAATTAGAGAATATTAGATACATAATTTCTATGTCAATGTTTTTTAAAAACGAACTATATTTTAAATTATATGTGTATATTTTAGGTAATAAAATAGAGAAAGGAAATTAAAAAAACAGACTTCAGTTTCAGTATGGTGTCACAATACTTATTCGTAGGTGTTGATTGTTAGTCTGTTGTAACACACGACTAGCACCTGTCTTATAGCAGCAGAATAATTACAATATATAAATATGGATGCACCGCAGCTATAGTCGATTCTGGTCAGGAGCCAGCTGCTTATTTGGACCAAATCAAGGAAATAACAGTAATTTACAACCATGAAAACAATCGGATAACACTTGAAACGCGTTTTATTAAATCTATTTATCAGACAAGCTTATAAACTTGCAATCTTATAAATGCAAAAGACAGACTACAATATAAATTAAATTCTGTAAAAATATTGTAATTTTGTAAAAAAAATCTTAAAAATACAGATTATTCAATATGTCATTTTCAACATATACTGAAACACATTTGAATCAAAATTAGAATTCCTTTCAATGACTAAATTTTAAGTTTATTCGGAGCTGAATTATTTTAGAAATAGATTAATTAAAAAACTATTTCACAAATTTTTTTTTTTAAATGTAATTCATAATCATGAAATAATTTTGGCGTGACATTAATACCATGTCTGAATAACCATCGAAAACGATATTTTAATGTCATTTATGCATAACGACTTATTATCTGCAATTCTTTAGCGGTGCATTTAGAGCTGGCGACCTTATGCAATTATTTTAGCTCATTCTTCGAAACTGACATTTCTCGTACATCTTTGTTGTTTTAATTTAGTCAGTGTAAAGAGGTAAAACAATCAAGAGTATCCGGCTTGTTCATAAATAAAATGAATGTTTTATTAAAATTACAAAATTACATTCTGGGGGTTTTGAAACGATAACATTGTATATAAAAAAAATGTAAATTACAGGCAGCAGTGTCCGGCGACTTGCGCTCGGATCGGAGCACAGCGTCTGTCTTTTGGAGGACGGCTCAGTGAGAGCGTGGGGATGGAACGAGCACAGCAACACCGGAACGGGGGAGACGGGCGACGTGACTCGCCCTGCTGGAGTGAAGATCGACAGACGAGTCGACGCCGTCTTCGCCGGAGCCGGTCACAACTTTGCGACGTCCGCATAAAGAGCGCTACCTCTTCCTCTCTCCCTTGTGGGTTTTGCGCTTCTCTTTCTTCTCGTCCTTTAGCTGCTTCTGCTTCTCGCGGTCCTCTTTGTCCCTGTCCTTCTTGCGCTGAGATTCGAGCTTGGCGGCTTCGCGGCGCTCTCTGGCCGCCGCGGCGACGTTGGTCGCGTTGGTGTTGCGGACTAGATCATCCGACTCCGGTTTGTCGGTCGGTTGGTGTTCGTCTTCGTCGTCGTCGTCAGGGAGGCGGCCATAGTGTCTGAGGATGTTCTCTTTGATTTTGCGCTCATCTTCGGTGTAGCTGCGAAGGGGGGCCGCCGCCAAGGTCTGGGATCCGAGGAGACGAGCGAGGCGCTCTTCGACGTCCACCGGGGATCTGACTAGAACCGGTGAGCTGGGACGGCATTCGGCCCACCTGGCGACGATGCGGTCGACCCTCTGGTCCACTTCGTCGGCGGAGATGGAGGCGACCAGGTCCGCGAGGGCCTCGCGCTTCTCGGGCGCCGGCTCATCTCCGGAGACGACGGCCGTCAGGTACTCGGCGAGGACGGCGCCATCTCCGCCCCACGAGGTGACCAGCTCGCTCAGCCACGAGACGAACTCGGCCCGTCCCGCAGCCGACATGGTCGCGCGCCGTCAAAATTCGCCATTAACCCCCACCATGCGGTCCCCCCTCCTCTTCCCGACGCCCCGCCCCCGTCGCGATCGAAACGTCAGCGTGTGCGCTTTTCAGCTCGCTATAAAAGGGCGGAACGCAAAAGGCGAATTCACCCGGAAATGTTGAAAAAGGGCGGTCCAGTCGGCTTCGGGGTCGACTCGCTGGCCTCCCGAGGGTCGTCGTGAGCGTCGGCCCTCCGCTCGGCGATCATTTTCAGCAGCGATTTCCCCTCCTCCTTTGTCTGAAAACCATTCAATTATTTCAAATTACGTCGTTCTTATTTGGCCCAAAGGCCAAAATTAATGCCATTTATGCTCTTGACCTAACTAATTATATTATCGAGCATTATCTACAAAATTATCTCGGACTTCGTTACCGTCTCTTATTTGACTGATATTAATTAAACAAATTTAATTTTTTTTATTACTTGGCCACTGATATTTTTTAACAATAAAACCAATAAGCTACATTTTGCGTACTTTTAATTTTTTCCCCAAATATAAAATAAATTTATTTTATAAAACGTAGAAAATAGAGCAAAGATTTTTATTGATAAATTGTTATTATCTTAAGAAAATGGAGAGAAGCATTCGAAGGCGCAGCACAGTTTTTGTGTATTAAACTCATGAATTGATATTTTACCTGAATAAATTAACCTTACGCCGTTTGCTGATATATAATATATAACATACATATTTTAAAAGTATTCTGTAAACTATATGTAAAATTTACATGTATCAGGTTGTTCCATAAGTCTGCGTTTTTAAGGTGCGGGTTAAATAAGTTAGAAATTAAAATTATATATTCTCCATCTTTTTCAACCATTATTCTCTATGCGTTTCAACTTTTTCTGTATCTGATTCGAAAATTGTTTTTTTGGAAGCAAGTAATTCTTTAATGTCATTTTTTTATATCCGTTTTTGTAAAATATTTTTTATCACTTAAAAACTGTTAAATAGATTATAGTTGTTTGGAGGAATGAGAAAGGAGTTCCTAAGAAAATTCAATACTTTTTTCTATTATCTTTATGGATACACGAGGGCGAGCGCCCTTGGTGTAAAATACCCTTCTTAAATTTATAAGGGAGGGTATTTTTTATGGTCTGAGCACACTATGTGTCTCATAATTATCTGACTACAATTTAATAACTCACAATGAATTATGCCCTTCATGTCCCACCAAATGCATAACATTATCTTATTGGGGTGTAATCTCGTTCTCGGGGTTGGAAGTGGGAGTTGATTGGCATCCAACTACTGCCTTTTAAATCGCGTGTTAAAGTAAAGGATCCACTTTTCACCTTTAGTAACAATTAGACTCAAAAATAAATCTTTCTATTCTAGAATCATTAATTATTGGCATATTGAGATTTTTGCACAAGGTTTTCCTCAATTTATGAGATAACCATATTCTGCAAATTAACCTTTCCTAACTTTTTAAATGTTTGTGATCTAATGTAAGTGACTTGTTCTAGCTTTCTTGTTGATCTTGTACTAGCCTCTGTATCGTTAATTTCGGACCTGCTTTGATGACAGCCCTAATATCCTTACTAGCCCCTCACGTAAATAATTAATGTAAAAATTCCCAGAACGAAATTTTTAGAACCACATTTGACTTTCTAAATTTAATAGCATTCCTACCCATTGCATTACAGATGTTTTTAACTGCTATTATCACATTATGACCGAGTTGAAACTCATAAATCATAATATAGCTTAACTGAGATTATATTATCTCCACTTCCATTGTTGATAGAGGGTTAAAAATAACGAAACAAAAAATATCCCATTACTTAAAAGCATTGTTGACTACTGTTAATAAACAGAAATTATCGTTAATTTATAAAAAGTAATACATTTTTGCAAATGTAAGGAAAAAAGCCGAGACTAATGAGACAACCTGATATATATATATATACATAAGTTCGATTTAGTTTTTTTACATCCAATCTGCCTGCGCAACATATTTTACAAAAATTTCAATTCGGCCCGTTTCTTAAAGTTAAGGGACTCACAATCCAATATTGTGCTTTGCAGTGTGCAATGTTTATGTATTTTACTTTAAACTGTTATTTTCTCTATAGAAAAAATGTTAAGATACAAAAACATAAATTTAGGTTATTTTATTCATCCAAGAAAATATTGATGCTTAGTTGGCCGAGTAGTGTGAATGTTTGAGATGTTCTGATAATAAACTACTACTTTCTTTTAAGAAAATATGGTTAAATGTTTGCGTAATTTTTCATATGCAAAATTTATATATTTTTCATTAAATTTTCCACTCTATATAATTCTGTAAATTAAAAACTTTGTAACATGACCAATAGCACAAATAGAGATGGTGTATTTATTAAAGATAATTTGTTTCGTGTAAAATATTTGTTTGATTATAGTGAAACAATAGCATAGTGACTAATTTAAATGAAGACATTTTAAATTTGGATAAACTATTAATTAATAGGCAACGAAAGAGTTGAGCCAAAAACTTTATTTAAATTGTTTTTACTGACACTACTGATTTTTTTAAGAGCATAATCAAAGAATCGAAAGACTTTGCTAATGAATCTACTGCAAATTTTGAATTACATCTTTGTAAAATTATTTACCTCTTCGTGTCCCATACACTTGTAAGCATAATGAGCCGCCTGATCCAATTTGTTGTCGTTCAAATGATAATGAGCCAAGTATCGATAAGCCTCCTGCAGTCTTTTATGGACACCGGCGTCGCCGGAAAGACACGCGGCACTATATGCCGCTGCAGCGCTGTCTCTCATAGACAGTTTATCGTATAACCTAAACACGAAAACGAAAAAAATATACACCGATTGCAAATTAGTCTATGAATCACGAGAAAGGAGGAGCTCACTTTGCCAATTTCAAAACTGCCATCCCTTCTACGTCGTTGACGCTATAAGCGCGATGATAACATTTTAGAGCGTTGGGAACCTTGTCTAATTTTTCAAACGCTTCTCCCAACGCAACCAGCATTCTGGAATCATCGGGACATTGTTGCGCAGCTCTCGTGTAATAGTAAAGACAGTATCCGTTCAGGCCTAATATTTCATAAGCTTGACCCAGCCCGTTCCAAGCTCTGTAATCGTTTCGGTTTACTTCTGTCGAGTGAATAAATATTATATATTATGTGAGAATTGGAGTATTACATGATAACTTGTTGAATATAATACCTAAAGCTTGTCTATAAGATTGGATAGCAGCGTTCATATTTTGCAATTCTATGAACTCGTGTCCCATTAGAATCCAAGCTGATAAATAGCCCGGATTCAATTTTAGAGCTCTTTGAAAGTAAACGACTGCTTTATGATGTTCGCTTCGTAAACTGTAGTAATTAGCTAAAATGAAATAATTTATATGAATATCATACATATGTATTTAATAATTAAAATGATGAATATTCTATTACCTATGATGCAGCACGTTTCTACTCTATATTTGTCTATTTCGACGACTTGATGAGCCAGATTAGCCAATTCCGTTCGCATTTCTTTAACGTACAAGATATGAGAGTAAACGTCTAAGTCGTCTAATCGGTAAGGATCTGTTTTACGTAAGCTTTCAAATGCAGCGATGGTGTTGTCGGCGTCTGTAAGTACGGTCAGATTAAAAGTTTGGCGCTATAGAAGTATTGTATATATTTGATTAATTTACCTCTCAAATCGTGATATGCGACTGCTATTTGCGCATTCAAGTAGGAAAACTTTTCGTATCCCCGCGCTTTCAACTTTTCGTACAAATCTAAGGCTTCCTCTGCGCGCTGCCGTTCTAGTCGAGCGTGCGCTCTGAAAAATGCGGCGAGGAGATGACGCGGAAGAGTGAGCGACTCCAATTCGTCCCTGTCGCGAGGTAACGAGGAGAGTTCCAGCCACGCGCCCCAAATCCACGGAGCGAGGCTGACGGCTCTCTCTAAAGCGCGTACGGCCTGACTGGTGAGATCTAACTTCTTGAGTACGATTCCATAGAGATACATCCAATAACCGTCGACTTTATTGGGATCGTCGGAGAACTCCCGTTTCATAGTGTCGTATAGAAGCCTGAGAGCTGGTCCTCGAGCGTCGGGAGGCTCGCGCCCCGCTTCCGCCGCGTCGTCTAACCTTCCGTTCTCTTCGGCCAAGTAGCGAGCGTATAAATGCAAGAATCGCACTTTAGGCGAGCGACCCGCTTCGGCCACGCTGGCCGCGCGCAAGAATTCGCGACAGTCCAGATAGCTTTTGGCGGCTAAGTAGAGTTCTCGCTCGTCTTCGGGCAGATCGGGGTCTAGTTTGACGCTAGGGCCGGCGGAGGGTACGTGTCTCAGACACAAGGCCAACTCCGCCAACCAGGCGGCGGAGCGCACCAGGCCGCGGGAGGAGCAGGCCTCGGCGGCGGAAGAGGCCCATCGCCTCGCGCATCGGGGACTCAGTTCGTCGTCTTCGCTGATGCTCGTCGACATTTTTCAAATTGACAGCCGTTTGTTTTTGCAAAGTTGCCAGTTTGTCTAAAAATAAATTGCTTCATAAATGATCTATCAATTTTTCTAGCTGATTTATGGACAGGCTTGAAGACATTTTAAAAAAAATTATATATACCTGTTTGTCAAATTTTTTTATCATAACATAATGTTGATATCATACTTATATTACGTATAAGAATGAATCTGACATATTTGATATGAACTATAAATAATAAAAGTTTGGTATCACTGCTTTTATAAAAAATAATAATTTCAAATGTAAATGTGAAAAGTTACTTTGAAAAGTTAATTCGAACATTTCAATCACGTCTTCGTTATCTGAGAGAAATTCTACGCCTCAAATCATTATATCTTTAGACCATCGCTATAAATATTATTTTAACTAAAGTTATCTTATATTAAACACGAAGTAAAAATACTAAATTTACTTGTCAATATTCTACGTTTTGACATAGCTTTCCCGACGGAAGACAAACAAATACTGGCGCACGATTGAAACGCCGTCTGATGCGTGCGTCAACTTGTATGTACAAATATAAGTAAACTTGTACTTTTTACAATAATAACAATATTTTCAATTTGAATAACGACATAACGAAGAATGAATAATAAAGCGTAATATATTTTGTAGCGGCAACACTGACAGATCACGCTGACGTTTTGTACTTTATGCCGCGATAAGATTTGTACGTAGCCTTTTCCTATAAATATATTAAATCAATTCCAATGGTGTCGTAGCTGAAGATCAATTTAAAAGCTAACCGAGGTGAGCTTCGCGTCCTTAAAAAATGTCTTGGATAAAAGAAAACGCCCTTTCTTGGATGCAACTGTTCTGCGTGAACGTCGTTAGAACTGGTCACGTTCCAAAACACATAGCCTTCATAATGGACGGTAACAGAAGATTCGCTAAAAAAAACAACATAGACAAAGGCGAAGGACATTCTAAAGGGTTCGACAAACTAGCCGAAGTTTTACAGGTATATATGTATATGTACCTACCTATGTCTGCATATTATTTTAATAGATTGCACAATATTTTTATATAATTTATTTTTAATAATTTTGAAACAGTGGTGCCTCGATTTAGGCGTTCCGGAAGTCACAGTATACGCTTTCAGCATAGAAAACTTCAAACGAAGCAAAGAAGAACTAGACGCTTTGATGTCTCTAGCAGAAGATAAATTCCAAAGAATCTTAGACGAAAAGTTTGTATTTCAGATAATAAAAATAATACATTTAATTATTTATGAAGTAACGAACGGCGTGTTGATTTATTTAGAGATCTTTTAATGGAGAGAGGAGTTTGCGTACAAGTCGTGGGAAGAATATCCCTATTATCGCCCAAATTGCGACAATTAATATCTAAAGCGATGATCATTACGAAAGACAACAGCAAGGCTAAACTAAACGTCGCTTTCGCATATACGGGTCGGTATTTTATTATCATTGTAAATATAAAATTTATATTGACACATTACTGATAGCTAAATTTTACAGTTAGTCTGTTGGTGTGTTAAGGGTTGAAAGTAATAAATTTAGCTTATAAAAATATTGTGCAAATGTACTAAAAATTTTACCTTTTATCGAGAGATTGCATATATTTTTAATTATTTTGGTAGTTTGAAAAACTGCCACCTTCTGTCAAAACTTAAAACAAATATAGCAGACCATAATGTGCTAATACAAATTGATTCTTTAGGGCGTGATGAAATTACTCGGGCAATTGGTTGTATGGCCGATGCTGTTAAAAAAGGTTTGATAACATCGGAAGATCTGACCGAAGACTTGATGGATGAAACGTTAGAATTATCGTCGCCAGATTTACTCATTAGGACGTCCGGTGAAGTGCGGTTATCAGATTTTATGATTTGGCAGGTGAGATTTGTATGAATATCATTCGGGGTAATTGTTATTTTTTATTTATTTTTTAGGTGTCCGATACGTGTCTTTATTTCACTGATATTCTTTGGCCTGAATTCAGAATTTGGAACCTTTTGGCGGCTGTAATACATTTTCAGAGGGTTTATCAAGGTTCATTTGCAGGCAAAAAACAAAACGAGCGACATTCAAACTTTTTAAACTATTTAAATAAAGAAAAATGGAAAGTGCTCGAATCGTATTCGCAAGCTTGCTGACTGTTTTTGTTGTTGTTGAATTTTAGTATTAATTAAAACTTAGAAAATATATCACAAAATGTATATTTCGTATTTATGTAAATAAATTAAACAATTTGTTACTTTTGTTTTCATTATTATATCTATGCATAGCTTGTATTGAATATAGCAGTGATGGCGAACACCGTGACTCGCGTGTCAAAGGCATTTTGGGTGGCACGCATCGTTCATGGTGACCTAAGCGTTGCTATGTCTAAAGTTGTATCATAAACAACATATGAGGCACCCAATACGGTGGGAAAAATATGGAATTTTTGTTACAACAAAATTGTTGTAATAAAAATTGACAATTTAATAGCTGCTCAAACCTATCACAAGTGAGAATTTTCCACACTTTTACAGGAAGTTGATTCAACCTGCAGATGTTCATTAATGGGAAGTGGCTGAGCCGAGGAAAAGTACTTGATCAATTTGTGGAGTGCTTTGTAGAAATTAAGGTATTTCCTTAGCTCAATGATCATAGGTGGGTTTACATATTAGTGGTTTTTACAGATCTTACTGTCCCGATTTGGTTTACCATTGGTCTCGGCCGGTATGGCATTTTATCTCGGTTTCACACAGACAACTAAAAAAATTGAAAGATCATCTCAGACATTCTCGTTCGTTTCGAACAAAAATGTCTGAGGTAACTTATTTTTAAGTTGTTCCACTTTAGAGCTTCATTAAAATTGATATGTACATATACATAAGTATTTGATAAGATATTACAATATTATTTTCACGAAAATGAACGGATTTAACAATGGGAAATAACGATTAATGTATTCATTTGTGAAAATATTGGAATTAAAGTATTTTTTAAGTAGTTATTACAAACTTAATGATGTAAATTAGTATGTTATAAATATAAATTTTGTTATTATTTTGATTTAATCATATGGAGACTGAATTTCAAACATTTTAAAACAATATATCACGTTGAAGTCATAAAAAATATAAGCAATATGCTATTAAGTAAATAAAGTATACTTGAAATAATAAGTAATATATTAAATTAAAGTAGCATTTAATTAAATTTGTGTTGTAAAACATTAAAATATATTTGTTGTTTAATTAAAATTGTTCCATATTACCCATTCGAGTGAATTTAGTGCAAAATGGCGGCAATCTTTATTCGCTATAGCAACATTATAACACAGTTTACAGTGGCTTTGGTGCTGTTTGCGCTTGGGAGCGATGTCTCAGTAAGTATTAATGCAAAATTGTTATATCTTTCTCACTTGTTGTAAAACGAACCCTTTGTCGTTGAATTTGTATATGTTGAATGTATCCGCCGAAGGTAATGGGATGGGTATGAAACATTTGTAAACCGATAGCGTTTATGCAACTAGTGCATTCAATGTCAAATATTAAAATAACGCCGACCTAACCTCAAATCGCCAATAGTTGAATAATTATAGATTAGCAAGCGATATAGCTTCGGTGTCACTTGTATCATTAAATGCTTTTATATTTGTTTATAATTTTTCTTAATATGTATTTATTTATTTTGTTTCTATGCATTCAAAAAAAAAACATTTGACAGAAGTGAAAAAAACGAAAATGAAATAGTTATATTCTCTCAAGAGTTGAAGATTCGACAAAATAAAATCACGTACATAAAAGAAACAACGATGTGCTTTAAAAGTGAAATTTGGTATATTTCACCTAATTTTTAGTTTAATGTCAAATAAGTAGTTATTTTTGCACGTAATTAGACCGTTTTGTATAAATCTGCCATGAAAAACGATACTTTTTTGCTTTTCTACTATTTTGAAAAATCTTTCCATAAAAATATCTGTATCAGCCTCATAACATTTTAAGTCAAACGACGTCTGGAAAAAATCTCATTGCTCAAAATGTCTTGAATGCAATGTCATGTTTCCCTCAGTAGTAGCAGTCACAGAATATCGTCGTTGCTTTAAATTCGACTTTTTTATACAGGTATTTCATTTCCATACTTAAAAAAAAAATTAAATCTAATACATTTTGTTTTGGTTTTTTATTATACAAGCGTGTTTTGTTTGTTTATCATATGATATATAGACAAGTTGAGGCACACGAGCGTCATTCGGGTTGGTGCGAATTGGTATAGGTGCCGTATGCTAGTTTTTTTCGTTCAAAAGCATGAAGTGGTTAAAATGTATTTTGTACATTATAATCAATCTTATATACTCATTTTTTATGATGTAGTGTAAGTGTAGAAAACAATGAATTTTGCTAAAAAATATATTAAAATTAAGATTAAATTAAATCCTTTTCAATACTATGATATTTCTTGACAATATAATTTTGATTGTATTATCATAATTCGAAATTTTTAAAGCAAAAACATTTTAACTTTCGATAGAAACATCTTTTCGAAAAATAAGAATAGTACAACGGAAATCACTGTAATTTTAAATATGAATATTATACAGTTACTTATCGAAAAGAGGTTAAATATGTTTACTGAGCTTTTCAGTAGATGCCTATAAATAAAGTATTAGATGACCTTCCAAGGTTTACGATTCTCCTATGATATCAATTTAAATATTGATTTCTGTAATACCAATTCTGCAATTGAAGGTTAGCTTGAAGGTTTTTCGAGACATTTTGAAATAATCATTGTGTTACTGTACTATATAGCTAAATTTTATTGCTGAGTTTCTTTGCACTGTTGACGTAGCTGTTGCTTTTGATGTTGCGATTGTTTGCATTTTATATTTGGCAATTTTTTTAATGTGACTATATTTATTTTACATTTTTAGCAAGGGTTACAGTTTGGCTGAAAAAAAACAAATTCTAAATTATGTCATCTCTCAAAATGGTTACAACTACGTAAAAGGTCGAAAATTTTGGATAGACTATGTATATAGTGGAGTAAGTATTTTTCTGTAACTTAATCAATGCATGGTTTCATATCCATGTAAATATATATGCATAGGTATTCGAGTTACTACTCTCACATTTGAGAATTTAAATTTATTATACATTTTAGGAGACAGTTAGAACCTGGCAGTCTCTAAAGGAGGTGTTTCTCAAGAGAATTTTACCCGATCTTAATAATCATTATTATAAACTCTCTTACGAAAACATACAAAAAATTAAAAAAGGGTAAATTGAAAGATGATTAAATATAATATAAATTTATTTCTATATTTGATTTTTTTTATAGAGTGTCAGGCTATGATTCGCTAGATTGGAAGAAAAGTAAAAAACCTATAAGGTCCAGCAAAACTACCATTGGTAATAATCTTATATATAATTGTTCTAAGCCGTGTCTATAGTTTTATTATCTATAACACTTTAAGATTCTTCCATAAATATGATTTTATGTGCTGATGATTTTTTCTCAACGATTCTTTTTATATATATAGTAGATTTTATTTTTGAAAATTTTCAGTTTGTTGATTTACTTTGGCAAAATATTTCAAAATCGTTTTAATTGCATTTTTATGATTATTTATAATAGACCAGTAATCTTGGTTATTAGGGGGTACACCAATTTTTTTTTCGCTATTCAAGTTAATAAAAAAGTATTTGATAGCCAACGAAGTTGGGTCAGAATGCACAAGAGGCGAGGATATATTTAATACTATTGATTGTTATTTCGAAGGAAAGATCATTCATTTGTTTAACTGTTATAAGCTATGCATTGATCGTAGCTGTTTTTACTTTGGTATTCGCAGTCATGTCATTTATTATAAATCATTCATTGCAACATGTTACAACTGGGTCAACACAATCAATAACTAAGGTGCATAAACATAACTCGTATATTTGGCCTACCATTAAATGGATTTTTTTCTGCTTTAAATAAATGTAGTGGATCCTCAGGGGATCCGGTAGAGGTTCGAAAGTGGAATGAAAGAACGATATGGCGTGGCGTTGTTTATTCGCAGCGGCGTCGTGGTAGGACGGGTTAGTGCCAGTTCTCACCGTACGACGGCCGGCTGCCGGAGAAAGAAGAGCGTTTTGCAGCAAACAGGCTGCTTTATAGGCACGCTTTCGGCCTTGACAATGCTTATGTTGGCCATAACCCAGTATACAATATACTAACTTAATCATACAGCTTATATACTAACTTAATCCTACATACATAATATTATTATAAATTAATAAGTAGTTAAAACAGTTAATGGGTATATGCTAAATTTATTTAAAAACAATATGCTTTCAAATAATTTTTAAACTAAAATAAGCTTTCATTTAAATCGAGTTTTATCTTTGAAAAAAGTGTAAAATTATTGTTTAGTGTAATTAAATAATGCTTGTTATATTTCAGATCAGACAAAAAAAGAAGAGTGCAATGACTCGTTTAGAATATTTGATACTGGACCGTTAATGTCGAGCGAAAGGGCAAGTAATGATTCACCCGTTCTACGCAAAAAATCTATCAAGACTCCATCTAAAATTTTGTCCTCAACACCAGATATTTCTGAAACCGAATTACTCAGTCCGAGTAAAGAAATAGCTAACAAGACTCAATCCAAAATATCGATGTCCCCAACTACGGTTAAGTCACCCGGGCCGAGTGGAGAAGTAATTGACAAGACTCAATTTAAACAATTATCGGCGACTCCAGTTAATGTGGAAAGCGATGGGGAAAGGAGTGTAATTTCTGATTCTCAAAATAATAATCAAAGCAATCAGAATGTGAAAGATACGGGTAAAATCTCAGAAGTGCCTCATGACTCTCAATTAACGATGACATTGTTATCGTCAGAGTCTGAACAATCATTGCACGAAATTCCGCAAAGTTCAAGAAAATGTGAAACAAACAAACATATCAATATTAGAGAATTTCTCCAGTTTAGAGAATCAAAGGAAAAGTCGTTTAAAAAAATGAGAGAATCGCACACTCGCCCGTTGCTTAATTCTGTGGTCGGAAAAGTGAATATAAGGCACAATTATAGCGGCAGTGACAATTCTAGGTCCAAAAAATATCGATCTTTAGCTTTGAAATGGTTATTATTTGCTAATATGCTGAGGATACACAACAAACTCGTTATCGCCGGTCTTTGTTCATATTGCAATACGATTAATTAATCAAAAGTGATAACATTTGTTGTGAACTTTCAGTGTTAATTTTATTTATTATTTTATAATGCTAATAATTAAAATAAACATTTTAATATAAATATTTATTTTTTATTTTAGCAAAGTTCATAGCGGGAATACAATGCGTCATGGTACTTCTACTGAGTCTATTTGCAGCAGTAGTAATCGTGATGATTCAGACGATCTCTCGGAATCGGATCATAAAAGGTATTATATTATTTTATATAAAGATTTGCTAGTATTAAATTGATTGATTATTTTTAGTCGTCAACCGATGTACGTGATAAACAAAGGGAAAGTTTATCCGTTATTTCGCAATGGTTCGACGAAAATCAAACAATGCTATTACGAATTGTGCGGTAGCAGAAAGAAGTTATATCCTCATAAGCCTTTTAAATCTAAACATCGACGTTTTGATGAATCACTCATCGCCCAGTCGTTTTGCTGCTCAGAAATTGAGAAAGCTTATTACAAGAAATTTTATAAGTTGTTATTTTTTATTTAAATGAGTAATTATTCAGTGAAGTGAGTCTTAAAATAATTATGATTTATTAGATATTTCACTGGCGGAAAACTGGGTAGAAAGCCGAGACCGAATGATTATATGAACTTAGAGACGATATTAATGTTGAAGCACGAGGCAAAATGCAAATTCGCTAACATCGCTGATGACGATATGGACTGCGAATACGACGATGACGAAACCCCCAATACTCGTTATTTACGAAATGAGTCCGCTTCTAAAAGAAAATCTACATCTTTACAGTTGGATTTTCCAAATGACGAGGTCGAACTGTGCTATTTAAGAGATTTTGAAAAGTATGAATTAATGCTTTTTCAGATATGTATATATTTAATTTATAAAGAATCGTATTAATTCTAATTCTTAATTATTTTAGATATTGTAGCAACGGAAATATTGGACCCAAACCCATAAAAGAAAATTATCAAAAAGTTTTGACGGAAGATGAAAAACGGCGCCATAAAAAATATGCTCATTTATATAATAAAGGTGTGTTATTATTATTTCATATTTATGTTTTTACTGTACATTGTAATGTGTCATGTTTGTACTTACAGTAATCGATAACGTATCACCAAAACGTTCAATTTATATTAACGATGATGATATGCCAACAACTTCTGAAGTTCGAAGCAAAATAATAAGAACTTCTACTAATACTGGTAAAGTGATATTTTAATTCTTGGCTCTTTCATATATAATAGTTTAACTTTTAATTTTATATTTACATAATAGATACTTCGATGGACACTTGGAGATTAAAATACTTGAAAGAAAAGAAGCGAAGTGAAGAGTTGGAGAGGTGAGTTCCATATTGAATAAATAATTAAATGCATATGTATAAATAAAACTTTTTTGCTTTAAAAAAAGATTATTACAAGGCGAGTGCTCGATAATTGAGGTGGATACTCCGAGTGTAAATAAACCTTTAGGTGAAAAACCCGGGCCTAAATGCAGCAAGAATTTAGATATAGAATTGATAACGCTGTCGGATGACGGGGTCATTGAACACGTATCTCCCAAGAAAGCACGGAATTCGAGAGCAGTCGTATTTTCCGACGAAGTGATCATTGAAGAAGCGCCTTCTGGAAAGTGCGATTTGAAAGTGAAACTGTCAAAGCATGGAGAAGTGAGTGTGTTATTAAATAATGTGTCTTTTCAGTTAGTAATGAACATATTCTATTTAGGATGTGTTGGAGAATGCTTTTAATCTTAATACAGAACAGGCGGACAAGTTAATCAACTTGCTTAGTAACGCTAATTCATTGGAGAAAGACGTTGCTGAAGAACCGAGAAAAATCGACACTCCGGTGCCAACAAATGTATCAAATAATGATCATGTTGAGACGAAAATAGGTGAGATTCACAATTACACCATAAAATATTTTTGGAGATGATTTAATCCACATAAATTTTACTACTAATTTTATAAAAATAATTGGTAGTTCAATATCAAAAAAAATGACTTTTAATTAGATTTATCTATCAATTCAATATTTTTGAGAGCAAAATTGTTATTAAGTGCTTATTATTAGATTCGTATTTTTCGGGTCAGAATTTTAATACGATTGTGGTCAGAATTTATATTACATAGGTCAGAGTATAAGCGGCCAGAATAAATATATGGTCAGAATTTATATTAAATGGTTAGAATTTAAATTGGACTAGTCAGAATTCATATTAAATAGTAAGAATTCTTTTGCCAGATGGTCAGAATCAATTTTTCAGTTGTCAATATAGTGTATAGTGTTGTTATTGTTTTAATGCTGAAGATTGGTACACCAAGTCAAGCGTTGTCTCTGTCGTTATTCCCACATCGTTCGTCGTTCCGAATACCTTTGCGTCCTACATACAAATGAGTAGATTCATTGAGAGTTATTCATGGGGTGTTCAATTTTTGACCAACAGTTTTGGTGCGAGCTAGATATTTTATATGATATTTCTAAAATAAATAATTGTCCATTTATATTTTTAAATGTTTTGATTTTTTTAATTCACATAATCGTACTATTAAATAGTTTAATTCTGATTGTCATATATTTTTATTCTGACCGTATGCTATTTTTATTCTAACCATTTGATATTTATTCTGACCTTAAATAATATGATTATGATCAGGTTATTAATAAAATTCTGATCCAAAGTTGATTTAAATTCTGACTATTTAATTTGTAGTCCCCAGCTATATTATATACTATTTTCAGGCAATGTATCTGATATTGCTGAAAGAGAAAAAGTGATTTTTGAACAAATTTTTGCCAACGATAATAATGAAGCAGAAATCGATTTAAAGAGACAGCTTTTCTCTTCCTTGGAGCTGAGAATGCTACTGTCGGATGGCAAGGATGATGATTTAAAAAGTAAAACGATACCAAAAACTGAAGAATTTGTCAGCGGCATTCATGAGTACGATATAAATAAATAAAATTTATTGTTTTATTATTACTAATACACATTATTTTGCAGAAAATCTACACCTGAAATTGAAACCATTAAAGAATTGACTAAAAAGAATAAACGCGACCATGTTGAAAGTAACGAGTCTCTATTGGAGATAAAAAAGAAACGATCGAAAGATAAATTTAAAAATGAGAAAGTTAAAAGATATTCGGAAAGAGTTGAAATGCTGAAATCTAAAAATACAAAGCCAGATGATGATAAGGTATTTTTTATTTAAATTATTTTATCGTTTTTTTTATATTTTTTACTTATTTTTTTACTGCCCGCAGAAGAAAGAGGAAAAGAATAAACAAAAAACAAAAGAGGACAACGAGATTGGAGCTGAATCGAAAATAAAAGACCGCAAATCCATATCAGGTCAGAAGAATGTTGAAATAGAAGGTAAATTTATTTTGTGATTTGTATAATTAGTGTCGTGCAGACCTTAGAAATCATATTTAGTATATAACATATCTTTAGATATGTTATATAGTAAACATATAACATCATTATATGTGTCATATTTTTTCAAACTCAAAATGTTTATTAAAGCGTTACACAAAAAAACTCATAATAAACGAAGAAATAAAGATAAATAATAGTGAAAAACTATTTTAAAATCATGTAATATCACTAATGAACGGTAATTACGTAAAATATTATTTTGTAGCCTTCAATACTGCTAAAACGCGAAAAAGCAGTTTGTGATCATATTTCGTTGTGGCAAACTTTTTCGATCACTTTGCTGGTTTTTGTACGTTCATTAAATTGTGCAATCGATTTTTTTTCTTAATTGTGGTCCAAAGATCAGCTTAAATAAATACCACTCCATAGCCAGTCCAAGATTTTTTCCTCATTGTTATTTTTAATTTCACCTTATATTCTGAAATATTTTAATAAAATACTAATATTTGTATTTTTAATTTCATCTTCACTGCGTGAATCAAATTGTTAAAAAAAAACATCACTTTTTCACCCAGTAATAGGGTGCAGAAATAAAGTTGTAGTCTAAATTAGAACCCACATGATTTTTCATCGAAGGGATGAAAAAATCCAGTACAGTTTCATAAAGTGGACTTCTTTCATTCCGGAATATAACTAGCACCCTAGATTATTTGGGTCTCTGGATTTTTCACAATTACTTTTGGAAACGTCTAGGCAAATTCTAAATTTCCTTTTTATAGAACTCTTGGTTTTTCATTTAAAATGTTTTCACTTTGTCAACATTTTAATTATTTATTTTCCTTAACAAATGTTCTATTGACCTAAATGGATGATAATCAGACGGTACGAGATCCGGTGAATATGGGGGATGGGGTAAAACTTTCATCTCAAGCGCCCTTATTTTTTCTTGATTCAATTTTGCAGCATGAGGCCTCATGTTGTCAATATGCAAAATTCTTGGCTTATTATTGACCAAAACAGATTGTTTCTTTAACATGTCATGTTTCAATCCTTTGAATTGTTCACAATACACAATCACAGTAACGGTTTCTCCAAGTTTAAGCAACTCCTGTATCACACCAGAGAAATTCCACCATATACAAAAGAGGATCTTCTTTATTGTTATGACTGAGGGGGGAGCTTTTTTATTGTTAAGTTATGAGGGGTTGGAACAGGTACTTGCCCAGAAAAAAGCCTTTGTTTCTGTCATATAGGATTATTGTGTAGCACTCACTTCTCATCTCCAGTTACGATACATAGTAAAAATGGGTCAACTTCAAAACTGGATAACCGATGCACAGATAGAGCACTGTAGCCGATAATTCATGCGAGACCCAAATTCCTTGTTTACAGACCTTTCTCAAACGGCGTAGATGATCCTGGACTGTAGACCGTGGACAGCCAATCTTGGTCGATAACTCTTTGATGGTCTGACGAGGATATCTGACTCCACCATTGATTTCAGGACATCATCATCTAATTTTTGAGGATGTCCTTGAGGTCCTTATTTAAATTTAAAAAAATTTTAAACCACCGATGACACTTGTAAAGTTTTAAAACATCACCATAAGTATTTTTGATAACTTGTGTTGCTTCATTAGCCTTTTTCCATTAATCAAACTAAAATAGCATACAATGGCACAAATGCATCTCATCAATTGTTGGCCTCGACATTCCTCTACCTAAGGGCAAAATATTTTTTTATTACAAAGAAACCATAAATTTACAGTTTTTTCTTTAATATAATGACAAATCCTTACTTGATTACTGGACCGCGTCTTACAATAAATTAACTTGAAAAAATGCTTTGAAGAATTTTGATTGCTTTTCGGTCCCCCTAATATATGATTACACACCGAGGGCGTCATTTAAGCGGGGAGCAGGTGGGGCATTTGGCCAGAAAAATGCATGTCATTTAATTAAATATTGTGAATTTTAATGAAATAGAAACATTGTATTAAAATTGTCCCTGATTCTAAAGCATAATATCCCGGGTTATTTCTCAAATAAAATCTAAAAAAACCGTCTTAAATCTATTCTGAAAATATTTTATATTAAATATCGGAATACATTTTCACCGGTAAAAAATTTCGGTAACTTTCTTACAGCAATATAATATGTCAAAAGATTTGGATTGTAAAATGTTGTATAACACATCAGTTTTTCCAAAAAGGTTTGAAAATATGTGGAGAAGTTTTCTTGTTTCAAAATCTTCCAAAAAGCTAAGAAAACCTCGTGCTTTTATTACAGTGTCGGGGTCCCATAGTTCACAATTTTTCACGACGTCTCGAAGAAAGTCCGTAAATTCATTTCTGTATTTTTGCTCTGTGCTACTTAACCGTGATGTATAATTCCATCTTATAGGTGTAACAGAAGGAAGTCTTCTAGCTACAAACTCTTGTAAAGCATTTATTCGTTTGGAAGATTTCGAAAAGAATGCAGACAATCCATTTAAAGTTTGAAAGAATGATTTGCACACTTTTATATTGGAAAGACCTTGTTGTAATGTTAAATTCAACATATGAGCATAGCAGTGTGTAAAAATGGTCAGTGGATAAACTTCGAGTACTTTGGCTTGCAAACCATTAATATGCCCACTCATTACACTCGCCCCATCATAAGTCTGTCCAACTAATTTTTTTTGAATTTGAAATTCTTCAATTATATTTACAACGTGGCAAAATAAGCCATCGGCTGTTTTATCAGAGCTAACGTCTGTAAAGCCAATAAACCGCTCGTAAACTTTACCTTCATAAACAAAACGCAAAACTGTCGAGAGCTGTGAGTTCGTCATTATATCTGAAGTTTCGTCAAGAATAATAGCGACAAAATTTGCTGAATTTACTTCTTCCTTAATATGATCTTTAATAACATCACCAATCACTTCAATTATGTCATTCTGTATGGATGGGGAAGTACCACGATACACCGTTGCAGTATTTAAATGAGTATCCAAAACAGAATCGTATTCTCGAAGTGCATTTAAAAATTCAAGGTAATTTCCTTTGTTTAGTGAATTACAGGACTCATCGTGGCCTCGAAAAGGTTGTTCTTGTTTTCCTAGATATACTACTGCGTCAATCATTCCTTTTAATATTTCTCTATTTTTATGAACTTGTTCATTATGTTGACTTATATTAGCTTTACGTTGAGCGTCAATCATGACTTCAATTCGTTGTTTTCCAAACATTTTGAGAGAAAAAAATGATTGAACGTGTGACTGCGCTCTTTTGTGTTTTTTCAGTGCCGTTATCAGATGACTAAGGTCAGCAAATCCACTTTTACTCCACACGCTTCTTTCTTTGGAAAACAATATACATGGCCAACAGAACAATCTAGATCGAAGTTCGCAGCCTGTTAACCACTCAGTTCGTTCATATGATGAAAATGAAAAATGTCTTGTATATTCACATTTATTGTCTTTATGCTTCATAAATAAATTGGGAAGAGGTGGACGTGGTTTAGCAATTTTGATTATCT
Source organism: Plectrocnemia conspersa (assembly GCF_051122295.1). Classification (NCBI taxonomy): domain Eukaryota; kingdom Metazoa; phylum Arthropoda; class Insecta; order Trichoptera; family Polycentropodidae; genus Plectrocnemia; species Plectrocnemia conspersa. The sequence continues at coordinate 5,664,847 of NW_028277174.1, read as the reverse complement.
TCAATTTAATTTCATAACTTCTTTTTGAAAATGGATTATTCAGAATATCTTCAACAGTATTCTTTATCATTATTGGGGTAAATAAAAAAATATAATCTAGAATAGAAAATTAAATATTGATCATATGTAAATAAGATAATAAACTATTTTGAGTGACCTGTTATTGTGATATAATGTAATAAAAAAGCAGCGACGGACGCAAGAGTTTTTGAAGTACGCGCACCAAATTCGAGACCAGTTTTACTACTGAGCGCTGCCAGCCGACAGATCGACTTCAGCCGTTAAATCTCGGAACAATTTACTTTAGTCGGCGGCCGCGCGCAAGGTCGGCGCGTTATATGTGTTGTTCCAAAACGATCGCTCGCGCGAAAACGTTCAGAGCGAATGACAAATACCAATGCATACTATACACTGCATATTAAAATTTTATAATTTTGCATACTACTGTATGCAAAATGATGTAGCTTTACGCCCTAAATTTTCTAAATTTATATTTTAGATGGTTTTGCGGGTGTGCGCCGCACACCTAGCACACCCTGAATATACGCCCCTGGTATACACCCCCTTCCCTAAGCCACATTTATTTCTTCATAAAAATTTTCGCAAATACTTGCTGGAAAAATTTAGATATGCAAAAGTTTTACGCTTATCACAAAAACACATTTGTAGCATCACACAATCTTAATCAAGGGTAGTTATTTACCTTCCCAACCCTAATTTTATTTGTAAATTTGAACCCCAAAATTATTATTATTTCAACTATTCGTTAAATATTATTAATATCTAGCTGATATTTATTGTGATATTTTATATTATATTAAGATATCCCAATGTTGACATTTTGAATTTTTTTAAAAGGAAACTGAAAATATTTTATTTTTTGTAATTTCAGCAGAAGATAAAAGGACTACACGTTCGAATATAAGTAAAACTGTCGAGGAGCCTCTAATAATTTCAGAAGAAAACGTAGAAAAGCAGCAAGAGCCCGTGATCGTGGAAACGTATTTCAGTGAAAACGTTAAATTTGGCTTTCCAAAATCATCTTCCCCAAGATCGGTGATTATGACAGACGCAAATATAAAAAGGTCATCTCTGAGAAAGTCGACGCTAAGTCCTAAAAAAAGGACTTCATCCCAAAAGAGGTAAGGAAAGATTATATAGATGAAGGTTGTCAATTTCTAACTGATCTATAAGCAATCTATATCTAAATGTATAAAAAAAATTTAGAGTTTTAGTAAGAATGTGTTTTATTGAAAACTAAATTAATTTTTTAACTTAATTATTCGCTAATTTTACATTAATATAAGATTGGCATCAGTGTAAGGTTGAAATAAAAATTATTTGTATTTTTATTTTACCATATTTATAATACCTGGAATTGGTGCAATTTAATGTAAAATTTTGAATATTTAATCTATGTATTAATATTCAAACAAATCAGATTTTATAAGTTTATATATTATATAACTCAGTTTTTTCAATTATCTGTATTTTACTATAAACACATTTTGTTTTTTGTATTGTTAGTATATTATATGAAAACCTTAATTATAAATAGTTTAATCTTTTGTATGAAATTTATTCGGTTGTTTACCACCTGTGGGCGACTATAAACATTTTAAGGTTCTCAAATGAGTCATACATATGCAAGGATGTTTAAAAAGTTACAGATATCGGGTTTATTCAAATTATAAGTATGAAAATCATTTTTTGCTATTGAATTTTTACTGTTGAATGTGAGTGGTAAGTTCTTATCTTATCAAGAGACATTGTCATTCTCCATTTTTGCCAGCATGAATAAATTACTCTTTTTTTTTATTGCTTTTATAATGTGGTTATATTGATATCAAATTATTCTAATATAAACATATTCATGACAATTATAACCCTATTAAAATTTGAGAATATTCTGAGCAGTCCTTGTACAATTGGACATAGTTTAAAAACTAAGAAATACACTATATCGAGTTGTTAATAAATTTTAATAGCACATCTCATACAATGTGTCATGCAATAAATTTAACTTTTGACTAGAAATAAGAATATTTCTATCATGTAATGTATTTGACTGAATTCCTGGTAACTTTCAAAATTATCTTTCTTGACCAAAAAATCCTATTTACAGCATGTCTATTGATATCATTTGATTTTTATAAATATTCTTTGGGATGTCTTTATAGAAGTTATTGACGGACGTGTGTATTATATATTTTTAGAAACTAAATATATTGTTTTTTAGATAGTTTTGTTTAATTTAATACATATGTATATTCAATCGTGATCATCAGTGGCAAATTCAAAGAGAAATCATTATAAACAAATATGTTCATTTTTTCATTAAAAGTATGTTAATATGTTATCATTTTATTTAGTATAGTACAAATTTTTTGCTAAGCCTAGTAAAAAGTAAAAGAAAATAATATAAAAGGCACGGTCAGTCCATAATAATATATGTATATTTTAAATGTACTTGTAAGCATCGATATATTTCTTAAACTAACTTTTGTATTACAATTTAAACTTGGATAATAAATGAAAAAAAAAAATATTTGAGTAACTAAATATTCCAATATTCCAATAATCCAAAACCCTCCACATTATCCAGTGTCAAAATCAAACGGAAAAAAATTAACAGGAAACTTAATTTTTTCAGGTACTTTGGGTGCATTAGTAATGAAAGACAATCTATCGATATGACTCAAAATGATTTTAACGATGATGTTTCAATTCATCAGTCATCATCTATCATAGATACAATCGATCTTGACGATACTATATTAATCGACCAGAATAAAATGATACGTTTTACATCCCACTTGAAGACTGATTCCATTGAAAACTTGATTATTGAAGAAGCACTGAGATTTCCTAACAAAATCCCTTCTAGCGCCGAAATCAACCCTAAAGGTATTTTTAGCTTTTTTACAATCATTCTGACCCAGATACAGTCTAATCCTTATTTGCTTACTTCCTTTTATTATATAGTAGGAAAAAATGTATTTAATTAAGCTTTATATGGGCATGATAATCCATTATATTTGATTATGATTAATCTATTATATAATTTAGGCCAAGAGAAAAAATCATATTATGTCATATCTGAAAAATCTAACATCAGTGATCATCCCTCCGACTGCAGCAGTCTATTTAATAGTCAGTTTATCGAGAATATGGAATATTACGATAGTGAAAGCACACATTCCGGTTCATTTCAACCTTTCCTTTTTTAACCTTGTTTCGTATTATATAATATCTGTTTGTTGATCAATTGGTAATTTTTATTTCAGAAGTACTCGATAGTAGTCCCGAAACGAAGGCTATCAATATAAGAGAACTATGTCCGCTGACTCTTACAGATATGATGTCAGAAGACTCTTCCTAGGATCTCGTTTAGTTTTAAAAAAAAATTATAGGTTTAGTGAAAAAATATATTTTTACAAAATAATCGGTATTAATAAATTAATTTTAATGTATTTTTAATCAATTTTTATATATAATACATAAAAAAAAACTACAATTTTGTTACAATTTTCTCCTAATAGAATATTTTTTAACTAAATCTACATCAGGGCTGAGATTTATTTTGGCTTCGCGTTTAATCCGAGATGAACTCCTTATAGTACCTGGAGTTTTAAAATTAAATTCGCTACTATTCAAACTCCCCGGACTAGTGCTCCGAACTAACAACGATTTACTCGACGTTGCGTTTTTTGTTTTACGAGAACTTGTGTTTGCCATTAGCAAGAGCTTTTTATTCCTGATCTTCGGCGCCGGTGTCTTTTCTACATTTTCAACGGCAGTATCTTCAGGTATATTTATCTCTGGTGCTACTTCGGCACCGTCCAAATCCAATTTTATAATCGGTTTTATAAATTCTGGCCGGTCTTCGCTGAAATTTACATCCAAATTCTTACTCAAGTTCCTCTTGATCCTGTTGATTTGAATGACCGGTTTTACGGTTTTGTTGCAAGGCGTTTTGAAACTGTTTGGCGGCAGTTTTTCGGGGGTCAACTGGAGCTTTTCTAAATCGTTACTGACCAAATCCAACATCTTCTCGGAGGTCTGTTCCATTTTTGGAAATATTTTCAATTGCAATAGAAATACTCTTTGTTCATAAGCAAACTGCTGCAACAAGAAGTTGTGAGGCGGATATTCTGATAGCAAATTTAAAGCTTTCTCGTTAAACGCCGCGGTTTTAGATAAATCATTTTCAGTCACAAAGTAAAAACCTGCATCTATATAAAATCTAACTTCACTATGTGCGAAATCTCTGTACTGAGCAACGCTTTGCACATTTTCTAATTGAAAATTAAGAAGGTTTTTAAAGTGTAAATTTGAAATGTGTTTAAATCTACAGTTGAGGTAGTGCATCAGTTTCACTCCTCCGTCGTAAAAACTATAAGCAGCGTTTAATTCGGCGGTTTTAAAATACAATTGCGATTTAAGATGAGTGATTCCGAGAATTAATTCGAATATTTTTATACTGGAACACTTTTTGCAATTGCATTTATTTTGGTGGTCTATGAACGACGGCAGCGTGAACGGCGACGTTTCAAAAATCGGCGATCCGCCAAGATCTTTACTGGAGTATTTATTTATAGGGACGTCCAACACCATTTCGAACATCTTTTCTGCTTTAATATTGTCGTTGACAATTTTTCTATTTATTTTTGATTCAGTTTCTATGCATTCCGTTTGTTTAGCAAACATTGAATCAGTTTCTTCCATGATGTATTGTAAAGAGTCCAATTTAACCTTGAATGATGTAAAAATAGATTAAATATATTTTAAATCATATATACAGATGTTTAAACTTACTCGACAATCGTCAAATCTTTCCGTGCCGACATCGACGATAGCTAGCAGTAATAGAATTTCGGCTGTGGGAACGGGGAGCACTAAACGTTGCAACGGCTCCAGTACACTGCGAAGTATGGCTCTCGATCTACGCGGTAGTCCGAGCATGAAGGTAATTTTACTGGCGGATAATCCACAATTGATCCATAATCGCAACGCAGCCAAATACAATCGTCCAGATTTTCCACCTTGAACGACCGATTGACATATTAATACAGATACAATTAATTAATATATTTATAAAAAAATAAAAGTACCGCTTTCTATCACCAAATCGGAACATGCTACATAAGCTTCGACGACGTTTGTGAAGAGACTGAAGCAATCGACGGACTCTTTTAACTTTTCGCTGATGAACATCGATTGTACAAATGTCAATTTCGAATATGAGAATTTTATATCTTCAATGTTACGTTGATTGTTGAAATATTGCGTCAATATTTTATTGTGAACAGTTGCAAAAATTAAAGCACTTTTGTCTTTGCGTTTGCAGTTGAAGTAATAGATCTATAAATATAATTTTATTAATTAGATTTCGGCTTTGAATTTATTATTTGTTTAATGTGTATAAAGCATACTGATAAATTTATGAGATAATCATAAACTGTGTCCATAGTTTGAGCTTCTAGGGACGATTCTTTTCGGAGCAGTTCTTCAGCAAAGATGTTAGCTGTTTCAATGATCGCTGATATGGATTCACTTTCTAAATAGACGTTTTCAATTATAAATCCCGCTATCCTTAATATATTGATTCTGAAACAAATTAAATAAGTAACATAGATATACTAAAAAATATATTATTTGTTAATTTTTTTCTAATAAGTTTATCCTTTTTCTAATAAAATATGTACATTTCTGTCTTTTTTTATGTCCTTACACAAAGATTTTTTATTTGTCACAAAACAAGACGTACCAGTGATGCATCTTAATGTTTTTGATTGAAATAGTTTGTTTCTTATTGATATGAGATTCTCGATAGATAAGCCAGTAAAAAATATTATATAAAAAATATGTACTTATTCTTAGCGAGCGTCGCAAACGAATATGCAACGTCCGCCAATTTTAAGGCTTCAGTATTCATCTGTCGGAGAGAGAGCATTTGAATCGCAATATCCATTACTTCGACACTCTTCTGCACGTAGAATGTATTTACAGAGTTTTCCATCATAAAAGGCTTTATCTTCAGATCTGGATGTTTGATTACTTCACTCCATACATCCACAGCTTTTAACAGAGGCTTTGTGATGATTTCCTCCATCGATAAACTGAGCGACTGTTGAGTCGGCGATACGTCGCAAATGTCGTCAGGATGGACAGTTATATGAGGAGGCTGCGACGAAGCTGCCGCTTCCGTCAACAAACACGGCGGAGGCTCATTCTTGCAATTCTCAAACCACAAACACTCGTAGTGAATATTGAGACAGTTGCCATACAGTAATTTTACAAGTAACATTTCTTCAGATGGTAGTAATGAGAAATCCTGAAAAAATAATTAACCTTGGATAAAATTGAGATACGTATATTAAAGATGTATATGTGTTATACTTACTAATGATTCTATTAACGTAACGGTATATTTTATAAAATTTCTTATTTCTGGTACGTATATTTTGGAGGGATTTGAATTGAATAATGTCGCTGCTTTTGCATATACTAATGGTAGTTCGTTTGTGGATTTTGGATCTTAAATTTAAAGTATGAGTTAAATATGTATTCTTACACTGATAAAACATCTATGAATTAAATTAAATACCTAGAATTTTATATACGGTATTGTTTTTATACATATGTTCGATTTCTTGTAATGCATTATAAATTCCAATGATGGGCCAAGTAGAGAACCACAATTTTGAGTATGTTTCCAGTTCAAATAACAACAACTTGCTTTAAAAATAAAATATAATGTATGTAATTTATATTAGAGAAAATGTATAATATATTAAAAATACCTAAAATTCAATTTATGGAAGTGTCTGCTAAATATTTCTCCATCAGATCCTTCATATTGCTCCCTGCACAACTTCCATATATTATACGATTGGATTCTTTCAGATTTTTCACTGCATTCGCATCTTATATCGCCTTTTGCACACTTATCTTGCGCCCTAGACTTAATCTGAATCACGCATTTCATGAACAGGTCCAGTTCTTCGTAATTAGGATTGATCGAAGCTTTCAAAGCCATGCCTAAGTAGCACATCTTCAAAGCTCCTTCGTAATCCAACAAATCCAACATACAAATCTGCATGTTATAGTACGATCGAGACAGACTATTAAAATCGACTTTATCCGCATCCAACTTCAATATCCTCAGACAATTTTTAATATACGCTTTGAATAAATTAAGAGATTGCTCAGTCCGTCCGACAGAATGAAGCAACACGGTGTCGTTACTGTAATAGTTCTGTACATAATCCCAAAATTTCTGCCAAGCTGGACAATTATTCTTCCTTAGTTTAATAACGTATTCCGTTTGGATATCCACCATCTGGCAAGTTATAGCGTCTAATTTGGTAACGTCTATGTTCATTTTGACACTTTTGTTTAAAATGCTTCTAGAAGATAATGAAAATTGAAGACCGTCATGAACACAGCTCTTATACTCGCAATTGTTGCATACAACACTTTGATTTACATATTTGTGTAAGTATCCCGTTACATGAAATATTAGCTTGGATAGATCGACTTGAAACTCGATTGAAACATTTTTTTTCCATATATCGTCATTCACATTACACCATTTAACTATAAGCATATTTAGGATTTTTCGGAGACTTGACAAAAATTCTCCACGAGCATCGTCATCCTTTAATTTATCATTTTTGTTGAAGTACATAAGTTTAGTGATGAGTTTATGAGAGTCAGTCGGTAAATCTTCTATCTTAGATGTGAATAAATCGGAAGCGGAACAAAATAGGTTTATATAATATAAATAGCTATATTTACTCTTAAAAATTGTCATTGAAAATTTTAAAGCTATGTTAAATGATCTGCTCGATTTATAATTGCAAGCAACGATCGTTTGTGTTAGTAAAGTGAGGCATAACATGACATTTTTATATATTTCAGCAAAATGTGGTTCAAATTCAGTCATATCTATGTTATTTTTTTCACACCTTCTCAATAAAGTAGTAAACAATGTTCCGTAAGCCAATTCAAGATCACTCGGAAGCGTTTCATTGTATATCACAAATAATTTTCTAACGAGCCAAGATAGATACGTTTTACAATAAGAAAAAAAATGTGCATCTTTAGTAAATTGCACAATGTTGCTCATCAAGTCAGTTAAAATATCATTGTTAGACTTATTCTCATGCTTAGATTCGATAAAAATGATCTTTTTAGTGAGCATATCAAAATAGATTTTCATATTTATAGAAACTAAAGGAAATTTCGGATTCGAATACACAACGTTCAAAATCAAATTACTAATATGTAGCTGGACGTCCTAAAAATAATGCAGCATATTAAAAGACATTCGGTATGAAATTATAAACTTTAATTACTAACCTCTTTAACGACGTATTTGTAAAGGTTATACAGAATAATCAGAAAATTTTTATATTCGTCCTCCGTTAAATCTTTAACGTGCTTGCAATATTGCGCGACAGTTGTACACATTGTGTTTAAGTTGACAGTTTTAGTCCAAGAATCATCGTCGAGTAATCTAAGAATTTTAATATACAATCAACATGTGTACATGTCATGAAACAATCAAGAACATACCTGTATACTTTGGTAAGTATATGTATGCACAAATCATTAGTTTTCTTAGTTGACCAATGTGATGTCAGATTACAAAACTCTTTATAACCCGACTCCAAGCTGTCGGGACATTGCAATTGCTTTATTATGGTTGACATCCTGCCGCCTAAAATTTGTTTCTCGATATTTATATACTCATTTTACCGAAAAATAACTAAATTCAAGAGCCTTTTAACCTTTAATTATCACGCAATAGACATAACTTTTAAGCGAAATAGGTTTAATCGAAGGAAGATGAGAATATAGTAATGTCAAACGGAATCAAACGATGGGCGCTCGCGCTCACTCCCAACGGTCGATTTTAACGAATTGGCCATAACAGCACAATTACGTACCATAAACATATTAAATTATAAATACATATCTTAAAAAAAGAAAAATATTTCAATGTGCATCTATTAGTCGAAATAATATTAATATTTTTAATAAAAATGCTTTTATTATTTTAGCTTTGGATTCGTAAAATATAAAATATTTATTAAAAAATTGAGCATATGGATTAATTATCTCTTTCCTTCGTGCCAAGTAAAATATATTTGGTATATGTTAAATATATCAGCGCCACGCTTAAAAACCAATTTGTTTTGAACATATTCTTTGCTTTTTGGCTTTATCGTCTGCGAATGTGGCCAGCAACTTTTGCTAGATAAATACGTTTTAAAACTTAGTATTTTTTATCGCTGTACGCTTAATTATTCTTCAAACATCGGTTTATAAATCGCAATTAACCGTTTATTAGTGTCATTAATAACACTGAATAACATACGACAATTTGTTTTGAGAATATGTACGCGCACGACGATAAAAAACTAAGTTACAAATTTTAAAACGTATTTATGTAACAAAACATTGCTGGCCACTTTCGCAGACTTTAGGGCTTAAAGCAGAATAAACGTTTACAACCATTGGTTTCTGAGCGTAGCGCCGATATTCTTAACAAGTACCGACATTTTTAAAAAACAGTTTAAAACTTGACCGCCGTGCTGCGCTGAAAGACCGGCAATCACAAAGCTGCTATAAGGAGGTTCACCGAGCTTTCTTTATTATGCAGTGAACAATGAGAATGCAGTATCTGTTTTATATGCTGTGGCAGTAAAAACACTTTGTTTAGATGGCCTTTTAATTTTTACTGTCCTTCTTTGATATTTTAAAATCTGGTCACCTTAGTTTAAATAATATTTTAAAGTGACAGCCTCTGGATATATCTGTAAAGGTAGGTATATTTTTATTGCGTTAATTTTTAATTTAAACAATTTTATTTCTATCATTAGAAACAACTCCTAACACAGGGAAACTTTTTACAGAATGGATAAAAACAAATTGTACCAGTCATTGTTTCAATAATTTTGCAGTCTTATCCAGAGAAAATAGAAGATGCGTTACAAAGAGAGGCGAATGAAACTTGTAATCGAAGAAAAATAAGTGTCAGCATTAAAACTAAGAGACATACTTTTGAATTTTGAGGAAAATGTAGCATCAAAGGACAATATTCTTTCTCTCTTCTCCTAAAAAAAATCAGAAGAACTTGAAGCAACAATGAATATGGTCAAGACAAGGCAATAACATACGAGCAGCGACCATATTTTACACCTATAGAGAAAGTTAATTCGAGCAATAAACAAAAGACAATATCCAAGATGAACTTAATACAAAAATTACAATCGTGAACGGTGACTTAGTTGGTGTATACACTAGAAAAAATGTGAGCAGCTTAGCAAAATCCAAGAGAAACAGCTTAAAAAAATATTTGTGCAGAAAGTATTAGATCAAAAATGTTAGAAAAATGCAAGAGCTAAAGAGAAGAAAAAAATATATGACATTTTATTTGTTTTATACATTATATATTTAGGGGCTGTTGGTGACGGGTGGCAATGAGACACAGATTGAGCCGCTGCAGTAATATTTATTGAACGGTTAACGGTGTATACATGGTTAGAATGGGGCGGACGCGCGACGGCACGCGTCCGAACCCTTACAACCTTGTCGGTAGAGAGAGAAAACACGCCACGCAATGCCACTCTAGCGCTGACCAGTTTTGGCCATAACACATCTAAATTCGGCTCCCATATATACATTAAACATTAAAAAATGCAATTTGTAATTCACTAAGCTCAAATGTGATTTATTTACAAAATATATTTGTTAATATTGAGTACATCTATTATTAATACATATATAGAACTTGTGGAAGAAATTATTCGGCAACATCGTTTACACACAAATACATATCGTATACTACCTACGACATTGTTGTTTTTGTAAATCAAAATAATTTTGGTTTGGTAGGGCTCCATGAGGGGCGAGGGCGCGGCCTCAAGTGACACGCGGCGTGCTTCGCTCCAAGCTGCGTGGAATACATGTACACTCGGGCGACTAGTAGGGCTCCAGGGGGCGCGAGAAGAACGGGCATGTCCGGAGCACCTTTTGGGGCCCTGTGGTGCGTCGGTTCAGCTACACAGGGCGCGCGCGCTTCGGGTTCCGGACATGCGGTAGGAGCTCGGAGTCGCGGGGGCGTAGCCCTACAAATGCGCGACGGGTCACACGTGGTTCAGTCGAGCTTGGTTTACGGTGGCACTTTGGTGGCTTCTCGCTGGAGAAGCGTGGCGACGGCGGCGGCTGTCAACGGCGACGGGGGGCACCTGGTCGGGGGCGCAGACCCATCGTCTTGGTTGTCCGCCAGCTCGAGTCCGGATCCAGGGAAACTCCGGTGGGGTGGTAGCAAGCGGCTCGGCTCTTTTGTACTGCAGCGGCGTCTGTGTCGGCCATTATGAATATCTGACTCCAATGTGCTCGGGTATCACATCGGATCACCAATTTCCAATAAGATGGCTTTCCTAGCAAGGTAAAGGTTGTAGACGAGCAAAAATATGCGCCAATTTTTCATCACGGTTAAAAGGCAATGATAAGCATTTGGAGCTGGATTTACCGCCAACATCAAAGCACGTCGACTTTGGAATAGTTAAAATAAAACACTTATTTATTCATGCGTCCCATTTTTTAAAACTATAAATCAATTAAAGCCTCTAAAGCTGAAAATTTTGCTCGAGTATCTTATATATAATTATCTTTATTTTTATATACTGTAGTGATTTTAGTGATTTACTGAATAAAACTGAGTTTTGCGTGAAAAAAATATATTTTCTGTTTTATACCAGTATACAGCAAAAATTCTTGCTCATTTTTTTTTTACTAATTTATCAAAAAATAACTAAATATAAATCTGTTAATCGATGGTTTATATATGGCAACTCTGATTAGTTATGATTTCCATGGCAACCAATAAATCACCATAAGTGAACTGTTTTTCCTTTCGCCTTCTTTAGTCTTTTTTAATAAGACAAATATGTTATCATCCCGAAATCAAATTATTGCATATGAAAAGCAATCGAAGTTCATTCAAGACAGAATAACATCGGTGGAAAAATATTTTGCTGAATTATGCAGCGTATTTGCTTTATATGCTAGAAAAGTTGCAAGGTATTATATTTCTTAAAATATGTTGATATAATAGTATTATTTATAAACAAATATTATTTTTAGATTGAGAGATGCCGGTGACGAAGTCTCTAGAAACTTAAAAATATACTCCGACAATGAAAACGTTAACAAATCATTGAGTGTATCTTTGGCAGACGTCTCTACGACTTTATATGCGATCGAGGAATACAGAAACGCTCGAGCGCACCGATTAGAAGTCAAAGTAAATATTTTAAACCTTTAAAATTGTGTTTCACTTCTGCTTGTGTATATTATAAAATGTTTTGTGAAGATTGTAGGCGAATTATCACAATACGAAGGCATCTGCAAACACTTTCGAAGTGAAATAAAACACATATTATCTCTCAGAGATAGTGAAATGGCACGCAAGAAAACTTTGGATCGGGTCAAAGAGAGGAATCCATCTAATCGTCAGCAAATAGTAAATAGTTTTTGGTACAAATTATCGATTACGTCTATATTTTATAATAATTTATAGATTCATGCCGAAGCTGAGTTGATGAAAGCTTCCACGGATATGAGTCGAACTGCTAAGGAACTAGAAGAACAGACGGACAGCTTTGAAAAGCAAAAGCTACAGAATATTAAAGCTATCTTAAAAACTTTTGTCGAGATTGAAATGTCTTTTCATGCAAAAGCTTTAGAATTGTATACAGTGGCTTATCAACAGATTAACAATATAGATTGTGAATCTGATTTATACGTAAGTATAATTTAATTAAATATTTATTTATTATTTAAAGCTATTAATTATATTTAAAAATATATTGTATTATAAAATCATATAAAATGATTTTCTTATAAAAGGTCTTTCAAGAAAAAAAAGGAAGTTTTGACATGGTAAATTTGTGTATAATTATATTAATGTTAAATTGGTACATTTTTATACTGCACCCATATTAGCTATTTCCTCAATCCACCATTGGTTGAAAACGATACAATTAGTTGAATAAATGAAGTATTATTCCAATCACAGTGCGGTTTAAAAATATTGTACCGATAAATTAAACAAAATTCTAATTAAATAATGCATTAAGAATAACAATTTTGTCAAAGGATTATCGAGCTCAGATGCAAACGATAGATGTACAGTCTACTTCTCAAAGATCAACTGGATTTGGATCCATGGCATCGTTACTAGGACAAGAAAAACCGTTAAAAACCTCTACGGTGAGCAATTATGTTTTATAAAATTAAAATTTTAAATAATATTTTTTTATATTGATCTTTAGCCAAACGAGAGTGAAACATCATCAAATACAAGCGAAGAATCATCACAAGAGTGATTATACATTTGAAGCACATTAGTATTGAAGGCACAATTTTGTGCCAGTACGCCATAAATGGCATATTATTGAGAATATTTTTGTAAAAAATTTTCATTTTTTATTTTGTACGTTAACCTTTGAGTTAAATTTAATTATACCATAAGTTATCGGTATTATTTTTGAGCTTAAAAATATAATTTCTACCTAATATTTTAGGAATTAGCAATATCAGTCCAGATGTTAAGCATTTGAAAAAATGCCCGAAACAAATGCAATGCTTCATACACAAGCCTTTATTTATTGGTTATAAACGACTTTCAATTCTCACAGCACTAATGATATTTTTTTCTACAGTATGTACAATAAAAATAAAATAAAAACCTATAAAAGTATATTTTAACTCCGAGCATGGTTTAAAGTTTTTTCTTATCTGTCCATTGCGTGATACTTTTCAAAGTAATCTCCTATATAGTAGCGGATTCGCGGCCCTAGCATTTAAAAAAAATATTTTTTTGATGAATTATTATTGTTTTTTTATAGCATTGATACGACACAATAAGTTTGCATGAAAGCGTTCATAATTTTACTAAATGCATCACATTTTTGTAGCCTTGAGCTTGGTTTGATTTATTGTTTCCTCTAATTATTGCAGACGATTATCAAAGTCAATAGAATGTTTATGCATACGTATTTCTGAGAATGCATGCAAATACTTTATTCGGTGACGAAATATTTTTAGTCTACAAAAGCGATAGTTGAAAATCGTTGATTTAAATTAGTCTAAATCAGACATTCGTTGCGAAAGTTACGTGCTGATTTTTTGCAATATTGTGTATTTTCTATCATAATATTTGTGTAAATTTAAACATTAATCAAAGGGTACAATTTAACAACGCTTTTCTTAAGACATAAAAAGTTTTAAAATACTATGTGATTCCAATAACTTAATGAAAGTGTTGCAAGGTTGTCTAAAAGTAGATGAAATTAATATATTCAGTAAGTCTTTAAATATTTTAAAATTACTATATATATCACTTGGTGGATACGTGTAATCATTGTATAATTTCCAATAATTTAAGCCATCAAGCAAACATAACTTAATCAACTCTTTGAATGCGTTTTTTTTCAAAAATAAATATCGAACAATGTGTGGAAGACAACAAAGATCTAAAAGAAAGAAAAGATATCAATTGGCAGAATGTGAACAAATTGAAGATATTCAAAAGCAATCAATAGAGGAGATAGAAGGCAACAATGAAATACGATTGGATTTTTCTTGAGATATCGCTTTATGGCCAGTGGTTGTATCTGATAAAATGGTAGAGTATTTTTTAATTAATAAACCGTGCAATATTGTAAATATAAAGTCACTAAAAGTAAAATATAAGGACAGAAATATTTCAATGAATAATTTTTAAGTTTAAACAGTCCTAAAAAATTTAGCGAATGTTTAAACTAATTTTGGAAACTAGTAAATATTTTTGCATAGTAATACTAATTTTATGACGGGGTATAACGAGTGGAAAAATTCAAATCACATGTTAAAGGAACATGAGCATTCAAAGATCATTTAAAAAAAATATGATCAATAGCTGGGCGCGTTGATTATAAATTAATCTAACTTAATAAGAATCGCAGCCAAGGTAAAATGATTATATAGTTAGGTTTTGGTATTTCGGAGACATGACAATGGTGTGGACTCTAATAGAAAATTATAGTTAGCTCTATTTGATGAAATCATTAAAAATATATAATATCGGATCTGGGAATGTGAATTATTTATTTCACTTATTTTATGTTGGTTCTTAAGATTTTTTTATAATTGAAAGTCAAAAATATTTAGAAAAACAAATCATAAAAATATTGAATCATTTTTCTTTAGATTTAAATTATTGTCGCGGTCAAACTTATGACAATGCATATGACCGGTAAATATAATGGTTTGCAATCGAGAACTAAAAGCTTAAATGAAGCTGCAATTTTTATTACGTGTTCGATTTATACCCTTAATTTAGTTGGAATTGTATTGCGGAGGTTTGTTTAGAAATAGTATTTTATTTCGATTTTGTTCAAAACATTTGTTTTTTTTCTTCATCCATATATCGGTCGAATCTATTGATTAATAGTTCTAGCAATTGGGAACACAAACATATAAAAGGACAATCAAATTCGTTTTTAAAATCAGTAGACATAAATGAAAAACCAGTAGCGAAAATTCTCGTGGTATTGTTAATACAAAGTTGTTTATTACGTTTCTGACAAAAAGGAACTTTACCATATTTTATGCATGATATATAATACAATATAAAAATATCTGTTCTAATTAAAAAATATTTCATGTGTAATGGGGTGGTGGTTTGGAACTGATTCTGAATACAGTAGACTAAATTAGGGACGTGTAGTGAGGGGTCTAGAAAATACTCATACATTTTTTTGCAATACGTACGTATGAGTCAGGCGTATGTTGAGATATCCTCTCTTTTGCTCGCTCACACATAAAGTAACGGGAATTCAAATAGCACGTCTCCAATTTTCCATGTTACTGGGCAGTCTACTGTATTTGTGTATATATATATATATATATATATATATATATATATATATATATATATATATATATAAGGGCCCCTAATGAAGTCAATCTGCCACTGCTTACATATAAGCATTTGTGTATGTAGTATATGATATCCTGCTTTTATAAATTAAAATTGCTTCTATAAAAACAATCTATCGATTTAGAATGTATTAAATTAATTGTTCTCTTTAAAGAAGAATAAAAAGTCGAAGTTATAAATTAAACTGTTTATTTATATCCTAAACGCATAATTTTTTGGTTACGTGCATAATATCTTAGTCTTAATTAGATACCATATCAAAGTAATATTGTGTATATTGATATTAAAAAGTGTGATTTACTCATCACAAATAAATTATCTGAAGTTATCTAAACGTCCATAATACGATCGACGTCGTCGGGAATGAATTTTTGAGAATAAGTATTCGAATATCGATAAGTTTGTTATGATTATTATTTTTCCGAGCCGTCGACACCCGCTTGAGTCATGAGATCGGCGATGTTCTTTTCTAAGTCGTCGATTCGCGTGCCCATTCCGTCGATTCTGGTCAAAATTTCGTCGGACATGGTCTGGAACTTGTCCTGCATGTTTTGCAGCAGCGTTTGCACCTGAAATATGATATTGAAAATTTAAAAAAATAGTTGTAGGTTTAGGAGTGCGTAATAATATCGAAAAATGATGTGCGATTTATACTGTAAACTAACAATAGCGAAAGTATCGATAATCGTAAAATAATAACGGGTTAGTACGTGAACGTGAGGTTCGGTGCTAAACAAACTACTGAAGCGTTCGAAAATCTAAGGTTAGGTTTAAACTAACGTAGTGAGTGAGTTGTTGCATGTTCTTGGGGTCGTTGCTTACGGCGTAGCCCTTGTCGGGGTCCGGTTCGGGGCCGAGCCCCACGGGGACGGCGCCCCCGGACGCTCCAACACTCCCGCCGACGGACTCTGACATTTCTGACGATCGAAGCGACTCAAACGGTGGCCATTGCCATAGCGACCGCTCGCGTCGCCATGACACTTCTCCCCTGTTATATATAAAATAATTAATCAATATTCCAAATTGCATATAATTAATACGTTTCTAAAATTTAAAATATATTAAATATTTTAATTTTACGATCATAAAAAAATTAATTTTACTAAATAAAATTACTTGCAAATTAGGAGTTAAAATACAAAGTAAATATACATATATAAAATGCTTGATCAATATCAGCGTATCACCATAGTACGAGCCGGCACGGTCTTAAAATGTTGTAAATCAATACCACTGACGATTTATTATGTCCAATTTAATCTGTTGAATGTTAGTGCATTCTATAAAGTAAGCTTATTTGTTTATTTCTATTTTTGTAACGTAAAATAAACATATTATAATTTAATCGAAAATTTCGAAAAAGGCTAATCTCATTTTTTTTTCAAATTAGACTTTTTAGAGAAATTTTGAGGAGTGAAAAAATGTATGTAATACAGTAAAGTATTGCAGATACATTATTACACATTATTCTTAAAATAACACTTTAAAAACACATGCAATCTAAAGTAAAATTAAACATCATCATTCTTTTTTTGTTAAAAAAATTTCAGCCGTGAAAAAATTCCTCTCATTTTGTGTTAATGTTGGTTTAATCGACGACAAGACTGCAAATAGGCACTGTAAATTATTTGTTCTCTTGCCCGTTGATTAAAATATGTTGAATTATTTCTCCATCAATCCGCAAGATGTTAATTTTCTTACTTTAAGGCTGAAAGAAATTTTCAATTTCTTCAATGGATTCTAATAATTTAATAACATCGCGAGGGATTTTAGAATTCGTCGAGTCATTAAGTAATCTGCGAATAATTTCTTTCCCCATTTTATATATTTCTGCTTTTGAAGAATAACTAAATTTATTCTTTTTTTGACGGTGAAAAATTCTGAATTTCGAAAATATTTAATTAATTATATCAGTGTCTGGTTTCTTCGATTATATAATTTCTCTTCAATTGCCCGTTAAAATTTCAAATTTAGCTCAGAAGTGATATTTTCCAATCGCTTTAACAAACATTTTGGTTGTCAATAATAATCATGAGACAATTGTCAATAACAGCTGTTTCTAATTTATAAAAACAATATAAAAAAAATTTTGGGTTATCGAAAAATAAATAAAAAGAAAAAAATAAATTAAATCATTTTGCATTCTGCCGATTCCCAAGCGTAATTTCTTTTTGTTGGAGCGAGTTCTTAGATCACCAAAGCAAAGATAAATCCACCGGCCGGTTAGAGTAATAGAAAATCGCAAAAAATACTTTCGATTTTCCGTATGTATATTTTCAAACATCTGGCACGAACACCTTCAGAAGACTTCTTATTTGAGTGTCTTATTTTATTACTTAAGCAAAAACAAGGCGTGTTTGAGTGTTAAAAAATTGTAAACAATTATTTGTCATTCCAAGACCCTTATTAAAGTATGGTCATTGGGCATGAACCCGACTTTACTTATGTAGCGTTATAAAAAGGGCAGTAGTTGTAAACCTTTTAAAAATATTTATATAAAATATAAAATTTTTAAAAAAATTCTCGAGAAATGAGAATTCTCGATTTGACGTTTTTCTCGAGAAATTCTTGATTTTTTTTTATATAAACCGATATCCATGAGCTGAACAATCTCTTATCTGGTTTTTAAAGTGAAAAATATGATGCTTTGAAATAAATTAAAAAAGTGTGTCATTTCATCTTTTTCCAGGGGAGTTAGAGTTGCCCAGCCAGTTATTGCTTTTTTAGTATTAAAATTTCATTAAAATTCATAGTATTTCATTTAATGATATTATTTTTTTCGACAAATTCAAGGGGCGTCCTTATTTAGAATCCACGTCAAAAGCAATAAAATCGTGCCGTCACCGTCGCCGTGGAAACGCTCGGTTATCTAGCATTCATATTAAGACTTTTACAATAAGTGAGAATCGAATGAAGCTTATCCAAAGCAAATTTTGACCAATAGGAGAGCGCATAAAATAATTATTTCTTCTCAGAAGTCAAAAATCCACGTCAAAAGCAATAAAATCGTGCCGTCGCCGTCCCATTGCAACGCCGCCGACACGATTATATTGCTTTTGACGTGGATTAAATAGGGACTTCTGAGAAATGATAATTGTTTTTGCGCCCTCCTGTTGACCAAAATTCGGTTAGAATATATAATACTTTGGCCGATACTTTCATTTCAAAAGTCCATAGTAATATCGGTAAAGATAGCTACCATATTATTAAAACATAGTATAATATCGAAGTGCAAATAAGCTATAGAGAAGCGTTTGTTTGTACTTCTTCTTCCGCTTATTTTCTCCTGAGAGATGAGTTGGCTTAGATTGTATTTTTGACTTTACCTAATAAAAGTTCTAAATCTCTAATTAGTTTTAGAGATTTTATTATGTAAAGTTAGGTTTGGTTAATTCGTGTAGGTTAGGTTTGGGTCTGAACAATAAATGGACGTTTCGAAACTGTCAAATTTAGACAAACAAAGGGAGCATATGATTTCATTAGCGCCAATCAGTTAATTTATGTTTTCGTTTGTAGTAATATAACTTTACTGTAATATTTATACATCGTATATATTACTACGTATGGAAAATTAAAAATCAATTAATTTTATTAGCACCTGCCAGATTAATTATATATTAACTGGTGAAAATGTATTCCGCTATAATTTCGCTGGAATGACATATTTAAAAAAATATTTTCGGGATAGATTCGACTGCTTTTTACATTTTCATTGAGGGATAACCCGAAAATTTTTGGTTTAGTATCAGGAACGGCATTTCAGCTTTTCATGGGGAAGGGAGGGGGGCAAAATTTGGACAGTCAGTGGTCATATTTTTAATTTTCGATTTCATTACGATTTATAGTATTGCATTAAACGACGCATTTTTCTGACAAAATATGAGGGGAGAGGCGAGCAAGCTCCTTCCCAAAAAGATGTCCCTGACCGAAGGAAGCATTTTTGGTTAAAAAATTCCCATATAAACTTCTGCCGGGCAAGGAAAGCAATGTAACCCTTTTTGATCGACCGTCTTTACTTTATGACCTTTTATAAAGACAGGGAATCCGTATTTGTGCGAATACTCTGAAACACTTTTATTTGGGAAATATTGACATGTGTTTTTTTTTTTAATTTAAAAAAATAATAACATCGTAGTGAAGGAATGAGGTTTAACTAATTGACATTTGTTCCCTATTAATGAGTTTAAGGTTATGTGAGTATTTGTTTATTTTCCTATTTTTTCTTTGTTTTGTTTAATGTTTAAAATTCATATACCTTACATATTATAAATTACGCATATAAATGGGCTGCTTCAGAGTGATATCGTTTTAAAAATTAAAGATTAAAAGCAAATAATTTTTGCATATGGCAAGAGGTAATAATTCATTATTGAACTCTACTAAAAATGTATATGTTACTCGCGTGTTGCAAAAGTAAATCTGGTCTTGAGTGCAGCGTTTTTACATAATTTAAACTGGATTATGTATAATAAATTTTATTAATGTTAAGTGAAATTGCACGTATACTACGATTGTAGTAAAGCAAGTTGCAGGGCCGGCGTAAGGTTTTTACAATCTCGTCGAACTGGAGCAACATGCTTACACGCCACTTGCTAACACCTATATAAATAGCAATCGATTTTGCATAAATTTGTTGTAGGGAAATTTGCGAAATGAAACGGATGTATAAATAGTGATTTTATCTTTAAACTTAACACAGAAACAATAATTGAGGAATTCTCAGTTTGACACAGTAGGCACGTTGTCAGATAATGGTATTATGTAGAGCAGTATAATCAGCTCGATGTGATAGTTTCCTTGTGTAACTTTTCACTATTTTCCTCGGTAGCTAAAAAACGGTCACAATACCAGTTAAGCACCAAATGGCGCGGTGAATGTGAGTAAACCAAAGTGTTCAACGTTCAAAGTGGTCTATAATATAATCGACTATGAAGTAATTTGATACGGAAACCTTGGGCGTTGTTACCGACTGTTCTGCAGTTTAACGTCTCTCAAACATTTATAAATAACACAGTTGATATTTATTATAAATAATTGTGAACATCCATAGTATTTTGTAGATATATAGTCTTGGTCATAATAATGGAGCACCTTTTAAAATGATATGTTACTCTTTATAAGTGCATATATTGCCCAAAATACTTTAGTATGTAGTTTTAACCGTAATTCTAAGAACTATACAAAGGAAACTATCATTATTAATTGCTCACATGAGTTTTAAAAAGGGATTTCAGGTGTAATTGTTTAGTCTCGCTTAGGCTTTTAGAAATGAATAAGACTCGAAGGTTAGAGTGGGTCTGAAATCACCGAGATTGCGCTATGAAGATGTGGCGAAAGTCATTTGGTCGGATGAATCCAGCTTTAAGTTAAATTTTAGGAATAGTATTTTTAAAATAGTCATACTTTCTTTACATTTTTTTAGGTTTTTGTGACTTTTGGTGTAGCACACGTGGGTCGAAGAGTCGGAAAAGAATATCCAGCTGATTGCGTAGTACCCAAAGTCAAATATTGTAACGGAAGCGTTATGGTCTGTGTTGTATGGCAACAGCAGGTGTAGGAAACTTGTGTACTTGCGAGGGTGATATGAATAGTGACATTTATATTTCAATGTTGGAATCACATAATAGATTCTTACTAAAAAATATTTATTTTTCTATTTATATTTTCATGATTTTTAAGATATAACACATTTTTGGGGTGCCCCATTATTATGACCAAGCTGTATGTACTAATGCCATACTATGTCAAACGCGTTTTCGAAATATAATAAGAGCATTCCCATGTTTCATTCTCGAATGAAATAATTATTTTTTGAATTTTATTCTCGAATGTTAGTATTTTTTATTTATCTTTATTTTTTTAAACCTTGTATAGCTAAGTTAAAGATAAAACTGGCGTTTGGATTTGTCGTACTTTTGTAATATAGGATATATCAACACATTTCATTGATCCATAGATCATATAAGTATAATTAATCACAAAAATTCCCGATTGCTGCACAACCCCCAATTAAAACATTTTGAGGAGCGCTCTCTTGGAACCGATTGCGTCTCGTCGTTTACCCGGGGGCGTGCTCGACCCACATGTTGGGAGCTGCTGCAACGTGTAACGTGTGTTTCACGCTTTGCCAACCGGCGGCGGTGTCGACACAGTTTATAGTGTTTATACGGTATTTTGTGAAATGGTTCGCCTTTTCCGAACTGGGCACACTTGCTATCTATTTTTTTCTAAAAATAAATTTCTAGAACAGAATAAAAATCTGAAAAGAGGCACCGCCTAACCTTGGCGTCCGTTTTCTCACGGATAGAGTGGCTGTACAGAACTGCAAACCCGGTGACCCAACGTAAAATTATAGTAATCTTATCGGATCATGTGCATTATACGAAGCCCGATTAGTCTGCCATTTAACGCTTCTCAAATATCTCGGCGTGCTTTGAAATGCCTAGAAGATCGATAGTTTCTTTATAAGAGTAATTAAATTATTAATTTATAGTAGATCTTTATATAACATCCTGTATTTATAAAACACAACATTATTATGCTCATGCAAAATAATTATTTTGGTGAATTTTAAACAGTGTTTTTACATAATTATTTTTAACATCAGTTTTGACGCTTTAAGGAAGAAACTCTGAAAAAAAGTATATTTATAAAGTATAAACACATTTACCTAATAATATGTTTCTTATGGTTTTCGATAGTTATACTACTTATATTCAAGACCATCACCTATTTATTTTAATGTCTGGATAATTTGCTACTTATATTTTATCATAGACATTAATTTTAACCTTTGATCCTTTTTCACATTGAATCACGCGTATTTGTCCGTTTTGGCGTGTAATAAAACATTTTTGCCGTAAATACCAACAATAATGCTTACACACAGGTCGTTTCGTTTCTAATCGGCTCGATTTAGTTTCGCAATCGTAGCTCTTTCGCAATCGCACCAACTTATGTACGTTCAAAATAATTACTTCTATCTTAAACCCAACTGCCAAGACTATTGAACAATTAAATCCATCCTCAACTAAGCGATTTAACCCCAAGTTAAAGCTAACCTCTATACTCTCACGAATATTATTAAACAACACTTAAAGGACAATTATATTTGATTATTAACCAGTCATATCACAATCTAATCGTTATATTGCTGAACGATAAAAAGTATATAGGTATAGTTTACAATGCCAATACAGCTTTTATTTTTTTTTCTGTCCGCTCTAGGGCTGTCAGCTTTTCAATCGTTGACTGTCGATATCTTAAGAGATCATTATAGTTTTTTTATCCACTTTAACCGCGGCGTTTATGGAAGCGCAAGCAACTCGGTCGAGTGACTCAGCTGGAACCTGTCACTATGATAATTGCAAGAATGTCATAATCCACACTTGGGAAATCGTATCAAATAATTATAACGACAATAAAATATACTTTCAAATTAGAAAGAAATGTGTATATCATTCCCAGATTGGCCGGAGATAATAATGTTTATTTTTAAGCTGATCACTGAATTGCATATCTAGATCTCGGCTTGACTTAAATTCTATATCTAGATAGAATATAAATAAATTTGATTTAATATAATCAGCTGGTCAGTCGTGTACAATTATTATTAGGGAATAATTAATTAAATAATAAAAACGTATTTCGAATAATGTAAGTAATTTCTAATGAGAAACATACATATCCGCGTGTATCGTATTAAATTAGTTGACACGAAAATATACATGTATTAATCAGGCGTGTACTGTGAGATACATACGTGAGTTAAGTGACGAGAGTGAGTGAGAGATAAAGGCGTGCGTTACATGCGTTCCGCATGCCCTTATCTTTCACTCACTCTCGTCACGTAACACGCGAGCGAGCGAAAGGGAATGAATTTCACCGTACGCACTTGGTATTAATGCTTTTTATAATACATATATTTATGTTCTGTTCTGTTGCTATATTTTTTATTAATTCTGTATAAATAATATGATAGTTTAGTGACTGTCTTACTTTCTTTTTTAGTCCGAAATATGAGCTAGGTCTTATTATCGGGGGAGGGCTTACTTTTCACGTACAATAAGTAAATTTATATATTTTCGGTTAATAATAGGAATTTTACATTTATTTCAAATTTATTCGAATACAGTCATCTCATCTTCTTCTGGAACATCGTCATAACTAATCAAATTCTGAATTCCGTCTTGAATTTCAATCAAGTCCATTTTCTGTTGAATCATTGGTCCGAATCTCTCACGTCCTGCCATATAGCTATCCTTAAATGAGTATTTCTTGTCTAAGTAGCCTGTTCGAAGTGCATTGGAAACACAACAGTCTGTTATTTTATCCCATGAATTCTTTACCCATTTCACAACTTCTTGTAGACCAGGCAGTGGCGTAGCTATGGTGGGGCGGAGGGGGCGGGCCGCCCCGGGCGGCACTTGCTTGGGGGCGGCATATTCGCGATGGGATCGTCTAGTGTGGTTCTTAACCCTGAATGCACTAAAACATATATAAATCCACGAATAACAAGATCTTAATAATAACCAATTTATTATTTTAAGAAATGCTGATTTTATGACCCTGCAAAAAATATATGGGGGGGGGGCGGCAATTATAAGGATCGGCCTGGGCGGCACATACCCTAGCTACGCCACTGAGACCAGGTTTCACAAAATTCCTACTTTCTTGTCTCGAATCGTGTGAAGTTTATGAGTCCTTAATTTATTTTTCTTCGTATCAACACTGAAGTTTATCCGTTTCTCACTCATGTTTATAATTAAAAAAAAGTAAAAAAATTGTTTTTTTTTAAATGTTGGAAATAGCGAATTGTGCGAAAGTCGTACGTTCGAAAGTCGAGGGACTCCTGTAAATAGTGTGGCACTAGCAATAATCGCCACTTGTTGACGTTCACCTTATTTTAACTAGGGCTTATTTTTGGAGGATGTCTTATTTTCGGAAAAAGACGGTATATAATTTACTCTCTGCATCTCGTTGCTCTACCGTGCACACTTTGGTTGATTACCATTGTATTCTTTGCTTTCTGGTTACTATATTTATTGAATAATTATAATACGCAAAACACAATGTGGTTAATTATTATTGCTATGAATTTAAAAATGCCTATTAATTGTGAAACATAGTATTTGCTTATTATATTTCTTAGATTTTATTTTATATGTAATGGGTTTAGATTATATAAGGGAGTAAAGCGCAAATTGAGTATTGCTTACATTTATAATGTAGGATTGCTTAATTCATTTAGCAAACAAAAAATATATACATTGATTATTATGCGAACTGGGGTACGGCTGGACCCCAGATATGTAGCAAATTTTTTTATGAATAGTTATTTTTGACTTGGATATTTTATCGTCTATTTGGATTTATTTAGGTTTAAATATAAAGTAGCCATATTTTAATCATAATAAACATTTTTGTTATATTATTTTTGACGCCCTCACGCAACAATGCATACATCTCCACTTGTTCAGTTAAAATCTAAAATCAGTTTTTCCTTTTTTCATTTTAATTTAAAAATATTTTAGATTTTTCATATTGTAGAACGGGCAAGAAAACTTTCCAAAAGTGATGAAGACGTATCATTGTATAATTATTTTAAATAATTAAGTAGAAGTTGACATCACAATTTATGACCTTTATTATAAATATAAATTACTTTTGTTAGTTTTTAAAGATCAGTAAAGATGACGTCTTTTCGAGCAGAGAATATAAATCAAAATTTTAACCATTCAGTTATCTACCCATATAATTAAAGAAAAATATTTTTTAAATATTGACTTCAAAGGTTTCAGAATCCTTGATGGTACACAAACCCTCAATTTATATTCGGTATAGCTCTAGGGGTCATATGTTTGACATCTATATTATTCAGTTTAGTATATAAAGCTGGTTACTAAACATACTGGCATCTTAAATCATCGGTTCTATTTTGACGCGTGTAACACAATAACAGATCAATACATTCTACCGCTTAGTCAGAAGGCCAGCAATAAAGCTTCCAAAAATTTACACATCTTTCCATCTGACCTTTGGATTTTTAGTGTTATTGCCTTATTTAACGCGAACCGTATATGATCCACGCCTATCATTCTGAAATAGATCACGACGGAGCCTCACAATCGTAGCAATGGCAACGCCTACTCGGTATATCAATATGGCCCGAATGCGGCCTACATTGTCAGCTTTTGCGGCCCGATAATAATGTATTCATTCGTGAGCCCTGCTAGCTCAGTTCCGCTACTATAAATTGTGTCGATGATTTTTGCTCTCAGTGTTGATTTATTTCAATAACAAAGCATGTTTAAGCATTTCGTAAAAATACTAAATCAATTTATTGTTTATAACTGAGAATCATGGTGCGTGCGCACTGTAGCTGACGCGACGCCGTGATCTAAAATAGATAGGAACAGTTGCGTAATATTAACTAAATCTAAATATTACAATTTATTTTTTTAATTAAGGTTATTCTCGACCAACGATCAATGAACTTTTCTAAATATAAATATAAATTGCTTCTGTGCTTTGAATTAATATGTATTTTTTAAGTGTAACGAATCATTAAAAATCTATTGTGCTAATTGCAAGGTCGTTTCGTGATTGTTTTTAATAATCGCCCATAGTAAAGTTAATATACAAATAATTGTATGTAGCAAATCGAACGTCGAGGACGTTGAACGCTTGTAAAGGCTCTGTGAGCATTTCATTATTATGTGTATTATGTTAGCTCAGAAATCATAATATTATATAATGACTTACATAAGCCATTAAATATTTATTTGTAATACATTAAATCAGGAGTGGCAGTTTGTAATATAGTGAGGTCATTTAATTTGCTATTAGACAATATTTTAAGATATCATCACACGTTAAAGACACCATAAACAGTTATATTGAAATGTCTCAGTAAAACCAATTTTTTAAAAACCGTTTACGGCGAATTCTAGGGCAATGCAACTTTTTTTCATAATAATGTTATGTGGGTGAATGTTTTAATATTTATAGATATATTACCAGAGTATTATAATAAGTATTTATTGAGAAATAAAAATGTACATATATTTGATACTGTAAATAGAGAAAAATTGATGATAGTTAGCTATAAAAAAACGAGTACGGCCAGGGGAATAATGTAGCGGGTTCACTCAATAGAATAAAGAAATATTAAGAAATAAATATTTATTTATGTAAATATGTACAATTAAATGCAAAAATAATTGTTGCAGTGTAGTTTTTGATATAACATGCAGGGCATGTGTGTGGCTCATAAGAGTGGCTTAGTCCTAGAGTCTCCAATTCGAGTAGTCGAGTACTCGATACTCGAGTATTTTTGTCTATTTTTCAAGTACTTGATAATCGAGTATTTTGAAAATTACTCGATTAATACTCGAAATTAAAAAAAATTGAAATATTTCAGAAACAAAAATAACTTTAACTCGGTCCGGTAAAGGTTAACGTCTTGCTTTTATTTGGCGTTTATGCCCGAAGTCCCGAGTTAGAGCGGTTACTATCAGGTATAATTTTTTCATAGTTCTATAGTTGCATAGTTCCGGTCGTCGGCTATGTTAGTGGGTACGACGGAGAAATTTCTTTTCTGTTTTCTGTTCGACAGTCCCGACTTATCTAATTTATGGCGATGAACAATATGAAATATCAACAAAATTTTTTTTTAGGTTTTATGACTATGCAGTTGTAGCGTAAAGTGTTGTCAATTGTTTATACTGATCCCTCAGCTTAAAATATAAATCAAAACAATTGTGTGTTTTATAGGCATTTAAAGTAAAGTTAGTTCTTTGCGAACCGTTTAGCTCTAGAGTGAAAGGGATTCACCCAAATACATCTTCGAAGGATATAGATTTAAATTCTTCGCAATAATCAGAAGGAGTAGAATATTGTATATTGTTAAGAAAAAAAATCTATTCAAGAAGAATTACAAAATACTATTTTGTCAATAGTCGAAGGAAATAAGAGAAAAGCAGAGAAGGGAATGAAAGAAGAGAACATAAAAAGAGAGTTCAAAAAATTTTATATCTATAAAAAGCGAACAGATATAAATTAGAAGCCTTATCCAACGCGTTAATGACAATAAGTCCAACATCAACAGCAACGGAAAGGGTTTATTCCATAACGGGAATATTAAAACCAAAGGTTAGCAGTGCTATTAAATTCGAGACACTTTTTGCATTATTGTTTTTAAAAAGTATGTTCGTGAAGTTAAAATAATTGTAAAAATTAACATACTAAGTATTTTATTTATTTATTTATATGTGCACGTATTTGAATAATAGCTATTTTGGTACATTTGGTAAATACTCGAAAGTACTCGAGTACTCGAGTATTTTAAAATTTTAATATTCGATACTCGAGTAGTTGATGGCTCGAGTAATTGGAGACTCTACGTTAGTCCTCAATGTCAGACAGGCGACAAGTTCAATTGAGTAAGATCGGTTAAGCTTTATGAAATTGCACCTCACGGTCGTATAATGCCAACAATGAACGTTCTTTCTATGTCATTATATCCGAGATAAATTGATCCGATCTCTAGAATGACTCATTACGTTGCGAATTGCTAGAAATTTGTCAGCGTTGGTAGATGGATGAATTGGCGCATTAAGCTTTAAGCTCGTTAATCCCACGTTTAGCTGTCAAAACATTGTTCTGTTTGATAGATACGAATCAAGAGTTTCCTAATGCACAAATCGACACACGCCATTGTATGAGTTTGCATTGTTTTGATTGAATTGACAAGCTGAGAAAAAACGCTTTTTTAACAAATGTAAACATATTTGTTAATTGTGCGAAATTTAAAGATATAGGTATTTGGTTAGCCTGTCCTTGATTTACGTATAAATTTATAGTATTTATTGCAACACAAACAAAACTTTTTTCTTATTGAATCCACTGCAGTCCAATTCATTTAATCCTGTACCCGTTCCAGATGTTGGGACCACTACCAGAAAAAAAAAACACAAAAGAATGTTTCGCTCTATCCTAATAAATAGTATTTAATTAATTGTTCACTATTGTAATTCACACAACATATTTTTAATTGCGCGGAATTTATTGTTTATTTTTATTTCTATATATGAAACACTAAATATCTTTATGTATGTACATTACAATTACTTACATGTTTGGTTATATTTGTCGATCGTATGATATAAAATACTGCAAATATTATCATCAAGTCATTTAAAATGGCTTGAAAATATATTGGGCATGATATAGATGCATTTGGAATGTAGTGGTACAATGACAAAAATACCTTTTAATGCATTTTTAATACGCACATTTTCGCAACATTCAGTTTGGAGGAGATATATTGAAAAAAGGAAGAAATTGACGCCACGGCCGTGGTCTCGTTGTGCAACTAATTTGTCCGCGGATACACTTCCTCATGCTGCGTAACTCGAGTTGCGTCATACGTCACACGAGTGAGCCAATGCATCTTTGCAGCGGAACCTGCAATTTGGACAACTATTTGGGTCATCCAACACGGCTGAGTTGGCTGTGTCCCAATGCAGAATTCTTGCGATTAATTTGACTTTGATAGGTCGTTAGGGTTAGTAACAACATGTACATATATTTTGATCGTATGTAAATTTTGTTAAAAATGTTTAATGACTGTACATAACTATTTTATGAGCTTCTGGGTCTGTCATCTCTACTGATATTTCTGAATTAAGTTTTAGAATTAAATGTGCAAAAGTGGTAAATATTGTATTTGTTAATTTAACAACGAGGTAAACACAACCAACAACTAGGTAATGAGACAGCAGATTGAAATCAAATTTATTTTAATTGCTATAGCTTATAACCAATATATTTCACTGTGCATGATCTCATTTAATTAAAATATTCACCGCTGAAATTAGAAAAATCTATGAAAAACTAATCTCTGATGATCGATTGAAATTAAATTTATATAAAAATTACTAATTTTCATTTCCCAAACACAAAATTGAAAAACATAAACCCAGGTCTTTCGGGTATTATTCAATAAGCTGGTGATTATTTTCAGCAAGGTATTCTTGTTATATTTAAATGCTAACATATACTTAAATTACACAGTGACAAAGCGTTTATTAAAAAATATAATTTGCTTAATTAAACACTGTTAATGCTCGGTGACTTTCAGCTGCAAGATTTATAGTGTCTTAGAGAGTTACGATCACGTCCTTTATTCTAGCCCATTGAGGCCATGACGTCAGTGCTTGAGAACTCTCCTCTTGCACAAGACATCCAGCTTCTCAACGATCTTGCCAAACATAAATATGTTATGAGGAGCTGGTAAAAATGATGTGTGATGGTGCTCATATATTTAAAAGTACACTATAACTATTTTTTAAACGCTTAATTGTATTTAATATTGTTTGTTTAATGGTCATCATGACGCATTGGGAAAATTGTCATGTAGTGTTTTTTTGGTGCAAGCTTATTTGTTTAATTAAATTAAGGCACACAAAGTGTGAAATGGAGTAAGAAGGTGGAGGAGGTAAGGGGGGGGGGGAGAAATACTGTATTTTTTCCAGGGTCCTGTGGTACAACTGAGCAGAATTAAAAATATAATATACCATTCAAATCCTTTTTGAAAATTGTTCCTATATGCTCGGAAAGTATCTGAGGTGTAGTTTTATATTCTTGATGAGTGTTTGTAAATATAATTAATCTGTATTTAGCAGTTAAATGATTAAAATTCCTATGAATTTTCTATGGAAGCTGATAATCAAATTAATTTTTACCTGCATGCTTATTTATTATTTAAAATATACAATAATGCAAGTTTATTTATTAACATATAATGTTAAAATGATATGTTAGGCCCAACTTAGAAAACAATAGTAATTAAAGTTATACATTGATCTGAAAACTTACAAATAATCCAATCAAATTTTTGTATTATGCAAATTGTAAAGTATGAGTTGATTTTAATTATTAAAAAATATTATATGAGTATAAATGATTTTTGGCATTATATTGGATATAGCAATTAAATTATAATATTGTTTATTTTATATTTTTTACGTCTGTCATGGTTGAAAAACGTTGTTCACCTAAGAAGTTGTGTAATAATGAATTATTTTATGATTGCTTTTTCAGTATACTATTAAAATATATAATAAAGACATTACCCATAAATATTATTTACTAAGATAATGCAATTTTTGAGTATGGTAATAGTTTCAACCTCAATCCTTCGTTCCTAAAATATTTTTCTGCTAAATTTAACTGTTTTGCTTATTATTATGCCTTTGGTCGAAAACAAGTATTTTACTTCCATCATTATCGTATTTTATTTTTCACCATAAAATTTTATTAGTTTTCAAGTTTCAGTAATACCAAAAATAAATATTACAATATAATAAATAAATTTAAAAAAATCAATATTCTTGTAGTGTTTTGAGTTAGTGTACGTATTATGACATACAATTTGGAAGGCTTGGAAAACTAGTTATATAAAATACAACATTATTATTCCCATGCGTTATTACAAAAATACTTGCAGTTAATTAAGATTAATACTATTTATACTCTTTAATTTTTTAATCAATACAACACCATATTTCTAATAATAAATTTTAATGTTTTTACATGAATGTATGTATATATATTTTTTAAATATTTGCTTAATATTTTAAGCTAGATTTTAACCAGGACCACCTCATTCATACGGCTCGTTTATCAATATTATTAAAAAATAAATTAATAATAAAATTTCATTATATTTAGCACGGCTTCTACATTATCTCTTAATAAAACTGAAGAAATTAAAATGCAAAATAAACGATAAAAGAGCGTTTTATGAAAAATAGTCAAATATTTTTTGTTGAAAAAATTGTATTTTTGCAACAAAAAATAGGCGAGAAAAAAATTTCTATATTAAAAAACTTTCAACGTTTTAAAGCATTTTTTTGCAGTAAAGGCATTTTATTTAATTTCTTTCAAAATTTAATAAACTGCAAGTAATACACTATAGAAAATAAATATCAAATTTTATATGCGGCTCTTAACATATTTTTATCAGGCAATGCGGATCAAAATTTATAAAGGATTGAACACCCCTGATTTAACCCATTAAAAATGTATTGTTTTATAAGCGTTTAACTTCATGCTTTACACACGAAGGGCTGTTGAATTAAATAAATTTAAATGATATTTAATGAATTTATTTTAAATTGGGTTTTGCACTATTGAAATTAGTAATCCTGTGTTCAATTTTTGTTATTAATTTTATAAATATAAATCCTATTTATTCTAATGCAAAAAAAATGAAATTTATTCATCAGAAAATATCATGAAATTAGACTTTCTAAATAAATGTCTTCTTATATATTATTATTCTAAATCAATTACTTACAAAATGCGTTTAAAATATATGTATATGTATGAGAGATTTTTCTAAAATCACAATTACATATTATGTATGACAAGAAACGAAACTAGCAAATGACAAATGCTTCACAGGCATGGTTATGGCACATGTTAGCTGAGGTCATAGTTTTTAACGCATGCATTATGTACAATCGTAATATACATACATGTAAAGTTTGTAAAGCAACGCGTTGCCCTGATTTTAAAGCGCCTAATCAATTTTCCTCCGCGAATACGAAATAATAACGAATGCATTCTCGCGGCTTTTCCGACGTGAGATTTATGCGTTCGGTGGCGCATATCAATTTCGCCGGCACACACTGTACACATAACGGCTTTGGTACATACGCAAGGACGTCTCGGCAAGGAAAACACCCTCATTATCTGCGCGCGAAACGCATAAACCAGTCACGTCATTTGCATAGATTTCGAGCTCAGATTTTAACAAATGACCGACTTTAAGAAGGCATGCTTATGTAACTCGCTGGCGGTTTCCTGCTCGAATTTCCAGCGTACTAAAGGCGTAGGTGGTTTGTGTTTGTCTGTATGCACTTTATAATATAGTCGTACTTTGTACTTGCCCTCGTATCTGAGTTAAAAAAAATCATCACAAAATAATTATTATTATCTGTAAGTACGCTTATGACACCTTTCACATTTGTCTCGTTCGATTTTGCGCAATTTCACAATTTTATATTTGTAAATGAAAATTTGCGTTACACATATTATTATTGTTATACAATGTAATGAGCAATAAAAAAGTTTGTGGATTTTAATTTTTATATAAATATAGAACAATACCTATTCAAAAATGTGTTTCTTGATAATGCTATCATAATTACTTATATATGTATACATATTCGATTTTATCTTCTCTAAATGTTGCTGGCTAAAATGTTTTTTATCTGTCGATACAGTTGATTTTTAACCTGTTCCGCTCGTAAGATGCGTGAGACGCACCATCGCTTGGCTCTATATTACTCGTAAGGTGCGTCAGGCGCACCATTTCAATTAATGAAATATAACGTCGATTTTTAGGCATTTCCTGAGCATGTTTTGAATAGCGTTTTTGCAGTGTTGTAGACAAGAGTTTCAAGAAGCATATCTTATCAAAAAATATCATTTTTACTTGAATCAGGCTGGGGAGAGCTCATTTATCGTGATAAGTCGGGTTTTTTTTGATGACTAAATTTAAATGCAGATGTGCCGTAGATTTCTCCGAAGGCAATGGTTGGCAATCGTCCTTCATTAGACACGCGTCGGTGACGTTTTTATTGCCTATTGGGGTTTCGACAGAGTCTCGGGTGTCCATAATTTGTGTCTAAGTAAGAAAATAGTGATTAATAACTTTGTTTTAATTACTTATTTTTTCATTTTTTTAAATTTTATTGTGAATTTTTTTTTAAATTTTATTTTATCGCTGAATATAGTGATTGTAATGATAATATGTTTTGTAATGATAGTGATGGGGAGGATTTCATGTTTGATTTTTCATCTTCCAATGATGATAGTAAAGAAAGTAACGTCAAAATTAGGCATGTTGCCTTGAATCGAAGTTGGAATACAGGCAATTAAAATAATACCGAAAAAAACGATACCTCAAACAAATCGCACCACATCAGAAAATTGGAGAATAATAACTAGTAATGACAATGTACCTTAATAATAGCAATATTTCCACCAAGTGATAAATGTTCTGGGCCCCAAGTTTCCGCAAACTGTATACAACCAATTGATTATTTATAATTGTTTTACACAGATGAGTTAGTATACTAATAGAACTTGGGGATTTACGAAAAATTACAAAATAATATTTTTCCATATTTGTTTCCTTAATTTATAATAAATCAAAAGTTGAAGAAATGAGACCAATCAACATGCTACCGTGTATAGAAAAAATAATAGAAGAAGTAGTAATCAAACAATTAAAGGAATTTATTACTTCTCAAAACATAATATGTGAACAACAATCGGGATTCAGAGAAAAGCATTCCACTGAAACTGCATTACAAGTAGTGATAAATGATTGGCTGTTGGCTAAAGATACAAACAAAATCATTGGAGCAGTTTTCTTGGATTTTAAGAGAGCCTTCGAAACAATAGACAGAAAAATAATGTTAAAGAAATTGGAGAGTATAGGTATAAGTGATATAGTTTTAAGATGGTTTAATAATTACTTATATAAAAGAAAACAAAAAGTTAAAATAAATATTGTATATTCTGAAGAGAAATTAGTGTCTTATGGAGTACCACAAGGGTCTAAATTGGGACCATTGTTATTTGTATTGTATATTAATGATATAGTTAATAACGTGAAAAAATGTAAAATTCATCTTTTTGCGGATGACACGTTAATGTATTGCATAGGTAATAACATTAAAGAAATTGTAAATAATTTAAATAATGAATTAAGTATATTAGAAATATGGTTAAAAAATAATGTACTTAAATTAAATGAGAATAAAACTAAATGTATGTTTATTAATTATAAAAATGTGTTAGATAATAGTACCAAAATAGTAATAAATAACTCTAGTATAGAAATAGTGGATAATATAAAATATTTAGGAGTAATTGTTGATACAAAATTAAATTTTAAAGAACATTGTAATTACATATTAAAAAAAATTAGTAGAAAAATAGGTTTATTATCTAGATTAAGAAATATATTAAGTATAAATACAAAAAAAATAATTTACAATAGTATAATATTGCCCCATTTTAATTATTGTGCAATACTATTAAATATGTTAAATAAATTAGATAAACAAATGTTGCAAAAATTACAAAATAGGGCAATGAGAGTAATCTTAAATAAAAATAGATTAACTAATTGTAAAAGTATGATTGATAGATTAGAATGGTTGAATGTTCAAGAAATATTGAGTATGAATGTTTTAGTATTTATATATAAGTTAGAAAATAATATGTTACCAAAATATTTTAATAAGTATTTAATAAGAAATAAAGATGTACATAAATATAATACTAGAAATAGAGAAAATTTAAAGATAATTAAGTATAAGAAAACGAGTACGGCTAGGGGAATTATGTACGGAGGTTTTGATTTATATAATAGTCTTCCAAGAGAAATCCGAACAGCAAAAATATAACGGGTTTCATAAATGGAGTAAAAAAACACCTTCGTACATATAGAAATAAATTATAATATTAAGTCTTTATTATTGTATATTTTTATTTTTTCTTTCTGTTATGTATTTTTTATATATTTTTTACATATGTTTACTAAATTTGTTAGATGTAAAGATTAGCTATTAAGCTAAATAAATAAATAAAATAAATAAATAATAATAAATAAATAACATCCCACATATTATTAAACGTAGTGCCCTTTTTTGTCACTTTTTTATTTTTATATAAAAATATGATATTTAAGCATTATTAGCTCAAATATATAAAATCACAAACAAATATGTACCATAAAGCAATTGAAAGGCTAAAGTTTTGTCTATTTTTAATTAAGAAATATATAAAATAATATGACAATAACTGCAACGTTTCATTTGACCATCGATGGGACGTATTTTAGTTTTTAAAAATAAACCTAACATCAGTTTATATAAACATAGATATACCTCGTGCAAGCGATGTAAGCTTTCTTCGTTCGCAGATAGATACGTTTATCTAAAACTGAGCGGCATGTCTTTGTTATTTGTGTATATTTACTTATTTATGGTTAAAACATTTTTTTGGTCCCATAAATACTTTAAAATGGGTGGTCGCTCTATTGTGTTAATTTATTGTTATGGATTGTCAACCAATGGTACTTGAGAGAACAAAAAAAAAAATTAAAATGTAATTTAGAGAAATGAAGTATTTGTTTTGATTTCTTCGTTTTTGGTATTATTTTATTTATATTTATGCTCTACATATATATATTTAATTTAAAAAAAGAATTTAACATTTTAAATTTTTCCCGTGCTGGCGACATAACGATTACGAGTGCAAAGGGTTAATAATAACATACAATATGTGTAGATAAACTAGAATTATATTATTTATAAATTCAAACAAATTAGCATATATACAATTTATTTTTAATACAAAAAAAATTATAAATAACGGTACAAAAATTAGTTTATCCCTCTCTCTGATGACGTCACACTTTTTGCCCTTGTATACGTTGATATGGTAAATCCGATCCTAATATAGATAATGTAGGGTTTTCAAGTGTATCAGTCCCATAACTTTTTAGTCAGTTTACGACATGATAGCGCATAACGACGTAGTATAGCGATTTTCGCGTTTTATGTGCAATCAAACTGACCGAAGGTTGGTCGTGACCGATCTCTTTTATTATTAAGAACGGCATTCGTTAAAATTCTTTGTTTTTTCACGCCAAATTGATAACAATAAAAAATCATTTCGATACGATTTTTTTGACACGCTCGATTTATTATACTGTGTTTGTTTATATATGTTTAAATATCTATATAACAATAAATAAATTCCCACGGATTACTACAATGATGTAATTTAAATATAAAAAACTTGAGCTTTTTATTTAATAAGTAACACAATAAATCTGTCATACTCTTTTCACGATCGCTAAACTTACGTGTTAATCAACTTTTGCGTATCCTGTTTCTATAGGAAATTTCCCAAGTTTGATATACGATTAAATAAATCAGACAGACACGTTTTGTTGCAAAACTGTCACCGTTGCTCGTTATTGAATTTGAGTTTTCAATCACGAGCTTTTTTACTAGCAATCTGTTCATTGCGACCGCCAAATTAAAATATTTTCAATACATAATCGATCATATTATGTAGAGATTGAAAGTATGACACGGGGGTCATTCGAAGAAAATTATATCCGAAAAAATTCAAGGCAAAACGTCTTGTTCCGGAATTGCGTAAACTGGTTAATGTTGTTGTAGCTTTTTTAATTTAATGCGTAAACATTTTGGTAATATCCTCTTAAATTTACAACTGTGAACGATGTTTATTGCGTGAAACTCAAGGCTCTGATCTGAATCTTTGGCGGTTGTAAATATTATTAAAGGAAAAGAAATTCAATAATGCGTAATTACAGATGCAAACCTTGATTTTCCATTGATCACCCAGTTGTAAAATAATTATTTTGGGTGAAGTCAAATGACGCGTTTGAGGTCACTTCTCGGAGAAAAACAAACATTTGTCTCATTATCGAATCGTTTATACGAAAATATAGTCCAATTGAATCAACAAAACGACCTTTTACGTTTATGGCAGTTTCGTTCGATCATTCGATCGAATTTTTTAAATTACAAGCAGAGTATATGTCGCAATCAATTGCAATTTTACACATGTCTAATTTATTTTATTTTTTACTCTCAATACACAAACATTTATATGTTGTGACCATAGTGTGGTTTCGCAATATTTAATCGCTTTAGTACCGGCGGGATAATTGTTAAACTGTTAAAGCTGCGGTGCAATCTGTCATAATGCCCTTTGTTCGAACCAAGGGCCCAGATTGTAAAACGTAATTGAGTTTAGAGCATTAGTCTGTTCGTATTATATATTTTTTATTGTATAATTTTATATTGATCACTGTTTATACCTCGTTAAAATTATATTGACACATGTGTATTTCTTAAAAGCAATTTTTATATACATACATACATATAATCTAATGAGGATTATGGATACAAAATTAAGCAATATTACACTGGCAGCAGTTATGTTATTAATTTAACTTAAAATGAATATTAATTTTAATTATTAAATATGATAGAATGTGATGCAAGCTTTAAATTAAAAATATTTTTCATTATATTTTTTATGGCAACGTGTGATGTGCATTCATAGAATTAAACTTCAACATATTTTTTTCAAGAGATTAATAATATTTTTGTTTCTATTAAACATTTCTTTAATTTATTACAGTTTTGGATGTGTAAACACACATCCAAAACTGCTTAATTATTTTAAGTAGGAATGACAGTATAATGGGCACATTAAAAATATTATTAGATTTTAGCTGAAATATTTCTAGCGCCTTCAATTTACATCATATTTAAATTATAATTTTTTTATTCACCATTGACTGTAGAATATCTGCTTTAGAAAAAAAAATATAGAGGACATAAATATGTTTTTAATAGTTTATCAATGAATGGAACTTCTTAAACAGATACCTCTATGGAGAGGAACGACACAGGATGCATAAACGTATCGGGTTTCGCTGCTTTTTTATGCAGCAACAAATTTTTCGCATATAAAAATTTGTAACGTTACAGAATTTATTTAATTCAATATTTTTGTAGTATATAATTAATAATACAGGCGTAAGCTAAATGAGCTACAATTAAGTAAATCTTACCAACTGGGTAAGGCAAACATAATGAATACATAATGAAGTCTAGGATTAGGTAACATCTATATAAATAATTATGCATATTTAAATTTATATTCAATATATGTATTTTTTTTAATAATTGCGCATTTTTCTAAGCACATGATTCATATTATATAATTTCCATAACATTCTTCGTATATAGATCGAGGGCGCTTGTTTTGGTAATTCGGAAATTTTCGACCCTGATTCATGTTTTATCAACGAATAAAAAAAATCTTCGTCTAAATTGATTTATTACACTTTTTATAGTATTACATATTAACAGTTAAATAGCTTGAGAATGATGATTTTTTTATATCCACACAACTTCATATATCGATTATCTACGTAATATTTAACTATTTCAGTTACGTATTGTAAATGTAATATGATAATAATTCTTTTAAATAAAAAAATATTTTTTAAGGGCATGTTACTAAATATACATATGGATTAAGCTTATGTATTCGTATATGATTGGTCATTACAAAATCATTAGGTTTATATGAAAGCTTATCGAGTGCCTGTTCTAGATTCCGCTAAGTGCATTAGACTTTAGATCTGAAAGTATTACTCGCATGGGTGTTATAAATATTTTTATAACACAAACAAGAATTGACCTTCGACACGATGTAAAAAATACACGGAAAACAATTATTGGCATCGTAAATTTTTGTGATATTAAAAACTCACGCCGTTTACCTTGACCTTAACATTGATCAAAATCATTTTTATTTATATAAAATGATTATGTAGTATATCTTGATTCTAGATAATGCGCGAGAGAATTGTATGAATGTGTAGAATTGTTTCATTACGTGAAAATACCTTAGCACATATTCGTTTTGTGAATGCAACCATTGACTTTAGGCGTTATCAAGAATGTAAGCTCGGTCGCGCAATCTCGGTAACTGGGGTTTGTTACATATTACTTATATATATTATATGTGCTTGTAATATATAGTGAATACAATACAACTGTGCACTAAATGTGTATTATTTTATTTATTTATTTTTAAATGTCTATTGATACTGCCAATACGCCCTAAAACTTTAAAAAGGAACTGAAAATTTATGTATATGAATTTTAAAATATTATTATTCTCAAAAATAAATGTAATAAATAGTAACAATAATGAGCAATTAAATAGTCCAACTTCTTATACAAAATATAAAATATATATAAATGCAGATGATTCGGATTGCTCTCATAAAAGGCGTCTTTGATTTGTTAAATTTGTTATAGTTGTTAAATAAGTGGTAAAGATCTTTTTCAGCTTGAAACGCACGAGCGTGTTCCGGGAAAAAAAACTAACGTTTATCAACTATAAAAAAATACTTGTAGAGATGTTTATTTGCATAATAAAATATATGGTTTGAATATTTTATTATATATCCTTAATATGTATAAATCGGTTTATGGTCTTAAAAATTTTTTTGTCTATGATTCTTAAAAATAAAAAAATACCATTGATCTTCTAATACATTTATCACATCAGCTGATCGATAAACTTTATTTCATACTAAAAAGCGATGGCATTCAAAAGTAAAAGTCAATGATTTAAACAGTTTATTTATAAAAAAAATTGTTACACTATCTGTGTATCGCTTATTAAAAAAAAATGTTTAGAAAAAAGTTTATTTACAGTTTAAAAATATCATATTTGAAAAATGACTTAATGATATTTCGAATTTCGGCAGTTAAAGAGTTAAAAGCATTCAGAAAAAATGCTTAATAACTGCAGCATATTTTAAAGTGACATTTTTTTGTTTTAATTTAATTAAATAAAAATATTTTTATGAATATTCCGATACATTATTTCAATTTAAGGGTTATAATAATATATACTGATATGAAGAAACATTATTTCATAATTATGTATGTAATTTAGCTTTTAATACCTGTGTTGAATTTTTTTATAATTTAGATAAATTATAGAAAAAGCAATGAAAAATATATTTTAACTATATTATATATATTAAAAATTCCAAAAAAATTTTAAATGTACAAAAAAATATTAAAGCACAATAAAACGTATAAAAATATTAACAATATAATTATAATCGAAAAAATTAAAATCCTTACAGAAACTCAGTATAAATACATTAAAGTGTAAATAAACTTTTTTCTGAACATATTTTTTTTAATAAAACGATACATAGTGTACCAAAAAATTTAAAAGTTAATTTTATAAATGTAAATATTACACAAATTGATTGTCAATAATATAATTATATTTCCCACAAATGTTGACGGTAATTATTATAATTATAGCGATTTTCTATATACATTTCTTTACACAGTTACTCCTGTAAATATATTTATATTTAATTTTTAGTCAAATGACAGAATCAATCAGCTCTTCTAATGAATAATGGTTTGTTTTCTGAATGTTAGTATTTTTTATAATTAAACAATATGTATATTGAAGCGATAAATAAAAATCAGTTGATCATTCTATATTTTTTGGGGTTTTGTATGAGTTTATATCTTGTATACAAATTGTTTAAAAGCATATTGTTTGGAGCAGTTTTCTTGGATTTCAAGAGAGCCTTCGAAACAATAGACAGAAAAATAATGTTAAAGAAATTGGAGAATATAGGTATAAGTGATGTAGTTTTAAGATGGTTTACATAAAAGAAAACAAAAAGTTAAAATAAATAATGTATATTCTGAAAAGAAATTAGTGTCATATGGAGTACCACAAGGGTCTAAATTGGGACCATTGTTATTTGTATTGTATATTAATGATATAGTTAATAACGTGAAAAAGTGTAAAATTCATCTATTTGCGGATGACACATTAATGTATTGCATAAGTGATAATATTAAAGAAATTGTAAATAATTTAAATAATGAATTAAGTATATTAGAAATATGGTTAAAGAATAATGTACTTAAATTAAATGAGAATAAAACTAAATGTATGCTTAATAATTATAAAAATGTGTTAGATAATAATATCAAAATAGTAATAAATAACTCTAGTATAGAAATAGTGGATAGTATAAAATATTTAGGAGTAATTGTTGATACAAAATTAAATTTTAAAGAACATTGTAATTACATATTAAGAAAAATTAGTAGAAAAATAGGTTTATTATCTAGAATAAGAAATATATTAAGTATAAATACAAAAAAAAAAATTACAATAGGATAATATTGCCCCATTTTAATTATTGTGCAACAATATTAAATATGTTAAATAAATTAAGCAAACAAATGTTGCAAAAATTACAAAATAGGGCAATGAGAGTAATCTTAAATAAAAATAGATTAACCAGTTGTAAAAGTATGATTGATAGATTAGAATGGTTGAATGTTCAAGAAATATTGAGTATGAATGTTTTAGTATTTATATATAAGTTAGAAAATAATATGTTACCAGAATATTTTAATAAGTATTTAATAAGAAATAGAGATGTACATAAATATAATACTAGAAATAGAGAAAATTTAAAGATAGATAAGTATAAGAAAACGAGTACGGCTAGGGGAGTTATGTACGGAGGTTTTGATTTGTATAATAGTGTTCCAAGAATAATCCGAAAAAGCAAAAATATAACGGGTTTCCTAAATGGAATTAAAAAACACCTTCGTACATATAGAAATAAATTATAATATTAAGTCTTATTAGTGTATATTTTAATTTTCTGTTGTGTATTTTTTATATATTTTTTATATATGTTTATATACTTAAAGTTGTTTGATGTAAAAATTAGCTATTAAGCTAAATAAATTAATAAATAAATAAATATTATTTAGATATATTATATTTAAAATACTAATTTAAGCATATGACTTCGGAATATTATTTTTTATGCGTATGGTTTAATTGTCAATACTAGTTTTCGACAAATTCTTATGATAATATATTAATTCGCTATATAAGCTTTGAGTTAAAATTCCATATATATAATGCTGTATAAAATATATTTTAATGTACATTTTTCATTTATCCAGTTTTCCTTGTATGCCCACGATACATTTACCGTTTTACCATAACGCATATAATATCGAAAAAATACACATTGCAAAACCCGTATGCTTACAGTTGCACCTTTTACTTATTATTGCACATCGACTGAAAATCAAAACACAAAATATATCGACCGCAAATAAATATAGAACAGGCGAAAGCGATATCGTCTGTCTCTCATGAATGTTAAATATCACTTTAAGAAAATTCTCACACACGAGCTTTCGTCTGAGATGGCCGATGAATTATTGATATGCATATTTATATATGATCGTGACGACGACATAAAATGTTTCGTCTGTCACATTTCAAGAACATTCCGCGCTAATAAACGTTCATTAGGACAAACAGCGATTTGCAAGGTAAGAATGGGTGTAGCTATGATATGATTCATTGCCTAGCAATTATTTATATTTAACGTTACATAGTAAGTGTTTTTACAATGCAAAGCTCGACTTAATAAAATGTACGCATTTTTTCATTGTTCGATAATGACCCGTGATAATATGTATCTTGTGTTATTATTTTATGCCGGATACATTAGACTTAAGCATCCTTGGATGTAATTTAGAAATTGCTTAATTTATATCAGTCGATCAATACAGTACGTAGAGGTATTTTTTATGTTTTTTAATTATATATTATTTGTATGAAGGTCACTTAACACACTAAAAAAAGATTTCGGAGCAAACAATGCATATTTAACGCGACTCAAATTATGTAAAATATTTTTGAATAAAATCTAATTTTATTGAGGAATTGAACAGAGCTTTTATTAGTTAATTAAATATTTAACGTGTGAAATCAAATATAATTCGCACAGTATTTTAATACATATTTTATGTGCTTTAAGTATTTTTTTGTGTTACAAAACAAACATTAATGTTTGCTTCGTATCGATAAAAAAATAAGTAATAGAAGGATAATTGGTTGTAATCCAAGCTTTTAGTTTTGGATAAAATGCGGATATCGATTAGCTCAAGGACTATCATGGTTATAGTAAAAAAGGTAAAAATCGTATAAAATCGCTCCGGATTTAGTACAGTCAAGGTTTGAAGAAACTGTTTTAATAGATTAAAAGCACATAAGCAAAAAATATCGAATTTAAAAAACTCAAGCGTTTAAAATTGTATTAAATTAAAACACAAGTATCTTTAAAAAATAAATAAGTACACAATGACTTTTAATATAATAAATTAAAAGCAATATATTTTTTATGTGTGATATTCTAAATATAACTGATATGCATAGTTATTATCTTTAATTAATCGATCAGCATATTTTTTTTAAAGTTTACTTTACTAAAATAATATATTCTCACTGTTCTCTGTTGAGTGTTTTTATCATGTTTAAAGTTTTTTTTGCAGTATAATCTTTTTTATGAGTTTTGAAAATAAAATATTTATTAATATTTGCGCATGGAACTGGAGAGCCGCAGCTTGACGTCAAAAGAGCCGCATGCGGCTCGCGAGCCGCAGATTGCCGACCCCTGCACTAGCCCCATTTTTACATTATCTGCATTTTAGATATTTTTTGCCACATGAAGTGTTTTATCGATTAAAATAAATGGTAGCCGGAAGGAGCACGGTCTGGATAAAAATATGGATAAGATAACACCTTCTAGCCAAGCTCATTGATTTTATCAAAACTAAACATTTTTACTTGATTATTGCTTGGCCAGGCTTAAGAGTTTTTTAATGCACAGTCCTTTATAATCCATATACACAAAATACATTTTTTACAGTGAGCCCTGGCTTCTTTAACAATTGTCTTCTACGACGATTAATGTCCTACAACACACATTTCTCATCTCCGGTTATGAATTGATCGAAAAAAAGTGACTCAGCTACAAAATCTAGAAGCTCTTAGGGTATGAACATATACACATTATCTACAAGAATGGCTTAGTTTCTCAGCTAGCTGATGGATAGTTTAAATAAGATTTGCTTCCATTTCTATAACAAGAACGTCATCATCTATCTTTTATGGTATCCCACATCTTGGAATTTTCTGTTCGATTTTTTTTAAAGCATATTTGAC
This sequence comes from Plectrocnemia conspersa, assembly GCF_051122295.1. Lineage (NCBI taxonomy): Eukaryota > Metazoa > Arthropoda > Insecta > Trichoptera > Polycentropodidae > Plectrocnemia > Plectrocnemia conspersa. The sequence continues at coordinate 5,620,104 of NW_028277174.1, read as the reverse complement.
ATTTACATTGATTTAATAAACCACATACCACTTTACAAATGTTTTTAATGGACGTAATTGCCACTTAAAAAAAAAATCATTCAAATTACTATTTCTTACAAATTGTTTACTTGGTAAAAATCGTATTTTTTTAATACTGGAATATGGAGTCAAGATGTGCATCAACACAGATTTAAGTTAACAACACCAAAAGCATGACTTACTGTTAAAACTTAAAGTAAAAAAACAGCATTCGCGATTACTTAATATTTAATTTTTAATTTATAAGGGGATATTTATATTTATATAAAGTTATTGTAAATTAAAAAATGTTAATTTAGAACATAATTTCATAGATATCTAATATAATGTTTATTATTTTTATATGTAAAGGTTAATTTAAGTAGTGATTTATATTCTTTAAAATTTAAAATGATATAATATTTTATTGACATTGCTTCAAGAATATACTATAAGGTGCAGTTATTAATTACCATTTATTTATCTTAGACACGTTTTAAGTCTATGAGAAAATTTATCTAAAACGTGCTCTTCGATTAGACATTTTTCTAGTTTGGGGAAGTAATCCAGGACACGAATATCGTGGAACGGATCTATCGAAGTTGAACGTATATCTATGATATAGAGATCCTTTTCGCTGAACTAGAATTGTACGCTTGCATTGTGTCGCATATCCTATTGGAGGTGGCAAGGCGAGGGCTAGATGACGGAGACTGTCCGAGTTATATAAAAGGCCATGCGAGCGCTGAACATATCAGTAAAGCACCAGTGGTGGACAATAGTCTGACAAGAGCAAGTGCAAGTGACTTAGAAACAGTAACCATGATCAGCCAGGTGAGAGGAATCCAGAACCCTTGTTGTGTGTTGTGCAAAATAACATGAGTGATAGTGGCCGTTCTGGATGAAGTGCTGAAAAATATTATTAATACTTATATAACTATTTATTTATTATATTATTCATTCAGATCCTTTGCTTGAGCGCCGTATTGGCCGTATCCCAAGCTGGCATCATTGCCGCACCAGCCCTTAGCCATGGATATGGATATGCTCCAGCTCTTGCCCATGGATATGCCGCCCCAGCTTATTCTCACGGATATGCCGCCCCCGCCTATTCTCATGGATATGCTGCTCCCGCTTTAGCTCATGGATATGCTGCCCCACTTGGTAAATAAAATTTAAATAAATGAGTATCACATAACATTGCTAATTTTGGTCCAAATAAAGTTATTAGGTAACATTGTTTCTAATACTATACATCACATATTATTTTATTATAAGATCGCTTAATATAGTATATGGCGCATTTAAAACTAAATCATAGGCTTTATTTTCGATCTAAATAAAATTATTATATTAGATAATAAAAATGTTATATTTAGAGCAATAGCGCATTTAAAAGTAGCCCGATTCTTAAAAGCATGTTATATATTTTGGTATAATTAAAAATATATATCACAAAATACAATTTTTAATGAATAGTACCTTAAACTAAATAGGTCATATTCGATTAAAAATATTTAAAAATTAATAAAAAATAAATTTTGATTAATATTTAGATAAAATTATAATTTTGCTTTACATATATTTAATTAAAAGCTGTGAAATTAACCCTAAAAAATTGTATCAAAATACAATAAATATACCATAAATGATGCAAATTTTGAGAGTACTGGGCTACTGGGGTCTTATAAATATAAGTAGCCCAGTATTAGGTTAAATAAAAATGTAACTAGAATGTTCGCGATATTAATAAAATGTTGCAAATAATAATACAATAAATTTGCAAAGAATATTTATTTTAAATATTTCTCAAAAATTTATCTTATTTTATTTTTATAAATAAGATATTAAATAATATTTTTAAAATGAATTAATATTTAATTTCATTAATACAGAAAAAATAGGTCAATTTAGTATTTGAAATTATATAGTGAAATAATATTATATATATATATACATATATTATATATAAATATATTGATTTTATTCATTTTATTTTTATTTAAAACTATTATATAATAAATAAACACATCTCGTTACACTTTCTCGTATCATCGCCCTCACAAGTGTGTCAGTAGTTCTATGCCATTCACTTTCGATCATTTCACGGTCATGATCAAGCATTGAGATGCTGCACGGCCGCCGGCTAATGAAACCGCTTTACTTTTACTTTCATCTGGTTTACGATTACGCTGCATAATAGCATGCCTCACACCGGTTATGTAAATATATGTAACACATTCGATTCATAGATGTATATATTTAACAGCTCATGCCGCCGTAGTATCTCACGCCCCAGCTTATGCTCCAGCTCATTATGCCGCCCCAGCTCATTATGCTGCTCCAGCCATCATCAAGGCTCATGCCCCAGTTGAAGTATATGTAAGTAAAAATCTAAAGCGTAAAATAAAGCTTTTAAGGATTGATTTAAATCAATATAAATAAATTACAGGCCCACCCTAAATACGAATTCAACTATGGAGTCACTGACCACCATACCGGAGACCAAAAGAGCCAATGGGAAGCTAGAGACGGAGATGTAGTCAAGGGACAATACTCCTTGGTTGAAGCCGATGGCACCATCAGAACCGTAGACTACACCGCCGATGACCACAATGGGTAAATTAATAATTATTCGCAAAAGACATCGACGCACTAGTGTGCCAGAAACCTTGTGTAATAATAATTTTAATAATTACAGATTCAACGCAGTAGTATCCAAGTCTGGACACGCTGCCCACCCAGCTCCAGTCGTAAAGGCTGTGGTCGCCCATGCCCCAATTGCTCACGTTGCTCACGCCCCATTGTACCATGGATACCATTAAATCAAGTCAAACGATCGCCCTATTTATTAATTAAAAAATCCCATCGCTCGTTCCGGTGACGAACAACAAACTCAACGCCTATCAAGACTCGGAACGATATACTTCATCGTAGGAAATAATGATCTTGACGAATCTGGCCCATAGGAGTACATCACAAAGTTTCATTGGCACAAACGAGCATCATCGCCATTCATCTCCCTTCATTATTTATTTTCGTTTTTTATTTTATATTTTTATGTCCTATGATGTTTCTATCTCTACCTCGACTTGAACACAATCGATGATGACGCTTTTGCAATGGAACGGTGTGCGAAAATTCGCTAGATTCAAGAATTATAAACTGTATATATTGTGTACTTTTATAATTACTATGTAATACTCATCTATAAGAAAACATACAAAAAAAATGATAAAAATAAAATTCTCATTGAAAATAAGCATGTTTTTCATTATTGTGTTGCATATATAAAAAAACCTAAGGTCCGATTGAGTAAACCCTTCATTACTCAATAAAGTTTGAACTGTTGCGACATTGCTCCAAATACTATATCTAAAATAATTGTAGAGCAAAAAAACTCAAAGGTATATCAAAGTTTCGACACCTTCGACATATTGACAAATGTATACGCATACTACGCACAAGAAAACGCATGTACTTTACGATGTTCAAACTTTTATAAAATATTTATAGACTCATAATAAAATTTGTTAATAACAATATATCAATAATTCGTATCCGATAGCTTTCAATTTATTTTTACATTTGAAAATCTGTAAATTAATAAATAAAAAACATAATAAATCAAAGTTTTGAAAGCACAATACTAGGCCCAATAGTGCCTGTTTTTCACAATGGCGCTACTCAAGTGGCATTATGTAATTATTGTAGGTTTGAAAAGGGCCCTAGGCTAATTAACTGTTACTTGACGACCAGCCCAAATTTTGTCTGATAAGCTGTAGACTATAAAAAGAGATCAATTTTTCGTCATGATCACAGTCGATCTGCAGCAACATAGCATAGCACCAAAAGGGACAAAGGACCAAGAATGATTGCAAAGGTAATATAAAATATGTACATGTAAGCAAATATGATACAATGATATCAATTTGAATCAGAATTATTATATTTATAATTAATGAACATATACAGAATCAATACTAATTTTAACAATCTTATGGATATGGATTTTAATTATCAAATTCATGATTTAAATATGAATTATTTTGTCACTAAAAAATTGTATTGTATTGTAATTTATAACTTACTGAAAATATTATTTATTACATTTTCATGCCCATCAACTTGATAAACATTTGTATTGTATTTTTAAGCAAAAATATTTAATAGTGAATATTAAAAATTTGCGATATTATATAATATTTTATAAACTTAATTAAAAATGTTTAAGCTTGAGTAAATTTATTGAGTACCTATTTGTTAATTATAATTTATAAAAATTTGTTTGTGTATTGTTACATACACGCCGCTAACGCCCGTTGTGAATAAAAAATTTTTTAAACGTATAAAAATAATATTATTAATAATAAATACAATAAAATTTACTGTTTATAATTAATATTAATTTATTTTATTATATAATTAAGCTTCATTGCCATCTAGCGTCCAAATCAGTAAAGTATTTTTTTAATTAATTCATTAAAAATTAGTATAAAACTTTTATTATTATTTATAAGTGTGATGCATCACATTTATTAACACAATAACTTTGATTAATGATTGATCATAACAATATAATCTTAATTTGTTATTTCGGAAAACATCACGAAAAAGTAATATAGTCAAAGGTCGTGTATTTCACAATGTGAATACTCGTTTGATTGTTTATGTAGATTATTAGTTTTTTTTTGTTTATCAATGCTTTTAGATCTTCACCGTTGTTGCCGCTTTGGCAGTGGCCAATGCTCAATATCTGTCTTCACCACATGGACATGGACAGGCCGTCTCATCTCAGAGCATCGTCACCCATTCCCAACCCCAACACGCCTCTATCGCTTATGCTGCTCCAGCTCACTTGGCCGTCAAGGTTGCCGCTGGTCCTATAATATCTGCTCCAGCTTCTTCCCACAGCTATCTGAGTCACTCTAACCAGATCCAACACCTGGGTTCAGCCCACCAAATCGCTCCAGCTATTCACCAAATCTCTCCATTGCAACACATCTCGCAACACCAGGCTCCAATTTACCAACACCAAGCTCCAATTTACCAACATCAGGCTCCAATTTACCAACACCAAACTCCAGTCATCGCTCACGCCATCAAAGTAGCACCAGTAGTCAAAGTAGCTGCTCCAGAACCATACGTAAGAATTTTTCATAATTACAATAGAATAAGTCGCGCAGATCGATATTTGTAAGTAATAATTTCATCAGAAATATTAATGACCTTAAATAAAAATATTATATAAATCTTACATACTTAATTGTCACTGAAATTTAATGGACAATTTAAACAGAAGATACGACTAAAACACTTTAATGAATTACAATAAACTACACAGTAACTTACCTGAATATTATTAAATTTATATTTAAGGCCATCAATATTTTAAATATATAGATTATTTTTATAAAAAAATCAATATAACGATTTTATAGATTATTATTTAAATATTTAATTTATGATTTAACAATATATGTTTTAAAATATCATAAGAAAGATTAATAATATAAATACAACTAGCATATTTTTTGTAGAGAGAATATTTGGAGAGCATTGATGTAAAGAAAGGATTATGATAATTTTTCTTAAATCTCAAATGGCAACCTTGACTTAAATTGTAGTACCACATTACCAGTCATAATATCGATACCTTATTTTCAATAGGTGATTTTTAAGACAATAATAACATTGTTTAATAATTTTGCATATTTTTTATAACAAAAATAAAATTATTATGATATTAATATTTTATTATAATACACGAGAGTATTATCATATTATTATTTTACTATAAAAATTCTAAGTTCTAAGAAAATAATTGCATTATCTATTAATAATTTCTTACATTTTTAATACGAGGATAAGATGATTTAAAACATCTTAAGCTGTAGAATACTGTATATAACATATTTGAAATTGAAAGTTTTAAGAAAATAATAACATTGTCTAAAAAATAATTTTTAAAGCATTAAATGTATAAATATAAACACCGTATTTTTATCATAATAGTATACACCTAGTATTGATACTTTATCTTGATAATAAGACTTAAAAAAATATCTACTAATAATTTATTAAAAGATGATTTTAGTTTCAAACTTGAAAAATATTAACTGATAATAATTTTGCACATTTTTGGTAGAAAAATAAAATTATTTAAAGTCATAAATTGCAAATAACTAAGAAATAAATAAAATTGTCTAATAATAATTGCACACATTTTTGCTTCAAAAATAAGTTTATTTAAAGTATCTCAAATCGTAGATAGCAAAAATATTATAATACATAATATAATATCGATACGGTAGCTTAAAATGAGATAATTTCGCATTTTTTTTATGCAAGCATTAATTCATATAATAATTCTAAAACCGTAGATTGAAAAATATAAATAATAGCATAATATAATATTGCAATTTTAGCTTAAAAATCTCCTGGAAAATCTATAACATTATTTATTTATATTTTTAACATTTTTGTTACAAGGATAAGATGATTTAAAACATCTTGTAGACAGTAAAAAGCAATAAATCTATTTTAGAATGTCATAATATCAAAATATGAGTTCCATACTTTAGCTATATTGTCTGATTTTAATTTTGCTCATTTTTTGTACAAAAAGAAGCTTATTTTAAACATATTTAACCATAGATTGCAAAAAAATTAAAATACTACTTATACACAATATCGATGCCATGGTGTCAAAATGTAATTTTTAAGAAATAAAAAAAATTGTCTAATAATAATTTCGCATATTTGTGTGTAATAGTTTTAAATGAGAGTTTTGTAAAAATCTTCTAAGAATAATTTTAATCATTTTTGGTGCAAGCATTATATAGTGTGAAACATTTTAAATTAAAGATAAAATAATATAAATACTATATTAAAATATTATCGATACTTGAGTTTAAAAATAATAATTCTCAGAAAATAATAATATCATCTATTAATAATTTATTACATTTTTAGTACAATAATAAGACAATTTAAAATATTTTTAGCCATAGATAAAAAAACTATAAATACTAAAAAAAATAATATCGATACCATAGTTTTAAGGCGTGATTACTAAAAATTAAATTAAATTCGCTAATAAGAACTTTTTTAGTATAAGGATAAATGTTTAAAACAGCTTGAAAGAAATTAACTAGGAATATTAGAAAAACATGATATTGATACATAAGTTTATAAAAAAATTGTAAAAACGTAATAATATTATCTATTATTTATTCTACATTTCCTGTGCAAATATGAGATAAATTAAAGCATATGAAATTAGCAAACAATAAGTACTAAGATAACATAGTTTGAACCCAGCGTGAAATTTTGTGGTGAAACATACCATATTTATATCAAAATCGCATAATTTTTTCATTAAGATATATAATAATTAGCATTTTAATTAAATAAATTGATCACAATGAAATAATCCATTTAACTAAAATATAGGGACAAATAATTTATATATGCCACTATTATAAAATAATATTGTTAAGTTTTTAGCAGCGACTTTTAAACCAAATTTTACTACAATACGCCTAATTTTATATATAAATCAGGGAGTTCGTGGTAAAATATGTTAACAGTGTAATCTACTACTATAAATAAAAAAAATACTCATTGGAAATATTTTATAAATATTATTTGATTAAATTAAATAATCATAATAAAGCAATTGACATAAATGTTGCTACACTTATCCAAAAAATATGGATTATAAAAAAAAACTAATCACAAATATATATTATAAATGTCAATACTAAAAATTAATACTAAGCAGTTATTTGTAGTAAATGCTTACACCAGATTTTATTTAAACTAGCTAATAATTTTGTATAAAAACCAGGAACTTTGTGGTTAAGCATGTTATTATTAGTGTAATCTAAATGACGTACATATAGATATTTTTCGATTAAAATAAATAATCTTAGTGATATATTATTATTAATAATATTCTAATTGTTGCTAAATATGGCTATAAAAATATTTATTTAAACAAAAAAATCATACAAAAATAAATTTAATATGTCGTTATAATTTTATAGTATTGATGTTTTTGTCGTGAATTTTACATCTAAATTATTACCTAGAACAAAGAACACACTGAATTCGTTTCACTTTTAGTGTTTTATAATTAATCATAAGACTTAGTATTTTATCAAAGCAATCGTTGTTAAGTTTTTTTTGAATTCATTGCAGGCCCATCCAGCTTACAAATTCGAATACAGCGTATCTGACCCCCATACTGGTGACCAAAAGAGTCAATCTGAGACCAGAGATGGAGATCACGTACAGGGACATTATTCCCTTGTCGAACCAGACGGTTCAGTCAGAACTGTCCAATACTCTGCTGATGAACACACCGGGTAATTATCTCAAACATACATTACTTAAACATACTTTACAAAACATCTAATATTTAAATTTTACTGTTTAGATTCAACGCCGTTGTATCCAACTCTCACGCACAACAACAACAACAACATGCCCATCTCCATTAAAAATATTAGGATCAATCGAACTCGGACCTCAACGAATCTAATCATTACATTAATGTAGTGTTCGTTTAATTATTGTTGTATTTATTTTTAAGTTCATCAAATCTATTCTTCGCTTTTCTGTCTATCAATGATTAAATGTACATATTTAATTAATGTAATATTTATAAATAAAAATCATAAAAATATATATATATATTTAACTTTTATTTCACAAGAAACAGATTAGCATTTAAATTTTAATCCTGCTACATTTTCAATGTACGATTCCTAAGACACGAAATCTTTTTGGAATCTTGCCCTAAATTTACGCAATAGGACCATGTCGACACTAGTCCGATTATATCGTTTATCGATCGCTCATTTATCTGTTATGGCCGAGTCATGATTTTGTGTAATAATAGAAGACATCTAGTTACACAATTAGACAAAGAATTCGAATATACAAAAATATCAATTATTCAGGATAATAATCGCATATTAAAAATCTATGATTTTATATTTAAATATACAGTAACAATAAATGTATAATTTATATGAAACTTTTCGTGCATCCCCCATCGTGAGAATACACATTTAAGCAATAATATTATAATGTGAACTAGATCTATTATAATACAAAAAGATCATAGATTTGATACAGTTTCGTCATTATGCTAACGTTCTCATAAGCCGACACGATTTTTGCAATACAAATTACAAAATTATTGTTATGCAGATGAGAACGTGATTATAAGAGGCAAGGTCTGCTTGTGAACTTAGCATTGAAAGTGAAATTAATATATACAAAAAAAAAACATGTTATAAAAAGAACAATATGCAATGAACTCTTCAACGTTTTTTGTATATTGACATTGATTTATAAAACGCATTGCTCTAAATATAAGTTGTTCTTTATCAATAAAATATAAATAATATACATTTTTAATACATTAAATACTTATTACATAATCGATATGTACTGACACACAGATCGGCATTAATAAATATTATATCAACGTCAGATATTGACTGGTTGTCATTTTTCATTAATCCCCGTGGTTAAACGGTATCAGGCCATAATTCAACAATTTTGTAAGCCCAATCTTAAGATCAATTACGTGGAATGACGTGAAAATTCACGTTCGACAATTCGGTAAGGTGAACGTGGCATTCCTGGTTAAATGTCCGAGGCGCTTTGTTTAGTTAAGCAATCATTACCTTCACCCATTGTTTGGTAAATTTTGAGACCATCCACTATAAAAGTGACGGATTTTTTTTAAAGTCAACAGTACCCTCCGAATCGTCGTTCAGTCAAGTAACATTATAATATTCAACATGTTTGCCAAAGTAAGCATTTTAATAATTCAGAAAACATAAATATTTAATATACTTAAGCTTACTAAAATTTGTGTTTACATTTTTATTTATTGTCCATAAAATATATATAAATAATCCTTTTATAATATTATTAAAAATCAGTAAAATGAATGGTTAAATATTTTAAATACGTAAATTTTGCTTAAAATATATTTTTATTTACATAATTTTGACTAATATTTACTAAATAAATATTTAAAAATATGAATATTATCAAATCATAAAAGGTATTTACATGTTAGTTTTAATTGTTTTCGAATTCCTCATTAATAAATTATGTAACAAATAATTATTTTAGCTCATAAGTAAAATTAAAAAAAAGTATTTGAATAAATTTTGTATTTCATGTTTGCTATTTTTTAAAATTGATTTGAAGTGTTTTTCTTTAAAAGGGATAAAAGTTCAATAATAATTTGATAGTTAGTGATATTAAATAAAATATTTTTTTGAAATTTACTTAAAACGAAAAAATTAGAATCATAATTATTTGGTTAATATATTTTTTGTACATTTATAATTTAATATCAATTCAACTAATTTAAAGTGTATTTTTTCTTAAATGCTTTATATCATAGTGCAATAATATATAAACGGCAAAAAGTCAAATTTTTTAATTTTAGTAGAGTTCTAATTTATTGTTTAATTTTGCTTTTAAATTACGGTTTTAAAACGTTTAAATTTATTTTATAAAAAAACTATACACGCTATAAATTGTTATTATAATTTAATCAGACTAATAAGTCTTTGTGGTAAAAAAATGTTAATGAATTAAACTCTAGGAAAATACTTATTATATTACGTCACACAAGATATAAAAACGATAAAATCGATTATAACAAAAAATATAATTTTTGTTTATTTATTTCATAAAAACAGTATAATTTTATAAATAAAAAACTGTAAATACCTGATATTTCTATTATTTTTTGTAATTATACTATATTGTGTTAAGAAAAAATATGTATTAACTGAATTTTGTTATACATTTAATAACTATTTATATTTTATTGAGTTTTGGTGTATTTCTATAAATATATATAAATATTTCATATGTAATGAAAAACTTTGAATCTTGGAGTTTTTTTTTTAAATAAACAAATAACATGATAATACTGTACTAATTGTAAGATATATTAAATATTATCACTCATATTAAAAGACATCTTTTTACAATAGGTATTCAATATTTTTGCTTTGTCAAAATAATTAAAAACTATTTTAATAACATTTTAAAATAAATCACAACCTAATATATCTTATAAAGCATAATCTATTTTAAAATATTAATAAATTAACATGTATATTTTTAATCAAAGCAAAAATGTTAATTTCTCTTAAAAAAATATATTAGGAATTAATTGTTTTTATTATCATTTTAAAATAGATTTTGATATATAAAATAAGTAAAATTGTAACTAATTATATATTTAGATTTATACATTTTTTTAAAATTAGTATGAATTTTTGTGTAAATTTTTAATATAAAAATACCATAAAACGTACAGTTTTTATATAAAAAATGTTTCTGTTTATACAAATACAGACTAATTTAATTATTATAATATAATTTTATTGTTTATTGATCAGGCAGAATAGTTTTAATGTATTTTTAATGGGTAATAAATAATCTGACGTATTCAATGTCACATCAACGCTTAACGTAATTGCTTTTACACTGCATTATTTATTTAGATAAATAATGCACAATAGTCGAGAGGTATAAGTCGCTGACTATTGACCTGAAAGGCATTAGTTCGAGTCTTATATATACACCAGTATTTTTTAGTTGCTATCGAGTCTAGGAGACCGGAATTAGTGATTATTATGAGCTATTTAAGCTCATAAAGAATATTTTGAATGTATTTAATAAAAAAAATATAACCAAGGCATTAGCTGGCGGACAAATCCGTTCGTGTGTGGTGAGAAAAGCCACAGATTTGTCTGTCTGCTGTCCGTGCTCAAAACGAACTGATTGGACACGGATAAGCATATATAAGCAACCGCGCCCGATGATTAACATTATTTTTTGTTAAAATTTGTCCCTTAAGTGATTTTATGACTCGGGCCATTTTCGCATGCATTTATTAATTTGCGCTAAAGTTGCCGCTATCGGTCTAAAATAAGATTTTATTACATTATGACAAGTTTTCGCTTTTTTGAAAAGAACATCAGATAACCGTTTTAAATGGACGCGTAAAAAAGACTGAGAGAAGCAATGAAGCAAAAATATATTCATGCATTTTTTCCATTTAGATATTTGTAACTCTCGCTTTTGCGGCAGTCTGCAACGCTGGTATAATTGCGCATGGTGGTTATGGTCATGCTGTTTCATCTCAGTCCATCGTTCGCCATGATACTCCAATCCACAACAGTTACCAACATGGACATGGACTAGGACATTCAGGCTTCGGAAACAGCTATGGTGGATACGAGCAAGAATACTTAGCTCCGTCTTATGGTCATGGACATGGTGCAGTTTCCTCTCAAACTATAATTCGCAAAGACGACCATGATCATGGATACTATGGCTCACCATCAATTTTAGGCCATGGAGCACACTACGACCAATATAGCCATCATGATGAATATGTAAGAAAAAAATTATGCTTCTTTTCATTCATCTTTATGTATTTTTATCTATATTCTTATTTTTGCTTAAGGCTCACCCCTCTTACAAGTTCGACTATGACGTCACAGATCATCACACAGGAGATAGTAAAAGCCAATGGGAGTCTAGAGACGGAGACGTAGTCAAAGGACAGTATTCTTTGGTAGAACCAGACGGTTCGATCAGAACCGTGCATTACACCGCCGATGATCACAATGGGTATGTCTTATTTCACAATGATCGATCTTAGTGCATGTGAAAATATATATTGCTAAAATTGCATGAAAAGCAATTTGCTTAATCGTGCGTGATGTTAAATTTTGATATGGGTTGCTACATATTCCCATGATTAACGTGAGATATATGTATAAAAAAGCCTATATGTCAATTCAGTCGCTAGTGCACAACAATGGCAAGATAATAGCAAAGAATAATGCAACACAAACAAATATTTTTCCACAATTTGTATTACATTGGGGTTAGGAAATATTTGTATTTATTTTTATTTATCTTTTCAGATTCAACGCTGTGGTGAGCAAAACTCCAGGCCATCAATTGTACCATCATTAATTTTTCGACGACTGATTTTGTAATCTATATTTTTTATACAAATAAATAAACAATTTTATACAAAACCTTGTTGTTTTAAACATAAGACTCAATAATTTATTAATAGCGCTAGAAACATTTACAACAAATCGTGACTTTGCTACCTCAAAGTGGTAATTATATTTGTATTATAACAAGTAAACGTTTAGTATAGAAATAGTAAAAATAAAGAAGCAATAAAGTATATTTATATAAATTTATAGAGTGCATTTAAAAGTAGCCTTCATAGCATCAATTTTTTTTATAGAAACAAATTTCGACATTCTAATTAATACGAGTTCTAAAGAAAAACAATTCCAACTGAACTATAGAATTCTATTCTACTTTGTTTTTAACTAAATATATTTTTTTATCGTGTGAATGTTTTTTATATTGAATATAAAAGTTCTTAGTAACGTGATTACAACTGAGCTCGATAACCTTTTTAAAACTAAAAGTTTAAATTAGCTAACTCCATAATTATCAATTTTACAGAAAGGATAAAAACTTTGCGGTTGATTACGTATTCACTCAAATCACATAATTTCAAAACATGCAGAATTTCAGTGTTTATCGGCAAAATCAGTTCATAGACAATACTTCCTTATCTTAAAAAACGTTCGCGTTATTTTAAAACATTTTGCAGCTTTGCTTTCAGAAAAATATTACTAATATTTTATTAATATTAGAAAATAGTACTAATATTTTTTTATTAAAAGTGAAGCTTACAATATATTTTGTAAAAATATATTAGCTTTCTTGCGTTTTTATTCTATGGATTAATTTATATAGTATGTAAATGTTATAGTGAATGTACGAATGTATTACCAATGAAGGCTTAATTTCACTGGTGTTTCAGTGAGTTCATATCCGAATACATTATCACCGGTAGTTATTATTTATTAACTGATGCTAGTAAAAATATATGCTGATGTAAAATGTCTATGAAACGCAAATTGATAATTGCGAAATTTAATCTAAACGAATTAATCAGATCCATCTGGACCTAATGAAAGTTCTAAATCTTACTATAGTTTTTGTACTTTTATTAGGTTTGGGTTTAGCTTAATTTATTATTAATATTGCACTATTTGGTCAATCGATGTGACATTACAATTCAGAGAATCTTTATTGAATGATGCGTACCAGATCATCCGTTTGTGAAAAAATACAGTTTTACTGATACAGAGGAGTGAAATTATAAATCAATTCTTTATACAGTTTATCTGGTTTAGTTAGTGAAAATATATTTTAACTGGTAATTCACATTCACTGTACCATACACGTATGCAATACCTATACATATTTATATATTTAAATTAAATCAAGACTTATGACTTAATAGTTTATGAGATCAAAAAACAAATCATAGTATTATTAAAATACACAAAAAATATAATAATAGTAAGATAAAAATAATACAAACATATTTAAATTCAATGATACGAACTGGACTAGCTCCTCAAAGCTGATATAGAACAGATCAATGTGCAATGCCAGCGTATTGAGAAGCTGGACAGCGACAGAAATTGGCGAGTCAGCTAGTGCGGACGTTCTGGATCGAATGAGCATCAAAAGAGGACGCGATCATGATTCTCGGAGACGTTTCGAAACCCAAAACTGGAATTCCACGAGAATCGTTTAATTGTCAACAGCATCCTTTCGTAGTTTAAGGAAATGCTTAGCGACATACAACTTTCTGATAGAACTCAGTGAATCGAATCCTAGCGCTACTAAAAGATTAAATAAATAGCATCGGTTACACATTATAGATGTAACAAAAAATATTTTGTTACATCTTACTAACGTAACTACACAATCTATTACCTATAGTTGGTGCAATGTGAACGATTATAAGTCATTGATCAGTAATAAGATCGTTTTTTAGTTACTTTATAATAAAAAAATATTTTTAGATTTTTACTTTTCGATTATTCTAGGTATGCAATCACATTTTTATAATCATTGTAAAATGTCGTCTATAGATGACATCTAAGAAACTACATATTTACAAGCTAGTCGTCGCTCGAAATGGAACGATCTAGGTAAATATTTTTTGTTTATATACCTTGGTATATACAACAACTCACTTACTACTCTAAATATTATCACTATATGGTACAAAAACGTAAAAATAAAATTTCGAGAGCCCATGACTGACGTTTTAGAACAAATATAAACTTAATTTAAAAGTTAAATATTTGCATCCTCGCCAAATAATCATGTCATATCATTGTCAGTTCTCTGTATAAGTATTGTGTCTAGATTTTAATTATTGTACATGGTTTTTATTGTTTTTAATTATTTTTAGAAGCCATGAGCGAGCAATAAGATGATCAGACTTCTTCAGCAATTGTCGTGAAAGATAGTATCCCCAAATATCAATAGATAAAAAAAATACGTTTTATTAGCATTTATATGACTTGATCGACATTAACCTCAATCCTCATACGTACTAAGTATATATTTTCAATTCGAGTAAATATACTCAGGCAAATCCAACAAATATGTGCATTAAATCGGAAGCAATCATAATGTTTATGTATTGTAAAAGAAAAACTCACTTTTCGGCCTCGGAACTCAAAATTTGAAGATTTCAACACCAAGATTGTTTTATGATTGTTTATATTGTTTAATCAATGTTTTCTTCTAATCCTCAAACACATTATGTATATATATATATTTTATAGTTATAACACACTTAGTTAATTTATAATCCGAATATTTATATTCAGTAAAATCGAACAACACACATAACAAAATAATGAAAATTATTGTCGCGTAGCAAAATTATTTAAAACTGTTGCCATGCCGATGTCGGCCATCTTGTTTTATATTTGAATGCTTATTTTTCATTGGTCGAAACAACAGAATTCATTACCGGGGGTCGGAAATCAATCGAACAAATTCAAATTTTATTTTTAATATTATAATTAAATATATTTCTTTTGTTTACGTGTATTATTAAATACACATACAAAGCAATACGATTTACAGAGTAGAAAATTATACATACATAAAATTATGGTATTCGTATATATTAATGATTAAAGATATTTTAAAGTTCTCAAACGTATTAAACATATTTTTTATGTAAAATATCAAGTTTGTTAAAAATATTTAATTTAATGAAAAATATGGATTATTTATTATAATAAAAAAGTATTTAGTACAAAATTTTACTGTCTACAAATTATATCGATTATTTATTAAAAAAATCATTATTCATTATATTCACATTTTATATTAGTAAAAATAGAGCTAAGGTAAAATTTTCCAATATCCCACCGCTTTTTATATTCAATGCCTCTCCATGCGAAAGTCATGTTTAATTACAATAAAATTGTCCATAACTTACGCGACCACCTTAATAAGCATAACAATGCCAAAATATTTCAAATCCGATATTTTTACCATATACTTGCACAACGCTCATAATAACAATAACACAACAACGTTCTCAAAGTTTCCATTATCTCTCATGTTTCATGAAGTTATTATATAGCCACACATTGCGAAATATAAAATATCAATGCCCGTATTTCTCACGATACGAAAATGTTAGCAATCGAACGTTTTATTGCTCGGTGAATTGCTAATAAGAACAATTTAGCTAATCGGACGCGATTATTCCGCGTTTAGCGAAAATTTTAAAACAATGTTGTAATAATGAAGAAAAATACATATTTATAAATAAAATAATTTTATTTTTAGATTTACAATGATGAGAAAAAACAATAAGTCATATATACATTAGAGCCAAGGGTCGATTTTAATGATGGTAATATTCTGGATGCGCATTTGGAGTGCGGGACACAACTGCGTTGAATCTATGAATAAGTAAATAAATATTAATAAATGTGTAACATTTAAATAAATATATTTAACATACCCATTGTGATCATCAGCAGTGTAATGGACAGTCCTGATTGAGCCATCAGGTTCAACCAAAGAATATTGTCCCTTGACTACATCTCCATCCCTAGATTCCCATTGGCTCTTGCTATCTCCAGTATGATGGTCGGTTACTCCATAATCGAATTTGTAAGCGGGGTGAGCCTATTTATTGTAATAATTTATAATAAATTGTATTTAATATTTTATATAAATAATCTAACTTACATATTCATCGTAATAATGAGCTTGATGTCCATGTCCTTGTCCAAAGTATCCATGTCCTAAATCGTATCCGTATTCAGGAGCTGTGTATCCGTGAGAAGGTCCATCGTGTCTTAGAACATTCTGAGATGAAACGGCATGACCATGGCCTGCATATCCCAAAGGATAGGCTAACGATGCTGCCACCAATCCCAATACTGCTACTACCTGATTCAAACAATAAATTATCAATGCGATCTATGATCTTTGATTGATTGTTTTGTGATCGATACTCACTTTGGCGAACATTTTCCGTTCTCGCTTAGACTGCTCCGAGAGGTATGTTTGAGTGGAATGTATCTTTGGATCTGATTGTTGTGCTTTTATAGAGAAAATGCAAAAGAACAGAGCACAAAGGGGAGTGGTGGTGCAGTCAGATGTTGCATAACAATGGTTCGAAGGTTCGCGTGGAATGTAACATTGAATGTTACGTGTATGGCAAAAAGGCTCCATTCGCACGCGAAATGAGAGTCGATCTGAAAGTTTCGCTTTTTCGGCTGTAAGTGGAGCTGAACGATTTTGAGGACGTGACCTCATAAAAATTTAAGATAAATTGATTAGATACTTATTGGCGAAGGCTCGGAAAAGTTTATTCCAACTATTTAAAATTATATTCATTTTCTATAAATATGCTTAAACTCTAATTTGCTAAAAAAAAATCGTTATGTTACTTAATATTGTTGTATTATTTCATATAATATTTTATTTTGTGCACAATTTATATATTGATATTCTTTTAATAAGAGTTTTCTGAATGTCTCAATATTTCTAAAAATAGTTATTCAATATTTTATTATAATTTAAAAAATGCCCATAATGATGGCAATTAATACAATATCTAATTATTTATTTGTGCGATATTTTTGTAATTTATTTTTATAAAAATGTACACATTTTTTGTAATATTAAATTACTTATTGCATACGAATAATATTAAAATATTAAATATGTCATGTATTTTTTAATTTACTTTATTTCACGTGGAACATTCCAGTTTTTATCACTTCTCACTGTTCATAAAGTGCATTTTAAAACTCATAAGAAAATAAAAATGGGTTCATTATGGAAATTGGCTTTCAATTTCTTCTTTCAACTTTTAATTATTATTCCTGCTTTAAATTAAAAAACTATTATATCTATAATAATGTAATTTTCGAATGAATAAATAAATTGCCGACGAATTTTAGTAGTAGTTTCTTCTTTTGAGCAAATTTGCACTGGGCTTTATTTACCGCGGTAGTCTTTAAAACGACAGTCCAGGTAGGAAGTCAAGCGAAGTATAGTTCCACACAAAGCATATTGATTCTCGGTCAGGTACAAGTATTGATGAATGTTGGTTTACCCTAGGATAGATTTCTAACTCTGAGGCGGTACTCGTGATATCATAATTTTTTGCCCATTGTCTTCTCCATCTCTAAAATGCAATTACAGATGATTTAGATGGCATAAAAACTCTGTTCTTAACGTTACAAATATGTTACAAATGCACAGGTGCTTCTTTCATAAAAAAATGTTTCTGTACATCATGTATAATATGAAAAAAATATTCATTGAAAACACCAACGTAGCGAAAATGTTTTTTTATATGGGTCGAATTCCTTTGATGTTGACAAATATAATTTATCGGTACCGGTATTTTTGCTATAAGATTTGTTAAAAGGATCATAATTTTGATTTACTGAGAATCATATGTTTTTTTTTGGTAGCAAGTAAACAAATATTGCGTATCCGAGTGGATGTCAATTAAAGGTATTTACAAATAAGTACACTGTGATTTTTTAATCCAAATTTTACAGCAGCAAAAGCTCGGTGCTAAGTATCTTTATTAAGCAGTTACACAAATTCACGAATTATGTATTCTAAAATGACGAACTCACTAAATTTATTTACGCAGTTATACACATGACTGATAAAATATATATGACGTCAAAATTTTGCCCCAAATCATTAGAAATTTCTATTTTATTTTAAAATTTCTTTAATAATGAGCTAAAATAGCTTTTTAAATCTTAAAGGTATGATCTAGCTCGATTAAAATAAATCATCATGATATTCATCCTTGAGATTTGGAGAATTTTAATTTTATAATAATTACTACAAATTCGGATTTTGTTAACACGATAGAAAGAATACGATTCAAACTCTTTCAGGTCAATCTTTCACCAACTGGTTAAAATTAGAGTGAAATTGAATTATTTTGATAGTAGATCTACATAAATACATATGTAACATCTATTTTTATAATATACAACATTATTATGCTCGTGTATCATAATTAATTGTATGGATTTTATACCGTATTATTATAAAAAAATATGAAATGTTAATTTGTGATGATCGATCGGAATTTAAATTTTGTAATAATGGTTAATTGCAATCTGATTTGAACCTAAATCTTTTAGGTATTAATTGCCGACTATACCACTGCTCTATCGTATTGAAGATTGAGTATAAAGGATCAAAGACTAGAATGGACGTTGAATTTCCTTTTATTTCTTTAAGGTAAATAAGCCATAACTTCCTACAGAATTTGATTACAGAACTATCACTTCTGACATAGACAACCAGTACATTAAAGAATAAAAAAAGGTCTTGTTAAGTAGTCACCGACGTAAGGACTTGAAGACACACTTAAAAACAATTTAAAGTAAGAACGTGTAATTTTTGAATTTGAGAATTTGCGTCGGATGGTCTAAAATATTTTTTCTACTCACAAATTCCTCCGTTACTTGAATAAATTGCATAAAAATAAATATGCGCTTGTTTAAGTATCATCTGGATAAGTCAGTTATACATTAAAAATATTTACATATTGTGAATAATTACAATTATTGCCACAAATTAAATGGAAAATCAAACTATTTAAAAAAATATATTTTTTTATTACACCAAAAATATTTATATGAAAATATTATTTGTAGTAGTAAAATAAAATAAAGTAATATTGCTATAAAAAGCTATGCATGCGTGTCTAGAATATCGCAAAAAACACTTCCTTGTAATCAAGGCTGCTTAAAAAATGACCGAGAACTATTAAAAACCTATTCCTTATTTAGAATAAAAGGTCACAGTGAGATATATATAAAATAATCCGTGGCGTTGTTATGACCTCAGTGAATTTATTACAACACAACAAGATCCTGTCTCATTAAATAAAAATAAAATAATATTTATAAATATAAAAATATATTTATTATACATTATATACACAAAAGATATTTACATTGAAGAAAAGAAATAATACAGGCTTAAGAATATCATAAATATGCCATTCAATCGGTTATCACATATCCGTTATTTCGATTGTCATACGTTTATTTAATAATACAGGCCGTGGTGGAGATCATGATGATGATGTTGATGATGATGTGGTTGTACGTGGTAATGTTGTGGGTGGACGTTCACGGAACGGTGAACGGCTGCGTTGAAACTATATAAATATGCATATCGTTAAAATATGATCATTTATGTAATACAAATATAGAATATTTGGAAGTTACTTACCCATTGTGGTCATCAGCAACGTATTCTACTGTCCTTACTGAGCCATCAGGTTCAACCAAAGAGTAACCTCCCTTGACTTGATCTCCGTGTCTAGCTTCCCATTGTTGCTTATTGTCTCCGGTATGGGGATCCTTGACTGCATAGTCGAATTTGTAGTTAGGGACGGCCTGTAAGTAATAAGGGTTGTTATAGTTATATATTAGGAATCTGTATATTTTCAAAAGTTCCTCTTTAGATTCGTAGTAATATGTAAGATTTAAGTAATACAAAAGATCATACTAACATGAATCATGTCGTATGTATACAATTCTTACTTATGATTATATACTATCTGAATTCATTAGTGTCGATGTCATGAAATATGAGCCTTTGCTGAGGAATATCCGGAAGTGAACATATCTAGTGCAAATCTCTAATTGCACACGATTAAACATATCTTTCAGAAGGATTAATTGGCTTACATAAGTATCGTGGTGTCCGTATCCGAGAGCATAGCCGTGTCCGAGTCCATTCCATAATCCTCCTTGGAGTCCATGGTGTTCATCGTATAGTCCGTGGTGTCCGTGATGATGAGCTATGTCGTGTCTTTCAATGTTCTGGGTGGAGACTGCATGGTCGTGGAGCAAAGGCACCGCGTTGGCAGCAGCTGCCAATACTGCCAAGAGGGTCAACTTAGAGAACATCCTGGATTGATGGGTTGTCTTCGCTGAATGAAGCACTGAACTGTGTGTGCCGATGCAAGAAATCGTCTTCGATTTTATACGATGGACTAAAGGAAGCGATGGTCGGTGGTGCAAGGAGATTTTACGCAACTGTAGCGTATAGAAAACGTTCAAAAGAATTCAGCACTGAAATTTGTCGGTGTTAACAACAACTTTAGACCAATTAAACGGACTTGCGAAACGATTGAAGTGATTAGCGTGCTCCGCCTATTAGTTTTGTTTAATTAAATCAATTTCGTCAAGTAAGTGAGGCTAAGTGTGGTTAAAACAGACTTAATACATAATTATTATATCATGCTAGAACCGACAAAACAATTATGATTGTTAAATTCAGAATACAATTAAAGAAATGTTTATATCACTTAGCAATATATTTTTTTTGAAAATGATACCTTAGTTGCAAAATTTATGATTTGTTGTATAGTGATTTCAATTTGTTTAACTAAGCTAAATATTTTTTAATAAAGTCATATAAGTTTGGTGTCATAATGAACATTTTAATTTTATTAAATATGCTGCAGAATTTAACATGATCGTATCATAAATTATACCTACTACAAATAACGCCCTAATATTACTAGAAACTATTAACAAGGTGCACAGTATTGTATTATATATCTGGAATTGTGAAGTAGCTGTATGTATATTTTGAGACTGAGAGCAATTAAAAAATATGCAATGGATTTGTTACCACTGATTTAAACCTAGTCTATTTCTATTCGTCCGAATCAAAATTAAGTTCAAGCCTATTTTTTATGTAGATATAGTTATTGCTTTTATTAATTTAACAATGCAATAGAGATATTGTTTGTTATAAAAATTTAATAACTAAAATTTGTCTAAAGATTAAAAAAATGTTAAATAAAAACATATTTTTTATTAGGACTATGCTTTGTGTGTCGAATTAAATTATAATATGTTGCCCCATAAAATTATTTATTTCATTTATATTTATTTCTGAACTTGGAAAGCGGTTTTATTTAAACTTAACTAGCTGTATCCAACCACTTGGATCTTCTAAACCGCATTTTCCGACAAAAAATTGCAATGGGCCACATATAAAATTTAATATTTTTTCTATGTATTACAAATATACTTTTTAAACAAAAGATAATATCATATTATTTTAAATGTGAACACTAGGCATGTTGTTTTGATATTTGAGCCGTTGATTTTGAAAGTGGGGCAAGTCCATTTTTTAAAAAAAAAAGTGTTAAAGCTAATTTTCATTAGAAATTATCTTAAAATTTCTGTTTTTAATCAATTAAAAATCATATCTATAAATAACAGCGTAAATTTTTTACTAATAATTTATTATGGTCAATGATATTAATTGTTTATTGATTTTGAAAGTGGGGCAAGTCCACAAAATAATTTTAATAAAAATTGAAAAACGTGTTGTGTTTGTTAATTTCCATAGTTGAAAAAACATTTTTTGGAGTCTTACAGACTAATGGTTTTCACAAAAGAGAAGAATGCAACCGAGAAATTATAGGGAAACGCAAAGGACTTGCAGTTTTAAATATTATTTAGATACCAAAGGAGCAAAAAATTTAGTATGCAAAAGTGCGATTCGCTCATTGAATCAAAAACAAATCTGATGAATCAGCATGAACTTCATTTAAAAGGGGCCGAACTAGCTAGAAAAGCTTTACAAGAAGATAAAGCTCTAGCATTAAAAAACCCAGGAAACTATTTTGCTTTTACATTTGCTTTGCAAAAAGCACTACCATACCCTAAATTGATAGATTCTGTTTCATAGTATAAACGAAATATGTATGTTTTCAATTAAGATTTCCACAATTTACATGATGATGAAATTCATATTTACACCGGGGATGAACCAACTGCTTCTAGAATTCTAGAAGATCAAAAGAAGTAGCTTCTTGTTGTTCAAAACATCTACAAAATATCACAACTCAAAAACATATTATCGCTTATAGCAATATGTGCACAAATAGAAATATAATGTTAGGCTAATATGGATAAAAATTGTTTGGTCTAGCGATAGCAATATAAATATTATTCATCATAAATATTAAATTGAAGCCAAATCTAACAACTAACACTGTTTTGTAAATATAATGTTATCATATTTTTTTTTACAAACATGCTGTATAGTAATAATATTTGAAATAAACTAATTGTATAACTTTCAATTTAATTATTGCATGCTAAGCAAAATTAATTTATATAAAATTCAATAAAATGAAAAATGTACTTGAAAAACAATAAAATCGCTTTACATTCCAGTCCAATTTCCGTTAAATCGTACTATAAATTGTTGCAGTTAAACTGAACCATCACAATCGAATTCAGTGTCTTCAACTGATAACATCGTCTTTATAAAAAATGTTCGTGTCTAAAGTGTTTGCTTTGTTGGGATTGGTAGTTGCTTGTAACGCTTATGCGGTACATGGTCCATATGGACTCCATGGACAAGGAGCGTATGGTCTTGGGGGACTCTATGGCGGAGGTCTCTATGGTGGAGGTCTCTATGGCGGTGGTGTCTATGGAGGACTCCAAGGTGGACACTATGGCTACGGAGGACACGGACATGCAGTATCCACCCAAAACATTGAAAGGCACGATATCGCTCAACACGGACACCACGGAGGACACCTCGGAGGAATCTACGGTTTAGGAAACGGATATGGCTATGGACACGGGCATCACCATAACACTTATGTGAGATTCGAGAAATAATTTATTTAAAATAATGTGTTGATATTAATAAAACTAAAATATATTATTAGGCCGTTCCAAACTACAAATTCGACTACGCTGTAAAGGACCCTCACACTGGTGACAACAAAAAGCAATGGGAAACTCGCCACGCTGACCACGTTAAGGGAGGATATTCTTTGGTTGAACCTGATGGCTCTGTAAGAACTGTGGAATACGTGGCAGATGACCATAATGGGTAAATACTTTTTTTTTGCTGTAATATTTTATAGATATCATAATCATTACTTAACTATTTCAGATTCAACGCACTGGTACACCGATCAACAAACATTCATCCAACACACTATCATAGCTACCACCATTAATTTTTTTCTGATTTATAACTGAATGCTATTGTTGTATAATTGAAATGTAAATTTGTGTATATGTTATTTGTATATATTCCAATAAAAGATTAATATCTCATTAAAAAATATTTTGTAATTTCTTATTTCTTTAAACTTATAATACAACTTTTTATAAAAAAAATATTTATACGTAATCGAAAAAATACGCAGTATTAAACATATTGCGTATTTTATATTAAAAAGTTATATGACATTTTAATGTCTATTGTAAAAACAGTGCAAAGACTTTTGGGTTTTAAGAATAGTTTGAAGAGCGCTGTGTTTAATATTTTTTTTATTAAAATTTACATTCACATTACATCATCAATTTAAAAGCAATGTTTTATTTTTGTTTTCTAAATGAAACTCTAAACTTGCATTTAAAATTAAAGTAACTTATTAATTATTGTATTTTTATTTTAATAAAAATAACATATTATTATTAATTAATTATTCCCAATCTTTTAACATAAATAAGCTTGAAAATGGTTTATTAGTAAATAAAATCCGCTATGCGGGTAATTTTAATGTATGGAAAATGAGCAATTTCTGTTTCTAATAATTATTAATATAAATGAATGTATCAAATTTTAGATGTTTTATGATCTAAATTTGTGTTATTATAGTAGCAATATTATTATTAAAATGCAATAAAAAAATATATTGCGCGTTCATATTTTTTTACTTGTTAACTGTAGTTAAAAAGTAAAAAAAGTTTTTATTCAAAGAAAAAGTGTGTTCATTCCTTTATAAACATGTTATCTTTATTATCCTGTTTCGCCCAGGATAGATTCAAGCTCATTCTTGATTTATTTTTAATACTTGGGTACAATATTTATGTTAAGTTTATTGTTTTCTAATAGTTAATTGGTTACTTAAATTTTAATTAGAAGTTCATGTTTCGTTATTTACATGCTACTTACTTTTTTCTTGCATCTGATTTGCCGACGTTTCGAACATCGATGTTGGGGTCATCTTGGGCACAATCTGGACCTTATGCCAGCCGCCGTAGAGTTTTCAGGTGCTTCGTCTTTTATTCGATCTTATAATTTATTATTATTTTTTATTTGTTTGTTTGTTTGTTACTAAGGGAACAATTGCTATAATTTTCGAATTGGTATGTTTAAATGTATTTATATTTGTATGAATTTTACTAAAATTTAATTAAGCGTGGCTTTAAACCGGTAACCAGGTATTTGAAAGTGTTTTCGTGTCTCTTTAATTTAGTGTTATTTTTCGAAGTGCAATTCCTTCTCTATAATTTTTACAGCTGGGTTGCTTAAAGTTTTGGTTGAATCAAAGTATATATGATGATTTTCATCATAAGTGTGGTTTTTATGTTCTACTATTTGTTGCGAAATCCTACTGAATAATCAAAAAATATTCTAATACAAGCCCTTTGAGCGGTATCGCCGTACATGTACGGCGGTTGATCTTTCACTGTTTTGATGTACGCCAGATAGTTAAATATTTAAATATTTAACCAAAGAAATAATAAATACAGAGAATTAAATGTATATAATATATTTTAAATTTGATTTATTATAAATGATTTCCATAGAAAATAATATTGATAAATTAAAGAGTACGGAATAAGTAGACATTACAAAAAATATTTTATATTATTTGTATAAATAAAATTGAGAGCATCTGAAATGATATAAAAAAATCCACAAAAGCTTAATAATATATAAAAAAATATGTAAAATAAATTAACAAAATTTAATAATAGAAAAGTGTTGAAAAAAATTATTTATACTGATACAAAAAAGTAGTAATATAAATCAAAACAATAAAACGTTGAAAATATAGCTAATTTTTTCGATAATTTACTATAAATGCAATATAAAATATGTAATAATAAATAAATAACGTCAGAAATATATATTGAAAAAAACGTAAAATTAAATCACTCACAGAAGTATGCTAACAAATGTACATAAATTGACTCACTACTCAAAGGGCTACTAGAAGCAGATAAAATTTTAAAAGAAAAAGAAAAATCTCCTAAATATATTTTAGATCTCATAAATAGAAACTCTTATTACTCGACATCATCAACTACTCGAGTATCGAGTAGTTAATGATGTCGAAAAATGTAATGTAATAAATAAATATATAATTAATGAAAGAGTAAGCTTAAACATATATTTATTTAAATTTTAAAAACAATGAATAATTAAATGTCTCATTTGTTTTAATAAATCTCGTTGTTAAGAAAACTATTGACGTTGGTCTTATGGTTAACAGTGAGTTAAATAATAAATATAATCTTACCACCCGCTTTTTAAAAGTATACAATTTCTTGAAATCCTCCTTTGAAGTTTCTTCTTTACTGCATTAAGCCGTTAATTTTTCTACTATCGATAAAATGATATCTTATAACTTGTATAAAATCGGCCGAAATTAATATTTTACACATCCAAATCAACACGATACAAAAAATATTTGGATTTTTTCCCAAATTTAGCTTGCGAATGTTGCGAAAAAATCTAAATCTTAAGAGTCGGAACGTTTTCTTTGAGGATATTAAATAAATATGTAGTGTCATTTTTATGTTTTTTTTTTTAAATATAATAAACAGGTACTGACTAATTATGAATATTTCGTGTTTTAAACAATAAAAAACGTTTATACAATATTCCTTACATTCAGGTATTTCTAAAAATATTTTATATGCTGAGCCATTATTATGTTATCTACTTTGAGTACTAGCACTAAAAATCAATTAGACTATTGTAAACAAATTTTTATTGTTTAAAATTTTTAAGACTGTATACAAATTATTTTTAAATACGGGCGGCAAATCTTTCTTCTTTTTTTTTTTTTTTTTAAAATCTTCCGTTGCAACCTGATCAAAAGCCGATTTTGATCCAATAGCAGTATTAATGGCATCGGTACTACTGATACTGCAAACCCTAGTTATTACATTAATAAAAAATCTAAACCCAAAAGTTTACCGCGAAGTCTTAATAAAAATAAAATATATTCTTCACTGATTTTATTGATAAAAAATATATCGAGTAGCATATTTAAATAAAATATTATATACAGAATGCCATATAAATCATATAATTAATAATGGTAGTTATTGTGAAGATGCACTGGGTGAAGATTAGCTGAACGATGTACTACTGCGTTAAATCTGAAAAAATAATTAATGTTAATATAATTCCATATTTCACTAAATTATAATTAAAATAACTTACCCATTGTGATCATCAGCAACGTATTCTACAGTTCTTACAGAGCCATCAGGTTCAACCAATGAATATCCTCCCTTAACTTGATCAGCGTGACGAGTTTCCCATTGCTTTTTGTTATCACCAGTATGCGGATCCTTAACAGCATAGTCAAATTTGTAGTTGGGGACGGCCTATTATGAAAATCAAATTAATTATACAATTAAGGGTGAGTTAAAAGCAGTTATATTTTTATTCTTACATATGCGTCATATTGATGTCCGAGTCCATGGGCGTATCCGTATCCTAATTCATTGCTTCCTCCGTAGAATCCTCCGTGGTGTCCATGGTGAGCGATATCGTGCCTTTCAATGTTCTGAGTAGATACTGCGTGACCGTGTCCTCCGTAGCCATAGTGTCCACCATATGAACCACCATAGTTACCTCCTCCGTAGAGTCCCAAAGGGACATATGGTACGTGGTGAGCAAGATCGTGTCTTTCGATGTTTTGTGTGGATATGGCTAGTCCATGGCTTGGATAGGCACTGCAAGCAGCAACCAATCCAAACAATACGAGTAACTTAGACACAAACATTTTCAGCTATGTTGTTTTCAGTTTGAAACACTGAAGACGATTGTATTGATTGGAACTGTTCCACGGCAATTTATATATGAAACAGAAAGTCAATATGCTCTGTATTAATTAGCGTTATAAATTTTATGTCAAAATTCAATGTCGAATTCCATTTGTAAATCAAAGTAGTGCAAATCAAAATACATGTCAAAATAATATCACGCATCGTCACTATTTCAAAACCAACCCCATTTCCTTTCTTGAATTATATAAAAATGCAGAGCTGGCTGTTTTTAGACACATTCATTGTAAAGCCTTTTGACTGAAGACATAATTTCTTCCAAAATGTTTTCTAAGCTAATAGCACTGGTAGGTCTCTTTGCTGTATGCAATGCATACGGACACGCTGTGTCAACTCAAAACATAGAAAGACACGACATCGCTCATGATGGACATCTCGGTCATCTTGCTCACTACCGAGAAGGCCTACACGGCGAGCATTATGGTCTCGGTTATGGATACGCTCATGGTCACGGACACAATTACGATACTTATGTAAGTAAATATTACTCCAATTATATCATCCACAATTACGTATACAATTTTATTATGAATACAGGCTGTACCAAATTATAAATTCGATTACTCTGTGAAGGATCACCATACTGGTGACAATAAAAATCAATGGGAATCTAGACACGGTGATAATGTTAAGGGAGCTTATTCTCTTGTAGAACCTGATGGTTCAGTCAGGACTGTTCAATACACTGCTAATGGACATAATGGGTAAGTGCAAATATTTTTATTTATATTTAAATAGTGGAATTCGACTTAATTTTCTAAAATATTTTTTACAGATTTAATGCTCATGTGCATCGTTCAGCAACCATTCATCCGATCAACTATCACCATCATATTCATGGCTTCCATTATTAAATAGTAAAATACTGTATTCTATGGTAAAAAAACCGACGTCCTAATATCGTTTTTTTATTATAAATTTCCAGATTGATTTATATATTATATTGATTTATATATACATATATTATTATGTCAACTAATATATGTATGTTTATAATATGTACTGAATAAATTAAAATCTCTTTAATAAATCTGATTTTTACTATCGAATTAATTTGGTTTTATATAGTTTATTGTTGAGTAACATTAGTAGTATACACGTATATATATATATATTTTAACAAATCATAAAACATAAACATGCAAGGTAGACAAGAAAGATAAGCACGACCGAAAATTTAAAAACGCATTTCTTCATGACCCAACGCATGAAAAATAACAGGAGTAAACATTAAAAACACAGTTTACTATAATAATAAATAATTTGCTACAGAAATAAACTTCCTCATTTAAAGGTAAATTAATATCAATAAAATCTCTGATCGGATAGTTTTCGGAGTGTTTTAATGCTAGATTTAGCGTGGTCTGTGCTTGGAAATATTTTTAAGTAGGAATCCAATTGAAATATAAATGTCACTATTCATACTACCCTCGCAATTGTACAGGTTACCTACCTCTGCTGCTGCCGTGCAACCTCAGAACATAACGCTTCCGCCACAATATTTGCCTTTGGATACGCAAGCAGCAAAATATTCTTCTCCAACTTTTCGACGCACGTGTGCTACACCAAGGATCGCAAAAAGGCCGAAATCACGCAACTGAATATATAGGTCACTTCAGTGAGACTGGATAATTTAACCTGCAATCTTGTTTTAAAACTCAAGTGAGCAATTCCTTTGTATAGTTCTTAGAATTACGGTTAAAACTAACTGCTAAAATATTTCGGTTAGACTATGCACTTTTAAAGAAGTACACACCAATTTAAGGGTTGTCCCATTATTATGGCCAAGGCTGTATATATTAATAATATTAATGCTGATTTAAAAAAAAATGTTATTCATATCTGAAAAACGCAAAAATGAATCTGTTATAAATTATTATTACATGTCGATTAGCACGATTTTTTTTAATAATATTTTGGAGATTTAACTTTTCATGTTTTATTGTAGTATTTAAAAAAATATTCGCTTCCTTTAAGTAAAGACTTAAATCGTATTTTTTTATTCTACCAAGTATACGGTTAATGGAATATGTTACAAAAATCACGCTTTCGTGTAATTTTCACATTTGAAGTAAATAAGTATAATTATAACGATTTATATCATAGAAATTAAATTGATTTGTTGTATTTGTCTATATGATGCAAAAATATATACTTCAAACTTTCCCATATTAAATTGTTATAATTATATTTGTATAACATATTTAAAATATAAAATTGATTGTATTTGGAATTCAGTTATTCGTTTTAATTTTACTATTACATTTATAAAAGTTGTGTCAATTAAGGCAAATTATTTAAAAATAATGTGTTATTATATAATAAACTTAATTAAAAAAAACATATGATACTATTTAAACAAATATTATTATAAAAAGATATTTACAAAATCAGCACTCATTCCTAATCAAATTATGATGGTAGATATAATAGTGTGTCAAGTAAATGTTTGCAAATGCATTGTATTTAAAAATGTTTAGGAATTAATTAAATATTTCCATTTTTAATAAAAATAAAATAAGTTATACAATATAAATATTTATTTATTAGAAATTTTTTTTATCTAAAAACTACAAACTAGGTAAATTTATAAAATTTTTTCGGTATTGATTTTTCACTTTTATGAACAGAATTATCATTACTGTTTTTTTATAATATATATTATAGGATTTAGAAATATTTAGCTAGATATGAGTTAAAAAAAATTGTAATTGGATATGATAGCTTTATTATAAAATATACATATAATACTATTTACACAAATAATATTTTACAATCGTATATACAAAATCAGCATCTATTTGAAATATTTGTCGTTATTTTATTAATGATGGTAGCCATGATAGTGTGTCGGGTGAACGTTTGTTGAACGATGTACCAATGCATTGAAACTGAAAATGTTAACGTATTAATATAATATAAGATTTTTATACATTAAAAATAGTTAATAATTATGTATTTACCCATTATGGTCATCTGCGACGTATTCCACGGTTCTTACAGAGCCATCAGGTTCAACCAAGGAATATCCTCCCTTAACGTGATCGGCGTGACGGGTTTCCCATTGCTTTTTGTTGTCACCGGTGTGAGGGTCCTTAACGGCGTAGTCGAATTTGTAGTTTGGAACGGCCTAATAATATAGTTTAGTTTTATTAATATCAACACATTATTTTAAATAAAAGATTTCTCGAATCTCACATAAGTGTTATGGTGATGCCCGTGTCCATAGCCATATCCGTTTCCTAAACCGTAGATTCCTCCGAGGTGTCCTCCGTGGTGTCCGTGTTGAGCGATATCGTGCCTTTCAATGTTTTGGGTGGATACTGCATGTCCGTGTCCTCCGTAGCCATAGTGTCCACCTTGGAGTCCTCCATAGACACCACCACCATAGAGACCTCCACCATAGTGACCTCCGCCGTAGATACCTCCGCCATAGAGTCCTCCAAGACCATAGGCTCCTTGTCCATGAAGTCCATATGGACCATGTACCGCATAAGCACTGCAAGCAGCCACCAACCCCAACAAAGCGAACACTTTAGACACAAACATTCTAGTATTGGCGATGTTTTCAGGTGAAGACACCGAAGACGATTGTGATGGTTCGATGTAACTGCTACCATTTATAGTGCGAAAAAATGAAATCGAATCGTCCTTTCATTTTCGAGGCGAATTTCATTTATTTTCAAGTATATTTTTTCACTTACCGGAAAATGTTAATGTTATGCGATATAATTAACCATCACAATTATTTTATAAAAAGTATTATAATTTTAATTATATAAATAAACTTATAACGTAATTAATTTATGAAATGATAATATTCTGAAATTAAGTTAATTTAATATTAAAAAAATCATATATTTGTTAATATACTAAAAGGTATTGCGACAATCTATAGCTAAATGAACCCTAGATTGTACAACTAATACGCAACGTTATAATTCCAACTAATTATAAAAGCGAAAACAAGTTTAAGCAAATTCGCGTGAAACGATTTAAAATTGCAGTCTTTGGTTTTCTTCCAATAACAGTATAAATTGGAACGATAATCCAAACTGGTCACAATCACCATCAGTTCTTCAAGCTGAAAACATCGTCCATTCAAAAATGTTCGTGTGTAAAGTGTTCGCCTTGTTGGGAATGGTGGCGGTTTGCAGTGCCTATGCAATTCATGGTCCTTATGGACTCCATGGACAAGGAGCATACGGTCTCGGAGGACTGCATGGTGGACAATATGGAGGAGGTCTTTATGGTGGACATTACGGCTACGGAGGACACGGACACGCAGTATCCACCCAAAACATTGAAAGGCACGATATCTCTCAACACGGACTTCATGGAGGATATCTCGGAGGAAACTATGGCTTAGGAAATGGATACGGCTATGGACACGGACATCACTATGACACATATGTGAGATTCGAGATATACACCTACTTACTATGAAACAATTTTTTATTAATAATTTAACTTAAATATATTATTAGGCCGTCCCAAACTATAAATTTGACTACGCCGTTAAGGACCCTCACACCGGTGACAACAAAAAGCAATGGGAAACCCGTCACGCTGATCACGTCAAGGGAGGATATTCATTGGTTGAAGCCGATGGTTCTGAAAGAACTGTGGAATACGTTGCTGATGACCATAATGGGTAAATATATTAACATTAGCTGTATTATTATATAGATATCATAATTAAAACTTTTAATTTCAGATTCAACGCGTTGGTACACCGCTCAACAAATATTCATCCAACACACTATCATAGCTACCACCATTAAGACGATTTCAAAATTGAGTGCTGATTTTATGTAAATGAAAAATAAATTTGTATATATATTATTTGTTTATAAATAGTTCAATAAAGCTTTAAGATGCAACTAAATATTTTATGATTTTATAAAAAAACTTACATTTAAAAAAAATTATTATATCAGTTTTAATATAAAATAAATAATATTATTTTTAATTTGTGGTACTTTACTGTACGGTATTGTACTGTACTGTAACTGTGGTTTAGAAAACTGATATGGCTATGGATATATGCTGCAAGGACTAAAAAAGGTTATTTTGGACATTTTTGTTTGAGGAGGACGAAGAAGGACAAAGGATAACATTTCTAAGAATGTCATTTTGTCACCATATAAATTATTTTATTTTATATATTATTGAATAAATTTGATATTTGTTACATAACCTTTTCTTGGAGGAGGGTAGGGCTCCTTTTTGATTATTGCGTAGGGCCCCGCACTCGCCAGAGCCGGCCCTGTTACCTAGTAATGACAATGTCAAACTTTTAAATACAAGCTTGGATTTTAATAAAAATACATGCTAAGAACTACAGAAGCTATAATTATTAAATATATGTTAAGTAGACTAAAATAATGATTTTATTTTTATTTTTAATAGCATAATCGTACAATGAACAAAATGCTCACCGTGCTCCTTAATTCAGTTTTAATCCTCGAAAAAGACCCTTCTTCTGAACAGTAAGTAAACATTTTTATTTTCCTTTGAATATTTATTAACTTAATATAAAAAAAAAATATCGATTGATTCTAGGGGAAATCTGGCCCTACTGCGCCCCTGATTATACACCTCGGCTTCAGCCTATTTAGCATATAGTATAATATTGTTACGTGGGTCTATGTGAGGCCTTTACATCAAAACGCATGCGCCTCTCAATATTCACCTCTCGGATCGCAACAATATCTATAATGAGAAATTCATAATAATATTTGAAAATTGTTGAAAGTTAAGTATAAATAATCAAATTCGTTACCAACATATTAATGGTAGCACGTGTCACTAAAAAAGTTTAAATAATAACAGGGTGTATAAACACCACATTAAAATTACAATTACGGATGAACTACGTTGTTAAATTGTCTTTATATTTTTATTGAGAATTTTATCGGATACTCGAGATTTTACTGTACTCCCAAATAAAGATAAACAGTTGACACGATAAGACTTTTATGTATATACTATGTTTATATTTTTATTGTTTAATCCTTTATATAGAATATAGTATAAAAGCGGTCATTAATAATTATAATGACCTAACACTTTTAGTAGCAGAATAATTTATTTTATTGATAAATAAATATATTTTAATAGTCAGAAACATATTAAATTTTGTACGGCTTAATATTATTAATTTTATGAATCTACAATTTTTTTATATTGTTGATAATATAACTCAGTTATTATTAAATTTATTTGAATGAGAAATAATTAATAAGTAATTTTTAAATAACTATAATATTTTTAAATAAATAAATTATTTTTTTAAATAATCTTTATTTTTAAATTTTGTTTATTAATAAAATAAAATTATAAAATATAAATATAAAATATTTTTTTTTATTGAATATAAACCTATTTTTCATATAATTTATTAGTTGCTTTAATATTCAATATGCTATACAGTATTTTAATTTTTAATAACGAAAGGCATGATGGTGATGGTGGTAGTGGATTGGATGAATGGTTGCTGAACGATGCACATGAGCATTAAATCTGTAAAAAATATTTTAGAAAATTAAGTCGAATTCCACTATTTAAATATAAATAAAAATATTTGCACTTACCCATTATGTCCATTAGCAGTGTATTGAACAGTCCTGACTGAACCATCAGGTTCTACAAGAGAATAAGCTCCCTTAACATTATCACCGTGTCTAGATTCCCATTGATTTTTATTGTCACCAGTATGGTGATCCTTCACAGAGTAATCGAATTTGTAATTTGGTACAGCCTGTATTCAAAATTAAATTGTAGACTTAATTGTGGATGATATAATTGGAGTAATATTTACTTACATAAGTATCGTAATTGTGTCCGTGACCATGAGCGTATCCATGACCGAGACCATAATGCTCGCTGTACAGGCCTTCTCGGTAGTGAGCAAGATGACCGAGATGTCCATCATGAACGATGTCGTGTCTTTCTATGTTTTGAGTTGACACAGCCTGTCCGTATGCATTGCATACAGCAAAGATACCTACCAGTGCAATTAGCTTAGAAAACATTTTGGAAGAAATGATGTCTTCAGTCAAAAGGCTTAACAATGAATGTGTTTAAAAACAGCCAGCTCTGCAATTTTATATAATTCACGAAAGGAAATGGGGTTGGTTTTGAAATAGTGACGATGCGTGATATTATTTTGACATGTATTTTGATTTGCACTACTATTTACAAATGGAATTCGACATTGAATTTTGACATAAAATTTATAACGTTAATTAATACAGAGCATATTGACTTTCTGTTTCAAATATAAATTGCCGTGAAATAGTTCCAATCAATACAGTCATCTTCAGTGTTTCAAACTGAAAACAACATAGCTGAAAATGTTTATGTCTAAGTTACTCGTATTGTTTGGATTGGTTGCTGCTTGCAGTGCCTATCCAAGCCACGGACTTGCCATATCCACACAAAACATCGAAAGACACGATCTTGCTCACCACGTACCATATGTCCCTTTGGGACTCTACGGAGGAGGTGTGTATGGTGGATCATATGGTGGACACTATGGCTACGGAGGACACGGTCACGCAGTATCTACTCAGAACATTGAAAGACACGATATCGCTCACCATGGACACCACGGAGGATTCTACGGAGGAAGCAATGAATTAGGATACGGATACACCCATGGACTCGGACATCAATATGACGCATACGTGAGAATAAAAATATAACTGCTTATAACTTACCCTTAATTGTTTAATTAATTTGATTTTCATAATAGGCCGTCCCCAACTACAAATTTGACTATGCTGTTAAGGATCCGCATACTGGTGATAACAAAAAGCAATGGGAAACTCGTCACGCCGATCAAGTTAAGGGAGGATATTCATTAGTTGAACCTGATGGTTCTGTAAGGACTGTAGAATACGTTGCTGATGGTCATAATGGGTAGGTTCAATACGTACTGAAATATTAAATATTTATATAATTTCAGATTAAATTATTTATATAATTTCAGATTCAACGCATTGGTACATCGTTCGACTAATATCCACCCAGTGAATCATCACAGTTATAATCATTATTAATTACTGTATTGCAAATATACCAGATGTACTATATATATAATATAATAAGTTATTTACTCAATGTATTTTTTCCTAATAAAGTTTATTAAATACAAAGTTTACTTTTTATAAAAATTGCTTGTAAACATTGTTGGGGTATATTTGTTTTTAAGGCACAGATTTTTTATAAATAATATGCGGTAAAAATACATTAAAAAATAAATCTGACAATGTACAGGAGAACTATAAAGAAAATCGCTTTCAACAGGTTGTATTAAAAAAATAAATAGTTAACTATTTTTTTTTCAAATAGTATTTTACAATTTATTAGAGAAACATAATTTAGATCCACAAGCTAATTCTAAATTTTATTTAAAGGTTCAAAGACATTTATAGTAAAGTTAATATAAAAAATTATTGGCCGTTTGTAATTGTGGTTTACATAAACCACAAGCTAATTTTAAATTTACAGTTATTTCTGAGTTTTTGATTTGCGAAATTTATCTTCTTATCTGAAATTAAATGTCTGAGCGCTGACAAACAATCGTTCGTTCCTATACAAAATAATTAAAAGAAACGCTTTTTAAAGTCCGAAATTATAGAAATTACTTGTAATAACGAGTAAATATTATGCATCTGTGGATTTTTTTCATGAATAATATTGACTATTTTTGTTTATTTTAATTCAATACATAAGGTTATTTATAAAGGTAATATTTTTATGAACATACTGAAATATTGTCTGCATTCCATTATCACAGAAAAATTATTTGTATTTACATAAGGAATGAAATATTTGATGCTCTATTATTTTTTAAATTACAAGCAATAGTAGTTTATACTTTTGCTAAAAAAATACAATAACATTTCAATATAGCGAAGCTTACGGGACCAAAGAAAAACTTACGTTGTACTGAAAACTCTTTGTATTGAATGAAAGGAAGATGATATATTTTTATTTTATTTTTAATTACTATATTA
This sequence comes from Plectrocnemia conspersa, assembly GCF_051122295.1. Lineage (NCBI taxonomy): Eukaryota > Metazoa > Arthropoda > Insecta > Trichoptera > Polycentropodidae > Plectrocnemia > Plectrocnemia conspersa. Next base: position 5,582,723 of record NW_028277174.1, on the reverse strand, counting down.
GTACAGCATCAAAATAACCTCTTATAAGATTGACAGATAGAAAGAGTGCTAAGTAACGAGAGTGAGTGAGAAGAAGTGGGCGTGCGAAACGCATGTAATGCATGCTCTTATATCTCACTCACTCTCGTAACTAAACACGTGAGCGAGCGAAAGGGAATGTATCACAACGTATTAATCAGTTCTTACAGAGCCATCAGCTTCAACCAATGAATATCCTACTTTGATGTGATCAATGTGACAGGTTTTCCATTGCTTTTTGTTGTCACCAGTGTGTGGGTCTATGCACTATAAAGTAGAATTTGTAATTGGGGACGGCTTAATTATATATTTAGATTTAATTATTAATAAAACATTGTTTCATATCAACTAGGAGTGATGTCCGTGTCCATAGCCATATCCATTTCCTAAACCATAGTTATAGTTATTATTAATTTTATATTAAAACTGATATAATAATTTTAATAAAAGGTAAGTTTTTTTAGTTGCATCTTAAAGCTTTATTGAACTATTTATAAACAAATAATATATATACAAATTTATTTTTCATTTACATAAAATCAGCACTCAATTTTGAAATCGTCTTAATGGTGGTAGCTATGATAGTGTGTTGGATGAATATTTGTTGAGCGGTGTACCAACGCGTTGAATCTGAAATTACAAGTTTTAATTATGATATCTATATAATAATACAGCTAATGTTAATATATTTACCCATTATGGTCATCAGCAACGTATTCCACAGTTCTTTCAGAGCCATCGGCTTCAACCAATGAATATCCTCCCTTGACCTGATCAGCGTGACGGGTTTCCCATTGCTTTTTGTTGTCACCGGTGTGAGGGTCCTTAACGGCGTAGTCAAATTTATAGTTTGGGACGGCCTAATAATATATTTAAGTTAAATTATTAATAAAAAATTGTTTCATAGTAAGTAGGTGTATATCTCGAATCTCACATATGTGTCATAGTGATGTCCGTGTCCATAGCCGTATCCATTTCCTAAGCCATAGTTTCCTCCGAGGTATCCTCCATGGTGTCCGTGTTGAGAGATATCGTGCCTTTCAATGTTTTGGGTGGATACTGCGTGTCCGTGTCCTCCGTAGCCGTAATGTCCACCATAAAGACCTCCTCCATATTGTCCACCATGCAGTCCTCCGAGACCGTATGCTCCTTGTCCATGGAGTCCATAAGGACCATGAATTGCATAGGCACTGCAAACCGCCACCATTCCTAACAAGGCGAACACTTTACACACGAACATTTTTGAATGGACGATGTTTTCAGCTTGAAGAACTGATGGTGATTGTGACCAGTTTGGATTATCGTTCCAATTTATACTGTTATTGGAAGAAAACCAAAGACTGCAATTTTAAATCGTTTCACGCAAATTTGCTTAAACTTGTTTTCGCTTTTATAATTAGTTGGAATTATAACGTTGCGTATTAGTTGTACAATCTAGGGTAGCTATAGATTGTCGCAATATATTTTAGTATATTAACAAATATATGATTTTTTAATATTAAATTAACTTAATTTCAGAATATTATCATTTCATAAATTAATTACGTTATAAGTTTATTTATATAATTAAAATTCTAATACTTTTTATAAAATAATTGTGATGGTTAATTATATCGCTTAACATTTACATTTATCGGTAAGTGCAAAAATATACTTGAAAATAAATGAAATTCGCCTCGAAAATGAAAGGACGATTCGATTTCATTTTTCCGCACTATAAATGGTAGCAGTTACACCGAACCATCACAATCGTCTTCGGTGTCTTCAACTGAAAACATCGCCAATACTAGAATGTTTGTGTCTAAAGTGTTCGCTTTGTTGGGGTTGGTGGCTGCTGGCAGTGCTTATGCGGTACATGGTCCATATGGACTCCATGGACAAGGAGCCTATGGTCTTGGAGGACTCTATGGCGGAGGTATCTACGGCGGAGGTCTCTATGGTGGAGGTCTCTATGGCGGTGGTATCTATGGAGGACTCCAAGGTGGACACTATGGCTACGGAGGACACGGACATGCAGTATCCACCCAAAACATTGAAAGGCACGATATCGCTCAACACGGACACCACGGAGGACACCTCGGAGGAATCTACGGTTTAGGAAACGGATATGGCTATGGACACGGGCATCACCATAACACTTATGTGAGATTCGAGAAATAATTTATTTAAAATAATGTGTTGATATTAATAAAACTAAAATATATTATTAGGCCGTTCCAAACTACAAATTCGACTACGCCGTTAAGGACCCTCACACCGGTGACAACAAAAAGCAATGGGAAACCCGTCACGCCGATCACGTTAAGGGAGGTTATTCCTTGGTTGAACCTGATGGCTCTGTAAGAACCGTGGAATACGTCGCAGATGACCATAATGGGTAAATACATAATAATTAACTATTATAAATGTGTAATAATCATATATTATATTAATACGTTAACATTTTCAGTTTCAATGCATTGGTACATCGTTCAACAAACGTTCACCCTACCCACTATCATAGCTACCATCATTAATAAATTCATGACGAATATTTCAAATGGATGCTGAATTTGTATATACGATTGTAAAATATTATTTGTGTAAATAGTATTATATGTATATTTTTTAATAAAGCTATTATATCCAATTACATATTTTTTTAAATTTATATTTGATTTAATATTTCTTAATCCTATTTTATTGTATATAATAAAATAGTAAAATAATATAAATACATTAAAATGATATATTGACACGTTGGAAAATATTTGAGTAATGAACAAGGTTTGTAATTTTTATACTCTTTTGAGAAAATAAGTATTTACCATGTATGACCTAGTGTTTTAGAGTAAAATACCAAGTTTTTCTAAAAAAACTTGGACTTATATCATTCTTTCCATTTTTCGTTGTTATTTTACAAAAAATAAAGATTTATTGATATTTAATCACGTTATTTAAGAAGTATAGTAATTGTTTTTTTAATGATTTTTTAAAGCACTGGCCTCTTTAATAATAAATTTTATGTCTAAATAATCTTTTAAAGATTTATTATACCTATGAAGTTTCTAGTTCTAACCTGGGAACACTGATGTTCCAATTTTACATAAACGACATATACACGGCTATTATATGCAGATTACTCAAAAATGTTTAAAAGCATTGGAGAAATTTTCGACTCATCTTTGCCGACCGATCTGGATTTCTTGTGAAAATGGATCGCTTACCTTTCAGCATTTGGAGTTGCCATGTCATGGTGCTTTACAGAAATTTATGTTAGAAGCTTTTGTGTTCAATAATAAAGTAAAAATCCTCTTCATTTCAATAATGCTCGGTTTTGCGTTATTTATAACAATTTAGTCCAGTCATACTCGACCTTTTTTCCTCCTGGTCAAATATAGATGTTTGCTATGTTACGCAGGCCGCACAATAAACAAAAAAATATAAATATAAATACACAATAAAACAAATGCAATCAAAATATTCAAAATTATTAATGTATTTATTCAAAAATTAATATGATTTCTGATGTTGAATAAAATATTTATCTATTTTAGACAAATCATGTTCCTGATTGGTATCGGCTACTCTTAATACATTATCAAGATGAGATCAGTACGTTGATTTCTAGATACGTTTTTTGCATAGCATCAGTTTAGAATAATATGAATCACAAATATACATTGGGCGAACAACGTATACAGTAGGTGAGCACAATTTTGTAGTCTTGTATTTTTTCCGTACCAGTTTCCAAAATTCAGCATACATCTGTCTCCATCTTTTTTTTAAATATCATTCAGAATCGTATTGTTTTTAAGTTTGGCGAATTCGTCAAATAACGTTGCATAATCAAATCTAGCTAGGGATTTTCTATAAGCAGCAGACATTTCTTGATTTTTTTATAAATCCTGAAATCTGGTGTTAAATTTCTTGAATAAGGCAGTTAAATAATTTAAAATTATAATATAATTATCCAGAGAAATGTAAATACCATATTGCTTAGCTTTTATTAGGGTTGAAATATTACGTAGCATTTGGATTTATATTACTTTACGATATAAGTTTATTTTCTCTTCAAAAGAAAATAATTTATTCGCCATTTGCGAAATGATTTGATTTTTATTATGTAAATTACGATTAAAATGTTCAATTTTTTTTGTGATGACACAGAATGGTCAAAAAACACCACCAAAAATTTGCCATAAAAAATCGTTCAAGACATTTTCCTCTGCTTAACAATCACACTGCGATATGTATAATAGCATCGTAATAAAAACTGTCCATTTCTTCCAAAGACTTTTAAATTTTCTGTGGTTCTGTTCTTGTGCTCGAATATTATTTACTATATTTATGACAGTTTTCATCACAGTGCTGAAATTCGTGCTGCCAAATTTTATGGTATAATGTGCATAATAAATTGTATTTTTTCTTCAACAGCGAAATAAATCGCTTTTGAGATCAGATCATAAAAGCACATCCATCGGTGCATACATATTTTTTTATATAAATATTGTTTTATTCCAGAATAGTACTAACTAGATAAATCCCGGGATCAAAATTTTGATCCCGGGATTTCGGTATTGCAATTAGTCGATCCCGGGATCCCGGGACCAGTCCCGGGATAATTTTCATGTTATTTTATCGACAACAATAATTTAAAATGAATAATCCAATATATTTTTACATCTGTTTTTTATAACGTACAATGTATAAAGTACGTATAATTTTAGTCTTGGACTAAAAATAGAAAATAATATAATAAAAATAAAAAAGGGAAGGTCTTATATATTTATTTGAGAAGAAAAAAATGAACTTTTGACAATGTATGCACATAGGTATGTACATTCATAGACACAATTAATTGAAAATATTATTTTGAATAAAACTCACGAAGTAACATCAAAGCATCAAGTGTTTTATCATTTAGCCTTGATCTGATTTTGGTTCCTAAGCAGCCTGCTGCTGAAAAAGCACGTTCAGACTCACAGCCTCAAAAATTCACAGATGACACGTGCAACTCGCGCAAGTTTGTACACGAAATATAACGATGTTGTCAATAATAATTCGATTGTGCTTGATAAATCAACCAATCCGAAAAATTCGGGATTATGTTTTATAATCCCGGGACTCATCGGGTATTGAAAATCGTTCGGGATCCCGGGATCCCGGGATTCGGTATCCCGGGATTGGAATCCCTAGTACTAACAATATCAACATAATCAATGCCTTTGATTTGATTCTTCATAAAAAAAAATATAAAATTAAATTTTGTTCAGTACAATATCTAACGTATCTAAATCTAAATCTAAAGCCAGACAAAAACATTTATAATGATGCAAATTTTCTATGTTTTTTTTAATTTATTCAATGCGTCCAACGCAGGTAGAATCAGAACTTAATTTTCTTAGTTTTCGATTAAAAAAAAATATTGCTAAATTTATCAAATAATATTTAGAACGTATTTCTTGGCAATCTCTGCGTCAGTAAATGGCTTCTTAAATGTTTACTGAGTATGTAACAAATTTCATATGATACTTTTATCACCGCTGACATAATATTTTATTGTAGTTGCAATGACTTGAATACAATGAAAACATATATCGCGAAGAAAAACAAGAAGGAAGATCTTCAAGAGCATACAAAAGCGGACTGCAATTGAGAGAAGGCCGACTTAACCGTTTCTCTCTCATCCACTGATCCAGCTCGACGAATAGAATCCAGAATCCAGAGCAAACACAGTTCGGCCCGGCTGCAGCTTACGGACGCACCCACAAACAACACGTCTTAACCGGTGCGCAACAAATTAAATAACAATTATCTTAGTATTAAACAAACATCTGACTAAAAGTTTTAGACAATAATTTTAAAATATAGAAAAAAAATTGATCTATTTGTCTGACCACACAAAAGTTCCGTGTATTTTGACTGTTGAGATTTTTAGTTTTCAAGAGAGCTTGTTTTCAAGTGAAAATGTTATTTATTTAATATAATAAATTTAGTATTTACAATTTTTATTCTAGTGAAACTGATATTGTTAATGGTATTATATCAGGTGAACATAACACGTTTCTCTACAGGTTAGGTAATTTTTTAATTACTCTTATCGAAAACTAAAGAATGTATTAAAGTGAATTCAGACATGTTTGAGTAATTAATTTTTTTAATCTCGAAACGAATGCTATAATGATTTGAGAGTATGATATTCTAAAGGTTTAATTTCAGGTGTATGTAAAGAATGTTTTAAAACTTTTAATTTTAATTAAAATATATACAATAATAATAATTTAAGAGAACAATTCTTATCAATTTATTTATATCTTTAGAATATAAAACTATTGTTTTATTATAATTTTAACTCTTTTGAATATAAACTAATATTTATTTTTAATATCAGTTTATCATTACATCGATTTTACCAATTGATGTTTTTAAAAACTAATAAAATCTGTTTATAACTAATTGAAAATAAAAAAAATACTAATTCATGTACCTCATTTATTTATTATAAAAAATATAAGATTTATGATTAATTATAATACAAATACTGACAGATATTCGTTTATAAAACAATCGTTGCAGGTTTCATGATTCGAGTATCTACTCAATAGTGACGGTGATAATGCATTGGATGGATGTTGGTGGTACGATGAACATGGGCGTTGAGTCTACAACAAAATCAAAGTAAGCACACAGTTTAATTTATAATTATAATAATATAATAAAAAATAGTTTTACCCGTTGTGTCCATCAGATGTGTATTGTACGTTTCTTACTGAACCATCTGGTTCAACCAAAGAATAGCCTCCCTTTACATGATCTCCATGTCTAGTTTCCCACTGTTGCTTGTTGTCACCGGTGTGCATGTCTTTCACGGAATAGTCGTATTTGTAGTTAGGAATGGCCTGTAATTAAATATGTTACATGTATTTATTTTATAATTTATTATAATAAATGGCACATTATTGGTCCATACGTATATATCATAGTAATGTCCATGCCCATGTACATATCCAATTGGTCCATGGTGTCCATGGTGGGCAATGTCGTGTCTCTCAATGTTTTGAATTGAGATGGCATGTCCCCATGGGTAAGCCATGGACATGGCACACATTGCCAACAAGCAGAATATCTTGGAGAACATCTTTTTAGTATTGTCTTCGGTCTTCTCTGAACGAGCTATGGACTGAATATGTTCAACGATGAGTTATACTCTGTTTTTATAGCAATCCTGAAAAAACAGTAGGGATGTACTGATGTAATATTGTTGTTGAAAAGCAGTTTTGCAAAGTATAAAGAATTTTATTTTCATACCAATTAATCAGTGGTGTGTGATAATTGGTGCAAATTTTTTAACTGCATGTTCGTTATCAATACATATGACTCAATAAATTTGCGATTTAATTTATGGGCTAATCGCAATAAAATGCTGTTTTTAACACGAACAGTTATATTGATTGATATTATCTATTAATAACAATTATAAAATATTAAATCCATTATAAAATAAATTTATATATAATGAATATATATTATGAATTATGAACTTATAACATTTTTCAATATAATATAAATTTTTAATATTGCTTTTCTAATAAATTCGTTGTTTATAGTTTATAGTTTTAACGATTTAAATTGACAAAATACTGAAATATATGTTTTATTTCAATTTTTATTATGTTATATGACGATATACATATGAAATATTTTTTTAGATAAGCCTAATTTTTCAGTATAAACTGTTTTTATTAATATTTTTGATAATTGTTAGTTTTTTTGACAATCAACAATAGAAAAAACAATGCTCAGCTTTTTAAATAAAATTTACATTTATTTGTTATTATATATATTGCCTTAAGTCAGGGTTTCCCAAACTTTTTCAGCGACGGAACACTTGGCAAATCCGAAAATTTTGGCGGAACACTTAGCTTATTTTTTAGGCTGGGTAATTCATAATAAAATAAAACATGTTAGTTATTAAAGAAATGTTATTAAATTTATTTAATAAACGTAAAAATACAAATAAATAAAATTCCTAATGACTGATGATTTTGGGTTCTTAAATAACAATTTTTTTTTATATCAGGCACAATTTTGGTTAGTTGTATTTTCATATCTGCCGTGGCGTGGAGTCTATTTCTGTATTTTGTTTTTGTTGCAATATACTTAAAAAATCCCACTTCGCATAAATACGTCGTGGAAAACGGAAGTAAAAAAACCAGAACTTGGGGAACTCTTCAGTCAGACTCACCCAGAAATCATTTAATGGCTGATATTTTTGTTTCAAATCAGAGTCATTAACTAAATTCTCATAATCCCTTAAGCCCGCTGGTTTTACTGTCACGGAAAATATATTCCGAACCCAGGAATCGTCCTTACTAGTTTTCGGAAAATATTCCGAAAGAATTATTTTCAAGTAATATAGGTGTTCTAAAAATACTTGTGAAACTTTTTTATCTAATTGAAAATTCAATTCATTTAAACATTCATATCCAAGACAGGAAAACAATCAAAATTATTAGATTCAACCGATAAAATCTGAAATTGTAATTTTTTATCAAAAGATTCAATTTTATCTCTCATATGAAAAATTGTAATACTTTTTTCTTGTAATTATAAGTTAACATCATTTCGCTTTGTAAAAATATATGATAGATATGCAGATGTATCAACCAGGAAGGATTTGTTAAAAAAAATATAAAATGATGTTGCAAATTATTTTGTGCTTTCAAGAAGACTAATAATTCATTTCGAAGTTCATAAAGTCTTAATAGTACTTTTCCTCTGGATAGCCATCTCACTTCAGTATGTAATAAAAGTGCTTCATGTTCACCACCCATTGCATTGTATAAAATTTTAAATAATCTGGATTGAAGTGGTCTAGATTTTACATAGTTTATCATTTTCACGGCTACTTCATTACATTTTTTAAATTTGTGGAAATTTTTTTGGTCAACCGTGCATGCCTATGCAAAATATAGTGACTGCTAGTAGCATATCTAGTCACATAAATAAAATTCGTATAACAAGCACTAATATCGTTTGATTAATTAACAAAAAAAATATTGTTTAAATAGGATCAAATTTTAAAGTTAAAAAAAACAACACCGACTTATGAAACTTTTCCCTCCAGATTTTATACACATCAATGTTGAATATTTAACACATATTTTCAAGCTTTTTTATCAGATTTATGAACAATTTTTATGTATTAGCAAAACTAACAATTTTTTTAATCTACTCTAAATTTTTGTGAAATATCTATTTAGGCTTCGCGGAACACCTATTTTGGATCCGCGGAACACCAGTGTTCCGCGGAACATAGTTTGGGAAACCATGCCTTAAGTGATGTTTTTTGGTAGCATGTACACTAGTTTTATTTTATAATTGATTGTATCACTCTTTTTATGGCTATGTGTAATTTTAATATCAGAGCTATATAAATAGCCAATAATGAAATAAATCTGATGTGTAATTGTATTTTCGGGATATGACACTGAAAGGGTATGATTTTGCAGCTAATTACAATTGTCTTCACTGGAGTGTCAAGTTGAATTATTGTCGGCTGTGATCTGTTGATGTTAAATGATCCACTAATATATTTAATGCTATGACTTTAAGGCTTTGAAAATTATATTCAGTATAAAGAATAGCGTTTTAATTGAATTGTAGCATTCGTCTAAAACTTATATTTAAAGCTTATATTTTAAATGACGATTTTGCCATCTTTTGAATTAGGCAACTGGGGCTACCGCTCCCTTCTCATGGCTCTGGTATCATAGATATCACAACTAATTTGTGTTTTCTAAGATTTGGATTTTCTAAAAGACATCGTAAACATAGCGATAAAATTAAAAATAATAAGAATTAGGTAGAAGGAGGCCAGAATTAAGTAGAATTCATTATATAGGTGTGTAAAAAAGTTTTTTTAATTTAATTTTTATATTTTAGTTTAACGCGAGTTTTAAGCTTTTATAAATTGTCCCTAATTTAGACTAAGGAACTAATTCGAAATATGTACAACGTGTATTTTTTAAATAAGTTTTATTACGATAGGGTTAAAACTACGAGAGTTGTGCCCTTAAAACCTACGTAATGACAAATAATAAAATATATTAATTAATATAACATTTTTTATTTTAGGGTAGTTAAGGGATTCAATGATACTGCATTAGCTTTTTTCCCAAATATTTTTCAAGTAATCTTTTTTCCAGATAATTTATTATAATTATTGATTAAATATATTCAACCACCGCCTTTTTAAATACATTACTAACCAAAATTATATGAAATCACTTATCTGATAAATTAATCCCGTTAGCGTATTGCTATATTTATTTTAATTCATATATACATATATGTACATATTTATCAAATACATTTATTATTAAACTACTACTAAATTGTATATATTTATAATAATAATCTATAATTATTTGATATAAAAAATGATGGAAAATACGCTCTTATTTATTTTAACATATTTAACGATTGTATCAAAACAATCAATCATTTTAAATACATTGTTTTTGGCATATTAACAATAAAAAAATACAATAAAAACATCGCGTGCTTGTTGTTACTATCGAAATTTAATTAATGTGTTAATATTAAAGTTTGCCGTGAAAAATTATGGGAGCGTAAACCAATAGTCCATGAAGGTTATATAAAACGGCAATATAATAAATGCAATTATGACATGGTTTTGCGTGAATTTTTATATATAACAAGCATTCATAAAAGCGAACGTGCGTTATAACGTAAAAGTCGAAAAAAATAGGTCAAAACTAGAAAAATATTTATTTGTGTAATATATTTTTAATTAGAAAAAGTTTAGCATTAAAAATGCGAACGTAGGTATAGCCTTAAAAAATCCTTTCTATATTTATTATTAGATTTTCTAGCTGTTTCAAATTAAAGGTATATTCTGAATTTTAAATAAATTTAGAAAAAAAATATAAATTAAATTTTTATTTTTCTACAATCTGTCATATGTAGGCAATTAGCAGCATTCATGCTACATGAATATGGCTTGTGGTGGAAAAGCTCACTGGCTTTCTCCGAAATCAGCTGGCATTGCTAGCAGTTTCTAGATTTATTTCCTTGTAAATTTTATTCTTTTAACAAAATAAAAAATAATATTTAATTAATAATAATTATTTTAAATTATTATTATTAACCTTCATAATCTTATTGAATATTATAGAGTATACATAACACAATGCTGGGCGAATTACTGTTAAGGCGTCAAAAGCAAAATGCATTATTCATTATTTTCCACACTTTTTGCTAAGGAACGTCATTTCAATTTTTTCCAGAGTAGAGCAAAACTTAGCCGGGTTGTAAATGTATATAAAATTACAACCCTCTTCATGTTAAAAATCGTTTATATTTTTTTATTGCCTGTTTTTTAGATAAGTATTAAACGATAATGAAGGGTAGGCTTTTCTAACGTTTTGTTTCTTTAAACGAACGAATTCTGCGAATTCGGTCATAGTAGGCACGCCACAAACATTCTATTTACAAATGTTTTTCGTTAGCATTTAAAAGAATTTTTTTGTTTAGACTTTGGATCTTATTGTCTCGCATTTCGAAACAAAATAAAGGCTCATGGATTTTAGAGCTGCACAAATAGTTCTAAGATTCTTTTAAAATCTCATTTGAGATAGTATAAACGAATATTTGATCAATTATTCGAATATTTTTATAGTTTAAAATCGGTCAAATAATACGAATATTCGATTCTAAGCCCTAATTATATTCTTAACACTCAAATTATTATATTTTTAGTTAAAAAAGTATATTCCCTTAATGACTTGAAAATAAAAATGTTATGTCACTGTTGAATCTAAAAGGTTTAATTATGCGCAAAAAATCATTTTAATAAATAGTGCTATACAATATTTTGCATCCATCACATTCGCCGAACATATTGTAAACTTACTGATAAGATGTGATCAAAATGCTTAAACAAGTGATTAAGCATTTTGATCATATCTTATAGAGTAAATTCTTAAACAACCAACTGTTGCAAAAGTACACTTTAATATTTTATCTACTCCAGAATGTACACCACCAAAATAAATGTACCTTAAAAAGTATCGATTTTTAGGGTTTTTTTTTAATTAATAAAACTATATTTTTTACTACGATTTTATTAAAAATTTGTTTTTATAATGTAACATAAACTTTCATTACTATAATTATGTGGTAGATTCAAAGACTAGATTTAACTTAGTTATATCTAAGATAATAAGAATAGTCATATCAGTATAATATACTATTAATCATGTTCACTTTTATTTGTAAAAAAATCTAGAAAGCAATGTTTGAAGGCCTTTCAATTTTTTTTGTGTAGTTTGTCGGTGGTTGTAGTTTACTTACATATTTTAAATTATAAAATTGCTAAATGATTTAGTTTTTAATTATATTTTATCAAACACTGTGCCATAATTTTTTAAGATTTATTTTATAAAAGTTAGGTTAGTGTGTTATCCTTAGTAATAATTCATTATATGTACCCTGATAGTAATATAAGATGTAGTTATAATTAATATATTCAGGAAAAAGAGTATAATTTGTTAATTTAATTTAAATATAATTTAAATTACAAATAAAACAATTAATTGCTTTTAAAAATAAATAATTTATTTAAATTAAAATAGAGATAATATTAATAACACAAATAGTTCGATATAACAGAGCCATCTTTCAAATTGGAAAAATTAATCAGTTTAGTAGTGTTGATGGTGTTCATGGTGAGTGTTGGGTGTTCTATGGACAACTGCGTTGAATCTATAATAGAATAAAAATATATTAGTCTCCAATGTAATATAAAAAAATATATACTGTTTCATTAAAAATATACCCATTGTGATCATCAGCTGTGTAATGAACGGTTCTGATTGAACCGTCAGGTTCGACCAAAGAATAACCTCCCTTGACAACATCTCCATCTCTGGTTTCCCATTGGTTCTTACTGTCTCCGGTGTGGTCGTCTTTTACGCCATAATCGAATTTATATGCTGGGTGAGCCTATAAATTATGACAAAATATTTAATAATATTTATAAAAAGGTAAGTCAAAAATAATAAATAAATTTAGTTATATTTACATATTCATCTTGGTAGTGTCCATGTCCCCCATGTTCATATCCATATCCTTGGGCATATCCATGGTCGACTCCTACATAAGGATGAGATGGTCCATCATGTCTGTAGATGTTTTGGGTAGATATGGCATGTCCGTGTCCCAAATATTCCAATGGGTATGAGCTTACTAAAGCGATGGCTCCGAAGAAAATTGCTAACTGTCGATTTAAATCCAGTTTAAGTTTAACATTTTATTTATATTTTTTAATGTATTTATATACTTACTTTGGCGAACATTGTTAAATTTCCTTAACCAACTTCGTTGTTAGTTTGAGATCGAATGTAACGATGAGTTCTTTAGTTTGCTCTTTTATACCGATTGGTTGTTGCATTGTACATTTGCGAAATATGTTGAATACGAGCGTTACGCGTTGTTTGCTTCGTACCGTTTTATTTTTTCAAACATCATTGAACACGGTCAAAAGTTGCCAAAGTTCCTTTCGTGTACGCTTTACCACTTGACCGTGAAAAGCTTCCTTCGTTTCACTGTGGCGAAATTCGAACTTGATCGGAGAAACGTCAAATATGCGAAAAAATAACGTTTGTCACGGTGTTTTTGATACACAATATAGTCACGTTTTATGATATAATTTGTGTAATATGTTTTAAAATGCGGTTGCTGTGTTATTTAATGTCACAAATATCGTCTCATTAAATAGCATATAAAAAATCAATATATACTTTATAGAATCAGTTTGAAAACAATAATAATAATTATAATTAGGTATTTCGCTAATGAATTTATTAGTTAAAAACAATTATTCGTATACTTCAATCTTTAATTACAGCCTTATATACATATTTATATTTATCATTCATTCACATATCTTCTCGAAGTAGGTGATTTACTTTGTAGTGTAGCAGTTACACAGTAAGTTTTAAAAAAAATGGATTATAATGCAGTGGTTTCCCAATTGTCTTGTACGAGGATAATAAGTATGGATTTATAACGATTTTTTAAGTTAGTCTATTTTATATTATCAGATATTTAAATAGCGTTTCTTTCGGTGCAAATGTTTTAGTTTCATTACAAAAGTTTTTACTTTGCATTGTTTCAGTATATAATCAGGTTATTCGTAGCTTATCCTTATTTTTCTTTGCTAAATTTTATGTTTGCTGTTCTTAATTTATTTAAATGTTCTTAATTATCTTAAGTATTTAATTATCTTAGCAATTTAGAATTAAACAATTTAGGCAGTAGTTCTTATTCCAATTTCAATATAAAATTTTACCTTTTTATCAGAATCAACAATTTTAATTCTTGTTGCATTCATACAGATTTCACATTAAATCTTTATTTGAAATACTTCTCATTGTTATGCAAAAATTTGCAATAATTTCATTACAACCCATGTGGCTAAACAAAGTAATGTTCCATTGTATATGTATGCTTCATACTTGGTCTGAATAATATATCTTTTCATTATGTATAAAATGCATATTAATTTGCTTTAGCACCTACTTTTATTAAAATTAGGATCTTATAGAAATATATTGACTAGTATAAATATATTTTGTGTTTCTGTGAAAGCATATTCAAATACATTGTTACCGGTAAAAATATATTTCTACAAAAGAAAATATAATTTAGCTGATAGGTGCTAGTGAAATTATATGCTATGAAACTCAATTAAAAAGTGGCGAAAAGTCTATTTGCTGTTTAAACATAAATGAAAAAACATAATAAAAGTTAAAAAACTGTAGTTAATTTTAGTTCGGTTTGTTTAAATTGTTAAAGTAAAGTTTATGTTTTAACAGCAAGTGGAAATATTGTGTATTTTTCTCTAGTATAAATATAATTTTAATAACTACGTCAGTTTATAATGTATCAAACAATTGATATACACTGGTAAACTTACATGACCGCTAAGAGCAGCATATAATCTCACTAACACTTGTCAAATAAATTATATTTTTACTAGTAGAAATTTATATGTTATATATTTACCGCTGAATATTTTTATTATTTTAGCAGTTTTCTATATGGTTAGGAAATACCTAAAATACAGTATTAAAATTCTTAAAGTTGGAAGTTGTTAAAGTCAGAGTCAGAGTCAAAACATTAGAAAAAATCAGAGCTAAATCAAAATTATATCAGATAGTATTATTTTTGTATTTATATTCGTTTTGTTTTGTATGTAGATACAGACACAAATACATTTTAATTTGAATAATGTATATTCAATAATATCATCTAAAGCTGGGGTGGCTAACCCGCGGCTTACGGGCCGTATGCGGCCCGCCTTGAAAATTTTTCCGGCCCGTGAGATTCATCACACTTTTACAAAATATATTTATTTTACAATCGCCAATATACTATAGACAAATTTTCACTCCAAAAAATGTCTATAGTGTATCTAAATCTAATATGGGATATATAATTTTATATATGACCCGCGGAGTTGTGATGCATTTCCAAAGTGGCCCGCAAGATCATTTGAGTTGGCAACCCCTGATCTAAAGCGTTATTGTAAAAAAGCTCTGATTAGGATTTTTTTAAAGATTAATTGCTATTTTATAGTATTTTTTATATTTTACAAAAACAGTATCAAAAATTAATTAAATTTATGAAATTTTAAAATAATTAATATTATAAGTTATAAAACATTATCTTTCACAGAAAATATAGTACTCTAAAATTATTCATAGTGATCATCAATATAAATGCGATTAAAAAATTAAAATAAATATTCACGTTTTCAATAAAAAAATATATATTTAATTTTAACATTTTTAGATTAATTATATTCATCCTGGAAGTTTAATCAAAAATGTGTTACATACATTTTACTACGAATACACAATAAACTTTAAATTAAAAAATATTTTATATCTATTAAACAGTATTTGGTTCTTATTAGAATTTGTTGTATCATCACATATGATTTTTTATTATTTTCGAAAATAATTTTGTTGAAGGTTTGGTTCCAAAAAACAATTTATTATTAGTTGTAACATTACAATACATTTCATTCAAGTATTTACTTTCAATATGTACGTATTGTGTATTATTATTATTATACTGCATCCGTAATTATTTGAGTAAAAATTGCTATGATTATTTAAAAAATCTACTCTTAAAAAGGTTCATAAAATTTTTTAATAACAAGTAAAATATATGCTTTATAAATTTTATTTAGAAAAAAATATATTGACAAACATATTTATACAGAATGCCATGAAAAATACTAATCATATGATTAATAATGGTAGTTTTTGTGATGATGCACTGAGTGGAGATTAGCTGAACGATGTACTACTGCGTTGAATCTGAAAAAAATAGTTTATGGTGATATAATTCAAGATTTAACAAATTTATAATTTAAACAACTTACCCATTGTGATCGTCGGCAACGTATTCTACAGTTCTTACAGAGCCATCAGGTTCAACCAATGAATATCCTCCCTTAACATGATCAGCGTGACGGGTTTCCCATTGCTTTTTGTTATCACCAGTATGCGGATCCTTAACGGCATAGTCGAATTTGTAGTTGGGGACCGCCTATTATGACAATAAAATTAATTAAACAATCATGAAAGAGTTATATTATTATTCTTACGTATGCGTCATATTGATGTCCATGTCCATGGGTGTATCCGTATCCTAATTCATTGATTCCACCGTAGTATCCTCCGTGGTGTCCGTGGTGAGCGATATCGTGCCTTTCGATGTTCTGGGTAGATACTGCGTGCCCATGTCCTCCATAGCCGTAGTGTCCTCCATATGAACCACCATAAAGACCTCCACCGTAGATGCCTTGTCCATAGAGTCCCAAATGGCCTTGTGGTGCATAATGAGCAAGATCGTGTCTTTCGATGTTTTGTGTGGATATGGCAAGTCCGTGGCTTGGATAGGCACTGCAAGCAGCAACCAATCCAAACAATACGAGTAACTTAGACACAAACATTTTCAGATATGTTGTTTTCAGTTTGAAACACTGAAGACGACTGTATTGATTGGAACTATTTCACGGCAATTTATATCATGTGTGTGGAATTTAATTCGGATTATTTAATATCAAATACCATTTGTAAATGAAAGTGGTAGTAAATAATATAAACTTGAACGTGTTCGGAGGACACTGACACTAATTAAAATATACTAAATTAGACATTGAAATTCAGGTTACTGCTATCTAATATTATATTATATTTACTCACTGTTTTTTGCATAAATAATTTTTAGTGTTACTGACAAAATTATTTCCGCTATAACAGAACTTTATTAGAAGAAAATACTAAATGATAACTTTCTTTCCTAAATATATAAAATTATGACTCGATACGAAATTTCTTTACCACGATTGATACGTTGGATTGTGAATTTTCTTATAAAATTATTCATGACGAATACCCAGCTCTCACCAAAAAGGCACTGAAAATTTTATAACAGTTATTATTTATAGATTCATTGCGCGATTAGTATACTCATCGAAAAATATCCATATAATACACTAATTGAACATATATAACGTTTTTTTAAAGCATAATGGTAATTTATAAGAAAATAGTCACCTAAATTCAATTGGATGCCAATTTTATATAATATAAATTATGCCAAAATATCTAATTGCATAATTAAAAAAAAAATATGTCAAAATACATTATTGATTATACCTTAAGATTTGCTTTTATCTTAAATAGCAGAATTTTCTGTATAATATCGCAAATTTTACACTTTTATTACAAAAAATGATAATTGAAATGTAAAATACACAACAATTTTGGAGTGCCTGACAAACTGAACATTTTTTTTTCATAATAAATATTAACTTAACATAAGCAATAAATATGCTTTAAAATTGTACCGAGCTTAGTGGTCCAGTAGGCAAAATTCCAGTTTATTAGTTTCAGAATATTCAGTATATGTATTTGTATTATATTAAGTCAAACCTAATAATTTACACTTTAATATATATATATATATATATATATATATATATATATATATATATATATATATATATATATATATATATATATATATATATATATATATATATATATATATATATATATATATATATATATATATATATATAATATTAAAGTGATTTTGCAATTCGAATATGAGTATATGATATATTGTAATAGTATCTACAATAAACTAATTGTATAAATTTCAATATAATAATTGCTAGTTGGGTAAACCAAATTTATACGAATATCAATAAAATAAAAAAATACGTGTACTTGAAAACCATAAAAATAGCTTTACTTTCCACTGTTTGATTTCCGTTAAGACAAACTATAAATTGTAGCAGTTAAACTGAACCATCACAGTCAAGTTTAGTGTCTCCAAGCGATAACATTGACAATACAAAAATGTTCGTGTCTAAAGTGTTCGCTTTATTGGGATTGGTAGCTGCTTGCAACGCTTATGCGGTCCATGGTTCTCATGGATTATATGGACAAGGAGCGTACGGCCTCGGAGGTCTCTATGGTGGACAGTATGGAGGAGGTATTTATGGTGGACAATATGGAGGAGGTCTTTATGGTGGACAATATGGCGGAGGTCTTTATGGTGGACAATATGGGGGAGGTCACGGACACGCCGTATCCACCCAAAATATTGAAAGACACGATATCGCTCAACACGGACACCATGGAGGATACCTCGGAGGAAACTACGGCTTAGGAAATGGATATGGCTATGGCCACGGACATCACTATGACACATATGTAGGATTCAACATATAATTGCTATAAATTAATATTTTATTATTTATTAAATTTAAATATATTAATAGGCCGTCCCCAATTATAAATTCGATTACGCCGTAAATGACCCTCACACCGGTGATAACAAAAAGCAATGGGAAACCCGCCATGCCGACAATGTTAAGGGAGGATATTCATTGGTTGAACCTGATGGCTCTGTAAGATCTGTAGAATACGTAGCCGATGACCACAATGGGTATGTTCATAAATATTTGCCTTTATAATTGATCGAAATTATAATAAAATGTTTTACCATTTTAAGATTCAACGCATTGGTACATCGCTCAACAAACATTCATCCAACACACTATCATAGCTACCATCATTAAGAACTTTCTGGGTTATAACTGAATGCCGATATTGTATAAATGAAATTTAAATCTGTGTATATGTTATTTGTATATTTTTCAATAAAGCTTTAATATCAAATTAAACATATTTTATAATTTCATATAACAATCTATGAATTTAACATTATTTAGATTTATATTAATATATATGATACATATATAAGCAGGGTCAGTACAAGGGTGGTGCATTTAAAATCGTCACTTAATCAAAAAAATTATCATGATTGTAAAAAAACAGATTGATTTTAATATAATTATTGATGAATTTGCAAAAGTATGAAAAATAAAACTTTAAAAGTAAACGATAATATTATGTTTCTATTGTAATATTAATCACTGAAAATTAGTAAATTAAATAACTGTAAATTCAATGATATTCTAATTAATTTAATGTGACGATCTCAGATATGATTTTACAGCTTTTTTGTTGTACTGTTTAACAATATAAATTAAAATTATATTTTAATTTTAATTTTTTTTTGTTTAAGCTCGTGTCATTTTACTTTTAGTTTGGCAAAAACTTTATATTTTTAACAACTATTTTACTATTACTGTTAGTGACTTTTTTATATAATATATTTTGCTACCAAATTTGTGTAATATCGTATTTTATCTTAATATTATACTTATTGAAAGTAAAAAACTACTAGTGGTGCAAATTTGTTCTTTTGCCTCTAGTTCCGGCCCTGCTTTCAAATCGAAGTCGGAGTCGCCGAGTCGTAAAAAATCGATCGAATCTGAGTCCTTTATTTCTTATATTTTTTTTAAGTATGTCACACTTAAAAGAGGTAGTATTTAATAAATAATATATTATTATGTGTTTTTTTTCAATAAAACTAAATATAAATATAGAAAAAAATCTTAACAGTTAAAGTAGACGGAAATTTTTAAATTGTTGTCATTGTTTTTATTAGTATCAATTTTATACGCTGTCAAAAAATGTTACTTTTATTAAAATTATTATGCTTGACTACACTCTCTGATAGTTGTACGAACCGAAGTTCAACTGAAGTCGGTCAAGGTCTCCGACTTCCGAGTAGCGGCCACACTGCCACAAATTTCATATTCATATTCGCCGTCCGGACGGCGGCTTCTGTCACGTACAGCCCGCATATTTGCGCGTGATAGAAAAATGTGCCTAATAATCGCAATTTTTAAATTGTCATAATATTAAAATTACACTACTGATAATTATAAAAGTTTGTGTGGGCTCTCACCAATACAATATCAGTGAAAACTTTTCGGTCGTAAATATTCAATTTACGCAAAATCTTTGTCGGCTTTCGCAAAATACCATAAGGCATAAAAATTATATTTCAAAAAAAGGAACAGCACATCTGTGACTATCCTAGAATTTATCGCCATCGATTCTAAATAAGAATTCGTTATGGTGTGACATTTATATAAACCGATCTAGGAAAATACATAAGGATATTCGAAACGATTTTTTTAAACAAAATCAAGTACCACTAATTATTTTTTAATTATTTAATTTTATATGAAATAAATATAATAACCATATATCTTAGAAGAATATACTATCAAAAATATAATTAATCCCTTTTGGTGTCCTAAAATATTCAAAGATGTCAGTAAGAGTCTGTTGAAGTCCCCGATAAGCATGTGGTATTATTACTTGACCACGTGACCACGATGCAGCGTTCGACGTGCGTGTTAACCATAGGACACCTACACGCATACTGAAATTGAAGCAAGTTACTCGTTCTATCTCAGTTTTCGAAGCATCATATCATTATCTCTATCACTCTCGTCACTTAACACGCGAGAGAGCGAAAGGAGAAGTATCTCACCGCTCGCGCTCGAAAGAGCAGCTCCGACTTCGGACCGTTTGCCGACAATGTTCGGAAGCGCTCGAAGCTGGCCAAGTCGACTAAATTACCCCCACTTTACTTCCCGTTCTCGGTAACCTCGGACAACTTCCGAGAAATTTTAGAGCGGGCAGAACCGAGCTCGACCGAAGTAACCCACTATATTCTCCGTCTTTGGCCTACCTTGGCCAACTTCCAGTGTGTGTAGTGCAGGCATTACCGTTGGACAAAAAATCGGAGTAGAAGTCGGTACATTTTGTAAATAAGTTAAATTAAAATCAAAACTAATTAGATAATTTATTTTATAAATCTATATATTTGTTTTATATGTAGATATAAACACACAAAATACGTGGCACAAAAAATATTTTTAATCAAAATAATGCATATTAAAGAATACTATTAAATCATTTAAATATGAAATTTCTATAATATAGTATTATTCCAAAAAAGTTCAGATCAAGTAATAAATGTAAGACAAATAGCTATTTTTTAATAATTTCTGTAAAAAAGCATTTAAGTAGATTTTATAAAAAAACAGTAAATTATGAAATTTTGCAATAATTATTACTTATAAAAAAAGTTTTGAAACATTATCTTTTGAAAAAAATATGGTGGCACTAAATTATCGATGGTGATGATACAAGGTCTGCGATAAAAAAATTAAAGTAAATATCAACATTTTATATACAAAATATGTATATAATTTCAACATTGATATTTTTCAGATTAATTATGTACAGCTTCCAAGTTTATTAAATAATAATTTTGATACATTTTACAATAAAAACATCTGGTAGCTATTAAACAGTTTTTGGTTTTTGTTGGAGTTGTTTTTTTTTATCAAATGTTTTCCTATAATTTGAAAAACAATGTTGAAATTATAGAAGATTTTTTTTTTTTAACTAGTTGTAACATTATAATTGATTTATCAGGTTATCATTTTAGGAATAATTGAAGCATTCTCCTTGTCATTCAATATGTACGTATTGTGTACGTAAAAATTGGGGTAAATATTGTTATAACTATTGAAAAAAATCTACACTTTGAAAGGTTCATGCAAAATTATAATAACAAGCAAAGTTTATTCTTTATAACTTTTATTGAGAAAAAATATATTGAGTAGCATATTTTAACATAATATTATATACAGAACGCCATGTAAAATACAAATCATATAATTAATAATGGTAGTTATTGTGATGCTGCACTGGGTGGAGATTAGCTGAACGATGTACTACTGCATTGAATCTGATAAAAATAGTGAATAGTAATATAATTAAATACTTGACAAATTATTATTTAAATAACTATGTACATACCCATTATGATCATCAGCAACGTATTCTACAGTTCTTACAGAGCCATCAGGTTCAACCAATGAATATCCTCCTTTAACATGATCAGCGTGACGGGTTTCCCATTGCTTTTTGTTATCACCAGTATGCGGATCCTTAACGGCATAGTCGAATTTGTAGTTGGGGACCGCCTATAATGAAAATAAAATTAATTAAACAATCATGAATGAATTATATTATTAATCTTACGTATGCCTCATGTTGATGTCCGTGTCCATGGGTGTATCCGTATCCTAATCCATTGATTCCACCGTAAAATCCTCCGTGGTGTCCGTGGTGAGCGATGTCGTGCCTTTCAATGTTCTGGGTAGATACTGCGTGCCCATGTCCTCCATAGCCGTAGTGTCCTCCATATGAACCACCATAAAGACCTCCGCCATAGATGCCTTGTCCATAGAGTCCCAAATGGCCATGTGGTGCATAATGAGCAAGATCGTGTCTTTCTATGTTTTGTGTTGATATGGCAAGTCCATGGCTTGGATAAGCACTGCAAACAGCAACTAATCCAAATAATACGAGTAGCTTAGACACAAACATTTTCAGCTATGTTGTTTTCAGTTTGAAACACTGAAGACGACTGTATTGATTGGAACTATTTTACGGCAATTTATATCAGAAACAGAAAGGTGTGGAATTCATTTAGCGTTATAAATTTTATGGAAAAATTCAATGTCGAATTCTATTTGTAAATAAAAATAGTGCAAATTAAAACGAATGTCAAAATTATATCACGCAACGTAACTGTTTCAAAATCAATTACCCGTTTCCTTTCTTTGATGATATAAAAGTGTAAAGTAAGTCATTTGTAGACACATTTGCCATTAAGCATAGTAACTAGTTGTAGTAAATAGAAGGGTTCATTGTTGTATGCAATCCGCCGAATCAACTTATAGACGTCACTATTGCGTTTTTTCTGAAAAAATCGATCATCTTGGGCGATTTTAATTTATCTACGAACGTTGGCGCAAATATTGACATAAGTTCAATAAGTAATATTTTTAATTAAATAATATTTTTTGTGACAAATAAGATTTAATATATACAAATTTAAATAATTGCCTAGTAATTAAGAGCGAATTTAAATTAGTACCGGAAGATAATTATCACATAATGTATAAAGTTAAATTTTAAATAAAAATAGCATAATTACGAATGAGGTGGAATGCGTGAGCGATCGGAATGTATGCGGATGGTGCTTTGGAAATTATGTACATTTTGATTTACTGAATAATTTACTTTAAAGTATGGACTAGAATCGAATGGGAGAGTGCGTTCATGTTAAATCTTAAAAATTTTTAAAATTAATTAATATGAAAATGTATTTTGTACTTATATACTAGCGAAATTTGAGAAAATATGATGCACCAGCTCCAAGATCCATAATAATAAAAAAATAAGCTATTCCTGTCATAGATTTTACTGAAAGTGAACTTTCACTAATAACTAATTCTAAGAAGTCCTATTGAATCCCAGCAAAATTGCCAAATTTATTTAATTTGCAGATTTATTGCTCTTGTATTCAGTTCAGCATCGTCCACATTATTATGGGCATTATTATTAAATAAAAAAAGGATCACTTTATAATATTTTTTTGTAAAAAATAAATAAAAAATAGTTATATCCTATTATTAATTATTTTTCTATAAAATTATATATTATTCACATAGCTATTCAAATATTATGCATTAATTCATAACTTCTCTTAATAAAAAAATAGGGGAAATATATAAAAATAATACAATAAACTCTTAATTATAATATTTTATTAAATAATATAATCTCATACATACAAAGCAACAATTTTTAATTACAAAAATACACATTTAGATAATAATTTAGATCAAATTGTGTCTTAAAAATTTAATGCTTTCCATCATGGGTATGGTAGTGAGCTGGGTGGGTGTTTTGGGTGCGGTGGACATCAGCGTTGAATCTAAAATAATAAAAACATAATATATTATGATATTATTAGATACAATATATATATATAAAAAATACATACCCATGTTTATCGGCATGATAATGGACAGTCCTGGTGGAACCATCTGGTTCCACAAGAGAATAATGTCCCTTGACATTGTCACCATCTCTGTGCTCAGCTTGGCTCTTCTTATCACCAGTATGGTGGTCAGTTACACCATATTCGAATTTGTATCCAGGATGAGCCTTCAAATATATAAAGTCATATAATGGTTCAATTTAGTGGTGATTTTAATCTATATTTACATGTTCGTCGTAGTAGTGTCCATGTCCATGTCCGTGTCCGTGACCATGACCATGTCCATCTCCATGTTCAGGAGCAGTGTATCCATGAGACGGTCCATCAAATCTGTGTACATTTTGGTGCGACGTGGCGTGACCATGTCCACCGTGTCCTCCTTGTCCATGATGACCACCGTCATGTCCATGAGGCCAAGCGAGAGCTACGGCTACCAGGCCAAGAACAACAGCTACCTAAATCACAACATTAAATAATTATGTTAATATTTAAATATATTATTGGTTATAGTTGTGGATATCTCACCTTACTGATCATGATTATTGATTGCTGAAGTGTTATCAGGATTGATTACTGATGCTGAATGTACTAATGGTCCAGATATCTGTCGCTTTTATAGCAGAAAGTGGTTAAAAGTAACAAAAATGAGGCAATTTCGGTGCAGTTGATATTGCGTAAAAGTGTTCGAAATATTGTTTGTATGTAATGTAATGTTACAAGTAATGTAATAAATTACTATCGATTGTCCGATTTAACAAACAATTGTAAAACATTTCTATTGAAGTTACAGCGAAACGCGTGTTTTGTTATAGATATTTTATTATAATAATTAAATAAGTATTGAATCATTATTTTATTTTGTTATATGTATAGATTATATATGTTATATATAAATGTGAACATTATATATATTTTTATTCAACACACTAAAAATGTATTTTCAATCATCTTTGATTTCTGATGATAAAATTTTGTGTATAATATATTTTTTATACAAAAATATTTTTTGCAATTTCATTTGTATTTTAATATTTATTTTTACAAAGTGTAACATTATACACATTGTAAAATTCACAGTAAATATTTAACATTAAAATATAAATATTCAAATCCACATTTAACGCATGAAATTATAAATGGTTATAAACTCGGCTAAATTTATATAATAACAGTCTTAAAATTTATTTTTTAAAATAAATACATAAATACCCATATGTAAAAATAATAAAGTACATAAATTTTATTATTTATATTCTATGTATTTTTAAAATATATATTTTAATTATGTATTTTTATTTTATTTTTAAACTTCTTTATTTTTTATGACCTGAAGCAGATCATTATTAAATAAGCTTGATTTTTATCCATTAGATTAGGAAAATCTAGGAAAACATCATCTGTTATAAATGATCGGAATTATAATTATTTTTTTATTATTAATTCCTATCTTCCAGACATGATAGAGAAAATCATTAAAACACTAGGGTCCATTTGGGTTTTGAACCCAGGTTTTTAAGGTAATAGCAAGCTAAGATTCTCATGTTGTAGTACCGTTTAAAATATTGCGTTTATAATTAAAATAACGGTATTTATAATATATGTACATTAAACGATTTTACCGTTTTTGTAAAATGCTACGTCCATTTTTTCTAGATTTTGTAAATGGGTGCTTCTGAAGAAAACGGTCAGAATAGACTGTTTTTATATTATCATGCTTATGTTATATTTACAAATCTCATAATAAGTATAAATATTTTTAATATCTTGAAAAGCGAAGTGGTGTAAGCGTGAAGACTATTAAGTGGTTTTATTTATTCTCAGCAAGTAAACAGTATATTTTAATTACGTAGCCACATAAGTTTTTTCTCGTTAATTCCTAAAAATATTTACCATCGTAAAGATATAAATTTACTGATTTACATTGTCAGTTATTTAGTAAAATAATTGGTACAAGCATATAGGTGTTTATCAGGCGCGTGCGGTGAGATACTTTCTCTTTTACTCGCTCGCGTGTTAAGTGACGAGAGTGAGTGAGAGATAAGAGCATGCGGACCGCATGCCTTTATCTCTGTTGTATATTTTTATTTTTTTGATTTAATGCATATTTTTTGTTTTCTAAAAACAAACGTTTTCACTTTATTCTTAATTAAAAATATGCACAATAGAAAAACAGTTTCCAAAATTAAAGAATACAAAATTAAAGAATAAGATTTGAATGGGTCATTATTTATTTAAATTATTTTAATTATGCGTTACAATGGCCATTATATAAATAGAAAATAGTTTAAAAAATATTAAAATTGTAAATTTTCAATACATAATGTTTTATATTTTACAGTGGGAAAATTTGAAATATGTGAAAAATTATGTGGTCTTTAATATAAATGGAAAAAAATACTAGTCAAACTAAACGATGAACAGTAATCAAATTTTTGTTTGAATAAAAACATATTTTTAAAAATAAGATTGAACAACATCAGCTATTGATATAGACTTTATATTTTAATAATATACTGTCTGATTTTATAAAATATAGCAATATTATTCTCACGCGTTAAAATCCATTGATCAGATTTTATACATAACAAAATTCGAATAGTTTATAAATATTTAAAATTTGACTATTAGCTTTTTAATTTATTTATATATTAATAATAAATAATATTTTAAATATAATATATATGTATATAAAACTGTTAATAATACGAAATGAACTTGTCTTTTTTTATATATTTCTTGATTTTTAATATAATTTTAACGTACCTAATTAGAAAATGGGTTTGGTAATTTTATCTCTTTTTGATACTTGGTGCTTTAATTTTTAACATATATGAAACATTTAATTGATTTGCTATCTTAACAAGATAGTTAATTTAATCTTAAAATATATTATTATGCTAGGACATATCATTAGGAGAATATATTCTACTAATACTTTAAAATCTTGTTAAAGAATTGTTTACATGCAATTTTACAAAATTGAAAGTATATTTAATATATATAAAAATGGAGTATTTCTTGTAAATATATTTTCATATTATACAATATTTTTTTAAATAAAAAAATAATAAAATTTAATAATTTATTAAATCATATAATCTGGAGCAAATAAAACAACAAAACTTCATAAAAATAACAATTATCAGGTATCTTCGATGTAACAAGTGGTGTCAAAACTTAATGGTGTCCATCATGTGTATGATAATGAGCTGGATGAGTGTTGTGGGTACGGTGAACATCAGCGTTGAATCTGAAATAAAAAATATTATATTGCGATTTTATTAGATAAAATATACATATATAACAAAAATACATACCCATGCTTGTCGGCATGATAATGGACAGTCCTGACGGAACCGTCTGGTTCAACAAGGGAATAATGTCCCTTGACATTATCACCATCTCTGTGCTCAGATTGGCTCTTCTTATCACCAGTATGGTGGTCATTCACGCCATATTCGAATTTGTATCCAGGATGGGCCTTTAAATATGTTCAGTAAATTATTGGAATACTTGAGTAGAGATTTTTAATTTATATTTACATGTTCATCGTAGTAGTGTCCATGTCCATGTCCGTGTCCGTGACCATGACCATGTCCATCTCCGTGTTCAGGAGCAGTGTATCCATGGGATGGTCCATCAAATCTGTGGACGTTTTGATGAGACGTGGCGTGACCGTGTCCTCCATGATGACCACCGTCATGTCCATGTGGCCAAGCGATAGCTACAGCTACCAGACCAAGAACGACGGCTACCTATTTTTAAAAGAAGAAAAAAAAATTAATAAAAATTAAATGAAATGTGTTATTGCCATGCTTACTTTGCAGATCATCATATTTCTCGATTGTCCTGTGTTTCTGAATTGAAACCCAAGTTTGAGTGTGCCTATCGATCAAATGTCTATCGCTTATATATTGATGAAAAACGCAATAAAAGTGTGGAAATATTGGCGTGGTTGACATTACGCAAAATTATCAGAAATATGTTAAGCGTGGCATGTAACATTGAACAATTACGTATTGTCGGATTTTGTGTTTCTTTCTAAACAACTGAAAAACGATTTGCTATGGAAAATTGGCAATAACTCGACTGCAAATGGAGCTTAACGACCTAAATGATGTGAGCAGAGCAAACAGAGAAATGTTGCTTACACAAATTTAGTGTGGAAATGTAAACCAAAAATGTTTGCAGTAACTGACCGTCGAGATCTTATGCTTTTAATTATCTTAAAATTTTAGAAAATATTTTAAGCATAATTGCGTAATTAGTGCAAGCATTTCTTTGTTAATAAAAATTATGTAACTGTGCTAAAAATATTTTATTGTTATTCAAAATAATTGAGATTAAAGTTTTATAAATGCATATTTGCCATTAGTGCACATACGGAATTACAGTGTTCATTGTTTTTGACTAAGAATGATAAAGATATAAAGTGTAAATTAAATTAAATGTATATATAAAACCAATATTTATAATAAAGTATTTCATAACTAATTTAAATTTAATTTAATGTAGGCAAACTTTCTTATTAATGCTGTCCAGAGTATTATAAAAACACATAATCGATAAAAAAAATCGTTGCTGTAAAAACTATGAAAAAACCGACTAAAATTTCCAATCCCTTATTGCTTAATTTTAACATTGAAATATATGTAAAAAAATATATTGCTTGTAATGATTTATACTGTATTTTTAAAGTAAAATTATATGCATACAAATACTTAATTATAAATTGTAATGTAGCTTGAGAATGATGTTGCTGAAGTTCAAAAGAAATCTTATCTGTCGGTAATCTAGTAGAAATGTAAAAGAAAATACATACCTGCTTCTTTCAACAATATTTTAATCGGTAGCTTACTGAGAAATATTTTAAATAATACGTTTATAAACAATAATTCTTTACGAGTCAAGACATAAACCCTAGTGGAAACATAGCCTGTCCGTAATAATTAAGCAGATTTTTCTGTGAAAGGAATTTAAAAGGATCATATGTAGTAACATTCATCTTGCTTAGTTAAAATAAATTACAATTTACTGTAATGTGTTATTTTTATGTACATGTTTTTTTCTCTGTATTTCTACATATTTTTATCATGATATATATTATTGTTTAGCGATTATCCACAGTCATCGCGTTAAAATAAACTTGTGCAAAACTCGTTAAAAATAATATAATCCAACGGATTTTTATACCTTGAATTTGCAAAGAAACGCTGTTTTAGTGACAAATGTTTCTTGACGGAATCAGATCAAGCAGTAACGAGATCTATTGTGAACGGCATAAGTAAGAAATATCGGGATAACGTGTGACAATAGTAACAATAGTCAGCAACCTTTATTTGGAATATATTAAATAATGAAATGTATCAAATTCCATTGTTGCTAGATTTATGCAACACAGGACGAAGACACTAAAAAGTCTAATACGATATTTAAAATATAATTCGAAATTTCAGCATCGTCTCAAAGTATTCATTCGGGGAGTGAATCGTTGATATGTAAAAATGGTTTCATTTGGGCATTGCTACTTCTACTTTGACTTATTGAGTATCACCTTGCTTCCTACTTGAAATATACGAGAGCTCAACATTGAACTCGTATCTATCAGAAATGATGACGAATTGACACAGAGGGAACATAAGATAAGCAGCAGCTTCCACTTCGACCGTCTGATCTGCTACCAATCAAGCTACTATGATGCATCAATATACTATTGTATATTATAATATTTATTCATTGTATAGATTAAACGGAACTTTTAATATACGCGTTTTTCAAGTACTGCACAATTGTAAAAGTGTTACGTTGACTTTCGAAAAATATTTTTACTTTTAATGTATTTTAATAGCTAATAAAATTTAGTAATTAAAATGTTACAAAACCTAAAATGTAAAAATAAAAATGTTGAGCATAGGTCGAAAATAATTGTGTAACAATTTATGCTTGGTTAGGCGACCCTGTATATACTTAGCGTTTCACTACAACGCCAAAATTGTAAAAAAAAATATAATGGTTTCATTTGCTTTTGTGCACTTTTTTTCTTCTTTAAACCATCTGGAATGCCGTCACACAAATTGGTTTTAAATGTAAGAGTCTCAACGCTACTTAGTAACATAACGTGCCTTTTAAGTTTAAAATATTACCATTTTGATAAATTGCGATTCACCTTGTGGGATTAACGTTCAGCAGTATGTGGCTTGCTCTTATTTATTACTATTTTTAACCTCAGACAGAAAATCATATGTTTATGGTAAAGAATTAGAATATTAATTCATTTATGGAATGTACTGGTATACAATTAAAACAAAATTTGTATCTACTTATTTTTATATTACAGTTTCCAATTACATAATGTCTGAGCAAAGCTATTTTCACTAGATATTAAAAAAATAATGTGTACATTTAGAATAATAAAAAATGTACATATATATTGCTAATTTTACAAACTTTCAACAGATGTCACTTTTATTTTATTTTTATCTAAATATTATTTTATTTATAAAAAATAATAAATACCCCATCTGTGTAGATCAGTTGAAAATATTTTCCGCGAAGCGTCACCACGTAGCGCTGCAGTCGCTATGACCGATATACGTCTTTCTTTCTCTGCGTTCCTAATCCTACAGAGCACGTCGTCCGTACCACGTACGGACCTGGGACGGACCAATAATGTGAATCTCGACAGAACAAGGATCGCCGATAGAATGGCCGACGACATTCTCTTCATGTGATCCCAATAGAGCGGACTCAGATTGTCCGCAAGTCCACATATTTCCATCCGTACCCGATTCCGCAACGTGCGAGCGGTCTGAACTGCGCACCTAAAGACGTTCTCACACCTATGCTGCCCTAATATAAATGGACAATGTTGCATCGTTTCGGCGCCGCAATCGTTTGGTGGCGTACTCCACTCGATCGACCATTCGGCATAAAGTACCCGCGAATTTGATGCTGTCCTAATACGGCGAACTCTGAAACGCGTGCACGGCGGAAACAACACCCGGGCTAAAACGGTGCTAAAAGTACTTCAATTTATTTGATTAATTAAATACATAAATAAAATAGATTGCATATAAACGATATTATAAATTAAAAAAACTGAGTAAAATAGGTAATAGAATAAAATAAATACGTAGGTACTTATATTCTATTGTTATTTTATAACAAATATTAATAATATTAGTTTATTCAATATTTATTTATAATTATAATATTATATTTTGAAATAATATCTACAATATTTTATGTTGCCCGGAATGCAAACGAAGCGCGTTTGGCAACTATGAAATACCAAACACGTACTTAATCTTCGAGACTTTTTGTGATATGTTTCTATGATATGTGCTCCTAATCATACGATAGGTGTTCTGTCTGTCGTGCATAACACAAAATAATAAAAATTAAAATAAAACTAGACGAGGAAGAAAACTAGATGATAGATAAAACAAGAGTTGCCTGTCGGCAATTGTTTTGTGCGAAATCTCATGATATCTCGCGCATAGGGCTCGTAATAATGCACTATGTGTTCATATATTATTTTTTTCCTGTTAGTACAATTTGTACAATTCAATACCGATGTAAATTAACGCGTTTATTTGAAGTCCAAATCACAAAATTTGACATATTTTCTACGGACGTACAATTTGTATTATAAATAGAAATCGAAATATTAAAATAACGATCACTGACTGGCCAACTTTTGCCCCCCTCCCCCTGGAAAATGCTGAAATGACGTCCCTGTCCAAAATTATGTTTTCTTTCTTCAAAAACTTGGACTAGTGCATTTATTTTTCGATTTTCAATGTACAGCTTCACATCCAATTAAAAGCCTGCATTCGTTATTTTTCCTTAAGACATCATTTTTATCTATTGTAGGATCATTTATCGTTTCTTCAGAATGACGCACAGCTGAACAAAAACTTAAAACTCTTTCAATTTTCAACACCTCAACGCCTAGTGATTTTGCACATAAATGCAACTTTATTATTTTTCGGCGACGCATGATATAAAATATAAAGTTTATCTATTGATCCCTGAAATTTTCTTTACAATATCAATTACTGATAATTCTAATCTTTGATTAGCACAATGCCAAACTATAACGGAAAGAAATTTCTGTCAGGAATTTTTTCACTCCACTTTTACATCCCAACATCATAGCAGCGCTGTCGCATGGTCCCGAAACTAAATATTTTTTTTAATAATCTATTGTTATTCCATAAAAATCAACACATTGCAGCAAGGATTCAAGTATTCCATTTGTCGTTAAGTTTTCAAGTTCGATGAAGTCCAAAAATAAATTAAGCACTTTCGATACAGCATTGAATATACAAAATGAGGGTGTTTCTTTTGCTTATGGTGGTTCATTCATCAATTATCAATGAAATTATATTTTTAGATTCAACAATTTCTTTAAATACATTTCATCACTTACATATATGATTTTTTATTTGTTGAATGAAGAATATTAGGCATTTCAATTTTTCGCGTGATTTAAAAATGTTTTTAATTTTTCTTTACAAACACACTCGCAAAAACCGTATTAAAGGATTTCTTAAATTCAGACTTTGCGCACAAATACTCATTACGAGCAACGCCAAAACATCTTTAATGACCTTACCCTTCAAAACTACTTTCCATCAAAACTACTGTTACACAACTACGACTAATTTGGACTATTGTATATACAACATTTTGACACTAACTCCCGACACTGTTATCTAATTTATATTAATACATAAGTCTAAAAAATATGCAATTAAAATATATACCAAAGAGATCTACTAAGTGCCTCAATAGTTATAAATCAAACTAACTTGTTCCTAAAACTCGAAAACATAATAATAAAAAAACGCTTATAATTTATAGATCTTAATTTATATAAAATAAAGGGCTCTACTACAAGCTAACGAACATTGATTTTAGTATTAGTACCATATACATACACAAAAGTCTAAGTATACACTTTTTTAAATTTATCTTGTTCTGTAAAAAAATCTTTAATTTATATGAATGTGTTGTATAAAATTAAAAAAAGGTTAATTAATAGATATAACTCAGGCAATTACATAAAAACGGGTCAAAAAGGCATACCCTCTTTATTTCTTCAGACATTGTGTATAACATAAATGAGCCAAGATCCGTGTAATACACTGTACTAACATTACTGATAAATAAATTACATGCCCGGTACACATATTTGGATTACACTATTATATATAAAATCAGGAACAATACTGTTGATCATTATGTGTTTTTTTGCCTCAATTACAATGTTTATTATCGCATATATATGCAAAAGTTCTATTTAGCAACACGTATGTAAATTTAATTAATTAATATACAATTCAAACTGTTTAGCCACTTCTACCATCACCTGCATGTCTAAATCGCTTCACGGTATGACCAACTAAAAAGAGACTGTACATAAAGAAAAAATACTTATGTCAAAAATTAAGAAAACACCATATAAAAGAACGAAATTTTTCAGCAACTTCAGTGTCAACTCAAGCTTTGTCGTGTAACTAACATACAAACCAAACGAACCAACTATGTGTTTCAAAGTGAGAATAGTGAACCTGTTCAGTGGTTTAGTTTTTAAATATATTTTGTGTTAAATTTAAATAAACATTATAGATCGCTGTATTGTTCGCATTGGTGGCTGTGGTTACTGCTGGAGTGATTCATGATTTTGATCATTCGTCTCTCCATGGTTCTTCAGGACATGGAGAATCGTCTCAAAGCATTACTCTAGATCACAGCATCCAATCTCATGAGTTTAATCACGAAGAACATGAACATGCTCATGTAAGTTTAATTGGTATCAAAACTATTCCATAAAGAAATAATATTAATAGATATGGTGATTTTCAAGGCTTATCCCCGTTATCAATACAATTACATGGTGGCTGATGATGTAACTGGGGATGAAAAGAGTCATACAGAATCAAGGGATGGTGACTCTGTACAGGGAGAATATTCTTTGGTTCAACCCGATGGTTCAACCAGGACTGTGACTTATACCGCCAATGATCAAGATGGGTAATTGCTTCTATTACTAATACTATTGTAATTAAAATTATTTCAGTATATAACTTATTTATTTTTGTGTAGATTTAAGGCTGAAGTAAGAACTACTGGTGGAAATCAGCAATTGTACGATCATAATGAGTTGAACGATTTCCATCATCACAATATTCATCATTGATAATTTTAAAATGAATGTTTGAAAGTGCTTGTTATTATTTTTTGTAATTTTTGTTGATTTATGTAATATATATTAGCTTATAATATTGAAAAAATATTAAATATATATTTTTTAAAGTATTATTATATTTATTTATATTAAAAAACATCCTTTCATAAATACCTTGAGCTCATTGATACTATATAATAAACATTGTGAGTACTAACAAAAATATATTCAATAAATTAAAAATAATTAAACAAAATATCTTGAACCTGGGTTGAACGCTAAGCTGGGTCACTGATAACCTAGGTTCACTATGAGAAGTCAGACTTAGGAGCTAAAAAAATTAAAACAATAACAAAATGTATAACTGGGGTTTACTCAAATTGTAAATCCGGACAATAGTTCTAAAGTTCGGACATTTTCAGCATCTTCAAATAGCACATTCCCAGAAAGACTAAATTCAGAAATGGCAAAATTCCGAGAGACCATTTTCCAGATAACCAATTTACCGAATCTTCATTAATTCACAAAATATTTTTTATATACAATAATATACATTAAATTATTACTTAAACAATTATAGATTATTTATCTTATATATAATTGTTCTAAGCCATCACTTTCGTTTTTGGACGCGCTCGCTTTAAAATGAAACGCTCTAAGTTAAATTAGTTCCTTTGTTAATAGTATCGTTTTGTATGAACGGTTGGTGTATAAATAATACATGCATTTATGAGAAATGCCTTTTACTTTAACGATCCGCCAGTTATTCGCGTTCTCTATGACATCTTCGTTTGTAGCATTCTTCAATCAGGATCTATAATTTAGAATCTCCGAATAACAAAATATTCCCTTTTAGTGGAAAAGATTCAAAAAAGATTTTTAAGATACCTTTATAAAAGGACATATGGTTACTCGTATCATTTAATTTTAATATTTTATGATTTTTTTGTTTGCTCCTTTATATGTATTATTTTAATTATATATACATATGTATCAGTGGCGGTCGGTGAAATACTTTCCTTCTCGATCACTCGCCACTGATATGTATATATTTTTTGTGTATTGAAATAATACAATTAATGTTTTCGACTATCGTGAAGCATTAGGGTAACCTGTTATGGTCTTAATTTAATTTAAATAAATAAATAAATCTAAACAAAGGAAATATATTTTTTTATAATTAATAAAAATAAAAATTGTGTTAGCTCGATTAATTTCCAGCTCCCAGTGATAAATTCTTTTGTTTTTAATTGGAGGCTCTGACTGTCGACCAATGAAAATTAAGCATTTAAATAAAAAATAAGATGGCCGACAGCAACGTGACAACCATTTTAATTAATTTTTCATGTGCCTCGTTCGATTTAACTGATTCGGATATTCGGATCGCTAATTAACTAGGTACGTTTAAACTAAAATAAATATATACATATTGTGTGTAAGGATTAGAATAACACATTGATTGAACTATATAAAGAATCATAAAACAATCTTTGTAATGAAATCTTCAAATTTTCAGTTCTGTCGACGAGCACCGAGACCAAAAAGTGAGTTTTTCCATTTGCAATACATCAAAATTATCATTAGTATTGAAAAATATTTGAAAATAGTAAGAGTTTTATACGATAGTGAATAACATTACGAAAAATTATATTCTTATATATAATTGTCGCTAGATATTGAACGTGAGGATATGACTTTTTCATAATAATATGTGCCTATAGTGATATTGTCGAAAGAAAGTAACATATAAGTGGGCAAAAGTCATAAAAAAATATTATACAATTGCATACATAATTTAAATTTAAAAAAACCCAGTATCGTGGCAAAAAAAAACATTTCATTCCGAGTGTGTCAAAATATCATATACAACGTTAAGGGGTTTTATCAACATTTGTTCTTTGTGATCATTATTTTTAAAGAATGGCCAAATTCAAGCTATTCACTTAGAGCAACCATAAGTATGTTCTTTATAAAATAAAATACTTGCAGGTAATATGGGAACTGAAGTGTGTAGTTGATATTGATTAGATATTAGGAACACAATTAAAGTAGCAACCAACAATTGCCCAGAAGCACCCTTTCATTTGACATTAGTGTTAATGTATATACATATAACATCTGTTATTATGTCGATTATATAGATGATATGTTGCATTATGAACGACTTTTCTCTTCTAATATTTGGACCAAAAACAATAATAATTTTGTTATGGTCAATTTTGTATATTTTCATATAACGATATCCTTACATGTAGTTTTCTTTTTTCTTTCAAAATTAATGTTTATTTAAACTTATCACAAATGATTCATCAAAATAACGATTGTGTATTTACACTGACAGATCTGCGTTGACAGCTAGGTTAGATTTTTTGGTCCTAGCATCTGATTTAGCAGCCATTAGATTTCAATATTTGCGGATAAATAGCTCAATTGCAATATTATTTTTATAATTACACATAGAAAATGTATATTTGTTAACTATTTTAAAATCATAAAAGTTTTTAAAAATAGTTTATTATAATAAAATTACATTTTTTCCTAAATACAAATATAAAATACTACATTTACACTGATTATCACTAATTAAAAAGTAACTTATAATGTGAGTTTGCACATGCAAATATAGTGTTAACAGGGTTATCGCGATATTACTGGCATTGTAGAATTCCAACTTATATGAAATTAAACTTTGTTCTCATTTTATTAGTTAATTATTAATGATGACGATGATCTTAGCCCTCAGGGCTGAGGACATTAGAGTTCAACCAAAGATATTTTGGGTAAATATTTTTAATTCATTGAGTGAATATATTTTTATTATTGCTATATTTTTGTGTGTACTCGCAATATTTATTATATATGTATGCTCCAATGGCGTTAGGGTGTTTATGAAATGATGATTTTTGATATAAAATAAATATAATAATACTTTAAAAAATATATATTTAATATTTTTTCAATATTATAAGCTAATACATATTACATAAATCAACAAAAATTACAAAAAATAATAACAAGCACTTTCAAACATATTAAAATATTAATTCATTTTAAAATTATCAATGATGAATATTGTGATGATGGAAATCGTTCAACTCATTATGATCGTACAAATGCTGATTGCCACCAGTAGTTCTTACTTCAGCCTTAAATCTACACAAAAATAAATAACTTATATACTGAAATAATTTTAATTACAATAGTAATAGTATTAAAAGCAATTACCCATCTTGATCATTGGCGGTATAAGTCACAGTCCTGGTTGAACCATCGGGTTGAACCAAAGAATATTCTCCCTGTACAGAGTCACCATCCCTTGATTCTGTATGACTCTTTTCATCCCCAGTAACATCATCAGCCACCATGTAATTGTATTGGTAACGGGGATATGCCTTGAAAATCACCATATCTATTAATATTGTTTCTTTATGGAATAGTTTTGATACCAATTAAACTTACATGAGCATGTTCATGTTCTTCATGATTAAACTCATGAGATTGGATGCTGTGATCTAGAGTAATGCTTTGAGACGATTCTCCATGTCCTGAAGAACCATGGAGAGACGAATGATCAAAATCATGAATCACTCTAGCAGTAACCACAGCCACCAATGCGAACAATACAGCGATCTATAATATTTATTTAAATTTAACAAAGATAAATTTGTAAACTACAACACTGAACAATTTCACTTTTCTCACTTTGGAATACATTGTTGGTTTGTTTGGTTTGTTTGTTAGTTACACGACAAAGCTCTAGTTGACACTGAAGTTGCTGAAAAATTTAGTGCTTTTATATGGTCTTTTCTTAATTTTTGACGTAAGTATATTTTTTTATGTACAGTCTCTTTTTAATTGATCATACCGTGAAGCAATTGAGACATGCGTGTGATGGGAGTGGTAGCTCAATTTTTTGAATGGTATTTTAATTAATTTACATACGGTTGCCGAATGAAACTTTAGCATAAATTTGCAATAATAAACATTGTAATTAAGGCAAAAAAACGCATAATGATCAAAAGTATTGCTTCTGTTATGTATATGATAGTGTAATTCATAAATGTGCACTAGGCTTTTGATTTATTCATCGGTTATGTTGATATATTGAATTACTCGGATCTTGGTTCATTTATGTTCGATACAATGGTTGAAGTAATATAAAGAATATGCCTTTTTGACCCGTCTCTAATCGGTGTTCAATGCAGAAATACCTTTTAATAAACCTTTTTTAAAATTATTTTTATCTAATAAGTTAACAATAAGTTAATCTAAAAATTTGTGTTTTTTCTGGTGTCTCACGGTTCATTTTTTAAATAATTTTTAATTATCACAATACTTTACTAAATAAGGTGAATATTGAAAACATGTTTATATTTCTAAATATAATATAAATGTTATTAATTCTAAATGTTTATTAACTCGTGGTAGAGCCCTTTATTATCAATTATAACTATTTTTTTATAATAATGTTTTATGTGTAAAGTATATTTACGGGTGTTTTACCGTTTTTTTACGCAAATGAATGAGCACAAAAACATTCGTTTTGACTATTATACTGCCGTGGGATTCTTTTAACACGTTTTTGAATGAGGAGAGTTCGGGTGTGAAAAACATATTTAGAAATACAAATTGAATGATTATTGTTTATCTTTGAACGAAACAGCTTAGCTTTCGCGCGGTTCTTATACATATCATTTTTTCACATTTGTGGTGATTTCTATTTCTGGATGTTCTCTTATCACATTTTGTTTAAATGACGATTTCTCTCGAGATAATAAAAACCTCATCAAAAACGTTCAGAAGCTAAAACAGCATCGAAATAAAATATAAAAAAATAGCTTTTTGCTTTAAAACAAGTTTTATATAAAGTTGATCGGACCTCCATACAAACTTTTATGAGACTTAAGGTTGTTAATTTATTTATTTTCAAGATTAAGACTTAAATTTTAGTTATAAAATAAAACTCTTAATAACCCTATTACAATTTGCTAAAAAAATAATATGTCATAAAAATATTTTTTTGCTTTAAAACAAATATTTAAAAAAAATGTTTAAAGTAATAATAATAAAATAAATTATAACTGCTAATCTAATATAGTTGTTAACAATCGTTTCCCATGAATTAAGGGGTGCTCGGACTTTCCGGACACTGATTTTGCGGACAGAATTTTTGCGGACACTTTTTATTTCGGATATAGATTATTCCGGAAAAATGTATTTTTAAAATTATATTAACAAAAAAATAAGGTAAACATTTGGATTGTGGATTATTTAACTACAGAGTTCAATGAAGCAATTAACTTTAATTAAATCCAATGAATCAATATTTTTACTTCGTCTAAAAACTTTTAATCATGTTTTCATGATATCCGTTGTAGGTGTTTTGATTATTTTGTAACGTCTTTAACTAGTTGACGTTTATAAAAACGGACAATTAATTTTAAATAAAGATTAATAAGGACTTTTTGGCGGCCGCCTTTATGAACATGAATGGTAAATTTCGGATGTGATCAAGAAATAAAAAATTTTGTGTACACAGATTCAAAGTATACTAAATTTTTACCCTCTGGATTGTGCATTGTTATTCACCGACAAAGTCATTCCTAAATATTTACCTAAAGTTTATTTTTATTACATGTATTATGATGTATTGAATATGCAGATGACAACATCGAGCGCGTCTTAATAACTTTTTTCCATTGTTGAAAGTGGATTTTTTGTCTCAATTTGTTCGAAAGGATCATCTTAAAACATAACAGTAGGGACATATAATAAACTTAATCCTTCGCGTAACACAAAATATTTTTTTTATGTTCTTGTTATGTTTATGATATTTACTTTTTATGAAATAAATCTTTTATTATCATAAGTTTTAAGAAATAATAATTTAAAAAGATTCCTAGCTATACAGAATTTGACTTTATGTGGTCACGACCAAATCAACTGGAAGCAGAGATTTTATTAGAATTTAGTCCATATGTTGAAAAGATGCGATTCATTGTTACGAAAATGTTGTTTTAAAAATAAATCTGGAATTTAGTCAAAATTACGTTTTCAATAATGGAAAAAAAGTAATTAGAACGAGCTTGAAATTGTATTTTTTATGTTTTTTATTCACTAAGTAAAAATATTGATTCATTGGATTTATTTCAAGTTGATTGCTACATTTAACTCTGTAATTAAAAATTCAACAATCCAAATGATTACTTTTTTTTAAATAAAATATTAAAAATATTTTTTTTTCCAGAATAATCAATGTTCACAAAAATCTGTCCGAAAAAATCCTGCCCGGAAAAATCATCAAAATAAATAAGCAAATAAAATATTTATATTACTTTAAATTCTAAATAAATTCAGGTAAAAGTATTGTACCAATTAAAAATGTACGTAAAAGTAGTTTTATTCATATTTTTTTATTAACTTTGAAAATAATTTTCATTAATGATATAAACTGAGTGTATTCTTTACAAATTAACTGCTCTAATGTTGTTGTACTTTATAAAAGTAAACAATTTAAAATTTAAAAATTAAAATATAATTTTTTAATTTATAAAATCAAACAGTGTGGTATTTTAATATAAATATTGATCAACACAATTTTTTTTATTAATTATTAAATATGTACATGTTGAAATTATTAATGAATTTAATAAACAAAGCTTAAAACCAATTAAAAATATTTATAATTTCACATATTTTTATCATTCTTATAAAATCTTCATTTATTTATATATTAATCATTACTTGTGTAAATATTTGATTGATTAAGATAATTAAAAATTTGATAAATGTGATTGTAAAATTTATATTCTATAAAAAAATTATATCACGTTTGTAAAAGGATTAGAAAAATAAATAAGTTTGATTAATATATTTTAAAATAATAATATTTTATAAATTGATTCATAATTTTCTATATTTATAAAATATTTATATTGCTATTTATAAATAGTAAGTATTGTATAATTAGTGAATTATTTAATTTATATGAAATGTATGATTTTTTCGTAATTTATCTCTTGCAAATAATTTAAAATTCAAAGCATTCAAAAATGTTTTAAAGGAGTACAAATCTCGCTTAAACGTCTTAAAGTATTGCCTAAAAACTTATATTTGGAAGATAAAATTATGAGATGAAAATATGTAATTCTCTCTGTTGTAAGCCACTATTTCTCTTTTTTTAATGTTAATAATCATATATCTTTCCAGATAAAATTATTTTTTTATCAAATAGTATATAGTTAAAATTATTTTTATTTGGTTTTAAAGCTAAAAGTTGTTATAATGATAATTTCATATTAACACTGTAGAATAAAAGTATGATAATATTTTCCAGTAATCATTTATTTATAAATTTATTAAAAACATAGTAATTTAACAATACGAAATAACAAAACAAAACAACGGACAGTTATTAATAAGCATTCAACTAAACATCATTTAACAGTGACTTTAATGGCGGACATTGTGGAATTCATTTAAATGTTCCTGACTCAGATGATTCTGGTTGCCACTTGTTGTTTTTACATTAGCTCTGTATCTGTAATATAAATATGAAAATAACATAGAAATATTATTAGTAAATCAGAATATACACATAATCAAAATAATACGTACCCTTCTTTGGCAGTAGCTGTATATGTAACAGTCATTAGAGTGCCATCAGGTTGAACAAAGGAATATTCTCCTTGAACAGAATCTCCATCTCTGGTTTCAGTATGTGTCTTTTCATCCCCAGTCACATCATCCAAAACGGTATACTTATACTGATAACGTGGATAAGCCTAAAATTTGTATATTAAAATAGTCATTTACGATTATATGTATTATAGATTAAAAAATAATTTTGTAGTACTCTACTCACATTAACATGCTCAGGATTATTATGATCATGGTCAAATTCATGTGATTTGATACTATGATCTAATGTTATACTCTGAGATGATTCGCCATGTCCTTTAGACTCATGTAGAGAATGATCTAATTCGTTATTGATTACTCTACAGTAAACTGTAGCCACCATGGCGAAGAATAAAATGATCTACAATTTAACATTATTATTTATTTATGTAACAAAATTATAATATATAAAATTAGGTTTCTTCTTACTTTGGAACACATGTTGGTTTGTCTGATGTGAAGCTTGAGTTGCTATTGATTTTACTGTGAATTTTCATTCATTTATATGGTAGCTTCTTAATAATATACATGCATACATATAATATTTTAATTGCAATCCAGTCTCTTTTTTTCTTTATAACACCGTAGAGAAATTAAGTCTTGAATTGCAAAAATTAAATGTTTCTAATTAAAATGCATATTATATATATTTTTTAGAGCTATGTATATGGCTCTTCATTTTGCGATAATTGCTGCGATAGTTTTTATAAATAAAGCATTTAGCTATTATGTGAAGAAGTCGCTTGGAAATATTTATGCGTATTAGATTAAGATAAATATAGAGGTATAGACATAAATGGTATTCATGTGAAATAAAAATCGAAATCTTAAATTTATA
This sequence comes from Plectrocnemia conspersa, assembly GCF_051122295.1. Taxonomy (NCBI): domain Eukaryota; kingdom Metazoa; phylum Arthropoda; class Insecta; order Trichoptera; family Polycentropodidae; genus Plectrocnemia; species Plectrocnemia conspersa. Next base: position 5,539,608 of record NW_028277174.1, on the reverse strand, counting down.
AAAAAAAGCAACATAGTTCCAATTAATTTAATAATATATGCGCAATGTATATTTACAAAATTCTATACATTTATTCATCAAGAACTAGGTTCTTGATAAATAAATAAGACGATAAATGATACAATTTTGATAAACCCTATTCAAGGAACTTACTACAAAGAGTACTGTTATATATTAATAATCCTGTTCCGCAGTGGGTTTCTCATAAAAATATTTTTTTTAACTATTAAAACGCTTTATCACAAAGCAAACAGTTCTTTGTATGACTTAAAAGCATATCTTTAATAGTTAATTTATTGTAGAAGAATGGATCAATTGATGAACCTGACAATATTATATTATCATGCTTCGAGTATTCTTTAAAGGTTCTTTAGATGTTCTTTAAAGCCCGTTTCGGATGTTAATCCACAATTATTATTTTTTCTGACGGAATTTTTGTTTCGGCAGTTAAAATGCAAAACTTTATTTTCAGCCACCTAGAATCCCATGACATTTTCTTGGAACTGATAAAAACTCCTGTTATTATTTAGAACATGCCCATATCTGATTTATTTAAGACATGCACATAAAAAAATGTTATGTCCAAGAAACTTCCACCCGGTGTTATGGCGCTAGCTTCCGTGATGTACGGACGCGGGGGTAAGATTATAAGATGATGGTATTTGTCATGGGATATGCGAATCAATTAAAAAGTTTTACTGTATGCCTTGTATAATCATCTTGTGCACATTACCCTTAAGCATGTTTCTCTGGTTTGCTTGCCAACTAATACAAGCGACTAACTTGTAATAGAAATTTTCCAAAAATCGTTTTTCATATACCTGTACACAATAAAATAAGAGAATAAAAATATTGCTCATTTTTATTTTTTACAAAATCTCTATAAATATGCTGGGATATGATTTCTTTGCGTCGCGTTGACGAGTGTACTTGAAAAAGTACTGATAGGTAATATAGATAAACCAGATATTCACGAATAGGAGTTTTAAACAACTTAGCAATAAATACAGCTATCCGACTTTTTAAAAGATTTTTATGTACTTGAGCATAACGACTTGACTATTGACTTTAAAGAATTGGCTTCAAATTCCTATGAACCTTAGTGTTTTACAATTTCTATCGTGTCTTAGAGATCGGAATTAAGGATTATTATATAATTATTATTTCCATTCGATCAGTGGCGTAGCTATGGTGGGGCGGAGGGGACGGGCCGCCCCGGGCGGCACTTGCTTAGGGGCGACATATTCGCGATGGGATCGTCCAGTGTGGTTCTTAACCCTGAATGCAATAAAACATATATAAATCCACAAATAACAAGAGCTTAATAATAACCAATTTATTATTTTAAGAAATGCTGATTTTATGATTCTGCAAAAAATATATGCGGAAGGGGGGGCGGCAATTTTAAGGATCGCCCTAGGCGACACATACCCTAGCTACGCCACTGCATTCGATCATTACATATATAAGGTTTGCCTAGATTGTTTTTAATCTCACGAATGCTTATTGTGGTAATTAATTAAAATCGAGTTTATACATATTATGTATTGAAAATTCATAGAAAATATTTTATATGTATTCAACAAAAAACAAAAAAATACATATTACACATTTTGCTAATATGTATTGTTTTTTCACTGTGTAGGTATTAGCGTAACGCTGTTATGCCTTACACATGTTTCCGATTAAATAAATAAAATAAATCTGTTGTCAACCAAATATAATTTCAAAATTATGTGTTTCGCTGGTCCTTCGATCATCAATAAAACGGACTTCCCACGTTGTTAAAGGTCGCACGCATAAGAAAAAAATACTTTTCTTTAAAGGAAAAAGTTACATATAATCATAAATGGTCTTCTGAGTAGGAATACGTATATTATATATCAATAATTTTGTCATGGCAGCAATATTTATTTTGTTGACCATACTTTTCAACTTTACATGCTCACTAAAAACACCCAAAAACGCTAAAAGAGTTTCATAACAAAAACCTGATTTGTCTTTGTGGATAATTTGTTATTTTATGGCTTCGAAATTAGTATTACATGGTTTCAATGCTTGTTTTATAGCCATATAAATTGACCCAAATATACATAGTACATTTAGATTTAGCAAATTCACTAAAAACATTATGTAAATGATGAATGATTCCTGGGTCTTTAGATTTAGTTTTTATAAGAATAATGTGATTTTAATCTGTAATTGTAATTTATTATATATTGCGAATCACAAAAAATAACCAATTTACCGATTTTCATAATTTACAGTCCACTTGTTTATACATTAAATAGCAGAACATAATACATATAACTTTAGCAATATCTTTTAAAAATACATAATGTATTATTTATTATATTTTTCCTAAATATGTTTTTTTATCTTATAAATTAACGTTACGATTGTCTTACTTTTGTAATATTGATACACCCTGAGTTGAAAAAACTATTTTAGAATCATGATTTTTTATTTTTAAAAAAAATATTTTTTAGTCTAATTAATTGTCATTAGTGTCATTTTTCTCCTATGCAATAAAATAATTAGACTCCTTTTACCAAAAATGGCAAATACTTCACCAACATAATACATAAAAACGTTTTACTATGGAGTTTTTCCTGTTGGTTTTTATGTAAATAATACTGTTTGATTACTTATATTGTAGCTGCATTAGGGTATTCTAAAGATTCTCAAATGTATGAAATTAATGTTTATTTGCAACAAAAAAACTAAAATGATTATTGTAATACTTGAAAAATAATTTTTAATTATTATGTAAAATTATGGATAAAATAAGTTCGAATAAAAAATTCTCTCTAAAATTTTCTTTTTTAATAAATTTTAAATTATATTAATTCTGACTTTAAAATTATTATTTGTTCTATTATTTTCAAAGGCACCCTTTTACATCATTAAAAAAATAAACACATAATATCTTATTATAAATTAATTGTAGTATAGGATTTAGTTTCAATAATTACTGTAATATTAATAAAAAATTATAAAGTAGAATATTTGAAATAATATTTTTGTTAAATTATATCTTACTCGTCCCTTCATTGTACAATATACTAATTAAAACAATATATGTTATAGTTCAAAAGTATTTATTATTTACTTGAGTAAAAACAATAGTAAAATAACACGATATAACAAGAGTTCATAATAACAATCTTCCATACTAGACAATTTATATAAATATTAAGTTTAAATCAATGATGGAAGCTGTGAAGATTGAAATCGTTCAATTGATGAATATGATCGTGTAAATGTTGATCTCCTCCAGTGTACCTAACATCAGCTTGGAACCTAAACAAATCAAAATTTAAGAAAAACATATAATTTATTTTAAATAAATATTAACTTACCCATCTTCTTTATTGGCGGTGTAAGTAACAGTTCTGGTAGCACCATCGGGTTGGAGAAGTGAATATTCTCCTCTCACATTATCTCCATCTCTAGTTTCCGAGTGACTCTTTTCATCTTTAGTTTCTGGATCGGAAACTGAGTATTTGAATTCATAACGAGGATAAGCCTGAAAATGTATACAGAATAAAAATATAAATATTACAATTTTTAATAATGGAATAGATGATTGTCTTACATGGGCATGTTCCTCAATGTGATTGTGGTCGTGGAAGTCAAGAGATGGTAGACTATGATCGAAGGCTATCCTTTGAGAGGAAACTCCATGTTCATAAGATCCATGATCAAAACCATTATGAATAACTCCACCATATGCCGCAGCCGCCATGGCAAACAAAATTGCGATCTAAAGCATGTTTTTTAATTTGATTATTAACACTTATTATATTTCATTACTATTCACTTCATTATTCTTACATTAGAATACATTCTTGGAATCTTGGTTGCTTGTTTGCTTGCAAAGCTCGGCTTGGAACTGATACTTCTTCTTTGATTTCAGTCGTTTTTATATGATTATTTTTCATTTAGAATAAATTAATTTAGTATACTAATTGCAAATGAGGCAGTCTCTTTTGAGTGTAAGTATACCGTGACGACATTAAGTAATAGCTGTGTGTGTTGCAAAAAATATGTGTAAATTTAGTGATTGTTTGACGTATGCAAATTTTGCGTAAAAATGCGTTTTTAATTTATTAATGGAATAAATAATGAGTTACGTTATTAAGTTATATAGTTCTGTGATTATTAACGTAGGTCATATATATGATTTTATTACACGATATAATGAATAAAGGAAATTAAGACACTGCAATAAAATCACTGACTACAATATTTATGTCTTTGATTAATTTTATAAGCAATATTACCCATTCTGGAATTTATTCAATTTTATTATCTGTAATTAATATAGAAGGTATATTATTATATAAAAATACCCTTATACTTTTACGTTTGCAGACTTTTGATTATGTAAGCTTATACAATTAAAAAAATATGATTTTAATTTTTTTTCAATGTTTTAATTATGCATTTATACATTTAACAATAATTCTGTAGATTTTTATATCATAAAGCCAAATTAACTTTATTTGTAAAATTTCACGATAGTTTCAGCTGAACCATTAGTGATTCGTTATAAGGAAATCGTTGATTATTTTTCGTAATATTTCACTAAAAATATTTTTACTTTGACTAGATGTTCAAAGTTAATTTTTAATTACATTTTATGACACACAGTATATATTCGCGATTTAATTATGTGTTTTAGGTTCTGTTGTATGTAATAATTATGAATGTTTAACCATCTTAGTAATGCATCAATAAAAATACAAAAATTGACAGATGCCTGTACATTCTTAGAATTTTACAAATGGAAAATGCCATAAATGTACAGATTTTTTAATATATATAGTATTTATATATTTATATTTTTTAAAAAAAAAGTTACATTGTAAATATCTAATGTCATAAAATTTCAGTTTTTTAATGCAATTTTATAGTTTCGTAGTCTGGTTCTTAGAGTTGTTTTGACTAGTGGTTAACAAAATACATTTTGGGTATTTTTATGCCACCGCATATGGTTTTTGCCGGTAGTAAGCGCTTATTACTTTCGTCCGTAAGCAGAAAAAGTAAATAATTTTTTTCCCCCAGAATTACAGCTTTGGTTATCAAAGTGATGCACTATTTCAATAATTATTTTTTCATTGACATGTACACATGTATATGTTTATTATTTTCTGTAACTAATTGTGACTTAGATCTATTTTCATACTAGATATATTTAAACTAGTGAGTTATATCGTTCAATTGTAAAAATGCAATTTAATTTTTTTTAGTATTAGTAAAGCAAAAATCTTGATAAATAAACTTTATTAAATTATATAGTCAATGATATAAATCTACGAACTATTGTTTCATTACATAAAAATCTACTTATATTATCTTCATGTCAAACATCATTCTGAGAAATAATTTTAATTATTCATATATTACAATATTAAAATATTTTTCTGTTCTTCACTCATATTGTATATTATTTGCATTTATTAAAAAATCTGGTAAACTGTAAAATTATTTTCTTAAGTTGTACTACTTAAGAACTTTCCAAAATAACGAGAAAATTTATTGTCAATTTTATTTTTATTTAGAAATATATATTAACATTGATTTTACGGCATTTTATTGCATAGTTTAGTGTAAATTTTTAAAAACATAATTAATAAAACATACATAAAATTTTAAAAAATCAAAAAAAAAACTATTAAAAGAAAAGTAATTTTTGAATTAAGAAAACAGTTTTTTGAAAAGCTTCTTGATATCCAAAAATGCCTTACTTATCAGGCCACCCAAAAAGCAGTTTTACTGGAGAAAATGTACTTCTTATAGATTAAAGCCACATATAATAGCGATTAACATTTTATTTAAATACCCATTAAAAGAATATTTAACCTTATAAACCAATTAAAAGCTTAGTAAAATGAACTTTAAATTCTAACAATCAATAGCTCAAAAGAGTTAATCGTTTTGAGAACTTTAAAATAAAAAGCAAAGATCAAGACAGCAGAAATTAAAAAAATATGTTAACGTAAATGATTTACTAAATTCGATTTTGTATTATTTAATATTAGATCCCTTCACTTATTATTTTATATTAAAATCTCTGAAGTCTTATAGCAATGAAGTGGTGTGCAAATTCTTAATTTATTCTTAATAATTATCTGCTTTCTTAAGAACTATTATTAAAAAAATAAAATCACAAATAACATATATATATTTCCCGTTATTTCATAGCTTAATGATAATCGCAATAGATAATGGTATTTTTTACATAAATCACTTTTAACCATATATTTTTTTACCATATTAATTTATCAATTTCAAGTCTGAAGTAATAATTATTTTTTACCTTCAAAATTTTCTGCACCTTTAAAATACATATTAAGGTTATTAATTAAAAACTTGAGTATATTTTAATAAAGTAGATTATTTTCTACTTATGCGTATAGTACTTCAACTGAAGTAGGTACTATTGTATATGCATAAGAAAAAAAATATATTGATTAATAAAATTTTAATTTTAATTTATCTTGATTACTAATTTTATTATAATAAAATACCATATATTATTATTATGGATTTATTGAGACAGTAAACTATCTTATAACTGCGCATATATCTGAATTAAATTACACGACAACGCTAAATAGATAGCCAATGATTTTTAAAATAACTTTGATCTCCTTGGTTTAGGTCAGAGGTCGGCAAAGTGCGGCTCCGAAGCCGCATGCGGCTCTTTGGCCCCTTAAGTGCGGCTCTGGCACAAATATCCACGGGCATTCGCACCAGATTTAAAAAACAAGGAAATATGGAGCTCTAAATTCGAACGTCTTTGTGTTGATTTGGAAAATTAAAATAAAGGTTTGCTAAATTAATAAATAGATTTGGCTCACAATTTTTTTTTAATCGTTGTAATGTGCATATTTGGCTCTTTGGCAAATAAGTTTGCCGACCACTGGTTTAGGTTATTGAGGTTCAGAATTATTCGGGAGATTTGATTATTATTTTTTAAAAGTTTAAAATGGCACTTTCTACAAACGGCAAATGTTAAAAAATAAAAGCAATCCTTATGAATATATGTACATGTAGAAGCTATATCAAATATTTAAAATTCTAAAAAGGCAAGTTCTAAAATATTCTAAAAAAAAAAAAAAAATCAAGTTTTTCTTATTCATAAACGTTGTTATAAATGATATTTAAAAAAATATTTAAAAAATTTATAGTACGTATTTAAGTTTTTTTCTCATGGAATTTAAAAATTTTCTACAAAAAAAAACGATTTAGGATTACTTTACTAAGACACTCTTTTAAACATTTTTTGCCACGTATTAAATTTGTTGCAAGATAATTTTTATTGTATTATAGTACATTTAGTTTATCTTTATCGCCGATTATATTTAATTGCACAATTTAGTACTGCACTTTATACTTCACTTTAATCAAAAAATTGTAAAACAAAATGTATTTTCTAAAGCACTTCTTTATTTTTTAAATGAATTATATATTAAAATAGCATAATCAACACAAAACTAAAATAACAAAAATATAACAAAATTATCACGATATGTGTCAGCGTTTTTTCATGTAGGATGTCGAATCAGAAATGATGATGGAAATCATTCAACTGATGGATATGGTCATGCAAGTGTTGGTTTCCCCCAGTGGTTCTAACATCAGCTTGGAATCTAATTAAAATAACAAGAGTATAAATTAAAAAATAATTTAAGTAATATATTTTAATAAAATATAATTTGTCACATACCCTTCATGATCGTTAGCAGTGTAAGTCACGGTCCTAGTAGAACCATCGGGTTGGAGAAGAGAATATTCTCCTCTTACACTATCACCGTCTCTCGATTCAGAATGACTTTTTTCATCTCTAGTGTGAGGATCGGATACTGTGTATTTGTATTCGTAACGAGGATGAGCCTAAAATAATGATTTTAAATATTAGGAATTCGATTTAAAATAATAATATAAAATAAAAAATACTAACATGTTCATGATCGTGTTGATGGTGATGATCGTGGAAGTCGTGCGATTGAATACTGTTGTCTAAAGTTATGCTTTGAGAAGATACTCCATGTCCGTGTGTTCCATGTAGAGAAGAATAATCGATATCGTGGTGAGAATGATGTCCACCATGAATAACACCTCCATAAGCCACAGCCGAGATGGCAATCAAAATTGTAACCTTTTATTATAACATATACTTATTAATAATGAAAAAAGGTCTTATAATATACTATAAAGTATGAGACTTACTTTGGAAAACATGTTAGTTTGTTTTGCTTGTTCAATGTGAAGCTCAGATTGATACTGATGTTCACTGAATATTTTAGTGCTTTTATATATGTGATATATCGTAACTTTTTGGTATTAGACAATCACTTTTTTGGATCCGATTTTGGCGTAATGCGATTGAGTCACTTGTTTAGTAGTCATCCAATTAAAATTAAAGCGTTACAAAATAAGGTAACTAGACTAAAATGGTAATTAAAAACATTATACGTTTATTGACATAAGAAATATGGTTAATTTAGTAAATGATTTACATATGAATAAAAAGCAATATGTGTTTATATAGATTTAGATTGAAATATTAAACCGAGTGATTCATTTTTAATATTTATCATTTGCTTCTAATGTAACAGTCGTATTTTTATGATGAAATGCAAATTTATGGCTTTGTACTCTAATTATTTTAAACATACTAAAAATGTTTCCTTGTTAAATAAGCAAAGCATTTAATAATTATATTATAACACATAAGTATGTGAAAAATTTGTAGGCATTGAATTTATGTGTTTAATATGTTAATATACAATGAAACGCAATATTACTTAATAAACCCTCATTATAAAAACAACAAATTTGTTATAGTAATATTTATTGTAGACATTATATGATACTCTTTAGATTTTTTATATTACAATTAATTATGTTTTCGGGTGAAACTATTTTGTTTATTCTTTGTATAAACCACGTCTTTTAAGTTTTAAAATAAAGGATTAAGTTATAATTATATTAGTGATTTTTGAAGTGTGTTTAAAAAAAGAATAAAGCACATAAATCTGGGTTTCTGGGGATAAAATGTATCTAACCCTCAGGTTGCGAAATGTAATATTTTTCCTTTTGCTTCTTTGTCATCATTGAAAAAATATTCGAAACACTTTTATTAAATTGTAGAGAATTTGCTTCAAAGAAAAATAAAATTTTCTAAACGTATAATTTTTTATGACGTCACTATAATACATTAACACTTAAATTTAGATAATTTTCTTGCCAAGACTTGCCAAGAAAATTATTATTTTTTTAAATCTCATATTTTATGCATTTTAAGAATGATAATTAATAATAGATAAATAATTTAAATAATATTTATGAATATTCAAAAAAGCAAAAGAGTAGGAGCATTTTATGCATTAATCTTCATTATATTTTGACATGTTATTTTAAATAAAATTTATTATTTTATTATTATTAATTAGATATAAATATATTTTTATAAAATAAGTACTGTAAATGATCCTACCTAATTTAATGATATATACCGTCAATTTAATAAAATACAAAATATGAGAACACCCAGAATTAAAATTTTTTTTTCATTTATGTAAACGTTAAGCGCGGTTAAGAATTTTTATAACATTTTTATAAATGTTATAAAAATTCTTAACCGCGCGTTATAATAAGAATTAATATATTGTTCAATGAGTAAAATTTTAATATATGTAACGTTTACATAAATGAAAAAAAATTTTTTGAGCACGACATGAGCTTGCTTTTAAGAATGAGAATGATAAGGTGTGATATGTGATTTTACATGGTGTGAAAGAAAGAGCGAACAAATAACTAAAAGTCTAAGAATGTAGATTTATTAATTAGAGGAATAATGGGGAAAATTTTATCTCTCTTATTTCGTTCATGATGCTTCATCTCTAAAAATACTAACAATTACAGCTTATCGTCAAAATAAAAATGAAAGAAAAAAATTTGGGTTATGTTTGCTGTTTAAAATTAAGCTACTCCTACGAAAGGTGTAATGAACGTCAATTGTTCACGTTTTTAAAAGTCTGTGGCGATTTTTAATTCTGGGTGTTCTCATATTTTGTATTTTATTAAATTGACGGTATATATCATTAAATTAGGTAGGATCATTTACATTACTTATTTTATAAAAATATATTTATATCCAATTAATAATAATAAAATAATAAATTTTATTTAAAATAACATGTCAAAATATAATGAAGATTAATGCATAAAATGCTCCTACTCTTTTGCTTTTTTGAATATTCATAAATATTATTTAAATTAATTATGTATTAAAAATTATCATTCTTAAAATTCATAAAATATGAGATTTAAAAAAATAATAGTTACTTTGATTATAAAATCAAAGTAACTTTTGCTCAATGAACTGTAAGCCACAAAATAATAGACTCATTCATTCATTGCCACTTTAATTAAAAGGTGGGGGGGGGGGGGGTGGATTAAACATACGTCGTTTTTTGTCGAAATAAAATTGTTCGTGATTTATCAAAGCTGTCTTCAGAAAACATTTCGAATAATTCCCAAAATCACACTCTTTTTAAGCGATATCGAGACTAGGGATCGCAATACTGGTTATAACAGAATCGGCATATAAATTGACATTGGGCACTACCAGTATTAAAAAATTAAATAACTGTAGTTTGTAGTACCGATTTTTTTTTAAATCCGACCACCTTATTTCTTAAAATCTATATCTCCATGGCTTAGAATTACGAAAACGACGATGCCCATTATGCTTGAAAGCAGAAGCAAAGAATAAAATGATATTCATTGCAAGGGATTGATCTAAGTTTTTTAATCAGTCCTAGAGGTTGGAAATATCGGCGCAAATTTGTAAAATTTAATTTAACATGTTTGATATTTTATGTACGACATGCGCGACGTGTCAACATAAAAGTAATACATTTGCAGGAAAGTCTAACGGTACCTATTAGTTTTCAGTAATTTTGTTATGTGACAGAGAAATGATCGCGATGCAGCGACCTACCGGTCCCTTTTTATGATAGGGATGGCTGGCGAAGTGAAAATAAAATCAGATATTGCATACACGAAATTTGTTTATTTTTATCTCCATTTAGACATATTTTTACACAAATAGTCAACGGAATATGCTTTACTAAACACATGTGTTAATTTAGCAATAATTATATTTATATTGGGCAAAATGTGTTTTTTTTTTTAAATTACATATAAAATAAATATAGGTTGTACTTGAGGATTTAATTAAAATAAATAATAATTAAAATAAAAGATAAATCATGTATGTTTTTACATGAAACTTGGTTTATCTTTTATTTTATTTGTATAATATAAGTAAATAAATTTTAAAAATATAATCTTTTTTGTTGTTGTTGTAGAAACTAAATATGAGTGCTCACCGATGAATATTAAAATCGAGCTAGGTTGTACATATCTGGTATTAAAAACGCTCTAATAATGAGCTATTTTCAGCTCATAGAGAATATCTTATATGTATTAAAATAAAAATATATGAAAGTGTACCTAAAATTTCTAGAATACATTGGATAGTTGCGAATAGTATAATATTTTATTATAACCAATTAAATAAGTCACGGAAGTTATTATAGCTTACATTTTGAAAGCCCTTTAAATTTAGCAACGAGCAAAATCCCACTTAAAACAAATTTTATGCAAAAGCAGTCATGTTGTAAAATAATTTCACACAAATGAATATTTTCACTGACACTTCACAAAGGCATGTTATTATGGAGCGTAAAAATTATTAATAAAAACGCATCAATAATTAACATTTTATAACATTATGCGTACTGTAGTAACAGTACAATAGTGAGAGTGTCGTCACGCACTCTTGTGTCTTTTTGTTTAAATAAATCATAAACATTATACATACACTACCGGTTGTAACTGTCGGTATAAAAAGAAACTCTTCCCATCGATTAGTCACAGTGTCGTGTGTGATTCTAAATAGGAAAGACAAACAACATAAGGACATGTTTAAGGTATTAAATGATACAAGGAAGACAAAAATCAATATAAAATACTGACACATCGCATTTTTTTGATCATATCAGGTCATTTTAATCTTTTTTGCATTTGTGGTTTCATCCAATGCTGGATGGGTCGGTTACTTTGGTAATCCACTGTCTTCAAGACATGGAAAATCGCATCAAAGTGTGACGAAGTATCACATACCAGATCCACACCATCAGCACACGAACTTCCAATATCATCCAGAAGTACATGCAAGTATTTTTATTGACAATTGATTAGAGTATATTATTTATTTATTTAATTATTTTTTTGTCATTTAAGGCTTATCCTAAATATAAATACAGTTACAAAGTCAATGATGATTATACTAACGACCATAAAAGTCATTGGGAAACTAGAGATGGTGGTCGAGTGGAAGGACAGTATGCCTTTTTACAACCAGATGGATCAACACGACATGTCTCTTATAAAGCTGATAAACATAATGGGTATATATAAAATTGTTTTTAAATATAGCATAAGATGTTTTTCTAATAAATATTACGACCAAATTTCAGGTTCAATGCAATAGTTAGAACAACAGGTGGACCTCACCATGGTCATCTTCACTAATATTAATTTGTTATAAATATTGTATATAAATTGTTATCTTGTTTGTAATAAAATATATTAAATAAAACAGTTGTTAATATTCAATTTTATTTATTCTATTACTAATATTTATTATACATTTATTACATATTTAATTTCCACTATGTCCACTGTATTTTACTTCGGCATTGAAGCTATAGAAAATAAGAAAATAATAATAACAATGATTAATAAATAATAAATATATAGATTGTATTTTTACTGACCCGCTGTCTTTATCTACATGGTAGATTACAGTCCTGACATGACCATCAGGTTGAAGAAGTTGGTATTGTCCGTGAGTTACATCTCCTTCTCTATTTTCAGATTGGCTCTTAATGTCTTTGGTATGGTCATCATGTACAGTGTATTCATATTTATATGATGGATGATGATTAGGCTGTGGATTAGTAAAATTAATTAAACCATTAAAGAAATAAGACTTTTATCCTAATTATTGGCAGTATAAAATGGATTAACTTAAGTCACGTAATATAAAGGTCTAAATATAATATTTCAACTATTTATGTAATGAAATATGAATGGAAAAGTTAAGGAACATCCTTAATGAATGGAACAAAGTTAAAAAGCCAAACTCAATAGACGTAAAGTATTATACAATACTTACATATTCCTCATGATGTCCTCCAGATTGATATTCTTGATGTTGTGATGGTTCATGGTTGCTGATAAACGACTGTGATGATACAGCATGTCCTTGTTGTGGATGACCATGCTCATCAACAGTTTGATGAACTATCTGTCCATGATGTTGGACATTTTGCGATAAGCAAACTGCTACCAAGGCGCTCAAAAATACAATCTGCAATTATTGAATATGTATTATTATCAATGTATCAAATTAATAAGTTGTTTAATAAATAAATAATTATATAAACCTTGCAGATCATCTTGCTGAATGCTTACTCTTCGTTCAGATGAAACGAAATGATACAATGTGCATAATTGTAGAGCGCTTTTATACTGATTATATGCCAATGTCTCGAGTTACATAAGTGTTCTCTAAATCTAATGTATCGACATATCTGGGTGAGCTTTTTGTTTAATTTTTTACACATAAGAGTGAAATGCATTTATTTAGTTCATCATGGTTAGAGTCAGCTCAGATTTTTTGTAGCAGATAAATGACATAAAATAACATTGGATATATTGGAGCAAAAGTTAAAAAGTCGTTGCAAAATTAATTTAAATTATTATGAAAGACATACATTTAAATAAATGACATATACAGATTAAAAAAATGATCCTATATAACTGAGATATTTATAACTTAATTACTAAAAATTGCAACTTTAATAAGCCCACACATAGGTAATATAATCATAGTTGCAATTACGCAATTCATTAACTAAAACAGTTACAGGTTGAATTGCATAATTTGCACCTAGATCTAATTACTCAATATTGCATTTAAAGTTGTCATTCTATACTCACAACATATAAATTAAAGCATATGTAAGCATCAAACATACAAATAAAACAATGACACTATTCATGTTAGATAATTCCTACTTGTGTCATATTTTTTATTCTTAAGCCTACTGTGTTGAAAAGCTGCTGGACCACTTCCGTCACCGAGTGTACCAAAACTTTTTGTTAAAAAAATACTCACGCATTCGTTGCGTAAAAATTGGCACAAATTATCAGTCGTATAAATACTAGGACATCTCGAATGCAGATCATAGTTCAATTTGAGGCACAGTGCAAAGAGCAAGTGTATAAACATATTAAAAATGTACTCCAAGGTAATATATTTTTAAATATTACTATAATTTATTTATTTATGTATTATATTAATAATATTACATTATGATTAGTTCCTTTTCTTATGCGCCTTGGTGGCTTTGAGCAAAGCTCAATACGAACATGGAGGATATTCTTCTCAATCGTTCATCAAACACGAAGCTCCAGTGATCCATAAAAAAATTGTACCTATAGCTGTTGTTCCAGTACATGCTCAAGTATCTAAAGGGCATGCTGTTTCATCGCAATCTTTTGTAACTAGCAACACTCATCAAGCTCCAAAGTATCAAGCTCCACAATACCAACACCAAGGATACGAATATAAGCATCAAGAAGAATACGTAAATAATCTGTACCTTTAAATATTTACTATCATCAAATGACATTAATAATATTTTCAATCTAGGCTCATCCCGTTTACAAATTCGAATACCACGTTGTGGATACACACACTGGAGATGAAAAGAGTCAATCTGAAAGCAGAGATGGAGATGTTGTAAAAGGGCAATATTCTTTGGTACAACCCGATGGACACATCAGGACTGTTGTATATGAATCTGATAAACATACAGGGTATATATTTTAAAATATTCAATATTTTTTTTTCATTATTTTATTTACTAACATTTTTTTGTGATTAGATTCAATGCACATGTGACTTATTCTGATGCCCCCAAACAACACGCAGCTTATCACTAATTTATTTTATTTTAATCTACTATGTAAATAGATTTCGTACTATTTTTGTAAATGATTTGATAATTTCGTAGTGTTGTGTGATATATAATCGAGTTATGTATGTAAATTAATTATATGACAAATAAAAAAATGTAAAATAAAAATATAAAACCAAAAGTTTTTTTTATATTAAAAGTATTTTATTAATTTAAATTAATACATAAATTATTGCAATAAACTAGTTAGTACTAAATATAGATTTCCTGTTATACAGCTGTAATGTAATAAATATTAAATTGAAATTAAATGGTGTCAACTATTTTTTAAGCATTGGAAATATTTTTAATTAAAATAACAATAATCTGATTTCTACATTAAGTAATTCTGTTTAAAATACAAAAATCGTATTTTTTTATATCGATATTAGATTTTTTAAAACTGTATTAAAAACTAATCTATATAAATACAACTTATTTAAATAAATCGTAATACCGGTATTGTGTTAAAAATCGGTATTACAAAATGAAATACTAGTAGTACCGAAAAAATCTATTTTTTCTAAATACGTACATTTTATTTGTTGAAAACAATATCTCCTTGACTTGGCACTATGAAAACAACGATGCCTTAAAGTAGAAGCGGAAAATAAAATGACTTCGGAAATAAATATTATTTGGATATTCTAAAAAAATATTAAATATGCAACAATTATAAAATTAAAAAAAATTAAGCTTATTAATATCACAATCATCAATGACATAAATCTGTTTATAAAAAAAAGATGTCACGTTTTAAACAAACAAATTTACAATTTTGTACCACTCTTTTCTAATGTGGTTCTTTTGGATAATCGTAACTGACAAAAATAATGGAATAAATTGACTAGTGATGCTCTGGCCTTTGGCCTTTGGTAAGGCATCCAGAAGCAGTCAATGAAAGACGATATTTTGTCAGAGATAAACTTTTCCTAGATTTGTTGCTCCGAAAAAAGAAAAATTTCCCGCCCGCATTTTTAAAAGATTTTTTTTGACAATGTGATAAATGAATGAATATGAACAAATAAATGAAATAAAAAGTTTTTGATACACAGAAGTTTTAATTATTTTTATTGGTACACAATAAAGGATCGGCATCTAAAGTATTTTTAGAAGTACCCGAATGTAAGGAATATTGTTTAAACGCTTTTTATTTTTTTAAACATAATATATTTATAAATAGTCAGACGGATAATTGGTCATAAATGTCGACCACTTTCGATTTTTTTGCAAAATTCAATTTTTTAATCCTATGCAGTTTTATCTTTACATATTTTTTTTGCATATGTTGTCTGATACAACTTTCTTATGTTTTATGTAAAAACCGACTTTTAAAAAAATGGTATTTAAATTTCAGTATTTAGAAAAACGTGTTTTTAAATTGATACAAAAAAAATAGAAACAGGAAAAGCTTAGGCTATGTAATATTAATATTACTATTACTGAAACATAATTTATTGCAAACTATTAAGTACAATTTTTAATTTAAGTTAGTATTCACGTAATTCCCAGTATAACGAATCTTCATTTTGTCCCTGAAAAACTTTCAAACAAAATATTTTTATTGTAACGAAGACTGATTTCAGTATAACGAAATATTTTGCACCGAATATAAGAATGACGATACAACTTAACACTATATTTGTCCGAATTCAGTTCGTCCTTAACTGAGCCTGTGCCGGATGTGTTCACATGTGACATTAAAAGTGTTTATTACAGTTCCTTTCAAATCAATATCATGATGAATAGTTTTTCAATACTCAATATGTTAATTATTCAATTTTTAGAAATATTTGTTATCAAAGGATATTTGGTAAAAAAATATTTTTATTGATTTTATAATAATTTAATAAACAGTAATTTATTTTATGTATTTTAGTTTGTTGGTCATTTAGATATAAGAAGAAATTAAAACATATTTTTATAATTATTTGTTAGTGTTTTATGTTTTTTCTTTTGTTGACAATTTGAATAACTATAAAAATATTGTAAAACAAATAATATTTACATGAAAATTATCTAGTGTGTTTCAAATTGGCAGTTGAACAACACAGATAAGTAATAAAGATATAACGCAAATTAAACTACTGTAACTATATATTTTAAACAATTTGCTAATATTTGTGTATAAAATAGTTGTACACACATAGTTTCTATATTCATTATTTAATACATGTTATAGTAAATTTAATCATATTCTATATTGAATAAATAAAAAACATCTTACATAAACATTAAAAACATTGATTTTCACTATTTTAAAAATCAAGGTATAAACTATCAGTAAAAATACATTCAGGAAGATGTTGAATTTCACATACTTCGATTTCTATAATTCACTTTCATTCATATCAACTCGCGTAAATATTTATCTAACACTTTCACGATAAAACAAAGTTTACTAAAAACATTCCACTTACTATAACATATCTGACCTACGTTACAAAATATTTTTTACCAATACGCAAAAACAAGTCATTATCATCCATAACCGTTCTCTTATTCGCCACACATTAAAATCCAATAAAAATTCTATGGGGAGTTATTAAACGGTAGCAAAACGTTTGATCTATAACATAATATAATCGATTAATAACGAAATTGTTTATTGCCTGTCAAGACATTAAACTATTAGAAATATATATTGTGCACTATACTCATTGCAAATACTCCATATTGACAATGTTACATAACGATCTTATCGTGTTAATTGCATAATTATCATCAATTAATATAAATCGAGCGTTAATGAAAAAAATGTATGTCGCACCCACAAACATAAAAAATCTTGTTTTTGGATCAGTCCACCAAGAATGTCTGTAGTTGAGTAATACAAGTGTAATGACATAATGTATTATTATGATAATATATACAATTATAGAAATACATAAAAAAAAACATTGAAGGAATAGCGCATTGGTTTAGTGTAAATAACTAATTGATGATATATATTATGATAAAAGACATTCATAAATCTGTACTCTTATTTCCTTAACATTTACTCTAATTTCATATGACTCAATATTTATTGAAATATTTCTAGTTACATAAAATATATAGGTTGCATGTTTGTGTTACATGCAATAACATAACTTTGATCTAATTACTAACCGACGATCAATCGTAACAATTATAAACGTTGAGTGAAATTGTGCACGATTTTACTTTGAACGTTGGATAATTTTAATTCTGTCACTCAACCAGTATCGTAACACCTTGTAAGAACGAACCAGTTATAAAATACCATATTTTTGTTCATAATCAATCAATTAACCACAATTGAAGACATTCATTTTTTTCCGGAGAATATTCTTAAATTAAATAATTTATTATTCAGACGGATCAAATATTTATTTATATCAAGAGCTTTAATCACATATATTTGCACTACATTAAAAAAACAATGTTCTAAAATTTCCTTTGCACAACACATTGTTTTAACCGCAAAAAATTGTCACGACCACACGAAAGGTGAAATGATTAAGCTCCTTGTATTACCTGTAACGGCAATTGTGGTAATTTAACAGGTTATTATGCAAAAGCTCAAAACATGCTATATAAACTGACTATTGACACTTACTATCAACAGTTCGCACTGAGACTTGGATCAGTAAAGACAATCAATAAACAACAATAAAATGATTGGAAAGGTATTTTTATAAACATATGCGTATTTTATAATATATATATAAAACAAACTTAATATTAAAATTTTCAGGTAGTGGTATTCTGCGCTTTTTTGGCACTGAGCAGTGCTCAGTATGGCGGTTATGGTAATGGCCATGGTCATGCTGTGTCATCTCAAAATTTCGTAAAGCACGAAGCTCCACACCACAAAATCGTAGTGCCTGTCCACCACCAAGAACACCATGAACCAATTCATAAAGGACATGCCGTTTCATCCCAATCCTTCGTGAGCCATCACACTCCTGTCCATCACGCTCCTGTCCATCACGCTCCAGTCTACCAACACGTTCCTGTCCATCATGCTCCAGTCTACCACCATGCTCCAGTACACCACGTGCCAATCCACCACGAAGAAGAACATGTAAATATAATAAACTCATATTCATTATAATCACAAATTCTTAACATTTTTTTCTTCTTTATAAATAACTAGCACCATCACCCATCTTACAAATTCGAATACAGCGTCCATGATGACCACACCAAGGATATCAAAAGCCAATCTGAACATAGAGATGGCGATAAAGTAGATGGACATTATTCTCTTCTCCAACCTGATGGTCATATCAGAAACGTCAACTACCACGCTGATAAACACAGCGGGTAATTATCTATACTTTTAAATTAAATATTAAATTCAATTCAATAATTTATGATTTGTTGTTTTTAGATTCAACGCTGAAGTAACTTACACCCATCCAGGCCATAATCATGGATATCATCATTAATGTGTGATCTATAAAGCATTTAACTCATCATCGAATCATCGAATCATTTCATCCATTTATTTCATTATTTAAATGTGATTATATTGTAAATATTTTTTATGGATATCAATAAAATGTAAATAACCAAAATACTTGTGTTTCGTTTAGTTATATTATTGGTTATATATAATAGTAACTATCATGTTGTATTATAGCAAATTTTAAATAGAACATACACACAAAAAAACTGTACAAGTTTTTATTATTATAAATTGTAAAAAAATTCAGTACGCGAAAAAAATCGAGTTCTAAAAATTATGATATTTAAATAATTATCAACATTTTCTTGTAGTCTAGAGCCTGGACACCTATCAACATCTATTCTTTTCCTAGGAATCATTGGACAAATACAAATACAAGTAAAATAACTTGTTATTTGTTTTCGCAAAATACATTTTTATGTTTTATTATTAAATCTAATAATTACACATTAAAATGATCAAACTATTAGTGCCCTGTGTATTTCCATCTACCAGTATATCCCTCACAGAATACAACCAATCATATGGCATAAATTTAAGGCGTAAAAATAAATATATTATAGTCACTATTACCATTCAATGAATACCTGTATTATTCAAATAAAAATCCGTTTTAATTAAATTGTTTTTACTACAATACATCATAAGAAATGCTATTTTTTTAACACTTTACCTACCGGACACACCAATTGGCGTCCTGAGTGTGCCGAAAGATAAACACCGCGGACGCCAATTGGCGTCTTGTGTATGTAATGGTTCCCATATCAGATTAAAAAAATATGTTTAGTGTTTTATTTGATTTTTTTTAAGAGATGACTAAATATATGTATGCATTTTCATTTTACTTAGAATTTTTATTTAAAAATTATATAAAAAACAAATGCGAAGGTTTTATAAATATATTTTGTATTTCTTTTAACCAGCTGTTTAACTACCAGACTTGAACCGGCATTTTTTCACAAATCTGCGCGAATTGTACCTTTTGTATTTAAAGTTATGTATCTTTTGATGCGGTCCGAATAATTCCATAAATTTTTCTAGACGTCATAAATGTATCAATGCATATATTCAAGCCATTATTAGGTGGCTCTCAACATGTGGTTCACCGGAAAGCTGATATTGAAAATAATAAAGTATTCTAGTAGAATTTGTTTTATTTATAAATTATATAATTAAATTATTTTTATATATTATATTTTGTTAAAAATTTTACAATTTGTATTACTAATGACACAAATTAGGTGTTGAAGACGTCGCCAGTGCTATAACACGTTTTGCTGCTAAATATTCAACAGCACGTCAACATCGGGGCAGCAAGCTCCTCAATGTGGACGACTGGAAAAGATGTCTGAAGAAAACCGAGCCCTTCGAACTGATCTATAATAGTTATCATTACTGAAGCTCATTAATTATTAGTGATTTTGTAGTGTAAAACAGAAAACTTTAGTACACCAATGGGTGAATATAGTATTTAAAAATATTAAATATAGTGTAAAATTAAATTTTGATCACAAAGAACAGTTTTAGTGTTAAACTATTTATAATTATTTACTAAACATATATTATAATTATTACTGACCGCTTATTTACTGAGCATTTATTCTTAAAAAACTCATTTAATTTGTTGCCTTAAAAATATATATTATATAATATGGACTATTACGATTTAATTATATTACTTTTATTTACTATTTGATCAGACACAATATTTGTAAGACATATATACAAGAATGATTTTTAAATCATTAGTTTCTAGCTGTAAAACATATTATTAAATAAATAAAAATAATATTAGAGGAAAATAAGCTTAACTTAAATAATATATGTATATATATACGTTTATAAAAAACATTAATCATTGATCAAAATAAACAGAACAAGATAAATATCTATCTGATTTTACAATCGATGTTTTGAAATAAGTTATATAGCAATTATTAAATATACAGCGTTTTTAGATCTATTTTTTATTATTATCAAACAGTAATTTAAAAAAATGACTTTCGCTAATATGTCAACTAAAATAATTCAACTCACATATTTGCAATATTATTATTTGTTAATTTAAGATTATCAAAACAAATTTCATACCAATGTTGTATATAATCAATTTCAATGCATCATGAATCAAATATATGCAATATAAGTTTATTTTTTATTATACTATTGTATATTATTAAGATCTGTAACTAATTTGTAAAACGTTGATTAAATCCAAGAGGAATTCAATCATAAAGAAAAGTACATTTGTCACGTCGATTTAATCTGTCTTTAAACATTATATCGATATCGATTAATCGCATAACGCTTGCATAATGGCATAGGTTCACTTTGTTTACGGTTAAGTAATTCGATCTTATTTAGAGTTAAGGCGCCTACTTAAAAAAAATCAGCTGCATTATTCGGCCTTATTACAAAAAATGATTGGCACTCGGGTCAATTATCGATTTTTGTGTTTGTACGCAACGTGCGACACATACGTATAGATTACACACCAAAAAAGCTCGTAACTGGTTATTATGCAAAAGCTCACCGAATAAACTTGTATATAAACTGAGGACAAATAGTCAAAATTCACAGTGCACTTTCAATCTCAACTTAAGAGACACATTCAGTACACACAGCATCCAAACATGATTTCTAAGGTAATTTATCATTTAAAATATATATAAATTAAAAATAATAAATTTAATTTAATAATAATGTAAAGCAATTTAAATATTTTATAAATAGTGAGTAATTTGATTAAGTACTAAAATACATTAAAATTTCAATGAGCTCTCAATGTTCTAAATTTAAAATATTAAATAAATAAATAAATAATTTATTATTGCAACATACATAAATTCATATTTCTCTTATTTTATTGTATTTATACAATAAATATACAGTGAGTTTTTTACTTCTGATCTGCGATGTTGTATTTATCACTCTATTATTATTATTTGTTTTAACTATTAATTTACTATGATGTACACCGAGTATACATGTCCTTTTATTATTTTAATATTTCTATAAATATATCGAATAAAATGTTTATATTGTAGGTGTTTCTCTGTGATATTAAATTAGAATACACTTACATATTAAATTCGATTAGTATAATATATGAGTAATCAGAGAAAGTTTGTCACTAAATTAAGGTATAAATTCACCAAATTATTTACTAATGTTCACGTACAAAAGTTTTCAACTTGTTTTTAATTTTTGTGAAAAAGTATTAGGTGTATTTAATTTCTGCATTTATACAAAAATGTCAAATAAACTTATATAATATTACAATAATTGTAACGAATTACTCAATTGTTCGACTTTTACTATTCCGTAATAATATTCGTATTTTTACAACTTCAAATAAATAAATAATTTGCACATGTACACTGAGTATACATCACCGGATTGCGTAGATTTTTTAACAACGTACAAAAGTTTAATGTTTATTTTTAATCTGTCTTAATATGATTTCAATTGCAGCTAATTTTGAAATTATGTTTTACGAATAAAATATAATTTTATTGGCAAAATTAATAAAATGATTAATCAATACAATTTTTTTAATTGAGAGCTTTGTAGACAACAAATTTTAATAACTATAATATTATTATTACATTATAAGGCTGATTTTTTTATTCATACTTTTTAAAGATAATAGAATTTTATTATTTATATAAATAATTATTTTTGAATAATTCTCAAAATTTTGATTAAATAAATATTTCATTTATTGCTCATTGATATTAATAAAAAAAACTTTTCGTTATTTATGCAATTTTTAAGTACTTTTTATCAACTTATGTTTTAATAGATATTTTATGATCTTATAATTTGATATATTATAAATTGACTAGAAAATATTTTTATAAATCAAACATATTTAATTTAATTAATTATTTAGTTTTAACAGTATTTTTTAATTTAAATAAATATGGATAGCTTACTAGTTATAACAAAATGCCGCATTAAAAAGTAACTATTATATTGAATTTTGATATTTTTTCATAGCATATTTATCAGAATATTGGGTACAAATTGGTATTATTAAAGCATCTTTACCCAAAAGTAATGTTAGCTAATTTGCACTTAATGCCACCGTTCTATACATTATTTATTTCATAAAAATAATTGCTATTTTTTCTGTAGATTGTTGCTGTTTGCGCCTTGCTGGCAGTCAGCCATGCCCAGCATGGCTATGAACATGGTCATGGTCACGCAGTGTCATCTCAGTCGATTGTTAGGCACGAAGCTCCCATCCAACACAAGAAGCTCTTGGTAGTACCAGCCCACCACCAACAAGCCCATATCCCATCCCATCATGGACATGAAAGTCACGCCGTTTCTTCCCAATCTTTCGTAAGCCATCACGCTCCAATCCATCAGGCTCCAGTTCACCACGCTCCAATCCACCATGCTGTTCCTGTTCACGCCGTTCCTATTCATGTACCAGTACATCATGCTCCAGCCCAACACCAAGAAGAATACGTAAGTGCTACTAAATAAAATTGGGCTAAGTTATTTCAACTGCATTGTATGATTAATATTTTTTTCACAGCATCATCACCCAGCTTACAAATTCGAATACAGCGTCCATGATGATCATACCCAAGACATCAAAAGTCAAACTGAGCAGAGAGATGGTGATAAGGTAGAAGGAAGCTATTCTCTTCTCCAACCCGATGGTCATGTCAGGAACGTTGTATATCATGCTGATGATCACAGCGGGTAATTATTATTAAATTATTTTTTAATCTAAAAACCATATTTTAAACTAAATAATTATTAATTATATTGCAGTTTCAACGCTGAAGTTACATATTCGCATCCAGGTCATGGTCAAGGTCATCATGGTTACAACTAAACTAAAAAAATTAACCAGATTGTTATGTATCATACAAAATTTCGCATGACCATTTTCGACGTATCATGTTCATTATTGTAAATATGTTTTGTAAATAAATATCTTTATTATACAGACGATTTTTAATTAATGTGTCTTAACATTTTTCTTTCACTGTTTAAATGAAATGTAGAGCAAACACAAAAAAAAATATAGCGGTGAAATATTCCAGTAATGCGGAATATTAGTAGGTTAATCAAACAACTCTTGATAATAAACTACAATGTTATGAACAGGATTGTTCCTTATAAGGCACCATTTAACAGCAACTAGTTTTTTATTTTATTTAATTAATGAATTTTAAGACACTTGTTAAAAATAACACTCTCTACAAAAGTTAGAAATTTGATTCAAAGCAATAAAATTAAAATAAATAAACAATTTTGTGTGAAATTATAATGTGACTGATACATACTTTCACATAAGAAATCGCGGGGCGTGCCTTACGAAAACTTCAGTTGCACATTACAGCGGAATTAATATATTCTTTTTTTTTTATTTTAACATAATACAATGTGTATAATCCAATTTTACCGTCACGGGTGGATTAATGATTAATTAGTAACCCAGATATGCAGTTTTAATTTTTCGGTTAACATAATCGGTTGCATAATCGTGGTGTCGAATATAATTGATTTAATTAGATTGACCTGTGATAAATCTCCGAGCTGTTTTGTGTATGTGGGCGTTTTTTATTATTTATCTTAGTGTTATTTTTATTTAACTTGCTTGTTGAAACGATTGATTGCATATTCATCAGTCGATTTATATGCAATTGCAGAGTGAACTAAATATTTCAATTGGCGCTTGAATCAGTTTTAGTTGCTCAATTCATCATTTGACAAGTAGTTAATCCGGATGTTGAAAAACACATATTCTTATCAGCAATTTTAATATAATATCATGCAATATTTATACGAAAGTGAGAAGAGAGAGAATGTATATAAATTTAATTTATTTTACCGATTTAAAAATATATTTGTATTTTTTTAAAAATTATATTATATATAATGTGGCGGCGTTCTGACAGTTCCCAGTGTTGCCACACCACCGCTCAACTTGTGAAGCGGGTGGTTTTTAACAACTGGCGATATATACATTCTTCCCCCCTCTCTCGCCATGACTACGGTCTAACACCCCGCGTCACTGCCACCTCTCCAAAAAAGGTCGTTTAATTAAATAGCCCTCAAAAACCACATGCGCTACAATAATATATACAAATAAGCTAGATTTAGTTATTCACTTACATATTTACCTGATAAAAAATTCCGGACTTATATAAGATTTAAAAATAAACAAATGTCTTGTTGAAGCACAATATAGATATATGAGAAGAAAGAATTAATATATTAAAAAAAAAAGAATGTTTACTTGTTTTACAAATAATTATATTTCAAAAAAATCTGATCCATTCTAAGCGTTTACTTAAAAAAATGTAAAAACAAATGTGGCGACCACACACAAATGACCTCGTTACGACCAGAAAAAAGAACACGCAAGTGTTCTTATTGTAAATATTCTCCGTTGTTGCGAAACGACCACGGGAAACAATAAACCACGCAGATGTTCACATTTGTAAAAGGCCTTATTCTCAAAACTCGTGTTAATTTGCTGTGACCAAAATAAACATCAATAAACAAGCAAACAAGCGGACCACAAAAGCCCTCGTTAGGACCATAAATAACACGCAAGGATTCTCTCGTGCATCGAAAGAATATTTCTTTGCTGCGAAACGATCACGAATATAATAAATAATAAATTTCGCCTCCCTCATACCTCTAAGTAAAATTTTGTTTCAGGGCCCCACTTAAGCGACCGTCCGATAATTATAAATGATAATTCGTACAATGCTTATTCGATGTGGGGCCATTCGTGTTTTTTTTTAAATAAGTTTTAAAGCTTAAGATTTTTGAAGAAAATTGCTTAAGGAGTGATTCGTGTATTTCAAATATCAGCGTGGCTATTGTGCAGATTTAGGTGTTCTACTAATTTTAATTGAATATTGTGAAGCCAAACCTCATTGTGATGATTCTTTATTCCATCATTATAAACGTGTCTCTTTATATTTCACATAAACACAATCAAATATATTTTTATATAAAAATAAATTAAATACAAATTTAACGGTGCGTATTTTAATTTTTTAATTATTAAAAAAAAATTTTTTTTTAAATTTCAAAGAGTAACTATCATACCTAATACAAAATAATGAGTTATATGGGATAGCAAAAAAATGCAGTTGATGTTAAATTTTTTTACTAGAATAGAAGATTTTGATGATAATGATAAGCATTACAGTAAACGAGTGATCGTGATTTATTTTTTTTTTATTAAATAATTATGTTTATAATGCATTTCATAATATTATTTATATATCTTGTGCATATTCATATAAAATACTTATTCTTTATTTTGATTACTAATATATATTACTAATCAAATCATAAGCGATTTTTTACTATGTCACGTTTTCTTATTGATAAAGCTTTATAAGCATTTAAGACCTTAACGGGAAACTATTGTCATTGTTAACTGTCTTATCAGATCTTATCCTGACCTCAAAAGGAGCACGCGCCGATAGCGTAACTTGTTATCATATCATTATCATTGATTTTGTTTGTCAACTTTGATCAGGAAATGAAAGGCCTTGTGCCCACGCCATATTTCACAACCTCAGCGATACCATTTCACGTAAGGTCCAGCTAAATAACAACCGGTTCCGGACACACTTGCCAAATGAACCGTAGTTGGACGAATTATTCAAATTTTACATTTCACGCACGATCACAATAATAATGTACAATATGCATGCACTTACACAAGCATTGACATACGTATATTGAAAATAAGGAGCATAAACATGATTGCTTATTTTGCTAATAATCAACATTACAGAATATTTGATCATAAAATGAAACATAGAATAATATTTATATATGTTTTATTTTTATATTATTTTCATATGCATAAAAAATATTTGTACTTCATTTCGATTAAAACTATTCTAAACAGATTATTATAATTAATATATAGATATCATGAAATATTTAATTATTAAATATAGCATGATTAATATTTTATTTGGTAAGTTCAGTCCTAAATTATTTAGAAGTGGTATTTATGAAGGGACACAGGTACTACTGCCTTTACATGGTGATGCTGAGGTTGTGGTGGAGGATGGGCAGCATGGCCATTTCTTGTCACTACAGCGTTGAATCTATAAAATAAATAGTATTTGTTAAATATATAAATATGAATAATGTGTATTATATAATAATATATTTACCCATTTCTATCGTCAGCTGTGTATTCTACCCTCCTGATGGTACCGTCAGGTTCTACCAAAGAATACATTCCACGGACTCTATCGCCATCTCTCGTTTCTTGGTGACTCTTTTGATCTCCGGTGTGGCGATCATGGACTGAATATTTGAACTCGTATTTTGGATGATGGTGAGGCTGTAAAATAATTATATTTCATTGGATAAAATGTTTTTGCGAATATTTAAAAAAAAGTTTTGATTAAGGTTTAAAACTTAGCTAAGTCATCCAAGTATTTTATTTTATTGTATATAGCGTTGTTAGAGATAATAATTATTTTAAATAAAATATTAAAAATATGTTTTATTTAATTTATTTTTCAATAGATGTCTCCCAAATATATATTTATTAAGATTATATGTTGCAAGGTTTTAAATTGATAATTTTAATATTTATATTGCGTATACTTATACACATAATATATGTTCCAATTAATGAAACATAAATACAATCATATAAAACTGGCATAAATAAATTTGTTATTTATAATGAGAATTTGTAGTTGTATATTAAATAAAATTAAATATGATTATTTAAAATAAGTGTATAAATAATGATATCTGCAATTTCTTTAGGGACAATGTAAAATAGAACTTGAGTTGAAAAAAATTATTGCTCTCTCATTGCAGAATATAGAATATATATGATACAGAATATATATGATGAAAGTATTAAATGTACTAAGGTGATATTAATATTAAAGTAATAATTAAATTTGATAAGTGTAAAAGAGTATTTAAAATTTAATAGTTTTAGTTTAGTTTAGTTTCATTTTGTATAGAGATTTAATAAGTGTAAATAAAAAAAACCCTAGTAATTTTCTCTGTAATTATGTAACAATCCTTATGTAGAAATAAATACATATGTATATATATATAACCTAGCAATTTAATTTTAATATAACAATATTACGTGTACTTAGCTATAAGCTAAAATTTTAGAATCATAAATGAAACTATAAATAAATTTTCGTATAATATATTATATAATTCACTTACGTATTTCTCGTGATGGTGAGATCCAAATCCAGATAATGAAGATGAACCTGAACCTGAAAATATTAATCTGTTAAACTATATAATTCATTAACAATAATAAACAAATATTATATGAAATATAAATAATTTATTATTATCATTAATGTCATTGTGTAATGAGAAAAACGGTAAGATAAATTTGTTTAAGCCATAAAAAACTATAAATAAATGCAAATTTGTGTTGCGATATATTAAAAGACAATTACAATATCAATTTTAAAAAATGAAGAAATCAGGATTATTTTATGAGTATATTTAGAAAAAACTGATTCATGAATCAAATTCCTTATTTAAATACTTTAAAAGCATATAAAATATATTAGAAATAGTATATATATTACCAATGGCAAAAGTATTATCTCCTAGTCCTTGGATTCCGCCGATTCCAGCAATTCCATCAATACCACTGATTCCTCCAATTCCGCCAAGTCCTCCTCGAACATTTCCGTTTCCGAAGGTGATGCTTTGTGAAGATACAGATGTACCAGTCCTTACTCCAGTTCTAACCGCGGACGGTCTGGCATTGAGGCGAGTTCCCAATCCTGCGCCAAGACCGGTTCCTAATTCTGTTCCAAAAGTATTTCCCAATCCTGTATCAAGACCAGTTCCTAAGCCTGCCCCAAAGGTATTTCCCAATCCTGTGTCAAGACCAGCTCCAAATCCTGTTCCGAATGTATTTCCCAATCCCGTGCCGAGACCAGTTCCCAATCCAGTGTTCAGATCAGCTCCTAGTCCCGCTCCAAAATCATTTCCTAAATTGGCTCCAAATGTATTGCCTATTCCGTCTCCAAATCCATTTGCTCCTCCAAAAGTATTTCCCAAACCACCCCCGAGGGTAGTTCCACCGAAATTTCCACCATCTCCTCCAAATTGCGGAGCTGCCAATCCCACAGCGAACAGGGTCCAAAAGATAGATATCTGAAACACAAAAAACTAGTTTAGATCTTCGAAGATCGTTGCCCTCGAGATATCGTGTTTGTGTTATAAAAAGGTTAATCGACAACTTGGTAATTATCAAGTTTTCACTTAATAATTTATCTTTTATATAAAACAAGATCGATTATAAAAAATAAACAAACGATGTATTTTTTTATTTAAATAAAACAATAATATAATTCACTTGTTAGATTGAATTTTTTATATATATTTTTAGTGCATAAGTATGACTTACATTTCTGAACATTTTTTCGCTTCACTGGCTGTCAACTTCACAACTTTTTTGAATTGATGGAAGAATACGACTGTGACTTCAGGAACAGACCAGAAGGCTTTTATACATCGACATGAGAGCTCAACTTGCGATGGTAGGATAGTGGAAAATAGATTAAGTACTTCGCAATGTAAACAAACCAACAGAATGTGTCAGCAGTACAGTACGATTTCTTTAGTTGAAAAAAAAATAATACATAATTATATCTACACATCAAATAAAAATACACGTTAATAAAAAAATATATTTATAGTATTTTAAAAATGTTTTTGAAAATTGCGAATAAAATTCATGCTACTATTTGAGATAAATGTTGCTTTTTAATAATTCATCAATATATATTTTTTTTTATTTATTTATTAATATTCAACTAACTTATATCAAAGTATACTTAACACTTTTGCTACAAAGTCACAATAATACACACATATGCGTACGCTAGAACAATATTTCATTATAAAAAAAATCTAAGAAGAATACCGAGGTCGTTTTCGTTTGTTCTGTCCTCAGATTAGAATCTCGTCTGAATAAATAATCGAAGTCTTCGTTCGTCCTGGCCGACATCATCATCACATCAATTCGCGCATGAAGACAATTAATTGCAAAACACAATCGCATTATCTCGCGTCGCCGGATGATATGTTTTCATATATGTGTATTTTTATTCAAAAGCGAATAATTGCGTTTTTTCTGCCACCTTTACGATATGACTATTACAAATTGTGGCGTTAGATTTGCATACGATTGTGTTTTTTGTGCACTTTGCTACTAACACTGAATAATTATGCAGTTGTGTCGATTTACAATTCCTTTAGTTTAATTTTTAAATCACTTGAAAACCAATGTTATGTAATTTATACATACATATTTAAAATATTCTTAGGAAATTTTTTCACCTAACAAAAAAGCATATGATTAAAAGCATATATTAGTTTTTATTTCATATATTTTTTAATCCAAATTTAACAGATTTTTTTGTTAAAGTGCTTTCATTGCTATTTTTTTATTCATTATTAAAATTTGTCACTTTTTAATATTAGCTTTAAATAAAATATACATTACTCCATTTCACACAATTAAAAAGTAGGTTAATGTATGACAATAAAGTTATTAATAATTCGTTATAAATTTAAATTGTATGTTAAAAAGAATCACCATATAACTCAAAATTTAGCTGCATCTTATAGATATCTAAAACCATAATATCGATGGCTTAAAGTGGGGCAACGGAGTCGAAATAAATGTTTCGACTTTGATACATGTTTAGTTAGAATTTCTTGGTGGTAAATTGCACAAAATTTGAATTACCTTAGAAGTATACAACGCTCTGTTAAATGTCAATATTTTTTTGCTCAAAGGCGAACTTTGTCAAACGTCAAATAAGAGAGACAATTTACACTTTTTTTCGTTAGAAAATGTAATTAAAAATATGTTATCAATAATAAAGTGAGAAATTCATGTTGCGACTTTATCTGGCTTATCCTCATACCATCAAAATGTAAGTGTTATGTAGGAATTTAAAATAAAAATAGATATTTCATCAAAAATCTGTTATAATTTTCTGTCCAAGATTTTAGAATTGTCTTATATTAAAAATATGTTTTTAATAAAATTATTAAATATATTTATTTTTAATAAAATTTTTAGTATCTTTCCAATGGAAATTCTACAGGTACAAACAGTTGCCTTACAACAAGTGTTGCTACAAAAATGTCCAAGAATTTGTACCATTTATTTGGAGAATGACCCGGCAGCGCTGAGAAAAAATGTTATTCGCTCTCGATCGTTAACAGTCTGCTACAATGCAAGATATGTGGTTCGACGCCCACTTTCAGCGAATCGTTATTAATTACCGTCAATCGTTAAGCGGTTTCCCGTTGTGTGTTTTTGCCCTTAAAATGCCGTTAAATGATGGCTCAAT
This sequence comes from Plectrocnemia conspersa, assembly GCF_051122295.1. Lineage (NCBI taxonomy): Eukaryota > Metazoa > Arthropoda > Insecta > Trichoptera > Polycentropodidae > Plectrocnemia > Plectrocnemia conspersa. The sequence goes on along the minus strand of NW_028277174.1, from coordinate 5,507,677 downwards.
TTGTCATCTTTGCGTCTCTTGAATTGAAACCCATCTCTAACACATAGGAATATTTTAAAATAAATTATTAATAATAATCATTTTATGGTATTGTGTGTTTGTTCATTAACGACGATCCAGAATGTTGATTAAAATGAAAAAATATGCTTTCAATATTGTGTGGTGCATTCCGATTGTAAATACTTACGTAATGTTTCTTAGTATGGATTAGAAATGGTTATTTCATGATTATCGACATTTTTACAGTGTAATAACTTTTTTCTTGTGGTGATTTAAAACGTAAAATAGACAAATAGGGCAATTTGGTATAATATATATATATTTAAAAAAAATAATTTAGATATTACAATATTTTTTTAATTACTTATATAATGTATTATTATTGAAAAATAATACATTTAAGAGTAGGGATGAAACTAGGCTGGTGAAATATTTTAAGCTGTAGCAGCTTTCGTTACAGAGAAAATATTGCGTTTTTTTCCCAAATATAAAACTCATTTTTTACGTATTGTTGGAATGTTGCAAACGTTGAGAAAAAGGGCCATTTCCGCCTGAATTTTACAACCTCAAATAACTCTTGCTAAACGATTTTCTAATCTCAAAATAAAAATGCATCATTTTTGTGTTAAATTTTTGTATTTATGTAATTTTTAAAGTCGTTTTAAATTAGTTCATCGTAATTGATTTTTTAAAAATAAGTGATTGTTTTTTGTTTTTAAGACGAAGTTTGTTGTACTTTAATTGAGATTGTCACGTGCAGTTTGTATATGTTAGTTATACCTTAAGTTTTCTATTCTTGTATTCGTAGGTTTCAAGCGTCTTCAAAGCGGGTTCAACTCTAGATTCTAGATGTCGAGCTGGACTTTGGAATGCGAAGAGAGAAGCGGCGGCTTTTGCGATATTCGATGTTCTGGAGTTGGGGCAGATGAACATAGTGAGCCCAAGATTAAAAATTCTTAAATTCTTGAAGTTTGGCACTCTTTTGCAACTTAAAACAAAAGTTAATGTTAACGCCTTGGTCAAATCCGACATAAACACGACTTAACTCTTCTGGCTGACAAGTCACAACTTGTTTAAACTTGCCACTGACTATCTCAACGGATCAGGCTATTGAACTTATCACTTCAAATGGATGTAGCGTCAGCAGTTGCTGCTATTAAAAATTCATTCATTGTATTTTTTGATCACACTTAGTATTTACATATGTATATAGATACATATAATATTTATTAATAATACGAAAAACATTAAAAATATGTTTAATTATATTCATCAAGGCATTTTAATAAAAGCATGTGATTTTTAGCACAAAGTTTGAAAAAAATATTAAATATAACTTCAAACTACATGTAGGTACTATGCAAAAAAAGGCATTTTATTCAAAACTCTAACATTAAATAGGCATGATTTAAATATTTTTATAATTGCAAATATAAATTAGATTCATAAGAAATTATGCATTTTTATGAAATAAAAAGTACAACGACGATTAACAAAATTCTTACATTTTAATTTCAATAAATGTTATTATATAATATGTGTTCCAAAAATACTTGATTTACATTTTTTGTATTCTAATATTTTATTAAGTATAATTTATGTATAGATAAATTGCATATTTAAAAAAAAGAAACAATATTTAAAAAAATTTAATTTTATGATTTCTAATTATTTATTATAATTTAAACTCAATAATATACTAAGCAAAAATTAAAACTACGAATATTAGAGTTATAAACCAATTTCCAAGAAATTTTATCATAGCTTTAAAGATGTCGCACTAAATATAAAATTATATTTTATTTTGATTATGTGTTTCTCAATTTATATCCGATGTAATTTATTGATATTCGTCTACTAATTAATATCAGAAAACCACAATTTTTCACTTACATGCAATATCGACATACTTTATTTATTTTCTAACCAATAATCAACGCTTGAGAGGTAAATCAAATTTATCTAAAATCTAAAAAAAAACTTAATACATGGAGATTTTAGTTTGCGCAAACAAACCTGTAAAATTCTACACCAGTTTCGACAATTTTAGGCTACTGCATCTGCGGTATCTGCGTGTAGCATGTAGACCCCTGAGGCAATCGATCCAAATTGTGCAACATTTTTATAAACAGTTTTAGAACGTTAATTACCCACTTTTTTGGCTAATATAACAACACGGCATACGCTATATAATATGTAATGTATGCTAATTTTCCGTAATAAACGTTCCATTGTTGCGAAACTATTTTACGATATCAGGTAGGCATGTCATATTAATATAAGAGCCAAATTTTATAATATTATGTAGGTATGAGACCTTATGAAAATTTGTTACGGTTTGTGGTAATAAAGAGGTTGAGTATGACAAGTCATTGTAAAATAATATAACCTGTATATGTAATAAATATTTTATTATTATATAACAACGTAAAGTTTTTTGAATACGTTCGTAAATATATAATATGTTGTAGGAGATAATCATATTTTAGCAATATAATATTATTATTTTATATATAATTGTTCAAACCGTCGCACAGTGTACGATTTGACCAATCTAGCTGGACAAAACTCAGAATCAGACGTATAGGATTTTAAATGGTCACAAATTACAATTTAGAGATGTGGCAGCAAATAAAACACAATTTTGTTAATCCTACTAAATTTATTTGGATTTTAACAAAGTTTTTATGTGAGCAAAAATTTTTATGCTGCTTTTCTTAGGTAGTTTCCGTAACAAATAAATGTAAGGATCAGACGACATTAATAAATATTTAAATAAATCATAATTTGTGCGAACACGAGAAGTTTTTAACGTGTGACCTAATTTGACCTTCCTAATTTCTTTGTTTTTGCCCTTTGAAGCCTCTTCAGACATTTGTTCTATTATTTCTGCTCCGTGTATCAGGATCTTATGCAATGTAGCTGGCATGTTATACCACGGGTATAGGATGATATATAAGTCTCGTGTTTCCAAACAATATTGCTTAAATGTGTCCGGGTCCATTTTATAGCCAGACGCTATGACTGTAAGAATAGTAGATAAATTAAATTTTCTTTGATACTGGTGATACGAGCCGTTGCTTTAAAATCGTGAAAAACGCCCTTGCGGTGTTCCCATCGTTGCTCGTACCAAAATCTGGTTTAACTTTGTCTACTATGAGACTGATTTCTTTGAATTTACCCTTTATTTCATCCTTCTTCTTCTTCAGCATACATTTGCACAGTGAAATTGTTTGCAATAAATAAAGCCAACGCTTCTTCCGGGGTGTAAGACCGTTGTTATTTTTTCACGCTAATTCATCTCCGAGCTTTTTTATAACCAGTAGCTCGTTTTGGTAAAACTGTAGATACTTCCTCCATTAAATTAGCAGCATCTCATTTTCCACTGGCTCGCACACTTAATTGTGCAGCAAAAAATAGCTGTGCATCGTTATATTTTTCCAATTGAACTTTGCGCTTTTTCGTTTTTGTACAACTATCTTCAAAACGCTTTTTCGGTCTACCAATACTGAAACTTGGTTTCGGTGACTATTCGTGGAACATATAAAACACTAATTCTTAATTTAACCATTTTTCATAGACACTTAAAAATAAGTCTAATCGTACGAAGCCATTTCACACAAATCTTCTCACATTCTTTTTTCAGAAAGGTCCATAAGGGCTTCTCCTGATCTTGTGTAAGGAGCAAATCAACAAATCTTGACTTTACAAACATAATAACTTTGTTTAATCTGCCTTTGGAAGGGATAGAACGCCAAAAGTCAAATAATGACTTTCGTGAAATTTGGGCACTTATAATGAAACAAATTAAAAATCTTTAGAATCGCACATAATCGCACAAAATAATTATGTTCTTAAAAAACTATAATGATGCGAGAATACGTTTAGAGCTTTGTCATGCCTTGACTCAACTTGACTACATACTTTAAGACCATCCAAAGTTAATTTTTGTGTTTTTTTTGTTGTTTTGAAAATGGTATATTTTAAGACAGTATTCCTAAGTATTCACGAATATTTTGGTGGATTAAAATGCAATGATAGATTGATAATTACCTCTAGTTGTAGAATTCATCACTAAAAAGTACTTAAATCACACAAAACACAGTAAGCCAAGGACAAACGTCAATGTTCACAGCTGCACTAAGCGGCTAATCGCGGCTACCTAGATCCAAAACGGTAACTTTGCCCATTTTTATTGAAGGGATCGCGACTCAAAAACTGTTTTGGAGTACGTTACCGGTTGTAGGGAACATTCAAGGGTATAGTAATATTAAAAAAAAGCAATATCTGAACATTATAATTTTAGACTTTTGTCCACCTAGATTAGTCAAATCGTATACTGTGCGTCGCTTCCATTTAATTATAATAATAAATAATAATAAAAATAAAATTTGAATTTTCTTCATTGCTTTCCGAGGCACCGGTAATGCGTTCTGTTGTTTCGACCAATAAAAAATAAGCATTCAAATATAAAACAAGATGGCCGACAGTACCGTGACAACAGTTTAAATAATTATTATATTTAATAATAAAATTTTGCTACGCAACAATAATTTTCATTTGACTGAATATAAATAATCGGATCGCAAATTAACTAGGCGTGTTATAACTATGAAAATTAAATATATACATAATGTGTTGAAGATTAGAAGAATACATTGATAACAATCATAAAACAATCTTCGTAATGAAATGTGAGTTTTTCCTTTTATTAATAATCGGATTGTAAATTAACTAGGTGTGTTATAACTATGAAAATTAAACATATACATAATGTGTTTAGGATAAGAAGAATACATTGATTAAATTAGATCAAAAATCATAAAACAATATACGTAATGAAATCTTCAAATTTTGAATTCCCGTCAACGGGCTCCGAGGCTGAAAAGTGAGTTTTTCTTTTTACAATACCTAAAAATTATCGTTGTTTCTGATGTAATGCATATATTATTTAGATTTTAGAACTACGAAATTGATTTTATCGATTAAAATTGTAAAACGCTTATCAAACTATGTATAAAAATCATCAAATTCTAAAAAAAAAATTTTTTTTATATATTTATTTTATACGGGATTTAAAATATAATATAAATAATGTAGATTTGTATTAACTTATCTATACAGAAAAAATATTAATTTAAATTTTGGCGAACGTTGGCAATTTAAAGTTTTCAGAGATTTTTTTAAATTTCGCTTGAAAAAACATTTCCAACATAAAAGGGGCAAAGTTTCAAAATAAACTAAACATATAGTGTTGCAAAACTCCCTCTTACTGACGTCCTCGAAAGGAAACTACACAAAATTGTATAACACTAATTTAAATATTTTTTAAATTATGAAGGTTCAGAGTAAAATTTCAAAATTTATTCAAAATATTTTGCCAACCTTAAAAATAATTTTATTATGGATTTTCAATAATCTTAATTTATTATAGATTTTAAATATGTTTAGTTTATTATTAATTTTAAATACAGTGAAAACTTTCTGCACTTATTAATTATTACAATATATAATGCTGCGGAGAGAAAATATTTACTTTAAAAAATATATAAATCAAAATATTTTTTAATAAAAATAGACAGGTCTCAAAATTATTAATATTTTTAAAGCGCATATTGTGCTTACTGTCCACTTTTGGTCTAAAGTAACAAATTAGGTGCTTGATATTTTCAGTTTATTGTTTCTTTCTAATTAGTAAATGTAATTAAACACTGGCTTTTATATTTACACATAAAACATTAAAAAACTTTTTTAAATTATAAAGTAACTTATGGAGTAACCAAAAAACTTTCTTATTATTAAAATTTTAATTTATCGGTACTTCCCTATCGTGAGGTACTGACAGCCAGTAGTACTAAATATAATATTAGTTTATAATTTATATAAATACTACTATTACATAAAGTTTTTTAATGTGTGTAATGTTAAAAATAAACAATTTTAACTTCACTCCCTTAGCTATTCTTTCAGCAAATTATTGATTATCATAATTATTATTTTTTACAAATAAAAGTTTTTATAATATATTTTAATTTAATAATTCTCTCCCATACATTTTCGGATATTACTGAAAAAATTTGGTATTTTGAATAGTCGATAAAAAAATCAAGAGTAATCTCTGTTTAACCTATTGATTCGAATTTTTAAAACTTAAATTCTATAATTTATGTTGTGTTTATTTTAATATTTGCTATGTTTAATTAAAACTTAATATGCAAGCAATATGTATAAACACCATCAACGCCTATAGATCCTGAAAATGAGATGGAGAGAAAGTAAAAATCGTCACACACAGTCTTAAATTGCTCTTCATGCCAATATATTTGATACAATAGAATGTCAAGAATTTTACTTTTACATATTTCTATGTTATTGCCTCTTTTCTTCCATTATTAGAAAATAAAATATGTATATATGTACATTCATTGTTTCAGAATTTTTTGCTTTCAAGAAATTTTGTTAAAACGTGTTTCATGTAGTAAATGAAACGTAGTCTATTAACTAGTAATGTAAAAATTTTTAATGATACTTTTTAGCTGTAATGTTATATTTGTTTGTTTTTACTATTTACAGAAATTTACTACAATTATTTTGTAAATTTCTGTCTTTGAAACTCAGCAGTTAGATTTGACCATAAACAAGGTTTATGATAGTCACAATTTAAAGACTATAATAATACAATATTTTTTGCACAGTAGCATCATTTTTTATGTTGTATAAATAAGAATTTTTATTTTTTCACATTTTATTTTTCCAGTTTTATTTAATACCCCCTTTTAACTTAAGACATCTGTTCCCGTGTTCACCTGCCCAGCTACCACACTAAACCTAAGATATAATTAAAATAAATTTAATCAAACTCCACATACTTTCGATTCAGGGTTTCGTATTTTGCTACATGAATTTAGCGTCTATCGAAAAGTGACAAACAATTTTTGCAACGCAAATTGCACACATTGCGTCAGTCGATTGTTGGTATAATTTAAACAAACATTACGCCAAAACAATTTCGTATCAAATCGATTCTAAGCAATGCCATTTTTTTACACCGCAAAATAGTGCTTTAATGTGCCCAAATGAGGGGGTTGCCAGTGTGGCGTCTAGCGGTCGAATGTGGCAACACTGGCGTACGCTTTAAACGATAAATGTTTAATAACATGTTTGCATATGCCACATTTATACACTCGTGTGTTCTAATTTATTAACTGTGCAAAATTATAATTTGTTTTGAAGAAATTAATTTATCCTTGAACTGCCGAAATATGCAAGACACGCTCTTGTAAATAATACCATAATAATAAGCTATAGGCTGTCAAACATAAATAAAAATCCTTAAAATATTAAATATTTCTTTCTAAATTTAGGTGAAAGATTCTGTAATTTCTAGAAATTGCTAATAATTTCGAATTATTATTATGCAGCTATGGACTTTCTCAATCGCTAAAAATTTTTTGTATCTTCTTAACATAAACATTAATTAAAAATTACATCAATTTGTTACATAAATATTTATTAAAATAGCATCCAAAACATAAAGTCAAACTTTTATAGACTGCGATGTACGTTCACGATATTTTTAATAAACGTGGATAATAAAAAAACTATTTGTAATCGCTAAAATTTCAGAAATGCCTTATTTTTCCAAGTTAATATAATGCAGTTGTGGACTTTCTCAATGATATGTGTTATCTTTTCTTTCTCTTTTAAATCAATAAGATTTTAAAGCTGTCTTAAATAATTTATTAAGATGATCTTGTAATAAAGGTTTAGGTTAGATACTGAAAAATTCACATACCAAATAAATTTGGCCGTTTTTAATTATTCGCAATAATTTTCTTATTATTATTACAATAATTATATTACAGTAATATTTACAGATCATTGTGTGTTTGCTTTTTGCGAAATTTATATTTTTATCTTTGAGTTATTAATTACAGCCACGCCCAAACTAAAAACCGATAACAAGCAAAAACTTTGTAATTGCCGAAATTACAGAAATTAATTGTAGTTTTTGATTAATATTTTTTATTTTTATATTATTTATATTTTTGTAATTTCATCTTTCCTTTATGAGTATATTGAAAGAATAGCGTTTTGATATCATAAAGGAGATCATCGGGTGATATAAAGTATATCAAATAGTGCATTCCATAAATGTTTTCTGGATTAAAAGAAGCGCTGAAATAATTATATTATATCTGATAGTGAATGGTATAATAAGAATGGCGATGACTGTAAAAAAGATTGTCGGTATATTATCAAAAAATCTGAACTATACTTTATCATATAAAATTAAGGTCGTATTTTCGTATTAAATATAACAAAATTTATTAAATATAAAAAATGTAGCTTCAGGGCGTCGAGGTTAATGGAAGTTGTAGCGTATTAAACTTCTATGTATAATAACGATGATTGTTTTTACGTTATTTATTACAGCTTTTAGCCATGTAAGTTTAATTATATCCAAAGTGTAATCTAAACCTTACCTAAGCCTTACCTGGTAACTGCGACTATATAAGCCTCGGGCAAAGCAAATCGTATTAGGTGGAAATTGTATTTGATGACTCATAAAATAATGTTTGCTATTAAATTTTAACTCTTGCATACGAAATATAAAATATTTTCTTGGATATACTTTTCCTTATGATTTAAGTAATTTTAATGATTCTATGAATATGATAAAGTACTTTGCTAAAATGTAATGTAAATTATTTAACTTAATTATTGTTTTAAAATAAGTGAAAGGTAAAGATTACCTTTGATCGTAATAGGATTTTCGTTAATATTAATTGTCTTCGCCGTGACAGGTGCTACCGGGCGTTCAGGAAAAGTGCGCTCTGATCCAATTCGTTGCGGCAGTTAAAACATATCCGGTAAAATGGTAGACTGCCGTTCGTTAATTGACGCTTTTTGTGAGAATAACCAACGAAACAGACCGGAATTTCGACTGTCACTGATACCCGAAAATGTCTTGTGATTGTCCGTTAATAATATATAAACAATTTAACATGCATGTTTGTGTCATGTCTCAAAATGAGTGAGCGTTTAAAATTCTGAAACAATAATAATCCATAATTTATACAATGGAAATATTAATTTTTACATAATATACATAATTTACTGTCCTAATATGCCACTCGTTGGAGAAAGGTATATGAATCATTCAGTTTTTTCTAATATTAAAATTACTTTCAATATTTGATGTTGCAAATATTGTATTTAAGCAATATCGATTGTAATGATGTCAATAGTACATAACATGCAATAAAATATGATCCAATCAATTTTACTTTACATGTTTATGTCGTCTATTAGATCAGATGAAAATTCTTCATTATTTTAAAACTTATGTAATATATAAAATATTACGTATATAATATTTTCTATCCTGTGACAACATAATATAGTGTATCTGATCACAACATCCTGTCGTTTCATTATAATTGGTAATATATATATTATTGAGATATATGTAGTGTGTAAATAATAAATTAAAACCATAAATATTTTACTACAAATATTATTATTGTAGTTTTCTAGATTCCATTTTAGATTTTCATGTTATTTCAAAGGTACGGTTAGTTCAAATCAAATTGTAATACAATACAGTATTAAAATTTCTAAAAAACTAGTAAGCTTCTGATTAAAGCTCGATATTTATCTGTTACTATTCACTATTCGATCTTAATTTACTTTAAATGTTATAATCCTTAATGGTTCAGATTCTTCAGTATGATATTCTATAATATAATTTAGTATGAGTTATTTGTTATGTGAGTTCAACAACTTCGTGACATATTCAGTATCATTCTCCAAAGCAAGTTATATATCAAGAGCGACCACTTATAATGTTGCAACATTTTTAGAGTCGTGTGTAAGTTTAGAGTGAATAAGAATGGGCAAAACTTTTTCCTAGTAGTGTTAAGGTCTCTTTCGCAAACTTCAGGCTATCGTTTTCCAGAAATATTTCAGAGTTCTGTTTTCTAACTACATTCGCATCAGTAAAACGGTTCGGTTATAATTAGGGTCAAGTTTTTTAATCACATTGACTAATTTCTTAAATCAAACTTGAGTTTTTAAAGTAAATACCTTATTTATCATTGTGGAGAATTTCTATATTTTTTAATAGAATGATGAAAAGTGACACATGTAAAATATTTTTAATTCATAATTAAATTTAAAAAAATATTGATCTAATTTAAAACATTTATGAACTGGTCAATTATTTGAATTTATGACCCATGAGAAATATAATGTTGTAGTTTATATAGTATGTAAGATACATTTTTTTTTATATTAGACGTCGTGTATACAGATTTTGAGAAAGCCTTTGACAAAGTTTGTCATAGGTTATTATTAAAAAAATCGTCGAACCTCGGTTGTTCAGATAATTTAACTCGGTTATTCTCGAGTTATTTAAGCAATCGTAGACAGTTTGTAACCTATGGTGGCCGATTGTCAAAAGAATATTTTACCCCTTCGGGGGTTCCTCAAGGATCCAATCTGGGACCTCTGCTTTTTGTGTTATTTATTAATGACATAAATACAGCAATTAAAAATTCAAGTTTTCTTCTGTACGCAGATGATTTAAAATTATATAAATGCATTCGATCTGCTGCGGACTCCTTCTCTCTACAAAGTGATTTAGACTCTCTGTGGAGATGGGCTTCCGTTAACCGTCTGCCCTTTAGTGTCGGAAAGTGCCATACTGTGTCATTTTCTCGATCCCGTTCGCCATCAGCTTATTTCTACCATCTCGGTGGTAACATTTTGACTAGAGAAACTTCCATTAAAGATCTCGGAATCACTTTCGAGAGCAAATGGAGGTTCTCTCTACACATACACGACGTCTGTGATAAATCTTCCAAGATGCTCGGCTTTGTTATGAGGAATGTCTTTCACTTTGACGATCCGTCAGTTATTCGCATCCTCTATGACACCTTAGTTCGTAGCATTCTTGAATCGGGATCTATAATTTGGAATCCCCGAATAGCCAAATATTCCCTTTTAGTGGAAAAAGTTCAAAAAAGGTATTTAAGATACCTTTACAAAAGGACATTTTGTTATTATCCGTACTTATATCCCAGCGCCTTTCTTTTAGGAGCGTTAGGATATGATTCGCTGAGTTCTCGCAGAAAGCTGTATGTCGCTAAGCATTTTTTCAAATTACTAAAAGGTGCTGTCGACAATCCAGCTATTCTCGAGGAATTCCAGTTTTGGGTTCCGGAACATTTTCGAGAATCATGATCGCGACCTCTTTTGATAACCGTTAGGGCTAGGACATCCGCACTTGCCGACTCGCCTATAGCTAAGGCCATCCGGCTCCTTAATACGCTGGCATTACATATTGACTTATTTAATGTTAGCTACGAGGATCTGATCCAGTTTGTATCATTTAATTTTGATATTTTATATTTTTTTGTTATGTTTAAGTATTGTTATATTTATATATATATACGTTTTTTTATGTTTTATAAATTTAAAATTTGTTTTCGACCATCGTGGCGCATTGGGGTAACCTGTTAGGCCACGATCGTCTTAATTTAATCTAAAAAAAAAAAATTAAATTAAAAAAAAATTATAAAACAACTTTTAATTGTAAACATATCTAAAATAGCATTATGTATAAATTACTTTAATTTAATACAGAGAAATATGAATATTTTCATTTGAAAAAGAACCAAAATATAATTTATTGGCTAGTATAACAAGTGTTGCTTCGGAAAGCTACAAGAACAAAAGTTTTGCTAAACAGAACATAAGTAAAATTATCACCTTGAAGCACCTAAAGACTGCACAATAGCCACATAAACTTCATCAATTATTATATTGTAAAGAAACTACACTCGAATGAGCATTGCTGTACGTATTATTTGTAATTATCAGACGGTCGTTCACAAATGTCCGCTTTGAAAGACATTATTTTCACAACTTCCGCATTCGACATCGCCGCCCGATACTGACACCTGCATTTTTATTGTAAATATATCAGTATAAATTATATATTTGTATGCAATAATCTATTTAGCAAACAGATCTTTACACGTCTTACTTCTTATATCTATTTTCATTACATTTTTTTACTTTATTTTCTATTACTGCCCCTAAATATAATAATTAAAATTTCAAATCAAAGTGTTATTAAACCATAATAACATATAAATGCATAAGAGATTATCCAAGAATGATCTTTGCTGAAATTCAATTAAAAGTCGATCGAATCCGCGCATTGATCTTATCCGCACTATCGGGCAGATTAAATCGGACGCCGCCCCTGGCTATGTCTATACTCACACGTATAATACATAAGTTGCGTAAGTCTAGAACGCCGCTGCTGCCGCATTGCTTCGAGTTTTTTTCGTACTCCTCGTTCTTTTAGCCACATTTGACACATTTAAGGCGTCTGCTCTTGTTTATTTGGGTTAACTCGAGTCCATGCGAGCCTTGAGTCTCGTCGAGTCAGTTACACAACCAAATCGAAACGAACTATAATGATTTATTATAGCCGATATTTTGATTAAATTGTTAATTTGTTCTGAAAAATAACACTTAAAAAATTGTTCTTGAAAAAAGAGCAATAACATTTTTTTCGAAGAACTCCTTTTGAAATTGGAGTAGATTTTCCCTGACATTGTATTAACAATGTTCAACGTCGAATTGCATTCCATGACATACTCAAGGTCAAGAATAACAATTAAGTTTCATTAAAAAAAACAGTACTAATAGCAAATAGGGCTTTCAATGCTGTACCAGAAATAATATAAATTTTTTGATCATTTTTATCGTAAATATTTGTGAAACTATAAACATTCATAGTATTGGTAAGACCAAATTCTTCAGCAACATTATAAAGCTTCTAAAGAGCTAATTATATAAATAAAATATATGATCTTAATTAGATTATTAATAACTTCATCTTTGTCTTTTGTATAAAATGTACGTATATTTACAACTGGTATCATCTATTAAATCAAAGAATACCTTTAATCGCTTTCACATTGATTGTATATTTTTGCTTGTTTAAATAGTAACCTATCTATAATACATGCAGGCCTGACAAATTCCCGGGCCCGTTCTCCTTTAGAGGATCGATGCTGGAAAAATTCATAGCAAGAATATATTCATAAAAAAAGTAAAAATTGACTTCATATGTATGTACTGGTGTATTTCAGGGGTAAGTTCCTTTAGCCCTTTTTTATACATACAAGAAATAAAAGGAGCGGAACATTGCCTTCAAAAGTACTTTGACAATAAATATTATTATTTAAAAAAATACAGATTGTATTTTTTTGATGCGGCACCTTTTGTGTTAAAATTGGTTTGCAAATTATTGTTGACTTAATGGCTGAAAATATGTATCTAGGTTTTTACAACATAATACGCAAAACATCGATTTAAAATATTTTTTAAATCCATAGATCCTGATTGTCATTGCTTGAATTCTAACACGCAAATTTAATTTTAAATTTATACTCCTTATGAACAACACGAGAGCAATAGTCCTTGAGTGCAATTGTCCGTAAGAGCAAATGTACTGAGAACAATTTTTTTCCAGCTCCTTAAAGTCAGAATATATGTATAAAAAATTAAAAACTGACCTCAAATAATGAATCTGAACGAAGCTACAGTTGTTTGAGATGTACATATTTACTGATGAATTTCAGATATAAGTTTTTATTTTAGTCCTTTTTATACATACAAGAAAAGAAAAGAGCAGAACATTGCCTTCAAAAGCATCCACTTTTTAGGTAGTACTTTCAAAATAAACATTCTTATTCGAAGGGACAGATTGTAGTTTTTTGACGCGGCTCCGTATGTGTTAAAATTTGTTTGCAAATTATTGTTGACTTTATTGCTTTTTGAACGTGTAAAAAATATTAGACATTAGAGGAAATATTAAACTAATGTAAATTAGTAGCAGTAAATTTAGGTATTTGATCTGAATTTTCAGATCCTATGGAAAAAGCAAAGAAATAACGAAAAATCAACAATAGCACCTGCTGAATTATATATATTTAATATTTTTATAGATTGTATTATCAGTAATTTGACAACTAAATTTAATGCAGCAAAATAAATAAATAATACATTCAGTTTCATGTGGTTCTTCTTAAAAGAAAATTTAGAAAAAACAGTATCAAATCTATCCCGAAAATATTTTTTTTAAATATGTCATTTCAGTAAAATAATAATGGAATACATTTTCACTAGTAGATATATATTATTATTAGTGAAAATATAAATTATCTGGCAGGTACTAGTACAATTATATGATTTCAACTTTTATATATGTAGTAATATATATATTTACATAATTATCATTATTTATTCACATCCGATGTATAAATGTTACAGTGAATGTGTATTTTTTAGTAAAGTCCACTAGTCCAAATACATTTTCATCATTAGATATATATTTCTATTAGCGAAAATAAAATTTAACTAATATGCTGCTCTAAAATGTCTATGGAGCTCAATTTAACAGTTGCGAAACGTTCATTTGCTGTTCAAACGCAAACCTAACCTAATGAAAGTTGTAAAGACTTTTATTATGTCAAGACATACATACATCGCATCTCACATATTGCTCCAGTCTGCAGTTCGATATTACACTATATTTTAAAAATATGATAGCTATCCTTACCGATATTACTATTAACTTCTAATATAAAAGGACTAATTAAAGTGTATTCAAACTGAATTTTGGTCAATAGGAGAGCGCAAAAACAATTATCACTTCTCAGAAGGCAAAAATCCACATCAAAAGCAATAAAATCGTGTCGGCGCCGTCGCAGTGGGAACGCTCGGTAACGAGCGTTCCCACTGCGACGGCGCACATAAGGCCGAATCATCAATTTACGACGACAAAAATATAAAACATGATTTTATTTGATATTCTGATCAGAAGTGCTTATGAGGAGACTACTTAATAATTATCTTTCAAAAAAATAGTTAGTTGAGGTCAGGTACTTATAGTTTTCTAATTTAAAAAAAAAAAAGTTTCATATTAAATTATATCTGTATTTTGATATAATGAGATAGGTACATAATTTACAATTTTGATTAAAATATTATTTTACATCCACATAATCATCTTTATCATCATCATCAGACTCCTGATCACTATTACTCTCAACTTCATCACCACCACAGAAAGTAGGCAGTCTTAGCATACTTAATACAACTTCATTGAATTGTGTTTTTTGTTTTTTAGGTTTTTTTCGTTTATTTGTCACAATAGGGTCCGATGCTACTAGCATCCAGTTAAATATGTCACTATTGGTGTTGATTCTTGAAGTTTTTCTGGAGTGATATTGTCTTAATTTTTTATAGTCTTTATGGGCTGACTCAATTGCATCTTCTGACAGTTGGCCTATTGGCAAGGGTAAAGATTTTATAATATCAGCTCCATGTATTAAGAGTTTGTGAACACTAGCACTCATTTTGTACCAACCATAAAGTGAAATGGCTATTTGTGCTGTTTCAAAGCAATACTTTTTAAATAGTTCTTCTTTGACGTAGTGCCCACAAGAAATGATGGAAAGTATGTTTGAGAATCTTTCTATTAATTCTTTGTCGATTCCAGTTATTTTTGAAACAAGCAAAGGATTCTTGAAAAAGATTCGTGCTGTGTTACCGTCATTGCTATTGCCTCCACCTTGTTTTGGTTGATCAACAACGAGGCCCATTTCTTGATAAAATTCAGTCACTATTATACTTTTTCTATCCCTTACTTTTTCTTTTGCAAATTCCCCTCTTGCTTGCCACTGCTGTAATTCTAATTTATATGCAATATGCAGTAAATATTCATAACATCTAAGATGTGCATGTAGTACAGAAATGCCATATTTAAAGGTGTCTTCATCACAGACTCTGTTCTTTTGTATATCTAGATCATTTAGATCTTTAGGAGTAGCCTTACAAATATTGCACGCTTGCGAACTTGAAGTATCAGTTAATATGTTTACAGTTTTTCCATCAAGCATCGTACATATTGGAATATGTATGAATTTTATTGCCTTAGTCCCTAGAACAATTACTGTGGGTTCTAATTGCAATATTTGTGTTTGTACTTGGTTGTATTCATATTTCACATTTTGGACATTTTCTCTTTTTATTTTGAAGCTAATTGGACGGCAATACCTTGTCGATGATGGTGTCGGGTTTTTCCAATATATTTTTTTATTGCTTTTGTTAGGTTCACACATTTGTAGTGGCACAATCGTACATAAAATTATGTTGGAATCCGCATATTTTGAATTGTTTGCGAAATTTTGTTTATATATACTGTGTCCACCACTGCCATCTAGACCCCATTTATAATACATTTCGATTGTATCACAGTCCTCCGAAATATTCTGCAGAATCACATCAGCTTGTACTTGTGCCAGACGTTGTGTAGTATGCGTCAGAAGATCCAGCAGTGGTACTACAGCCTCATTTTCTGTAACCTTAATATTTGAAGGATAACATTTTTTCTTTGCCTCTACTATTGCATGATATGAGGGATAAATATCAGCCCCTCTTTCTTTTGCTCCAAATCGCATTGTCATATATCCTTCTTTTGTCAACCCAAGATCCACTATAAGACCTAAAGCTTCTTCAGGACTGTACGGTCTTATAGTAGTAGCAGATGATGATGTATCATGCACCACTTTCATTTTTTTTAGTCTTCTGGGCGTAGATTGGATAGCTAATTTTACAAGTTGGGCTGCAGTTCTCTTGCCTGATTTCACCAAGCTAGAACCTGCAGCCAAGCACAGTTTTTCTGAACTGTGATTTGATATAATTAATTCAACGTGTCGTTGCTTACTGCGCTGAGAACTCTCTTCGAACAATTTTTTTGGTCTGCCGCGCCTCTTTTGCTCTGAACGATTTGATGCTGATGACGGAAGCTGTGATGGTTGTACAAGTATCTCCGGGAGTTTTAAGTCTTCATCAAGCCATTTCATGTGCTTGTTGTTAAAACGCTCGTACATGTAATTACAACCACGCCATTTCGTCAAAAGCTTTGTGATAAACATTTTGACTATAAGTTTTATTTGTTTTGTACAATTTTCAGAAAGTTCACTAGCACCAAACTTATCCAAAATATACCGTAATAATTGTTCATTACACTTTAATGACGATAATTTGTAAAACTGTTCATTTTTTAACACTAAAAATAGTTCTTTTCTCTTAATCTTCACTTCCTTAAGAGCAGGATCGCCACGACTACCTGAAAATAATAAGCTCGATTTAACAAAGGGAGAAGGAGGGGGACTTGAATTTTACTTTTTTATATTAACTATGAGATATTTCTTCGAACTAGTAAAAAAAAATTAGTGTACTTTTTGGAACTTTTTTTATAACTCTAGCTTAAGTTAACATTTCAATATTTTATTTAAACAAAAATTGTATTTCATAAAACATATATTATATCTATACTACGTATAACTGTTACGTTAACAATAATTTAATATTAAAGTATATACCTGAAGCTTCAATATCCATGTTTAAAACCTTGTGATTTCAAATTTAGGAAAATAGGACGAGCGTAGTTACTCCGTCGACAATTCAGGCGCAACTGACCGATATTGGCCGTGCGGAAGATAACCTAACTTTGCAGGCACGTGCCAGCACGTGGGTGTTGCACTAACAAAAAAAAAATACGGAGCATTGCGGACTGGTTAATAAAGAACGTTTTAAAAATATTTGTGATTAATTTGAAGAGAATACTTTTTCGTATTTTTGGCGCCGTAATTTAGTTAATTGGCCTTATGTGCGGCGACGGCACGATTTTATTGCTTTTGATGTGGATTTTTGACTTCTGAGAAGGGATAATTGTTTTTTGCGTTCTCCTATTGGGCAAAATTCTGTTTAGATGTACTTTTTTCGGTTCTATATTGCTATAAAATTGAAATTTAAATTTGACTCGGACTTCTAATTCACTATATGGCAACACTGAGCAGTAAAGAATTAATTGTAATATTTCGCATAAAATATGATTTCAGAAAATATGTCGCAAAGGAAGCTAAGTTTCAAATTTATTTGTAGCGTAGAAAGGGTTAATTCATACATATTAATATTTATTAAAAAAATTATAAATACATAAAATGCCATTTTTGACATGAGGCCCGGAAGCATTGTATCACCAGGGCCCGGGCTCGCTCTCGATGGCCCTGCCTACTTGATATGTTCTAACCTTAAACATAAATACAATCATTATAAATTATAAAATAGATTAGGAGCAAAGGTTTACACCTTTGCTCCCAATTCATAATAATAACAAGGTTTTTTAACTCACGTACAATATGTAAAAGGAAATTGGGTTTGAGACCATATTCTTATATAAAAATAATGTCAATAAAATCAAACGTCAAACTAATGGACATAATGAAATATGATTGCGTCGCGACTTTTGCCGTTTTGATAAGTCAATATAATTGAGCGTATGAATGGAAACGTCAATAGTAGACAGTCATTCAGCAGAATGGCTTTTTGTCGAGTTACGTTATTTTGAAATGTTTCTTGTTACGGTCAAACGCGTGGTCAGTAATTAACTTGCATGTGAAAGATTTGAGAATAATCTCACGTGTGCAAGGTAAATAGGTCAGCAGCTACTTAGCGTTGGATTAAATATGTATAACACATCAATCTGGTCGAAATATTGCATTAGAAAATCTGAGTATTTAAATATTGAATTTTTAGCAATCGTATATTTTTTAATAAGAAATAAAATAATTGTATTTCACGACCTACTATTACATGTTTGGAAAATTTCTTAACTGAATTTATAAGATGTAACGCATTCACTAGACTAGTCTTCAATCGATAACGACCTTTTTAGGCGTAAACTTAGATAGCTTTTTTCGAAAAAGCTATAAAAAGTAGTAGTAGAAAATGCCTATCCAGATTCTTTGGAATCCGATTTAACAGATCTTTAGCACATTGTGCAAAAATCAATTTGTGTATAAATTGGTGTAGATAAGTTTTTATGAATAATAATAAAACCAATGATTTTTGTTTCTGTAAAAAATTGTGATAATGTTCATAACATTTATATAAATAAAATTACATTTTAATGCAAACTATTATTTTTAAATATTCTAATTAAATATATTTATATATTGAATAACTTGTTCTAATAATTTCCCTTTTTTAATCATGAAGTCAGATATTCTTTGTATTAGTGTATTATAACAACGCCTGTTACTAATTTCTACTTCGATTTATCGCTATTTACAGACCAATTGTACCCTTTTGTGTTTTACGAAATTTATATTCTTATCTTTATAGTATTTTTTCGGGCTTTAGGCCGAGAGACTACAGTGAAAATGGACACAAAAAGCTAGTAACAGTACATTTCATAAACATATATTAATTACCACTTGTATAGAGAAGCGTAAATGCCGCTATCAGAAGTTGAAATGACAGATCTTGGAAGCCTGGAATGTCGAGTAGAATTATTGTCAGCTGTAATTTCGTGGAGCAGTGAGGATCTGTATTAATGTAATTTTGTTATAATGCTGAATGATCCACCGCTGTAACGCATTAGCGTCTCTCGATACATTTTCCTAATACCACAAATTTTATAGTGCTGGTTTAAAATAATTGTGTATACTTATACTAGGACACACCCACTTTAAAAAAAAAACTGTCCAAATAGTCACTCCAGTGATCCTTAAAAATGCAATTGTTTAGTCACAATCTCTTTTCGGTTGTAATAAAAATACAGTGTGTGGCCTAACTTTCAATACATTGTTTAAAATTGTCGTTAGAATAACTTCTAAATCATAAAAATGTAAAGGTGAGCTATGTCCATAACAAAATAAAATTAAAAAAAAAAAATGTATAATTGCTGAAATTACAG
The DNA here is from genome assembly GCF_051122295.1 of Plectrocnemia conspersa. Lineage (NCBI taxonomy): Eukaryota > Metazoa > Arthropoda > Insecta > Trichoptera > Polycentropodidae > Plectrocnemia > Plectrocnemia conspersa. The sequence continues at coordinate 5,487,825 of NW_028277174.1, read as the reverse complement.
AAAATATTTATAGTTCCGAGTTAATATTGTGCAGCTGTGTACTTTTTCAAAGGTTGGTATTGATTTGTATATTTTTTGAGCATACCGAATTGTAGTATTATTGGCGGTACAAATGATAACATTAAATATCGGAATAATATAACATCATAAGCACTATATTATCTATTTTTTAATAATAAAAATACAGTCTTAATACTTTTTATTGCTTTTTTTAACTAACTAACTGTATTTTTCGATTCATTACAACTTCACAATACTATTTAAATATTTTAATATCTTATCATTAATTGTTCGATATTTGAATAGCTGAAAATAATATTTATTTGTAGACTATTTACCGATCTTTTATCAACACTCATTGTCAACATTTTCATGGATTCTTTTCTTTTTTTGCTGAAGTGTTGGTTAGACTAATCTTTTTAAATCTGATTAATATTGAAAATAATTAAAAACACTATTTATTTATTTTATTTTATTTTATTAATTTATTTAGCTTAATAGCTAATCTTTACATCTAACAAATTTAGTAAACATATATAAAAATATATAAAAAAATACATAACAGAAAGAAAAAATAAAAATATACAATAATAAAGTCTTAATATTATAATTTATTTCTATATGTACGAAGGTGTTTTTTATTCCATTTATAAAACCCGTTATATTTTTGCTGTTTCGGATTTCTCTTGGAAGACTATTATATAAATCAAAACCTCCGTACATAATTCCCCTAGCCGTACTCGTTTTCTTATACTTAATTATCTTTAAATTTTCTTTATTTCTGGTATTATATTTATGTACATCTTTAGTTCTTATAAATACTTATTAAAATATTTTGGTAACATATTATTTTCTAACTTATATATAAATACTAAAACATTCATACTCAATATTTCTTGAACATTCAACCATTCTAATCTATCAATCATACTTTTACAATTAGTTATTCTATTTTTATTTAAGATTACTCTCATTGCCCTATTTTGTAATTTTTGCAACATTTGTTTATCTAATTTATTTAACATATTTAATAACAATAATTAAAATGGGGCAATATTATACTATTGTAAATTTTTTTTTTTGTATTTATACTTAATATATTTCTTAGTCTAGATAATAAACCTATTTTTCTACCAATTTTTTTTAATATGTAATTACAATGTTCTTTAAAATTTAATTTTGTATCAACAATTACTTCTAAATATTTTATATTATCCACTATTTCTATACTAGAGTTATTTATTACTATTTTGGTACTATTATCTAACACATTTTTATAATTAATAAACATACATTTAGTTTTATTCTCATTTAATTTAAGTACATTATTCTTTAACCATATTTCTAATATACTTAATTCATTATTTAAATTATTTACAATTTCTTTAATGTTATCACCTATGCAATACATTAATGTGTCATCCGCAAATAGATGAATTTTACATTTTTTCACGTTATTAACTATATCATTAATATACAAAACAAATAACAATGGTCCCAATTTAGACCCTTGTGGTACTCCATAAGACACTAATTTCTCTTCAGAATATACATTATTTATTTTAACTTTTTGTTTTCTTTTATATAAGTAATTATTAAACCATCTTAAAACTATATCACTTATACCTATACTCTCCAATTTCTTTAACATTATTTTTCTGTCTATTGTTTCGAAGGCTCTCTTGAAATCCAAGAAAACTGCTCCAATGATTTTGTTTGTATCCTTAGCCAACAGCCAATCATTTATCACTACTTGTAATGCAGTTTCAGTCGAATGCTTTTCTCTGAATCCCGATTGTTGTTCCAAATTATGTTTTGAGAAGTAATAAATTCCTTTAATTGTTTGATTACTACTTCTTCTATTATTTTTTCTATACACGGTAGCATGTTGATTGGTCTCATTTCTTCAACTTTTTTACTATTTTTTATTTTAGGTATAGGTACAATAGTAGCAATCTTAAAATTTTCATTTAAATCAATTAAATTTATTTTATATGACGTTATGTAACAATTGAAACATATCAATACAGATTAGACTATATTTTCTTATTATTTAGTATTGTTTAATATTTCCTGCTGAGAAATTGTCTCTATCCGAATGTTTGAGAGTTTTACCGTTAAATATATACGTAGAAAAATATTTTTTAATCTGTTTCTAATTTTTTTTATTTTAAACATTTGACAAAGCTTTATTTAAATTATTGAGAATTAACACTAATTATGAATAGTGTAAGATAATAGTTTTATCCGTTAATGCTTCTGAATAAAAATGAAGATTTTGATATAAGATTATTTTAAATTTCATAAAATAGTATAATACATTAAATTAATGAAGCAATGCAATCATTATAAGATTTAAAACTGTGGGTATCATTTTTATGCAATTAAAAAGAATGACATTGTGGAGATTTTTAACCCTTGGGCCATTATATAAAATTTAGTGGTCACCATATCGACCACTTGAACAACAAAAAGAAAAATAGAAATAGAAATACCATACACCCAATAAAATAAAAATCTTAATAATATAAAAACCATATTTAATGAGAAAAAGCGCGCAATAGAAGCTAGATTTATTAATAATATTATTCTTTACAACAATATTTTTTTAGTTGTTTGCCATGCGTTTTAAGTCAGTAATATAAAACATGCACTTAATCAAATACCCAACAACAGCCGACCGGCTACTGGCTGGCGTGGTCACAGATGGACACATAATGGCGTGGCACTAATCCTAAGAAATAATAATATAATTATTTTTTGTTCTTTTTACTTTGTTGTTATTTACATTAAAATAATTAAAAATAAATTTAATATTTTAAGATCTTTTCGAAATTTTTAAATTCTTGAGAAAAAGTCGAGAAAAATTTGCAACGATTCCATAGCCCTGTTAAAAACTATTATTTTAGCTTACAATAACTATGTGTTTTTTATGCATAACCTAGATTGGTATTTTATTATTTTTTATTACGATATTATTCATTAAATTAGGAAAATCTAATTTGTTATATAATAATCAATAATTTCGATTAAAAAACAGTAGGGTTTATTTTGGAGTCAAACTCAAGTCTTTCAAATCACAGATATCGTACTGGCGGCTAATATAGAAGTTAAAGAAGAATTTCCTTACTTGAAGCATATCGCTTTTTCTAGGAAAAGTCTTGCATTATCTGCATTATCTGCATGAATAACATTTGAACTTATTATCTTATTTTGTTTTTTTTTTTTAAAATAATTTTTTACACGATTCAACTGTTCATAACTCGATCGATTAAGTCAAAGCTTTTTTAGCCCACTAAAGCCAAGTATTATAGAATAGTTTAAAATGTGTAACGTGTCCATGAATGTAATAGTGCTTCCCATTCAACAGTGATTAACTATTTTATATTTTCATAAAAGAGGTTAGTGAATATTTGTATAAGGTTCTATTTTTTTATGAAATGTCCTTGAACACAACGCCATGCATTTTTTCTTAAACATCTTAACTTCATCTAGAATCCGAGTACGTTCACACCGCACAGCGTCAGATCTAGATCGTTAATATTGAAATTCCACACTATTTCTAAATTGTTGCTACTACTGGACATGGCGAGTCACATATTAAATCCGATCTCGTGACATGTGCCAACGTCGAACTAGTCGGCGCCATATATAGCGAGTTGCGAAAGTCCTAGTCTTAATACAGACCATTTTCTTTTATATCAATACACTTGTCGATGAGACGCGAAGGTCGTATGAATTTTCGAAGGTGACAAGGTGACATAGAAGGGTTGAAAAGATAAAAAAGATTGACATGTCAGCTCGTGGCGCACGTTCGTAGCCAGATATCCAGATAATAGCTATGGCACGAATCGAATTGTATTGTTATTATACAATCGGATCGATCCGACCTTGGTTTGGGTGTGCGATCGCTTAAGGTCCGTTTATCACTTTAATAACTGCACATAAATCATATAGCATGTGTGCAACGGACCGATTAATCGCTCTTAACTTGGATTGTGTACAAAAATATTTATGAGGAGTATGCCTTGAGCGATATTCTACTAGAATTATATTTTTGTAAGAGTTAAACGGTGTATGCGACACGTAAATGTAAAACTATTGCATTGATATTGTTTATGGTGATGCAGTACTATAAATTGTTTGATAATTAAATAACCTAAGGCGTCAGTCTTTGATTAGAATCGTATATGTGATTTTTTTAAGCAATGCTGCACTAATGATTATGTGACAATATGTTATCGCTACCGATAAATGAAATAAGGCTCACACTATATGTGTTTCCTGGCAATTTATATAGATACCTAAAAAACATATCCATGATTAATGATACATATATTTGTGATAATCGAATATGTTGTCAATCTACTGAAAATAAATTAGATACAATTTAACCAACCGACAATAGATATGTATGTAATTGTAACAAACTTAACAGTTGATTTTATCTAACTAGCAATTAATTAGATCTATAAGACGTTAATTGCTGTTTATGACCTTTAAAATCAAATACATTTTTAGTTTATTATTATCGAAATAATCACATTTTTTAGGTTAATTTATTTCAATGTAAAAATCTAGAGTAAAAATCTCTCTCGATTGGTTGTTGAAGGCCATGGTATTGTGAATGAAGCAATATTTTAAAGCCTAACTTATTCAACTTGAAGGATCAATCGTGCGACGTGATGTCGCGCAGTATCGTGCATGAGAATTGGACCTTTTTGATTGACCAGTGCGAGACAAGACGTCGCAGTTTTTAGTGCATTATAACTTCTTTACAATAACTCTTATATGTAATTGTTTATCTATAATTTAAAAAGATGTAATGCATTATACCAAATGAACACAATCATTTTTTTTTTATTTTGGGGCAATTTAATTTTTTAACATTTAACAGTTTCTCATCATAGCCACCTCCAAAAGTTCTTAAATTTAATATGTTTTAAGTCCATTATTATACTCGTAATATACTTTTGATACTGTTCCTTAAATCTTAATTAATCGATTTTTCATGAGACGTTGTAAATCAAATTACTGTTTTCTTAAATGCATATAGTTGCAAGCCTTTTCATACAATGTCCATCTTCAATGTAAAAATTTAAGGAGAAAAATTTAGTTATGTGTTAAGTTGTAGATATTAGCTATTTGCACGTTGCTTAATTTTTACTGAATTTTAAAAGTGTATGAACTTTTCAAAGACACTAAAATATAAATTAAAATAACTCTTCTGATTTCTGAATCACTAAATCTGACACAAAGTCTCTGCTTTTTTAAGTTCCCGGGGACGATGAAAAAATGATTAATTATTTTTATTTGCTTTTCTATAAAAATCATGGAAAAATACATACATATGAATTTATTAAAAAATAATAAATGCATATTTTTTGTTGTATTTATATATTATACTACAAAAAACGTATGTGAGTATATATATATAAAATAGCGATTGCGACATTTGCTTTCAAAAATTGTAATATTTATTATAGTTTTTCTGTGCAAATTAAGTTATATGAAAATCCAAGGCATTTAAGGACGAAACAGAAACAGTCTATTTATAATTTTCTTAGTCGACATTTCCGACGTTAAAAATACTTGCAAGCTTTTCGTTGACGTTGACTTAATTGTGAGCAAATAATTATATTTTAAATTCATTCCCCGGTTGACTACAAATTATTTTTAAAATCCATTTTTTCGACTACGTTTATTATTTTTTACTAGAGAAATATTTTGGTGCTTTACTTTAATTTAATCTTTTGTTTTAACCTGATAGACGTGAGCCCAACGCGTTACAACGGAGTAAATCTGTATTAAATGGGTAAGTCGATCAGATATTATGAATACCTGCAAATAAGTATTATCCACCAGACCGAAAGTATACGAATCAGTCACATCTAGAGATTGCAATAATATTAATATATAACAGCCAATACCGGAAATACCGGTCAAAGTTCAAAGTCACTCTGAATGCTTTATTGTTAAGTTTATTCTGTACTTTATTATTGAATGTTAATACATGCTTGCGAATTTTGCAGAAAATCCATGGATTCAAGAGTCATTTTCATTGAAAATATTAAATAAAGCTGTAGTAACTATTGTTGACATTTAGAATCAATTATCCGTCTAACTATTTATGAATATTTCGTGTTTAAAACAATAAAAAGCGTTTAAACAATCTTCCTTACATTCAGGCACTTCTAAAAATACTTTATACGCTGATCCTGTATTGTGTTATCTATTAATACCAATAAATGTCCTATTTATTTAATCACATTTATTCACTCATATCATTGTCGAAAAAATAATTTTAAAATTGCGGATAGCAAATCTTTTTATTTTTTTGGAACAATAAGTTTAGAAAAACATCATTTTAACAAAATATCATCTTTCATTGACCGCTTCTGGATCACCCAGTAAGAGTATTTATTTTATTAAAATATATTCCTATATTACTCATCATTTTTTGTCAGTTACGATTATCTGAAAGAACCATATGAGAAAGGAGTGCGTACAAAATTGTAAATCTGTTTGTCAAAAATGCGACATATTTTTTTCTAAATACAGATTTATGTTATTGATAATTTTTATTTTAATTATTGTACATTTAATATTTATTTTAGAAGGGCTCCATAATATTTATTTTTGAAAAATTTATCTTTCGTATATTTATTTATTTCTATTCATGGTATAAATTAATTATTTTTATAAATGCGGTAATATTGCATTATAATATTCTATAACTAATAACGCTACTTAAGTTAATCCTCTACAAGAAGCATTATAGTATTCTTAGCTTCTACTTTTAAGCAATATGAACATGGTATTTTTGTAGTTCTAAGCCATGTAGTGAATAATATGTAGACTTGAAAAAAATCTGGTAATACCGGTATTTCATTTTGTGATACCGGTAATGTCGAATGTATATTTTCCAAATACCGGTATTACCATTATAGTAGACAGTCACATCTATATAATTAATTATAAATTATTATGCTTAGCTATTATGTGTTAATTTTTAATCAACACAAGTAGCAGCCTCTAGGTTATTAATCTTGCTATTCCGACTTCAAAGTATTATTAGTTGTTTGTTTAATAATTTTTCGATTATTTATGTCCTAATAATTAAATCGTAATTAGTATTATCTTCATTAATTATTTAAGTATCTGATTTCAAACTACTTGAATTAGAAAATATTAGTTTTTTTCAGATGTATTTTTTGGGAGCTACTTCAAAAATAGTTTATTTAAAAATGTTTTAAAGCAATATGCTGTTTATTTTTTTTTTTGATTAAAAATTAAAGTAATGTAGTATTAATTTCAGACAAGTCTAGGGTCCCTGCATACGAAACAGTACAATAATCAAAAATTCCAGGGAATAAATTCCCGTGATGTCTTGACACTGAATCTCTAGTAAGGGCATATGATTAACAATCTTCTTTTAAATCTTATTTTTATAGTAAATCCAAGTACCATGTATACATGTATAAAGTACAAAGAGCTTAAATTTGAGTATTATTGCATTAATTACATACATTAAAATATTTTTAAACATGACAATAAATATTAGCTAGACAATTTTAATATTTGACTAATGGCTGGAATAACAAGAATTTTGGGGTTTAGTAATGGGAAGATTAAGAAAAATTGCAACTAGATCTATTGACTTTAACTATAAATCGAACAATTAAAAGTAGATCTAATTTATATAAATTAGTAGTTCAAAAACTTTAAATTGTGATAAAAAATAAACGCAAATTATAGTAATTTTTTTTGGGCCGCAAGTATAAGTTCATTGATTACTTATATCACTACAAAATATGTCTACCATTTCTTCACTTAATATTAATACTAAGTTTTTAATAAAATGATTTTTAAAACATTAAAAATCATTTGTGTATTTTATTGACTTATCTAACATTTTTCATTCATTAAAAATAAATACAGCAAACTCTAAAAGAAAAATGTAACTAAAGCATAGCTATTAAATTGATTATTTTTTCAGTATAATGATATATTTTTTTGATTATAGTTACGGCACAAAGCTCACTAACCGACTGGCGCTTATTATATCAACATAGAGGAAGCTGTGTCTTTTTTTGTGTATGCTTACAATAAATTAAAAAATAGAACATTATATCTACGTACTTATTACAGATAGGTATAATAACGTAATACCGATAGTGTGGTAATATTATACATGTATTAAAATAATATATGATTATATTACGACTATGATTATAGGATGTTTTCTATAAAATTACTTTTTACATATTGGCGAGAGATAAAATTACTAAAAAGGCTTTCGTTTTGTATGTCAAACAACCGACCTACGATAACACATATCCTTTTGCGACCGTTCGAAAAATGTTTTCCGTGTTCTTTGGTCGACTTGATCTGTTTATTAAACCAATAAAGGGAGTGGTCGATAGTCTCGTTGCGCAACGTACCTTCAGGCTATTAAACCGGGATATGCCACTTTTGATATGCATATATAGGGACAATCTTGCAATCTCGAAAGATGCATGTGAATATGCATACCTATGCATGTTGGCTAATTGATGTGCTACCAAGATTATTATGGACCTTATAATTAAAGTTGTAATTGCGTGCGCTATGAGAAACCGACGATATGTACATAGGTAGCAATTTTGAAGCGGATTACGTGATCGAAAATGTTTCACGCCCCTGGCAAAATGCAACGCGAATGTATGATATATAATGCATGTAAATTGTTTTATGAATTAACCTATGAGAAGTAGTATATTCATACATTGGACCAATCCATAAATTCTTATATTGTATAATATTAATCTGTAATGAAACAGCTTAGAATAATACATATATAAATGGTCAGTATATCAAACATTAAAATTAATAATAATTCAGAATTTCAGATAGTTGATTGGAATTGATTTTATAGAATAATCGACTATTTGTTATTGATGAAGTGCTGTTTATTATTCTGGTTTCTCACATCCATATTTGCCTAAAATATGTCATGAGATCGGATTTAATATATGACTTGCCATGTCCAGTAGTAGCAATAATTTAGAAATAGTGTAAAAATTAGCAATATTAAGCTAAATAAATTATTAAAATGAATAATTAGCTATTTATATAGACATTTTTTTGTAATGCGCTTTATTATTAAATATAGGTTTTAGAGCCACAATGGCATCAAACCTTTTGGACCTGAGTTCCATATTATGTTTAGTGAATAGATGCTTAGAGTTCAGATGTATAGCCATGTATTTGACGCTGGTTTCCTTGTTTAATTTTATCGTAATTTTTTTAAACAGTATCATAAGTATATTCGAAAGCTTTATTTTGTATGAAAAATTGAAGTCTATATCTTTAAAAAGAACCAAATACTAGCGCCAAGTCGCATAAAAGCTCGCATGGGGGCCCGGTCAATTTACCATAAGAATCGTTTTTTAATAAAAAAAAAAAATTTAAATTTTTTTATAAATGCAAATTAAGCCTTTGAACACTTTATGCATACAAAATTTTTCAGTAAGATTTCATTTTGCAAAGTTATGATATTATTAATTTTTACATTAGCCGCCATTTTGTAAAAAAAAAATTTTTTTTTTTTCATATAAAACGTATAGTGGGTGCTCAGTAGTTCTATACGATACTAAAAATTAAATTTTTAATCTTTAAAACCAAGCAGTTAAGAGCGTTAACTCCTCTGAAAGTCTCAAAATGGCTCGTATGGGGGTCCGATCGAACAGATACATCGCTTGTTTTGAAGCAAAAAACTATTTTTTTATATTTTATTTAGATGAAGTTTAGGCTTTTAAACGTTTTATAGGACTGTAAATAATATTGCTTTACTTTTTTATGATTTATTTTAATTTTGTATCATTATATATAAAATATTTATTTAACTTTTGTAAAGATTTTTGTAACTTAATTGCAATTGGTTAAACATTCATAAGTTACTAATTCAAAAATATACAAATTTCATTACTATATATAATGAAGAGAAACGGTCCTAGTAAACTACTCTGCGAAACTCCAGATGGAATTTTGTGTGGTGTTGTATGTTCATTATTTAGCGAAACAATATAGCAACATTGATATTGGAAATACAATTATTATTCTGCATGAGATCTTTTTGTCTTTGGTGGAATCAGAATTATATTTTCTTCTTTCAAAGATTCTGATATTTTTATTTTTATTTTTCTTAAAAAACATATTCCATTTTTGATTAAAGTGAATTTGGCTATTTCATTTTTAAATTTAGTACTTCTTTCACAATAAATAATGTTAAATCTTCTTCGCTGGAGCAACCAAAAGTTTTTAATAATATTATCGATTTTAAAGAATTCACAATTTCGCAATTAGCGTTTTTTTTTTATTTTTGATTTTTATTAGTCAGAAATATTCCAATTGAAATCACAAAAGAAAATCAGCGATTAATAATTTTTGTATACACTATTGATATCAAGAGTTTTAAAATCAAAATCATGTTCGTAATTTACATCTACATATTATATCACAACAACTTCGTTAAGCACCGTTAAAAATAATATTCACCTGTCCAACTACGACGCCCTTGTCTCATTACGTTAAGCTCTCTTGACCTCCAGCTGAGAGGTCCGAGAAATGAGTTTCTCGGACTCTCAAATCTGACTTAACAATAACAATTCGAAAACAACATTCACTCTCTCAAAAGCAAAAATGATTTTCGCTCTTTTTTTTTTGAATGCCCGTACGCGCGTTACGTAAACGGAATATGGACCTTTTGACCAACCTAGATTTGTCTCCATAGAGCACTTAGTTATTGGTAGCCAATATCGCATGTGGCATTTAATCTAATTTAATGGCACACATGGCAGCCGTGAATCTAGATCGAAAGTAAAAGGGCGCGGTCATCTAAATAATTAATCCGCAATGACCGCACAATGATCTTATATGGATGTTCTGATTTGAATGGGAAACGGTCGACTTTTGAAATATAGCTGATTTGTTACTGAGCTAAACCTAATTGACGGAAAGGTAAATACAATTATATGTGTATTGGAAATCCATACTAGTATGACAGGTGCGAAGATTTTTAATAATAAAATCTTATTTATTTTTGCTTCAATATGCAAAGAAGCAAATTAAAAAAATGTAATAGTTAATTGACAATTGATAAAAACTAAGCAAGATTATAATTTATATTTTTTTTTAATAAAAAACTAAGCATAAGTTGCATTTATGCATTTGTATAATACCCATTATTTGATTTTTTGTCCATGTTTGCTCATTTGTGAATTTGTACAAATGTCTTATAAAATAAAATAAATTAAATAGCATTTTTTAAATATTAAATCATTTTAGTTTGATTATTTTTAGATTCAGAAAAACTCTTAGTATTTCCAATTTTTATTTTTATAATTCAAAAACAACAATTTACAACCATTCAATAATTCGAATACCTGTTTTCTGATTATTCCTTATTAGAGTATTCGTTGATATATGTAGTGAAATATTTAAAAAATATTTCTGTATAAACGGTAAAAGCTGACTGTCTCTAAAAACACTTGTGTGTTACAACAACAGGTAGTCGTTTTGTTCTTCGATGTACCGCTGCATAATTAATTTTGTTGCATAATCAACAAAATATTAAAAAATAAAAAACTTTTTTATTGCCAAAATTCCAGAAATTCCTCATGTTTCCGAATTAAAATTGTGCTGCTGTGGACCTTTTTAATAGTTCTCTTTAAATCAATACAAATTAAGATTTTTTAAATCTGCCTTCATGCTCATTTTTTTAATTAAAATAAATATATATTCTGTATTACTATCATATAAAATATATATATAATCTTACGAATTATCATATGATTGTGAAGAATCGGATATTAAAACTATTTGATATTAGAATAGTTTAAAATAACGAATATTTGTAAACTCTATTCAATATATACATAGACATGGATTAAACAAGTTAAGCAAATACAGAAATTAGCCTGTCAACGCTAGGCGACTATTGGCTGCGAGCTTTGGAGTGCCCTAGTGAGTTGCGATCACGTCCTTTATTCTTTTCTGTTGCAGAGGTAAGGAACGCTCCTTTAACACGATCAGTTGCCATCCAGATTCTCAACGAGCTTGTGAAGCAGGATATTATAGGCGATACCAACAAGCAGAGCCGCCGAGAGCCTGGGAAAACAATGATTCCGGACCTCATAACAAAAATGGTATTTTATGTATTTTTTCGTGATATAATTTCTTGAATAAGTAATAATAGGTACAAGTTAACCCTTTCTATGCTAAAAATAAATATAAAAATTAGCCACGAAATATTTTAATTAGGCATTAAAAAATATTAAAAATATCTACTCATAATATTTACCTGATAATTAATCGTGTTTTCTTTACTGCTCAGTGTTGCCATATTAGAAGTCCGGGTCAAAAGTAATAAAATCGTGCTATTGTGGTGAAAACGCTCGATTATCAAGCGTTTATATTAATTTTATAGCAATATTACGAGTGAACCGAATAAAGTACATCTAAACAGAATTTTGCCCAATAGAAGAACGCAAAAAACAATTATCCCTTCTCAGAAGTCAAAAATCCACATCAAAAGCAATAAAATCGTGCCGTCGCCGTCGCAGTGGGAACGCTCGTTACCGAGCGTTCCCACTGCGACGGCGCCGACACGATTTTATTGCTTTTGATGTGGATTTTTGCCTTCTGAGAAGTGATAATTGTTTTTTGCGCTCTCCTATTGACCAAAATTCAGTTTGAATACACTTTAATTAGTCCTTTTATATTATAAGTTAATAGTAATATCGGTAAGGATAGCTATCATATTTTTAAAATATAATGTAATATCGAACTGCAAACTGGAGCAATATGTGAGATGCGATGTATGTATGTCTTGACATAATAAAAGTCTTTACAACTTTCATTAGGTTAGGTTTGCGTTTGAACGGCAAATGGACGTTTCGCAACTGTCAAATTGAGCTCCATAGACATTTTAGAGCAGCATATTAGCGCCTATCAATTAAATTTCATTTTCGCTAGTAGAAATATATATCTAATGATGAAAATGTATTTGGACTAGTGAACTTTACTAAAAAATACACATTCACTGTAACATTTATACATCGGATGTGAATAAATAATGATAATTATGTAAATATATATATTACTACATATACAAAAGCTTAAATCGTATAATTATACTAGTACCTGCAAGATAATTTATATTTTTATTGGTAAAAATATATATCTACTAGTGAAAATGTATTCCGTTATGATTTTACTAAAATGACATATTTAAAAAAAATATTTTTGGGATAGATTTGATACTGTTTTTTTTTAATTTTCTTTTAAGAAGAACCACATAAAACTGAATGTATTATTTATTTATTTTGCTGCATTAAATCTAGTTGTCAAATTACTGATAATACAATCTAAAAAAATATTAAATTTATATAATTCAGCAGGTGCTATTGTTGATTTTTCGTTATTTCTTTGCTTTTTCCATAGGATCCGAAAATTCAGATCAAATACCTAAATTTACTGCTACTAATTTACATTAGTTTAATATTTCCTTTAATGTCTAATATTTCTTAAGCGTTCAAAAAGCAATAAAGTCAACAATAATTTGCAAACAAATTTTAACACATACGGAGCCGCGTCAAAAAACTACAATCTGTCCCTTCGAATAAGAATGTTTATTTTGAAAGTACTACCTAAAAAGTGGATGCTTTTGAAGGCAATGTTCTGCTCTTTTCATTTCTTATATGTATAAAAAGGTCTATAAAAAAAACTTATACCTGAAATTCATCAGTACATATGTACATCTTAAACAACTGTAGCTTAGTTCAGATTCATTATTTGAGGTCAGTTCTTAATTTTTTATACATATATTCTGGCTTTAAAGAGCTGGAAAAAAATATGTGGTATGGTGCTAATATATTTTAAGTGTACACTATACTTTTTTATACTTAATTGTAAAATTAAATAATAAACAATTAAAATCTTGTTAAATTATGATATTATAAATATTTAATATACATAAATTACCTGATTTCACACAATGTATTATTTTTCGTATCAGAAACATGTACATAAAACACTTTGAATAATCACGATTCAAATCAATCCATTGTGTTACATTTGAAGACTCAAACAATCGATAATGATTCATTTTAAATGCAACACTATTTTTCCAAGGTTGGATTTAAACATCTAAGGTATATAAAATGAGCTATATTAGCTTAAATCTATTACAAACGTTGTATATGACTTATTCTGGGGCACATATTATATAATATACTATAATTCAATTAAATATGGGACATGTACGATACAACATAATTTGTTGTAGTAGTACATATTATGTTATCTGTATCATTTTTTCTCATATTACATATAAACAAACGCCTCAAGCCCTTGGACTAAGCACAATCTATACAAACAACAATCGCTTAACAAACATTATAACCCACATTCTCAACGGTAGACTATGTTAGTTGCATAACACCAAAAACTGAGTTTATCCAGATGATATTAGATTATGACTTTAAATCCGCATTATTGATTTCGCACGGTGTGCGGACTGCATCCTGTCTTTAATGGATTTTCAATTGATGAAAAACACTTTCACTGACTTATTATATTAGATAACAATTTTCACGTATGAACGTCAAACACAATTACAAACGCGTGGGTCTGTTTTTTTTTGGTCTGGCGCCAAATCCAGTTTTGAGGCTAAATAAAAAATACACACCGTGGGACAATGCAGTTTTGATATTGTAGCTAATGAGGCAATCTTGATGTTTTTTTAAGATAAACTTTCAGCGAATCAGATGTGTATCTATCGATAGACGTGATTGAGTGCTAATCTTATCTGATTCGAGCCATTATTAAATATTAATTATTGATACATGTGTACGTACAGTTTAATATAAAAAAAATAGTAATAGACGCATTAATCAATGTTTAGTCTATATTTATTAACTGTGAACTAGATTATATAAAGGTACTCGAATGCACATACTTTAAGCGTGGTATGTAAATATTTTGCATATGCATGTGCAGTCTGTCAGTATATTTTAAGTTATTGCCTCATGGAATATCTGGTTATTTCTATCTTTTCGAAATTATCATTTGGTCAATACCTTCACTTTCAAGTTTGAGCAAAAAATAATAAATTGGATTACAAAATAGATTAGCTATCTGATTAGTAGGGAGTGATTTTTTTTATTATTTTTTCGTATTATACACCTGTTTTAAAGTCATGTTTATGCAAAGCGCGTGGATTCTCGTGTTGGACCAAATTGTAATATCAACTCGTGACTTGACTCCGGGTATAATTTCATAAAAACGCATTTAACTGATTGGTAAATCGATACATTGTCATCGGTTCTGTGTGTGTGGTAATATTTTTTGTTAAAAATTAGACCAGATCCGCGGCGATTACTTCACGTTCGCCAATTAAAAAATGTATATCTTGAAAGGGTCCATCAGAGATTCGATTGATATGAATTGAAAACCTGTGTCAATCTCGCGCTATCTGGCTAAAGATCTCCTTTTGTTGTGTTTCCGGTTCCAGATGCAAGAAGTCAACATTTCGCCGAATGGCGTCCGTAATCCAATTATGATTTTTGCCATGAGCGAATTTCACAATGGCCACTCAGGTATAGTTCTTTATTGTAATAACAAATCTAATTATAATGGGTTCTACTTTTTCTTAACACGACTAACATAATCAATAAAACGATGATGATGGTGTTCCTTATAAATCTTATTTTAAGTATTAAATTATTAATAGACTTGCTAGTAGAGTCTCTAATTACTCGAACCATCAACTACTCGAGTATCGAATATTACAATTTTAAAATACTCGAGTACTCGAGTACTTTCGAGTATTTACCAAATGTACCAAAATAGCTATTATTCAAATTCGTGCACATATAAATAAATAAATAAAATACTTAGTATGTTAATTTTTACAATTATTTTAACTTCACGAACATACTTTTTAAAAACAATAATGCAAAAAGTGTCTCGAATTTAATATTACTGCTAACCTTTGGTTTTATTATTCCCGTTATGGAAAAAACCCTTTCCGTTGCTGTTGATGTTGGTCTTATTGTCATTAACGCGTTGGATAAGGCTTCTAATTTATATCTGTTCGCTTTTTATAGATATAAAATTTTTTGAACTCTCTTTTTATGTTCTCTTCTTTCATTCCCTTCTCTGGTTTTCTCTTATTTCCTTCGACTATTGACAAACTAGCATTTTGTAATTCTTCTTGAATAGATTTTTTTTCTTAACAATATACAATATTCTACTCCTTCTGATTAATGCGAAGAATTTAAATCTATATCCTTCGAAGATGTATTTGGGTGAATCCCTTTCACTCTAGAGCTAAACGGTTCGCAAAGAACTGACTTTACTTTAAATGTCTTTAAAACACACAATTGTTTTGATTTATATTTTAAGCTGAGGGATCAGTATAAACAATGAACAACACTTTACGCTACAACTGCATGGTCATAAAACCTAATTTTTTTTGTTGATATTTCATATTGTTCATCGCCATAAATTAGATAAGTCGGGACTGTCGAACAGAAAACACAAAAGAAATTTCTCCGTCGTACCCACTAACATACGGAACGACGACCGGAACTATGCAACTATGGAACTATGAAAAAATTATACCTGATAGTAACCGCTCTAACTCGGGACTTCGGGCATAAACGCCAAATAAAAGCAAGACGTTAACCTTTACCGGACCGAGTTAAAGTTATTTTTGTTTCTGAAATATTTCAAATTTTTTTAATTTCGAGTATTAATCGAGTAATTTTCAAAATACTCGATTATCAAGTACTTGAAAAATAGACAAAAATACTCGAGTATCGAGTACTCGATTACTCGAATTGGAGACTCTACTTGCTAGTTTCAGATGCTATACTATACTAGATTTTATCTTGATTTTAAACATATTAATATAGATATAGATTTGACGTAGTTGTGGTTGTACGATTAAACTCTCATTATTTAAAATCAGAAACGAAGTGGTAGTTCTAGATTAAGTTATTGATTCAGAATTAAAATAAATGCAACACCATTTTCAGTTCTCGATCGTCTCGACTATTTTGATTATTTAAGATCCAGTTATTGTCTAATAAAAGTATTTTATTCGGGTTTTAAAACTAATAAAATTTGGCATTGTCATCGTTCTATAAATCGTATAATCTGGGGTGCGCTAACTGTTTTAATACATTTGTTCAACAAAGCTATTTTGGCACCGACCTTTTTCTTTGTCTGTGGATTTATGCAAGTGCTCTAGAAACTGTCAATGTATATTCTCTCATATACGCAATGTCGTTTGAAAAGTAATTTTTAGCAAACATATAATATTTTGTACTTGATAATACGTTAGCCCAATGCATTACAAGGGGGTAAGCACAATCAACAACTAAAACAAATTATAAAATTATATTAAATTTTAGTATGATCAATCGGAAATACAATTATATAAAAATCAATCATTTACATCTCCAAGATACGATAGAAATTGAAAAACATTATGGGATTTGAGAACAGGTTGATTATATATTAGTCAACGACCATAATGGTGTATTAATAATTTTTTGACATTACTTTATTGCATTTATTTAAAGCAACAACAACGAGAAGATATTACGCTGCTCGAAAATCGAAGAAAGTGCACATCGATGTTTTCGCCATGTAATAATGAGCATCAGAAAGGATGTTGCATCATATGGATCATGTGCTCTGGATAAACTCGATCGCAAGCTTATTCTCAATAACAAGTTTTAGTGATAACGATTGCATACCAATCGCCAAATGTGTGATGAAATTGTTAATACATACACACAAGTCTGCCACAATAAAGCGAGAGTTGAAATTCCAAATTGACGCAATAAAGCGACTGAAAGAAATGGTTTGTACAATACAATAATAAAAATAAAATACACAATATGATTTAATTACAGTGATTGTTTTATTGTCATGTATATGTAAATCAGATCTAGTTAGTTAAGTTAATAAGTTCAGAACCGGATATAACTATTGAGCAATAGAAATCAATGTGTACCTTAGAAAATGTTTAGAAACTCACATGTACACTCCTTGAAATTAAACATTACAAAATGTGTACAATTATGTATAATTGTATATGCGTTTCTCAACGAGATAAAAATATTTACAATCACACATAGGTGTAAAACAGATCTTTAAGCTCGATAAATTTCGCTTTGTTAATTAAAAATACATTAAGTAATATTTTTGCGACTTTTTACGAGGCGACTTTTGAAAAAAATAACTCCGATATGGTGCGAGTCAGTTGCAAGATCTCATTTTTTATTCACATTATGAATATTGAAACTGGCTTTGTGCATTTATGTCAACTGCGAAAATTCGATCGAAAAAAAACTGACACAGATTACGTTTCAATATTGATAACGAAGCATAAAAAATAAATTAAATAAATAAACGGCAATGAATCAAACGCATATTATATATTATTACACATTCATAAAAGTGGATGATTGTAATTAATTTAATCATAATATCCTGTCGTTGATCTGGTTAGTTGAGTGGACGATTTACAATGTATCACAATGAAACGATTTGAATGTTTTATTTTATAAGTGTTAAATAACAACCTTCCTTTAATGATTTTTGCTTTCAGATGAAAAGTGGGCGGATGTCAATCACTCGAGATAAAATATGAATACGTATAAAAATACAAATATATGTCGTCAAGGTTGTTCTCAATAAAATAACTAATCATTATTAGGCAACAATTATATATATTTTGGCAAAAAAAAAATATTTAAATGTTTTAGTTTTTTAATTTATCTATTTATTTATTTTATATTTAATTAAGATTATCATACCCTGACAGGCTACTCCAATGCATCACGATGGTCAAAAAACAATACAAAGTTTTATTTCTTTGATTGTGATGAGGAGAAGGCAGTCACCAGCAGTACTTGAAGAGACCAACAGATTCAAACGCGTCCCCACCGACTGATAATCCTGAACACGATCATCACAGCAAGAGGAACTGCCTCCAGACACTCGCTGCAAGACCTTCGAGGACTTCCCGCGGACATCATCCCTGCGCCAGCTTCTCCACCACCGCTCGGAGAAAACATCTCGCCATTTATCATCTGTCGCAACATGTAAATATAAAAAATCTCTAACTAGATACACTCACTGGCTATTAAATCATCACACCCTCAGGGTTCTCAAATAAAAATGAATCGTATCCATATGCTCTTAAAAATGGCATTGAGATTAAAGAATAGATAATGATTATAAACACAATATTCTAATAAAGGTATCTCAAGAACATTTTCTGAACTTTTTAGATTTAGTGGGAATATTTGATAGAAAAGCAATTTAGCAGAAACTTTTTTTTTATTTTTTCTATGCATATTGCTCATATGTCCATTTTGTTTTAAATTTACTCAAATCAATGTTTTCATTGAAATGTACTGAAAGGTTGTTAAATCTGTTCTGGGTCCACAAAAACTCACTTTTATCTGCGTTTTCGATAAAAAAAACTGTCCAATGAGGTCTGTTTCTGGGTGTTTATTTTGAATTAAGTCTGTGTTTCTTTAATCTCAATTGAAGAAATAAAGGAATGATTTCTGCATGTGCCACTGTAGCTTCTTCAGTTCTTCAAGATGCTCTTCGATGAGTTTGTTGATGTCTTGGCCCATGGCCTTGCCGAGGTTTTTTTTTAAAGACATAGCTTATATGTCGAGTCAATTTATTTGTATATTAAGACATAGCTTGTAAGTCTAGTCACTCGTAAGTCGAGTTATCATTGTATATGAAAAATTATTTCGAGCAATTTATCAGAAGCTGACATCATAAATTTTGCTTTTTTGTTTGAATAAGGGTGAATTTTCTGCATTTCCAAAAATCAGGAAATGATTAAAAATACGTTTTTAAAAGAGCAGCGAGACTGACTTTGCAACCCTTCAAAATAAAATCGAGAATTAAATCAGGTCCAGAAAAACCCAGTCTTCAAAGCCTTATTTAAGATCTTAGCTTTCAGTAACCTTGGTGGTTAGTACGGAAGACCATGTACAAGAAGCGACTCAGTGGAAGGCAAAAAAAATCGAAAACAGAATGGATATATTGCCGTCAACAATATTTTATGAACCGTCCAAAGTTTCTATTTAGACAGAGAATAGTAACATGTAAATCTGAATGATCATTGGTGTTTTAGAATTAATTTGCTGCAATTCAAGCTTTAAAAAATTCCTAATCATATATTATATTAATATTAAAAGTTACTAACCCTTTAATTTGTTACATTCACATTGTATACGTTAAATATATTTTTTAAATAAAAGTAGCCTTGAAGCACTTTGTATATCAAAATAGTACTATAACTCAGATCAGATTCTAACAGTTAACATATAAAAATAAAAATAGTTTAACACGCGCCTCGGTGTCACAATCCGATCAGAATTCACGAGCCCGTCGTTTTTTTGTTCAATATTAATCAACGCGTTATTTATCGAGTTTTGCGATTGTTTATATATTAATTACAACAATCGGCGTCCAAATGGCAATAAATCAGATCTAAAAATCGGAACGCACCAACCCCACCCACTCGAACGACCTCGTAAATCATCGGCAGATTAGCGTTCGCATTTTTCTGCGACACAACTTATGGACCAACGAATCTGGAGGGGCTGCACTGGAATTCCAATAAATTAAAATTGCACCACAGCTTTCGCAATACAATGGCGATATAACAATCGGGGGTAAGGCGGAAATAAGCTTTGAACGAGCTTTTTTCTTTATTATTTCTTAAAGCAAATTATTACACAATGCGACACCTTATCCGAGAGAATAAAAAAAACAATTGCGAAAACGTTTAAGACCAAATCAATGGTAATTAATAGCGAACGAGATAGTAGGCGCCCGAATTTATTTATTTTCATATCGATCGCATAGCATGAGACTCGTTTATCGCTTTATTAATGATATGTTCATAAAAAAAATGCTGTGTAGTATAGAATGCGAATCGTGTGTTAATCTGCGTTTCTTTATTTTCAATTAAAGACTTAATAAATTGGTTTATCGATCAAGGAAAAGCGTAGGCATCATATAAATTACTGGGCTTTATTTTTGATTTATTTTAAACATTTGATTAGTCATAAAATATATTTTCTATTAATACAATATGATGTTACATAACTTTATAACTTAAAAATTATCTAAGAATATGTATAATTCTGAAAATACATTTTTCCTTTCTATGTTACTGTCCTGTCGAAAAACCCATTTAGTTGATAGGTATTTTGTAGCCTATATTACATTATGCATTTCATAATATTTATATACATATGCTTGTTGATAATGCTTTCCCATACCATAATATTTCTTGCAGTTCTTTTTAATTATCAATCGCAAATCTTTTTACATATAATATCATATAGACAACTTTAACCCATTGAGCATCAAACTGTTTAATTTTATCAATACGATAGCTCAGTAAAATTGGTCTATGACTAATTCCCGAAAGATCCCATATAAATGTTTTTTATTTATATCATGTCAGAGAGATCGAAATTAATTATAATTAAATAATTAAGATTTTTTCAGTTTTGATTAATGGGTGAATATTGTTATATCGAGATAAGTCGTACATATTAGGTACAAACAAATCATATATGTACATATGTAAAAATATTTTTTTAATTATTAATTTCGTATATCCATTATTTTTTATTACGTAGTTATTAAACTTTTACGAACAAAAACAGCATGTTGTTTAAAGTGTCTCTGTTTAATGTTATTCAGTCTCTGTAATTTTTTTACAAAATCGTAAAGTGTTTTAAAGTATATACTATACAAATTTAAATATTATTGAATTTATGTACGATAAAAAGTTATATTCATACATCAAGTAATAAAACGCGTAATGCACTTAAAAATTGATTTTCTACTTCATTTTTAGAGACTAAAAATATTAAAATTGTATAAGAAAATACTAATGTTTTTCAAAGTTTTACATTACTATTTTACATACTATTTTACAGTAAAATGATATGGTTAAATTTTCAGCAATTTAAATATATACATAATCAGTAAATGTTTTTTTTTAAAAATTGCTTAGTTATTCGTAAATGAAACGTTCAGTAATATGAGAAATATATAATCAATGAATAATTATTATTGATCAATATTTCCTTCATTAACGCGCAGTAATTTTTTGATTAATGGTCAATAATACTCCGATTATTGAAATAAATATTAAAACTAATTTATTTTCCATTATATGTATTTATATTTAAAATATTATTTTAAATAATAATAACAAATGAAATCACTGATAAAATAAATACAGGCCATATTTAAGTCAACACTGTTATGTGAACTAGTGACTCTCAAGAATCTGGAAACATGACATAAAAACCTGTGACTTCCCAAGAATCGAGATTATTGCTAGCTTATCGGTAAAATATTTTTAATAAATATTTGTATGTGCAAAAGTTCAATGAAAAAATGATTTAAATTAATTATTTTTCCTATATTCATTTTTTTGTTTATTTATAACAATTTCAAATATATATTATTTAATACATAAAAAATACATACTTTTTTTGCTGGGCAAAATAAGATTTTAGAAAGACCAAGGTATATAGGGACGAATCAGATAAAATATTCAGTATTCCTGTCGTTAAAAATTCTCGCTTGCTTTCTGTTGATGTTGACCTTATTGTGAGCAAATTATTTTATAAAATATTTAGATTTTGAGTCTGTTCTCTGGTTGTTTTAAACTTTTTAATTCATTTCATTTAATTCTTCTTCGATTATCAACGTCATATTACTGAAATCATCATCATTATTCTCTTTATTTATTATTTCAATATCTTAATTATAAAAGAGCCATTCTAATAATTCTCCTATTTTATTCATATATATATTTTGCAAACAACTTCATAAATTATTATTTTCATTGTCAAGATAGTCATAGTAGTATACATTTTATTTCAGCGCTGCAAATATTTTAGTAATAAAATTTGAGATATTTCAGACAAATTTTTCAATAGAAAATCAGAAAGTTTTAAACTTCTGTTTAATTTTAATGGCACAATACCCGAAAATTCCCGGGTTGTTTCAACATATAATTGAACTCATTACATCATGAAAAATTATTCCAATGACCATTTTAACTTATAAAAAAGAGTAACAACTCGTTTTGACAAAAGGTCTAATGACAAATAAAATTCGATACCACAATTGCATGACTGAACAAATACCCTATTGGCACATCCACTCGTGAACCACCAGAAAATATTAGTTTTTTGTGCGTAAAGCATTCAATAGACAATGTGTAATCTACCCCTTGCATTAACAACCTTGTAATTTAACTTATTCAGGCCGTGAATATATTTCATTTGCAGAGAACTAGACCGAGAGCGAAACAAATAACAACAACACACACAAGAGACCTCAGCAAATCATCCAGAGGACATCACTTCTCTACCAGCTTCTTCGTCAGCATCTAATCTACGAATTTCGCTGTGGTAAATTATACAACTTTACTTAATAAACTGTTACTGGCTTTCCCGCGACTATTTTGGTTGCAAATTTTTGCCTCAAAACTCAAAATGAGTAAAAATTTATTATAGTATATTTCTTGATTAAGCAAAAACTTAATTATCTATCTTGAGTATATTTTTTTAAATTCTATAATTATTTGGAAATTGCTTTTTAATGTAAAATAAGATAAATTTAATTTATATCTATGTTAATTAACATTAACGTACTTTAGAGATAATTTTAAATATATATATAAAATAAAAAATCATTGTATTTTAATTGATAACTAAAATACAATGACTTTTTATTGTAATGATAAATATATAATATTTATATAACTTTCTTACAATTAAAAAAAAAATCATTTTAATAATTTCTCAAATTGAAAGGATTCATTGCAATGAGATTAGCAGCTATAATAATTAAAAACTCATTTTGAACCGGCTAAGTAAAGTGCCATAATATGTTTAAAACAAGAACGAGTTAACTAGCTTTTTTTAAATGTTCCTTTGTAACTTGACAGGCGTAAGCCCAATGCGTTTTAACGGGGTAAATCTGTAGCGAGTAAGTCAATTAATCTACAAGTAAATATTAAATCCGCCAAAAATTATTAGGTGTATTATAATTTATTTTAATTGATGTCACTTTTAATAATGGCGCATTTTTATAAATAAAAATTGAGTCTGCTTCCGTGGCTCGAGCCCGTAGCCTTTATGCTACAAGTCAAAACCGTACGGACTACTCTACTCTGATCTTAAATATCTACTTTTTACTTCTTGGTACTTGATTTTCTAGCTAATTTGAAGTGTTAATCTAAAAGATTTTTTTATGGAAAAAAAGACAAAATAAGTAGTGATTAATTTTTGGTTGATTATTCGTATTCTAGGAGAGCTACATAATTTTAGAAGTAATTAGAGATGAAATATTTTTAATTTTTAAATATACTTTTATCATATTATAACTTAAAATAAAATGTATCACAATTTAAATAAATTCCAATCTTCAATTAAAAGCTGAAATCACTTTTGATTGAGCAAACCATTGCTTATTATAATCTCACTTAGCCGTCCTTTTTTTAACTCTCGCTATAATTTACCATTTTTAAAGTCTTCGGCCGTTCTTAATTTTATAAACTTAAAAAATTTATTAAACCACCCCAGATTTACACAGGTAATATAACGTAATGCAATAAAATCCTTCGCAACAGCGTGATATTGTTTCAAACGAGACACTTGTGTCGAGGCGTCATAACTTGTTAATTAACCGGTTTTGCATTTTTAACTCGCGTTTTGGCAATGTGTCCGAAATTGTATACGCTGTGAGTCATAAACACACCGGATGAAAGTGAGAACTAACGCACTTTTACGACGGCACGTATTTTTTTGCTTCATTTTTTTGTACCGCCGCATTCCATCGCTAATTGCTGTTTCTTGTATTAATTAACAAAATAAATCGTCCGATGCTTATCGAACGAGACGGTCCGGAAAACTATATGTTAAATAATATCGATGTGATGAAAGTTTTCGTTAATTTTGTTCACAAGAAATATGGAATCTCACTTGAATTTCGAATGATTAATTGTGATTAGAGATAATAACTCATTTCTAATTTGATTAATTATTTAAAAAAACATAGTGAATAAGACTTTATTATCAAATTCCATCACAAAAATTTGCTTATCGTAGAAAAACGTGAAACGACATTATTGCCAGAAAAAATGTGTTTCTATCATACTATGAGTCAAAGGATTAACAATAAAGTGCAGATCATTGTCAACTCTCGCAGATTGTAAACTTAATTGTACACGCAGAATTTGCTCTTTTCATATTTGCGGATGCCGAAACACGAAACGTGTCAAAAAAGCAGTGGCGTAGCTATGGGGTGGGGGGACGGAAGGGGCGGGCCGCCCCGGGCGGCACTTGCTTGGGGGCGGCATATTCGCGATGGAATCGTCTAGTGTAGTTCTAAACCCTGAATGCACTAAAATATATATAATAAGCAATTTATTATTTTAATAAATGCTGATTTTATGAACCTGAAAAAAATGTATGGCGGGGAGCATCAATTTTAAGGATCGCCCTGGGCGACACATACCCTGGCTACGCCACTGCATAAAACTTACATTACTTGAAAAAATACTTTTGTCCGTTTTCGATGCACCGCTCTCACTGCCCACTTAATCTCTAAATGGGTTTTGCGAAATAGAATAGCCGGAGAATTTTGCACCTAAAAAATTTTGTGAGGTTAAAAAAATTAAATATTATATTGCAATTTGAATAACCGGATATCGGTAAAAAATAACAAGGAACTCGTTTTTCTTAAAAAAAAGTGCCATAGTAAAAAGTGATGTTAATAATTGCAACAAAGGATGCACCTAATATTATTTGGGATTATTTTATTTTTTCTCTTTTAAATTAGCCATGTTAATATTGCAATTTCTTGGATGTTCAAGATGCTTAGCTTGATATTTTGTATGTGACTATTATATGTATGTAATTTTTATCACTATATAATGTTTTTAATTACATTTTTTAAATAATATATCATAAGTGTGAAATACGCTGCAGTTTCCCGATAATAACCGTTATTGCAGCGCAAGTAAAAAAAAAACAACACACAGTCGTATTTTCGTGCGACGTGTATAACTTTCCTCTTGTGACTCGGCTCTAGTATGCGCGAATGTATGTGTGTAAAAATTGGAAGTTCTGGAGTTCACTGCCATATATCATAAAATACTATTTTTATGAAATAAATCGCGTCATAAAGATTTTTTTAAATGCAAAAGCAATTAGAGTTGCCTGAAATAAATATTTTTTAAATATTATATGATTTTCTTGCAAACTTGTACTATAACTTTATATATTAAGGTTACTAATAATATCGTATTTATTTATAGAAAATCTGTAAAAATCAGCTATTAAAATTTATGTGAATATTGAAAAAAGCATTAAAAAATTTTTTGCTAAAAACATTTTGGAAAACTTCTTAATATAAATAAAATCAATAACAGAATTAAAATTATTATTAAAATAAAATATTGTATAATTACAATATCCAATTAAATTTTTAACAAATTAAGATATATGTATGTATGTATATATAAAATTATAAAACGGTAAGCTAATAATAACATATTTTAATGCCTGCTTAATCACCTATTGTTTTAATTCTGCGAAATTCACATGATTGGCATTCATCCGGATTCGATAAGCAACACCAGCTTAATAATTTAATTAGCAATCATTCTCGTCCAAAACGGAAAGAGTTTTCCAAAACGACACTCGGTCCAAAAACACAATTGACATACAAAAAAACCGCAACGTCCATTAATCAATGACGAGTCCGAAAGTATCGTTTTAATTTCATTATGTAAATTCGACCAGAGTTGCGCAACTAATTCACTTACTCTCGTTCTTCACAATCTATCAGTTTTGTAACATAATAAAACATCATACGTTAATAGTATCACGCTCGGTTTGTTCCTTAACGAGTCACGTATGCGTGTATCAATATCAAGAAGTTTTCACCAAAATTTTTTCTTATCGATCATTCATAACTGAATGAAATCATTTCGAAATGGTTGTAAACACACACATTACGTGCATAATTAAATCTTTGATACCACATCGTATGTGTAACCTAACATCGTCTAGTTATTGATGATTTATTAACACATCAACTATGACATATAACCACAAATTGTATCTAACATAATATTTTTATAAAAACAGTATTTCCTGCTTATAAAATAATTTAAAGAAAAACATGCAATTAATATGAATGACATTTCAATGGTGCTAAATTAATTAAGATTTTAACGTTTGCAGTATTTAAAAAAGGCAATTTAATCTTAATAATTCAGTTTAATTATTAAACGTTGTGAAGCATTTAAACGTAGAAATTTAACTGCAATTACGTCAAAAGATTCGAACGCACGGTCAAGCGTAAAACCCGTCGCACTAATTAATACATTTTTTTATATCGATCGCATTTGTGTATACATATATTACTTTATAAGTCGTATTCAAGGTCTAAGCGATTTATGAAATATGTACTAAAATCTCATTTGAATAAATACGATGTTGTAACTTTTGACGAATTGTTGTTGGCCCAGTAATTAATTGATCTTGGCATAGATTGCATTTATTAGGAATTGCTTCAGTTACTTATGAATTATAGTAAAAATTGTATAAATAACATATATTTTTCATGCATATCGAATAAGTTTAACGATCGTAGTGTTAATGAGCTTTAAATTTAACTTTTACGCATTCATATTATATAATTTGTTTATAACGTGCATTACACTTTCTTTAATGATTCGCTTTATTCATTTTACTTTCAATTACAAAACAAACGTTTTACATGCAAATTGGGTGTTTAAATCATAGCTTAGTTTAAATTTAATATATTCAGTTTATTTTCCTTATTTGGTATTTTGCTGCAAGTTGATTAAAGTTCAATTCTATACACACCTGTTACTCGATACTTATTTGTGAATGAGCAATTTAATTGAATTAAATTATTTCGTTTAATATTTTATTTGATTTGTATTATTTTCTCTTTGTATCTTTCACTTTTCTTATCGCCATATAGCACTCGTATTAATTGTGTATCTTTAATCTATAAGCTGACAAGTCAATCTTAAACGTGGAAAGCAATACGGAAAGCATGTAAATAGGTTACCAACCTTACACCGATACTTTGCTTATAAACATGCATTAGATTAAATAATTGAAGTAATCAATTTTATAACAATATTTTTCTAATCAAAAACTGTAATTTTTAGATATATATTATATTAATATTTTTTTTAATACTATTACAAAAAATTTAATTTAAAAACACGTAAGCGGAAGTAAAGATACTAGTAAAAAATTAGGTAAAATGTTTTGAAACCAGTTTTAAATGATAATTGCAAGGAATGGGACAAAGTTCTTTATCAGTACATATTCACAGATACTATTTTGTATTAAAAAAGGGAAAGAAACGATTGTATAATATTATCGACAGTGCCTTGTGTATTTACTAAAAATTTAATAAAAATCAAAAAATTAAAATTACTGATAAAATATAAATGTATAGCAATTTTTTAAATTTTTTTAAAAACAACTTTTATTTAAATATGAAAAATATCATGAGAAATAATTAACTTTTTTTTAAGGTGCTAAAAAATAAAATAAAAATTAGGTCCTTACTAAAAAAATAAAATTAGTATAGTAAATGTTTTTTTTTAAATTAGCAAAATTCGTCGTTTCACAATTTTTAATATCAGAACCTTAATTATAAAATAGCATATTTTATAGTAGTAAATTTTGTTTTAATTATTTTTTTAGCATCATCAAAATATTTTAAAATTTATTAATATGAATTACTTTCACTTAATATCTTTTATTGCATTTGTATTATTGATTTTAAGTGATTAAAATATAAAATTTAATACTTATAACTTAAAGTACTGAGAATAAGCATAGACTTTTTAGGTAAAAACATAGTATTTCAGTATGATACATGGTTTAAAAAAAATATCCACTATAAATTATGTTTACAAATTAAGTGATCCATTGCTTTAATTACGTTTTTTCTAAGCCAAATATAAATAAATACATACATGTTTTTTTATTTTTTTTGATCCTGTATATCTATATATTATATAAACATATATGCAAATAATATATATAATAAAAAAGTGTAACATATAAAACTAATTTAAATTTGCACTTTGAGCTTTGAGCTTTTGCGTTATAATTTTTAAAATGTAAAATTTATGATATATGAAACTGCAACAATATTTTTTTTAGTATGATATATTTGGATTATTTATGTTTTTATTTCTTAAATCTATTTATTGAATCTTTGGTAAGAAAATATAATAATTTAATACATATATATGTATTTGTAATAAGAAAACATAGGTAAAGCAATGCAATTTCTAAATCACTCTACATAACTTAATATATTATGGATATTTTTTTATAGCACTGATCATACTGTTTTTCTACTTTAAAAAACAATGCTAATTCTGTAAGCTTTAAATATAGTCTCAAATAAAATAAATATAAATTGCAATAAAATAGAAAGTAGTATATTTAAAGTTAAGATCTTGAAAAATGCTATGGTTTATACATTATAAATTAATTGAGTTATCTTATATTAAAATTAAATGTAGTTTAATTTATTTATAATATGTAAATACGTAAATTAAGCAAAATAAATTATAAACTATTTCTAAGTATTACATTAACTAGATTTTTACTATAAATCATGCTAATATTTTAATAAAAATAAAATTTAGGAGGTCAATCAAAAATATAGTAATTGCTAACAGGAAAAGTATTTTTACTTAAAAAAACTAACAGCTCAACGCGAAATATTTTCTAAAAATTATTAGTATGCAAAAAGTATGTTTCTAATATTTTAATACGTAAATTTATTTCATTTAAAAAATATATAATGCATAAATATATAAAAAATGCATTCTCAAGTAGTTTAGTGTAATTTAAACTTATGTATATACAAAGTAAGATTATTATAATATTAAAAATATAGGTAAAATAATATTTAAAGCAAATAAATTTACAGTAAATTATGACAATATACGAATATAATATTTAATATTACATAATAAATAAAATATATTATATTTTATATGATATGTTCAGTATCACTTAAATCCTTTCACACATCCAATTAAGACACTGTTCAGCAATTTTAGAAAAATAGAAAAAATCAGCCATATTCCATTTGAAACGATTGAGCTATTATCGAGCCAGAGAGGGGCCCGATCGAATGGTCCATATTAAATAATAAGTATGTACGGACAACGTAATAATACAAGAGTTACTCCTGCGGTGCTATGACATCGCTCAAACAAAGTGGACCACTATATAAACGAGGGAGAACTTTTTGATCGGAGTCAGTCGGTGTCGAGCACTCGTGCCACATACTCTTTTTTACCGTTCACAACCCGATCAATAGTGACAAGTAGCAGATATGGCTTTTGCCGAGGTGAGTCTAGTGATTTTCAAGTGTTATACTAAACAGTGCGGACGACAAGGTTAAGGTTACGGCAAAAGCTTAAAGCTCGACGTTCGAGCATAGGCGCCAGGAAAAAGCTCTGTGGAATATATTCATATAACACTCAAATTTTTCCATATTAAGTGAATAAGTGTTATTTGTATTTAAAAAGTCAAATTAAACACTTAAGAGAGCTTTAAATCAAAGCGCAATAAATACGCTTTTAAAACTATGTATAGTGATAAAAGTTTAGAGAGCTTAAAAAAATAAAATATAGTAAAGATAATAAATAATTATGTTTCTATTAAAACATAAATTATTTTTGATTACATTAAAATTGATTTAAATTACAGTAACATTTTCTTAGACAAATAAGATTTAGTAGCTTTATGTTTTTTCAAAATATATTTCACTGCATTTTTATAAGATAATTTTAATTAATTTAAGTCCAAGTTTTATCTAAGATTTTTAAATTTTCAATTGACAATTTTTTTTGAAAGAATAGCTTCAAAAATATGCCTTAAATTAATTAATATGAATTAAATTGAGACTAACTATTTACATTGAAAATTCATAGATTTTAATAAATAAATCCTAGACTTACAAGTTTTGCTTAATACTAATTAAAATATGTCATACTTAATTATTTTATTCATTTTGGGTTTAATCTCTTAACACCACTTTTTTTATTATATCGCAGTAATTTTTCAATTTTGCTTTTCTCGTCAGTGAAGTTTTATTGTAACTAATTATATTCATGATTTAGCAACTAATTGCTAAATCATAAATATATTATAAAGTTTTGTATGTTTTTTATTTGTTAATAAATTATTTGAAAGATATTTTTAGAATACAGCAAATATTCCTAGAAATATACTATTTAAAATAATTATGAAAAATAGGCTAGTGTTTTTTTTATTAATATTTACCTTTTTTGATAAAGTAATTTATCAGTAACAATTTATTTTTTGTGTGTTGCTTAAAGCATTGCATAATTATGTATATATGCTCACTTAAACATAACAGTTATAGCTTGTAGCACAAACGCTAATATCTGTTTCTTAAATTTATTACGTGAACACAGATCGTTACACATATAATATATTATTATTGACTGAATAGAAATCTCTTAATGCTCGTGTGTGTGTCTAATTATTTTTTATAATCAATTTTGCCGTATGATTGATGATAATGAACTTCGAGCGAAATCTGAATTATTGCTCTCTGTGAGAATATGCAAAAAAGTTACACTTGATACATAAAAATCGCAATATGTTACATAGTAAATTTATTATAATGACGAGAGCAGTTCGATTGTATTCATCTCGTGCGAATTGAAACACTTTCACTGTATTTCTTTGTAATGTAAATATTTTTTAATTGCAGATCATGAAGGGATTGTTCATGGTGATGCTGCTGGTTCCGAACTATGGAATGGCACACTACGACCCTGACGTAATCCTTCCTCACGATTGTACGGATAACAACCAAGGCGGTTATTCCTATCCTCCTCCTTCCGTTCAGCTCACTACAAGCGGAATCAAATACGCATCTCCCATAATATCAAATTATAATTCTTACGCTTCATATGCCAAAGAAGCATCTGGAGTCAAGTATGTGCAACAGCCTCAGCAGCTGTTCCAAGTAGCTCAACCTGCAACCACATACACAAAACAGATTCCTTCGCATCATGGATATTCAACTTCAGCGGGTCTTTCAAGCTATAACGCAGGATACGCTTCTTACCAAGCTCCAGTAACAAAATATGTACAAAGTCCAACTGTAACATATGCTCATGCTCCAGTCATATCGAAAGTTAGCGCAGCTCCTCTACTGACTAAATATGTGGCTCCACCAGTACAGAAAACTTATGCTGTTCCAATTATCCCCAAATACGCAGCTCCTCTTGTATCCAACGCATATTCTGTAGAAGCTGTTAAATCGTATTCTCAACCCATAGTTCATTCTGCTCCTCATCAGACTTTCGCAGCTGCTTCTTATGCCGTATCTCCTGCTAAAGTAGTAGCACCAGTCGCTGCTCAACAAATCTATTCCACATACGCTAAACCAGCAATTGCATATTCTCAACCAGAAGTCTCCCATTACTCTCAACAAGCTGTATCACACTATTCTCAACCTGCTATTGCTCACTACTCTCAACCAGCAGTTTCTCATTACTCTCAACCTTCTGCAGCTCACTATTCTCAACCTGCTGCAGCTCATTATTCTCAACCCGCTGTAGCACACTATTCTCAGCCTGCTGTATCACACTATTCTCAGCCTGCTGTATCACACTACTCACAACCTGCTGTTGCTGTTGCTGTTGCTCAACCTGTTTATAAACAATACGCTCCAGCTCCAGCTCCAGTTACCCAATATGTGCATACTCCTGCTCCGGCCGTGACTCAATACGTCCAATCTCCTGCTCCAGTTGTTAATCAGTTAGTCACTCCAATTCCCAGCTATGTAAAACAGGTGGTTTCTGCTGCTCCAGCTGTGGCCTCTCAATATATTTCTGCTCCAGTGGCAAAAGCACCACTGACCATCGTCAAGAACGTTCACACAAAACAACTCGACTATTACGTAAGTAGATATTATTTATTTTATATATTAGTTATAGCTTCCAAAAAATATATTTTTAAACTAAAGACAAATATTTTTAAACAATAGTTATGATTTGATTTTGTACTTTTTAGTTATTCTAATACTATCATCTTGAGCTCAAATAGTATCTGAAAAAAAAAGTAACTAACGTTTTAAAAACTGTTAAATTTTCATTTAAATTGTATCATAACTGACAGTATTTTACATATAGCTAACAAAAAAATACTGTTAAAAATAGTACTGCAACTTAATTTGTGACTTACAGTTTTTAATTCATCAGCATCATTTTTTGCCATATATTTGATTTATTAAAAAAAAG
Source organism: Plectrocnemia conspersa (assembly GCF_051122295.1). NCBI lineage: Eukaryota > Metazoa > Arthropoda > Insecta > Trichoptera > Polycentropodidae > Plectrocnemia > Plectrocnemia conspersa. The sequence continues at coordinate 5,454,332 of NW_028277174.1, read as the reverse complement.
TTTCTTTCTGTTTTGGCTAGTTTTCCGATTATATTTATAAAAAGCATTCGGGGTAAGAAGAGCCAATTACATAGTTTTAATTGACTAAGAAATACTGTTAAAAATAGTACAGTAACACAATTGATACATAAGCTTTTTTTCATTTATAAAATTATATTAAAGCAACATTTTTGACAATAAATTTGATATATTTAAAAAATGGAATATTTAATGTTTCTCTCTGTTTTCATTACTAAGTTCTTAATGTTCCATTTTTATTTTGCTCCAATTATCCTAGGAAGTAAGTATAATGTTTCCACTATATAAGTACACCAATTTTGTTTTAGATCTAAGGCTAAAATTGGGTTTACCTCACATTTTCTAGCATAACAATAATTGTTTTGTATGTAGCTTGGTTTTATTGATTTTATATATTACTAACTGAAAAGATAATGAAAGTTACACCAAAAGGAACTCACGATTTTTGATATCCCCGAAAGGATAAACTGATTTTCTTAAAAATATATACATAATTATGAAACAGTGGAGGTTAAAGAATTATTTTATAGATTTTACAATAATAATTGGATTGAAATTTAATTTTTTTAAATTTAATTTTAAAAATACTAAAATCGATTTTCTAAAAAAACCGAAATTTTACTTAATTTTTATTTTTACTATATTTTAAAGAAGGTAATATTGAATATTTTTTCTGTTTTCATTGCATAGTTTTTAATATAGTCTTTCGTTTATTTCCAAAAAAATCATATGCAGTAAAAAAGTAAATTATAACTATGCAAAATTTAAAAGTATTTGGAAACTCATTTATATGATATGTTTCTCTCTTTTTTGTGTTTCTTGTATTGACATATAAAAATAGTGTTTCACTAGTATTTATAGCTTTTGCTATAAATACTAGTGAAACTAGTATTTATAGCTATAAATCTAAGTATAATATCAATATTAATAATAAAATAAAAATCAAATAAAATTACAGAAAATTTATCTTTGACATACATTTTTGTATTATTTTACAACAAAATTGAATTTAGAAATCAAACATAATATATAAAAAAATATTGTAAATTGTTTTTAGTGAATTTAATATATGTTTTGAAAAATTATTATATTTTTTTCTTTAGGCCGTCAGTTATAAAAACTTTAGCTATTTTCTAAAGCTTTCTAATATTTTTTATTTTAAATTTTATATGTATGTAAAATCACATAGAACCAAAAGTACACAATTTAAAAATATTCTTGCCCAAAAAATAAGATTCAAAATTATAAACTGACTTTTTGAATTTAAAAAAATGGATATCGAAATATAAGTTCATATTTTACTATGTTCACAAATATAAAATTTAATATTATTAGATAACTTTAAATTATATTTATAGTAAGTTTTATTGATATTTTAGAAAAATAGTTTTAAAAAAATATTTAAATAAATAATTATATATTATATGCATTAATATTTAAAAAAATATTATACTTATTTTAAGCTATATTTTATGTCTATACAAAGATTTAATATTTTGGGCAAATTTTAAATTTAATTTTTTGCTAAGCTTCCTCGATATATCAACAGTTTTGATTTGATAAAATATAGTAATTTGTTGAATGATAATTAATATCAGAGTAAAACTATTAATTTACATGTAAAAAAATATAATAGTTCTCTACATATATTGTAACATATTTACATAAAAATTTAAAACTATTAATTATTAAATAAATAAATACATATAAATAAAAATATATATATATATATATATAAATACAAATTATGAATTTAAATAAAATTCTTTAAAAAATTATTCTACAAAAATATTTGACTTCTATTCTTTTTTTGTAATTTTTATGGCAACTTGTAATGCGTGATTTATTTAATCTGATTCATATCTAATAATATACATTAATAATGAATTTGTCATTTATATTCGGTTGTGGCATTTATATTTTGTGATAACGATCTATACAAAAAAATCGTGTAGTGTCATTTTAACTACATATTACACAATGTATACCAGAGAGACATTTATAAATATATTTGATGAAATAAATACTTCATCATATTTTGAGGACAATAAGAACTTTATCTTTAAAAGAAAAAAAACTATATGGTCTGTACCTCACTTATTCCCAGTTACTAGCAGATTTGTTTTTTACTTACAAAATTCCAGCTTGTGCTATTAAAGGAGTACTTTTTAATGTTTTTCGTGAGCGTCAAGCTCTTTTTTTTGTCAAAACTTGGTGTCCTTTTATCTTTATCTTACCAAAAAATATTTAATTTTATGCCAATAAGAGACAAAATACATATTTATTGTCTATTATATTATAATCAAAATTCTCATGATCTATAAAATACATTTTTGGAGGGTTTTATTCTGTTTAAATGACTCAAAAAAATAATAAATAGCCCAATAAAAATTTGCGTTAAATTTTCTGATGCCTAATGTTTGGATAACATTAGCATTCATATTCACGATAGTTAAGCTTATGCAACCAAAATTAAACAATAACATTATGACAAGTTACTCGCAGTATTTTCTACTCTTTTACTTTTTCTCATTCGAAGCGTAACTGGCTTGTACGTTTTCTTTTATTAACCCATTCTTCTTTTAATTCAATAAACGTACGAGTACAACAAACTTTAACAAAAAAAAAACTGAGTTCTATCCACAATAAGCAGAAGCAATTAGTTCGTATACCGTGAACGTATTCGTAGTCTATAAATCCAAGAATGTAGAAGAAAGATCGCAATTGTTGCGAGGGAAAGTGATGATGATGAATCTCGTCGACCTTGAAACACTTCCTTACTTTGTTCTACATTGACCCAGACATGAAATGACACTTCCTGCATTGATCGATTAAAAACATGAATACGTACATCGTACCTATCTGTGATACACGGAATATTCGAGCGATTCGATACGCGACTCTACACTTGTCGAAAACGATTTTTTGCTCACTTTCATATTCATTATGAGTTTTACATATTGTAAATACATGCATTCACATCAAAGTTTCCGCTTGTGACGAAGTGTGAAACGAATTGCGATTGTCAGGTGTTTTAATTGACGTTTATTTGATTTTGACGTTCTCAAAAAAAAATAAGCTATTGCTTATGCGAGTATCGAATATATTACAATAATTTATATATAAATAGTTTTTAAATACCACGTCTCTTATTCGGTTGACTGTATTAATTTTAATAGTAGAAGTATATTAAGATGCACTTATTAATACTATTAAATATACAGCAAATTAACTTACTTTCTTTGAATCCTTCCGCTAATGAATAATTTGTTATACTGAGCTTACATGGTTGTATTATTTTTTTATTAACTTAATATGATTATAATAAACCTAGAATATATACCGTCGATTTCATTGACAGTGATTTTAAAGAACATAAATATTCTATAAAGTCCTTTTTTATTTTCTACATGGGTTTACAAATTTTAATGTATAACACGTAAGACCCCAGTATTTTCCTAAAAATTTTTGCCAAAGAACGTGAAAAAAACAAGCATTTATATATTTTAATTTTCCATAGTCATAAATTAAAATTATAAACATCAGTAGGAAAAATAGGTTATGTCATTTTAATTATTTGCAGTGAAGTATAAAATCGAATAATATGATTTGTATCTCGTAATCTCAATTCATGATATTTGACCATGCTTGATTTTTTCAATTACTTTCTTATTTAATTATCATAGATTATAAAAAAAAATTTAGTGTTAAATGCTAGGAATAATATAAAAAAAATGTTTTTGCATTAGTTCTGTATTTCTATTTATTGTGTCAATAAGAATTATAAATAAAAATAGTATTAAATAGCTATTAAAAACACATGATTAATTTCAAGTGAATATTTGTAATAAGAAAGTTATCTTAAAGTTTATCTTTCTATAAAATAAAAGTTAACTAAAGATATCTTTATTTTGTAATATAAAAATATTTTTATTATTAAATAAATATTTTTGATATATTATAAAATATTTTAAATATAAATTAAACTATTTATATATATATTTCCTCTACAGTGGCGTAGCTAGGGTATGTGCCGCCCGGGGCAATCCTTAAAATTGCAGCCGCCCCCATACATTTTTTTGCAGGGTCATAAAATCAGCATTTATTAAAATAATAAATTGATTATTGTGACACTAGATGATTCCATCGCGAATATGCCGCCCCCAAGTGAGTACCGCCCGGGGCGGCCCGCCTCCTCCGCCCCCCATAGCAACGCCATTGTTCCTCTGATTAAAAAACTTTTTCAAACCAGCACAATAGTCCTGATCTGGGTTCAAATCCCATATGCACCCTAATGTTTTACAATTTCTATTGTAATAAGCGATTATTATATAAACATAATTCCGATCGATTATCACAGATTAGGTTTTCGTAGATTTTCCTAATCTCAAGTGTGAATATCATGATGAATAATACAAATAAAATCAAACTTGATCGTACATTGTTACATATATCGATTGTAAACTGTAATATATAATAAAATATACATATGCCACTGATTTACATATATTGAATTCTTTCAAGTTTCTCACTAATTAGTTTGATGTTTCTTATCTCACGAATGAAAATTGTGATGTAACAAAAAAATCGAATCGTTTATAGTGATATATATTGCTTGAAAGTTTATTATTTATAAAATAGTTACTGTTTTGTCTCAGTACTAACTTAGTAGTTCTTGATTGTAGTTACTCTTTTGTAACGCCTTAAAATGATTAATATGCACATATGTAAATATGACGGAACGTAAATCTAATAAAATATTAATAGATTAAGACATGTTTTGACACACTTTTCTAATTTCTAATTTGCAAAGTAATGCTAAATTCAATTATCAAAACGCATTTGACTTTCATTTTCTTAATTGCACCCATCGCAAAAAGATATCTTGATTTATACGAATTAATGGGTTTTTTCCTCTTCAATATAAAATCATTACTACTGTGTTAGTGAATGATTGAATGTTTGTTCTATTTATTTTCGTAAATTACTACCATAACTATTCGTTTCAATTAACTGCGAGTTATGTAATACTCAAGAGTGATCTAAAAGGAAATCATTATACACATACGTGATACAAATTATATACATGATTAACTTTCCATTAAAACGTATTACATTACACTCCCAATAAATATATTTATTTTAAATGCTGTTTTCAGGACGAACATCCGAGATACGCCTTCGAATATTCAGTAAACGATCCACACACTGGTGATCAAAAACATCAAAAAGAAGAAAGAGATGGAGATGTCGTTAAAGGTAAACTCATTTTTATGGTTAAATTTAACTGAACCAATAAATACATCAGCTGTCAAATACCAATAATAATTTAATATTCGCGAAACGCCCGTAGCGATATTTGGTAATACGTATAGTTTTACTAACCGCTTTTACGCAATGGTTAATGTTTGTATAGTTATTAATCTTTCACTGATTTTTATTAGTTTTTTTGTTGTAAATATTGCTGTGTATCATTGATGTAATTGACTGATTCGATAATAATATTAAAACAGAACAACGAGTTTTTTTGCAAATTCTTACTGGTAAGAAAGTGCTATTTATAACAAACGGGTATGACAGGGTTTATATTTAAATGTAAGTGTCCTTAATACGATAAAAATGTCGGTCAATAAATCACGTTTTCACTCTCGGTTAATATTTTTGGAAACGCGTGCTTTAAATATTTTATATTGATTATGAATTTATTACATTGCTTAGATATTAAATTATTTTTTCTTTTTACATTATATTAAAAAAAAATTATAAATGTACAGACAAATTACAATTATTAATTTTTATGTAAGTTTCGAAATCTATTCAGTTTCATAAAATCATAAAAAACTTTAATTGAATCGGACCGACTTTTATAATAATTTAATAATTGTCGATATCCGTATGTAACGCATAAAATTAATTGTGGATTATTCAATATAAAATATCTTAGGAATAAGATCACCATCTTGCTTTATTTATTTAACAATTATAAATATACATTTAAGTATTAACATAATGTCAGATTTAGGGCTAAAGATAAATACAAATACTGCAACAATGTAATCACACATTTTATAAAATACAACAATATTTTAGCAGTTTATAATGCCTTAGTATTACAATAATATCTGTAGAAAATAATCATGTAGTATGGATAAATTATATTTTCTAATGGTAATAAATATATTTCGATCAATTAGAATTATATATATATATATATATATATATATATATATATATATATATATATATATATATATATATATATATATATATATATATATATATATATATATATATATATATATATATATATATATATATATATATATATATATATGTATATATATATTTAATGCGATAAATTAGAAGTAGTGTTATAATATAGGAATAGAAAAAATTATAGTAGCAATAAAAATAATTTGCAAAAGCTTTGAAATAAATTTATTTATGTCTTTGAATTTCTTTAAATACTTTTTTATAATAATAAAAATAAATCTATCTCTGAATTAATTTTTACTGTGTTTAGCTGTTTTTATATAATTTTCAGCATCTTTAGTGCTATTATATCATGAATAAAAAATATTTTTTTAAATTTTTATACGTTCTTTAGCTTAATAAGTGATGGTTACAAACCGAAAAAAATCACAGAAGGTATATCTGATGAATAAGATCGCTGCTGCATCCCAACGATGTCAATTTTGTCCAAAAATTTACAATTGTGATCGTTTTGCATAATTCAAAACTTGTTTGCCTTCAATTCTGGTCGTTTTATTTGTATTTCCTTAAGCACGCCCTATTGTGTAAAACTGCAAGGTGATACAAGGTGCTACAACCTAGCAGTTAACTTTCGTTGGTAACTAAGCCGTTATAATCGAAAAAGAAACAGTAAGTGAAACCTTGAAATTCGATTGGACTTGACGTACTTTTTGCTCACGGCACTTCAAGGCGCTTCCATTCAGTGGCGTAGCTTAGTATGTGCCACCCGGGGAGATCCTTAAATTTGACTTCCTCCACATACATTTTTTGCAGGGTCATAAAATCAGCATTTCTTAAAATAATTAATTGGATATTGTTAAGCTCCTGCTATTTATATATATATATATATATATATATATATATATATATATATATATATATATATATATATATATATATATATATATATATATATATATAATAATAATAATATGAGTGCATTCAGGGTTAAAAACCACACTAGACGATCCCATCGCGAATATGCCGCCCCCAATCAAGTGCCGCCCGGGGCTGCCCGCTCCCCTCGCCCCCTCACGCCACTGCTTCTTTGACTCTTAAAAGTATTTTTACAATTCGTAAACATTTTTTTAAATTGCACCATTGCTAAAAGTTTTTTCCACATTTACATACCTTCAATAATGTCATTTTTAAAATAAAAAAACGCCGAGCGTGACAAAATGTGTCGTCCATTCTTGGCTGTCAAACACAAACTACGCGACCAATTTGATTCATAATTTACTTCGCATCACGAGCATTGATTAAAATAAGAGATTTTTATTGTGAATTCGTTTATGAAACACACCTCAAACTATTAATTGTTAACATATTTAATTCAACTATTAAAGTTATACCAAAACAAGAATTCTTACTAACTACATTTAAAGGAAAAAACTATATAGTGAAATAAACAAATTTGATTTTTACTTAAAAAATTTAAGCTTGTTCTATTTTATGAGTACTTTTTAATATTTTTAGTCGGATTTGATCAGTTATGTTATCCTGGGAAGTAAGTATAATGTTTCCACTACATAAATACACAAATTTTGTTTTGGTTCTGAGGTCAAAATTGGGTTTACCTTTACATTTTCCAGCATAACATTTATTGTCTTATATGAACTGATATTATAAACTATTTTGTTATAGAAACTAAACTTATACCATTTTTTTTCCCTCATAAATTTATTTTTTAAATCCAAATTTTCCATAGTTTATATTTATTTTAAATCATAAAATTAGTTTATAAAATAAATATTGTAACACAATCATTATCCTAAGTTGCAAATATTATAATGGTCATTTCTTGATTTAATAATCAAAGTCAAATTTGTCAATAAATCGTCCTTTCTACGAATCTCTGTTCATAAGTCTGAAAAATTTGAAGAATTGCTTCTTATATTATACTTTTATATTTCAGGACAATACTCTTTGGTGGAACCTGATGGTTCAGTCCGCACAGTAGACTACGTAGCTGACTGGCAAAATGGATTCCACGCAACCGTCAGCAACAGCAAAGATGGCTCAGTGACCCAGCATTAATAATATAAAATAAAAAAACAACACCACAAAAACACAGGTGTTTAACTCGTGTACCTTACATACTCAGAAGCTTTAGATGTAATATATTTTTTATCTCAACATGTACCGCCTACTAGATCGAACTTCTACATTTCGTCACTGTGCGACCTCTTTAGCAATTTCCACTAGACATTGCGGTATTTCGATCATGTTAGTAATGATACTGCTTTTTTTTCTCTCAATCGCTTTTATTTCATATCACACCAGATGCTAGGAGCGCGCTTTTAGATTGTCAATGTAATTAAGTGGCGAAGGAAGTAGCAATTTCACCTGTCATAATACGATCGATGGAATTCTATCTGGCTATATCATCGAGCATGTTCATTCTATGTTGTGTAACAATGTTTCAGATAGAAAAATCGTTTAAGGCGCAAAAAAAACTCCTAGCTTATATGTACTTCATTATTTTATCATTGGCGTGTAAATTAATTTATAAACTTATTTAATTATATTAACATAGCCTTATTTATATCATTTCCATTTTATAATTATGATTTATCGACACACGGTACAACTGCATGGTTACCATATATTTTAGATTTAATCATTTTATAATCATTAATTGTATATAAATCCTTACATGTATTTTAATTTTAAAATGTGATAAAGAGTGTCATATCTCTTATTTTTAATTTTATGTAAAGCACATTATAAAAATATATTTTATACTTTTACATAATAAATCGTTTTACTTTCTTAACCAGATGTTTGATTTAATATTTGAAAACCACAGATTTATCAAAGATTTCTCTAAATAAAATGTAAAAATATAATATATAGAACATAAAAATCGTTTCATGTTGGTGAATATCTATGGTTATTTGCGACTTGCTGATAACATTTATGTTTATTTTTATGAAATTATACAAGCCCACGTATCGATCGCCTATTTGGGAGGATTAGGACGACTTGTAAATAGACCTAAACAAATAATATACTTTCGATACAAATACAAAGTACAGTCCAATACAAAGTCGCATGGTTAGCTGAATTTGCCTGGCAAATAACAAAATCACAAGTTTCCAGATACAATAATGACAAATCTCTAGCTGTTTGAATAATAGTCGGCAGTAACATAATCATATTGGACAGGCAATCGAGAGTAGGAAGAGCAAAGCATCTCCTCTAACTGTAAAATAGTATATAAGTGCGAACATATCATAATCATTAAACTTTAAATGCAATTTTTCTTGTCAAATTCAATGGATTTAGAATCCACGTCAAAAGTAATAAAATCGTACCATCGTCATTACAGTGAAAACCCTCGGTTACCTAGCGTTCCCATTTAGACATTTTAAAACAATATTACGACTTACAACAGGAGATAATCGATTGAAGCGTATCTAAACTAAAGTTTGACCAATAGGAGAGCGAAAAAACAATTAGCACGACGCTCGCTATCGAGCAATCCCACTGCGACGGCACGATTTTATTGCTTTTGACGTGAATTTTTGACCTCTAAAAAGTGATTGTTTTCGCGCTCTCCTATTGGTCAAAATTCGGTTTAGATATGCTTCATTCGATTCTCACTTATTGTAAGTCGTAATATTGTCATAAAATGTCTATGGTACGATTTTATTTCTTTTAACTTGGATTCTAAACAGGGACTGAACTTGAGCTTGAAAAATAATAAGAAATATTAAAAAAACAATCACTTACAGGACAACCTTTGTTTCCTCCCCTCCCCCCACCAATAAAAAGTTGAAAAAAGTCCCTGCATTTGATATTTTGAACACGCTTGATTATTGACAGCTGTCTGATTTACAGATATCATACGATGTACAAATATAAACAAACATCAATTATATAAATATGTTAGTAATTGTAATATACATAGATTAATATATAAGTGTTTATTATATCAAAGTAATAAGAAGAACAAGAATAAAGTTCTAAAATTCATATAGATTTAGCTATAAAGCATTTACAAGAACTGAATGAATTCTTGAGAAAAAAATATAGAAACGAAGGATTTGCAAAAACATTGTCATAGGAAAAGAAGTTACGATAGAATTTGTGACCTAATACCGGAATTAAATCATCTTATAGAAGTAAAAAAATAAAAAAATCGATTATGAAGGAGAGGATGAGTCAATAACAATAAGTGATAGAGATATGGATCAGTGTATTTAACGTCGTTTATCATTTCATACAGAGCATCGGTAATGATCTATAAAACGATGCAAAAGTAATAAAGGGTGTAAATATAACCCTGTTAGTGTCGAAGCTGGGAATAACATAAAACTATGAATGAAAAATATTTTTAATCTTTGATAAATAATATTTATTAACTAAATAACAATTAAGAATAATTTTAAGTGCATTCAAAATATATAAAATTTCTCTAAGCATCAATTAACTAACCCGAAGGTACTCGCTTTATGGTCGGACTATAAAAGTCACACTTTGGACACTTATAATTTGGATTATTTAACTTATGTGCCTGTAAATAAATATTATAAAATTAATACAATAATATATTAGAAATTAAACTATAAAAAGTATACTTACTTGTAAGCAATATTGACAAAAAATATGATCACATCCCATATAATGAGGTAAGATCGGATTTCCTCCACATTCTGCACATTTTGTATTCGCATTAAAAGTCGGTGAATTATTTATAAATGACGATTGATTTGAAACTTTGGTTCGCATAAACTTTGATAATAATCTATCTTTAATTACTCTCTTCACTGTATTCGAGTGCAACAATGGTACTAAAACACCGAAGACTTCCTAAAACAAATATGTTAATCTGTCATATAAAATTAGCAATTTTATAAGTAATATAAGTCATACAATGAAGCTATTCCATAGCAATTCTCTAGTCCAAGCATAATCAGTGTATTGATTCCTAAAGGCCTTCTCACTAGACATTTCAAGATTTAGTATATAGTCGACCAGAGTGCAATTTCGACCGGTTTGTAAAAATCTTATCGTGTTTAAAAACTCGCCGATGACTTGGAACTTCTCTACTTTCGAAATTAAACTTTGTGCCATTTTATTTGATGTGTACGAAAGAAATAGGCGATCTTTAACATATTTCAACAAAATTGTATAACCAAAGAACCAATATAATTTACTCTTCGATAAAAATGTGTCGTCATATTTTAAAGAAAGCATTTGCTGACCAAATGTTTTGGCATTTTTAAATATTGAGAAATTAAAAACGATCGATCTGAGGAAAAACTCTAATTCTGGTCCAATCGGTGTTAAGATAGTAGGCTGAAAATAACAATATAAATAATCAATTACCGAGTTTAAATATGCAAAATATTACACTATTTACGCACTGATAAGAATCTTGTGGATTCGAGCAATTGATTCTTTAAAATTTCAATCACTTCTTCGTCCAATTGCAAAGCATCCAACTACAAGATAAACAATGACAAAATAAAAATGTATAATATAATTCATTTCAAAATAATATATTTACCTGCGTAACTCTAGGAACATAATTATTAGATGTCATTTTAGACATTGTCATGACATTTTTTATGTGTATTTTGGTTAGTTCTATCTGAGATAGACTTTGATCGAACAAACGTCAAAGCACATTTTGCTATAACACGTATTTTTTTGTCCATGAACATTCCATAAAAATATGTATGTATTTAAATAATTACAATTAATATTAAATTGTATTTAAATATCGATAATGTAATTTAAATTATTTTTTTATTTTATTTTTAGTCTTCGACGATTTTTAAAAACTAGTTAAGAAATACTTTAAAAATCGTAATTGCCCTTTGTTTTGAATACTCTATAACCCAAACACAAGATTTTACGGCAGAAATTATTATAAAAATATTTTATATTCTATTTTGTGTATTTTTCACTCATTATTTATATTTTCGATGGGAAAATTTTTAGATTATAAAAAATATAAAAAACAGATTGATACATTTTTAAATACAAACATTGCAATACTTTTTTGAATATAATTTATTATTTCACATAGAGGAAATACTGTCAATATCGTTGTATTGGGTTTTTAGTCAAGTAGGGCTTTAGGTTACAAAGTTTAGACGAAATACGTTGTTGTCCAGTATCGGATTAAGCTAACGTGGAGCCTGTAGAATATATTATCAAGAGACACGGGCCTCTTGATAAAGAAAATAAATAGCAACTTTTCTCGATTTGATATGAGCAAATTTAAAGATAACACTATTCAAATCAATTTCTTTGAGTAAATCACATTCAATGTTCATTAAAGTGAGAATCTTTAAATCATTTTATTGTTAAAAAATAACGTTCTCCGCTGCAGTTAATAATCATTAATAAAACTCTGAACTGGAACAAACAACTTTTTGTGCATTCCGGGATGCTGAGATGTGCTATGTTGGAATGCAGGATGCTGGTGAGTGCTAAAAAATGTCACTTCAAAAATATTATGAAACCGGGACGGGACGTATGGTAAGCCTAAATATTGTAATTTTAATTTGTATGTATTAGAATTTTGTATTGTATTATATACATAATTTTTAACAGGCAAATAATTTTGTAAAAGTTTTAATTATGTTTAAATACATTGAATTTACGCTTTCTGATCCTTACTGAACTAAGATATTGTTTAATTACTTTTTAGGTTATTTATAAAAAGCACATTATCCAAAATACTCGGGTTTTTTCGTTCCGTTCAAAATACTAAATTTTGTCCATCACTAATTAAAAATATCTATTTGTATTACTTACTCTAATTTAATTTAAAAAATAATAATTTAATATATAATAATTAAATAAATGAATTATAATGAATCAGTAGGAATATTGTTTTTTCGGGTGGCAATACCGACATTACCCAGACGACAGTTCTGACGCTTGTTGTCACTCGGCTTGGCGCGTCGCATATATCAACTTTCTACAAATAAACAGTCGTGACATGGTACATTCTCCAGGAGTAGGTAGCGCTGGAGGAGGTGAAGGAAAAGGCTCTCGGCCAGCGGGCAGACCCGCAAAAGCTAGTAACGCCCAAGCTGGGGGCGGAGGCACCGGTGGCGCCGCCACCGCGCCTCAAGCGAGACCTTCGCCCGTAGACACGCGTCAGGACCTCCTCGAACTGGTCAAGCGCAAATCGGAAATAGCAGTACGTATTTTAATCCACAATTTTATAATACTTGTATACAAATTATAATACTTGATCAAAATATTTATAGGAAACGTTGGCAAATTTGGAACGGCAGATTTATGCGTTTGAAGGATCATATTTAGAAGATACTCAGCTATACGGCAACATAATCAGAGGATGGGATCGATATTTAGCGACTAACAAAAGCACTAATCCAAAAGCTGATAAAAGAAACAGAAAATTCAAGGAGGCTGAACGTTTATTCTCAAAGTCGTCCATCACGTCGATGGCTGTAAGAATTTCACATCTCACTAATTATTTATTATGATATAAACATATATAAATACAAGAATCGTATTATAATTTTAGGCCGTCAGTGGATTAGTAGATGCTACTGAACCGAAAGGTAAATTTTTATATACATTCAGTAGTGATATTTGAAATATCTAACAAACGGTATGCTTTATAAGAGTATACAATCATTTATTTACATAATATAATTAACTTTTGGTAAGTTCTCCTACTCTTATCATGCCAAATGATTTCCTTGTACTTACCTGGAAGTTCTTTAATATATTTTCTATTAACACTACATACTACTGAATATGCTAGGTAATTTTTCAATGTCGAATTGTAGAAAAAATAATGTATTTTATTGCTATCAAATATACAATACCAAAGATGCCTTTTATTGTCTGTTTTATGATTGAAACATAAAACTTTTATGACTATACATGTTTACTATGCCATTCAGTGAGATCTTTATCTGTGTTATACAAGGAAACTTTTAATACAACACAATTTGATTCAATATATTAATCATTCTATACTGCAAATACATATAATATATTTACACCTAATAAAAAATATTCAATATGTTAAATAACGCAAAAGTGAGTCAGCGGCTCTTAACGTCGCAATGTCTTAATAGAGAATATCTTCAATCTGCTTCTTTCAACTATTTACGCTTTATATCTATGGCATTGAATTCTTTCAATATCTCAAGTTGTAGGTCATGATTTTAATTAACTTTCACCTTCAATTCGGGGTGCTTTCACATGTTTCACTGAGCAGTCGAAAATACAGTTGCTCTTTTATTTCTTATAACTTAAAATGTTCAATTACAATTATTGTTTACCGTTTCAATCTGTCAGTTCTAATAACTTAAACATTCTTTCCTGCAAAGTTGTAGAAAATATATTTTAGAAACTAATTTATTAAGGCAACAAATTAAAAGGTCAGAATTTTATTAAGCTTTTGTGGAGTATCGCCGTACATGTACGGTGGTCGATTTTTCACTGCTTTGAGGTACCTCACATAGTTAATATTAACATACATATATACATACATATAATATATAACTGAAGAAATAATAAATAAAAATATTTTTTTTAATTTTAAATGAATTCTATAGAAATTTATACCATTAAATTAAAGAGTACGAAATATATAAACATAACAAAATATATTTTATAAAAAGTCTTCGTATTGATATAAAAAAATCCCAACGTCGATTAATATATAATAAACATGTAAAATAAATTAACAAAATTTGATAATAGAAAAATGTTTAAATAAATTATTAAAACATACAAATACAAAAAAGTAGTAAAATAAATTAAAGCAATAAAACGCTAAGAATCGCTGATTTTTTTTCTGTAAATGCAATATAAAATAATATTTAATAAATGACAACAGAAATAATTAGGGAAAAATACATACAATTAACTCACTCCCAGGTGTTTCACTAACAAATGACAGATGTGTATAATTCAACTCACTACACAAAGGGTTAACAGCCTGGTCGTAATTATATTATTCAGGATCAGAATAGACATCAAACGGTCATAATTATATTATTCATGGTCAGAATCAATAACAAATGGTTAGAATAAAAATAGCATACAATCAGAATAAAAATATAGGATGATCATATGAATTAAAAATAAATTATAACATTTATAAATATAATGTGGGTTATAGTTATAAATGTTATAATGAATGAATACCCCATGAATAACTCAACGAATATATTTAATTGTATGTAGGATGCCAAGTTATTCAGAGCGACGAACGAAGCAGGAATAAACACAGAGTGGCGGAGAGCACACTTGGCTTGTTATGTTGCGAGCTCAACCAATCAAGTCGGCCCTAAAAAACACCTAGATAAAAATAATATTTAATACAAATTTCGACCAATTTATATAAATTCTGACTATTTAATATTTATTTTGGCTGCTTATATTCTGACCGTGTAATATAAATTCTGGCCATAACTGTATCAAAACTGACCCGAAAAATACAAGCCATATATTAAGTTATTGTTCTTATTATTTAAAAAGTTTTTGTTTTCAAAATATAAATCTATTCCAACTTTATGATTTTAATTCAAATTAATGTACAATACTTGATGTGATGTTCAAGCTGCTTTTCCAGTCCCAGCACTAAATGCTGCGAAAAAGTATAGGTTAAAAATTTACTCCTAGTTTAACCCTTTTAAGTTGCCAGAATATGATATATCAGCTTTTGATAATTTGACGAAAATTGTTAAATATAACGACATCACTGAAATTGGTTACATTTTTAATGCGCTGTAGGGTATTCGCTTCAAGAGTAAATAACAGTTTTTTATGTGATACATAAGCTCAGCAATCAAAGAGTTAAAAATTTTAATACCTTAAAAACTATTTAATTTTATTTAATGTCAATTGTAAGACAGCAATATATCATAAAACGCCCTAAGTAACTGTTACAGAAAATTTTAAACATCAAGTCCATGTACATTATATACGACTAGGTTCGATAATTTAATTTTATATATGTTGTTTTCAGCAGAAAGGAACAGCGAAACAGATTCGCAAACAAACGACGACTCCTCAGACACTCAAATCGGTACTAGCATGAGTCTATCGCATGCGTTAGCGCAAAACGCTCACAGTGCAAATCACAATTCGACCGAGAATCACAATTCATCAGCACAGAAGAGCGTAGGCAAACATCACTCGCACAACGGTACCAACAGTTTAGACAAAACACCCAGCGGTGCTCCGAATACTAAATTTAATTCGTCGCAAAAACTGCCGACGACTCCCGGATTACCCAAGCCGATGAGCGTAGAAAAGATAATTACCGGCATCGATAACAGACCGAGCACCCCGAAAGAAAAAGAATCCGTTATGGGGTTGGGATTGATTCCGAAAACGGACGTCGCTTCTTTGGTGACTAAACACAAAGCGTTGTCGACAAATAGCAGCGGAAGTGCAAAAAAGAACAACAATAAAAAGGCTAGACATAGATAATTTCTGTCTAGTGTTACTCATTTTATGATATGTATGTAATGAAAGACATAGTTACAAACCGATTAGTTGAAAAAAAATTATATTATCAACTTTGTTTTAACAAATCATATACATGAATCATATGGTTCGTACAGTTGCATGAGAACCGGGGATTGTTATATATTATCTGGTATGGAATGTTTATTAAATTCAAAATAAATTATCAATGAATTAATGTTTTTACTGAACTATAATTAATCAAATTGTTTTATATATATAATTGTACATTTTGAATCCTTAAATTATGATTGTATTCCATTGATGTGTAAAATGTAAAAAAAAGTTTTTTTAAAAACGTTTATTCAACATATTATTATTATGCATGGGACTTATCTACTGTGATTAATATAATATCGAATATTAAATACAAACTATACATCGTTCTTACAAGTATTTTATTTTTAAAAGTATTTTAACACAAAAAATCAAAATGCCATATCCCTTTATATACAAATTATGTCTTTGGAGAACCACCGTCTTGGTACATTTGTACTTATGGAAAACTCGGTTGATTCACATATAAATTTTTATGTAGTTTTAATAGACTTATCACAATTTAGTATATGAATTTTAAATATTTTTTTTATTATTTACAGTTGAGTTTAGTTCAATCATGTGCTTTGTTAGTATATATTTTTATAGAATACATTTCATTGAAATATTTTATAGCTAATGATAACACATTTTAAAGCTGACAAGGTATTATAAGATCCTAAAACTACTTAACTACTATTTTTATTGAAAATTGGTTATTATAAATACTGGAGCTGGAGTAAGTTTTATGTGCTCTCTCAAATGAACACAATTTCATTGCTTGAAAATGGAAAGACGTAGAAGTAATACTTTTCTACCAAAGTTAAATGTATCGTTTATGACAAGTATCTGTTAATTTATGTTTTTGACAATATATATTTGGCATTTAAACTGTTTGTTATGCTATATAGAAATGTATATGAATCTTGAATCTAAGTTTATGTCAATTAGAATATTCTTGCCTTGGGGTTTTCAATTAATTATAAAATATTTATTTGAAGTACACTATATTAAAAAAGGCTTTCTTAGTCCAACTTGTACTAAGTATATCACAATTAATTTAACAATATGAGATTATTGTCTTCAAGTATTAGAAGGCGACACACCTGGATCACATCCAAGAGATTCTGGATTTTCAGCAGCTTGATTTTCTATAATAAACAAAAATATATTATTTATTAAAAATGGTATCTATTAGAAAAGGAGAAGAATCCCTTTTACATATATAAAAATAAATTATTGACACGAAATTAAAAAAAATACATATACTAACGGCTAATTGGTGTCGGTTCTGATGAAATTTCACAATAATATCTGGCGTAAATATAAAATAATGCCGGTAATGCAGTTATTATGCCCGTACAGATTAAGAAAATAAATTCAGGCGTTCTTCTTAATTTACAACAATTTAATTGATCGCTCCATATCGTTCTAGTGGAATTCATCTGAAAATAGTTATTTTTTTATCTATAATTCATCATACACTAATCGTTTGAACTTTGATTTCATATTATCAGTGACTCACCGAATCTACAATGTCCATACAAATACCCACAGTTTCGCTAGTCTCTTTTAATGACTCATAAAATGAATTCAAAATAGCGTACTCCGTCATACAACTTTTGCATATTATGCTAGTATCATTACTACCGTTGTTGTGAGTTTTAATGCAGTTAATTGTATCTTCATGTTGTTTGAGAAAAGTTACAGTGTTGTTATTTAAAGTCGGGATACTGTCATTCCACTCGAAGCATTCTAAAAACGATGTTAATTAAACGCATTTAAGAGTAAACTATTTTAATCGAACTCACTATCACAATATCCTCTCTTCCAAATGTCTCGAATATTATTAAAAGTCGACTCGATGATCTCTAGTCGATCTAAATTGATCAACTTATCTTTACACTTTGTGCCGTTGACTTCCGTGTTTAATATTTCATTGTGGACATTTATTACGCTCATATAATATTCGATACAATTTTGGCATGCATGAATCGGATGCGAAAAACGAACGGCGCATAATGTGTAATTTGACGAACTATCAGCAAAATTTTTTAATAAGTTGTCACATTCTGACGTCAGTAAATTGACTTCCTCCCTCAAGTGTAAACCGCTAGAGCAATGGAATATATTAATTTATAATTGGTGTCATGTTACAATTTATTATTAATTTATTACTCACTCAGTAAAACTGACGGATAGGATAAAATATAGAATAGCACTTTTGTGATGAAGGAATGATAGAGAAATCATCTTGTTGCTTTAACATATTTGTAAAGCATTGCTAGGCGAAACAATGACAACTAAAACGTCACTAAGGCTTATCAGCTGTACGACTAAATTTGGCGATAATGCGATATTTTGTGACCATGAACTGTATAAGATTTAAAAATAAATTGGTACTTGTTCAACGTTTTGTTACATAAATACATATGAAAACTTATTAGTTAGTTTTTTTATCGCATTTCACTATTAAAAATACTAACTAACTAATAAATTTAATTGTGTTGCTTTTTTTGCTGTTTAATTATAAAATATACGTGAATATTGCTACATTTTTAGTGAGTGTTTTTAAAACTAAATAAGCGGCTACTAAGAAAGCAAAAATGTATTTTATTTATAATGCGACTCAATGACACAATACCCAGTCCGTAAAATATTATCTTAGCTTGAAAGTAAAATCTCGCAAAATAAATAAAATTAAATGTTTGGTGATGGATGGTGACGGGTGGCAATTAGACACAGATTGTACCGTTGCAGTAGTTTTTTATTGAAGGTATATATTATGTTACATGTTTAATATATAAAAATGGATGAACAGTGCACGAAGCTGCACTGGCCATGCGAGCCCGCCAAAGTCGCTAAGAGAATGTGCCTTTTTTGTGAGGGAGGGAAATCCATTAGCCACTTAAGGTGGTGGATGTAAAGTCTATGCCTTTTTAAGGCAAAACCACTAAGAACGCTTCATATCGTCGATGAGGGTTGTCGGGGTGGTTAGCTTATGCACCGCTCTTCTTATATATTTTTGGACATCATGGTTGCCGTAAATGCCACCCACGCTAGCCACGCCTGTTCATCCCACAACACGGATGGACCAAATTTTCCGGTGACAATTCTTCTTCGTCACCGAGTGCTTCTTTTGCTACGGACCTTTCACGTATCCATGCTGAGCATCTGAACACGGGTGGTAAGCGTCGTGGATGGCATCAACACAGTGCTGACATTCGTCTGTTTCTTCTTTGCCTATTTTATGAAGATAACTTTTGAGATAGCAATGTCCTGTGAGCACTTGGGTCAGATGGTAATTGGTCTCACCGTGTTCCCTTTGGTACTAGGTTCTCTAGCGTCTAACTCACTCCAGCGTTTTCCTTCGTCCGCTCATTGTAGATTTCTTTTCTTTCGGCGGCGAGTTAGTCATTGGGCAGGATCCCAGTCACAGTCAGTGTAGCATCCTCGGAGACGATGCGGTAAGTTGAGATGACTGTACTCGAGTTAGCTTCAACCTCGCCCTTTCCACCCTCATGGATTCTGCCACATGGACCACTTCGTTAAGAAGCTTTTTTCTCTTCGGCTTTGGTCGTTCGGTATGAGCAGAAAATAATGTACCTACGTCACGTCAGTGTTACCAGAGTGCCACCAAAGTTTTGGCCAAAATAATACCTAAATAAATATGTATAAATGGGTCCCCACAAATATTTTATTGACTTCATAAAATAAGAAAGGATGCAATTTAATAGAGAATTATTTTAGGAGATGTAATATTTTAATTAGTACTTATTTATTAATTAATTTGTTTGCCAGTAGTATATTATTAAAAGTTATAAAATAATTGCATGCTTGTAATTTAAATATATACGAATGAACGGTGAGCGACGTACCACCGCCGTTGTCTTCTTGTTGAAGTCAACCACAATAATGTGCTACCCTCCGCTGCCGACATGTCAGTGCTACCAGAGTGTCGCCAAGTCTTGTTCATAATGAATGAATAATTTCTAATTTAAGTTTATTTTAATAAAATAGAGTAAAACTTTAATGAGCAATATATAAAATAAAATCCGCAATTATTGTATTTAAATGAAATCAAGGAAAACTATAAATAGTTTCTCATTAAACTAGGTATTAGACAGGATATACTTTTATTTTGCTAATAATATGCTTTTTAGTGAAATGTTCGATATTACCCCATTAACCTTCAAAGTAAAATAAACTTACTTAAATTTTACATCAAATAATATAAAATAATTTAAATGATATAATATTAAATGACATGGTATATGGTAAACATATTTGACGTTAGGACTTAAAAACTTGCCTATAAACAAATGTCATACGACAAATCACTTGAACGCACAGATATTCTTTAATGGGTAAGGGTATATATGAAGTAGATGATCGATTATGTATTTATCACGATTATGTATTACTTACTTTATTAGAAGATTCTTTTTTAAGGTCGTTGAGCTCTAAAGCATACTTTAAACATGGATTTTAAAGAACCTTCACCGGAGGTTCTTCAGCGTAAATTATACTTTTTACTAGACCAATTGCAAACAATGGCCAAAGAATTACCACCGTGAGCTACTTATTTAGTGAGGTTAACGTTATTATTTATATGTATTTGAATTTTTGTTTTGATTAGAAAATATCAGATGAGGGTGCCAATCGAGCTTCTTTCGGGATTAGCAAACTCGCTGTTAAATGATACCGTGTTTGAGATCGTGAAAGGGCTCATGGAGATACAACAGGTGACGGAGAAGCACTTATCTCAACAGCGGCAGCAGGTGGTGAATAAACAAAAAAGTATGTAAAAGTTAAAATTTTTATTTGAAACTATCTTTTCATATGTGTACATACGCTACAGGCGATCTGCAGGATATGATTCAAAAAACTCCAGATGCCGTCGAACAGGCTAAACAAAAATTGATACTACAAAGCAAACATAAAGAAGAGTTAAAACAAACCGACATGAAGATAATTTTGCAATTAGATCAAAAGGTATTGTATGGATTGTATTTTTTTTAATAAATAAAATTTTAATGTCACTTTAATTTCAGGTTAGCGATCAACAAGTGACTTTGGAGAAGGCAGGAGTGCCCGGTTTTTACGTAACAAATATACCGATCGAGATTAAATTACAAATGTATTTGCTGAATTTTATTTTGAGGTTAAGTAATATGCAAATTCCCTGACAAGAGGCTCCGATTCAATGATTTTTTAATTCATTGATAAATAAAACAAAAAGGCATATTGAAAACATGAATGAATCCAGAATATTTATTCATACCAATATCAGCAAAACGATATTTGCAAATCGACAACTTGTTAATTAAGTATAAATACGTATACATGTATATATTGTTGCAGAACATATACAATTTTTAATTTGGCCCGATAGCGCTAATATAAAAATAAAGCAATACAATTGTTTGATTCTAAAAGATAAAAACGCATTTTTCAAATGCAAATTATTAACAAATCCTTTTGAAATTAAATTTTAAGTAACTGACCGAAAAAACGATGTATTGCAATATGTTCTACAAGAGTAAATGCATGTTTTATTTTTTCATCATATAGTACGCGGTACAAATAATTTTGTATATAAAAAAAACAAAATAATAAAAACAATTAAAATAATAAATAATTATTTTTCAATTACCTACATAGCTACTGTTGTGCTTATTTTGCTTCTGTGCTTGACTGTTTTGCCAACTTTCAGACTGATTTGATATTTATCGTAAATGTGACGATGGAAGACCATCATAAAGTCAGAATTGGAAAGGAAGACCCCGACATTGTTGCAAATACAAATCTAGTCTTAAAGTTAGCCGAGTCTAACGAGTTTATATAAATTGTCTTTATCATTGCGATCGAGTCGACGCAATGTTAAAAAATATTACATCAAAAATATCTAAGCATGTAAAAATTAAATAAAATTACATGTTTATACATGTTTTAGTTAAAATCTCTAATATCCACAATATACGATATACTATGTTCGACATTGGCAACGTTATTGGAAGTTATACAATTTTATACCCTACAATAATAAAATATTGCAGAGCTTTACGATTTAGTATTTTACCAAAAGAGTTTAACACAATGATAAAAATTTACGTTATTCACGTTCTTTTATATATGTACATCATAACAATAATTAATATATTAATATCGTTTTAAACGCTCTTCTATTTATGTTTTACTTCTCCTTTTTTGTCGTACCGTATGATGAAGCTTTCTTGATTTGGGACATTCCAATTAGATGCCTCATCATAATGTAAACTGAAATAAAAATAAATTCAATTATTAGTTTCATCAAATTAATATATAAAATACTTTTTATAACAATATGTGAGAATTGAATGAAGCACATTTAAACCAAATTTTGACTAATAGAAGAGCGTAAAAAACAATTATCACTTCTCAGAAGTCAAAAATCCACGTCAAAAGCAATAAAATCATGCTATCGCCGTCGCAGTGGAAACGCTTGTTGCCGAGCGTTCTCACTGCGACAGCGCCGACACGATTTTATTGCTTTTGACGTGAATTTTTGACTTCTGAGAAATGATAATTGTTTTTGCGATCTCCTATTGACCAAAATTCGGTTTGAATACACTTTAACCAATACTATTACATCAGAACTCCGTAGTTATATAGGTAAGGATAGGTATTATATTTTTAAGACAGTGTATTTTCGATGTGCAGACAAACTATGGAACAATATGAGACGTCTGTCCGTATTTCATCTTCCATTTATTTTCCCCTGAGAGATGAGTTGGCTTATTTTATATTGACTTGACTTAATGAAGTTCTAAAATTATAATTAGTTTTAGAACTTTCATTTGATTAGGTTTGGGTTTGAACAGCAAATGGACGTTTCGCAACTGTCAAATTGAGTTTCATAGACATTATAGAACAGCATATAATTTCACCAGCGCCAATCAGTTAAATTATATTTTCGCTAGTAGAAATATATATATTCTGGTGAATATTTTATTGAAATTCACTAGTGAAAATATAACATCGAAAAATATACAATTCACTGTATCATTTATATATCACATATAAATTAATATACATATGAAAAAGTTGAAATTATATCATTTTACTATTATATTTTCACTGGTAAAAATATATATATATCTATCAGTGAAAATGTATTCCGATATAATTTCAGTGAAACGACATATTTAAAAAAATGTCGCGATAGATTCGAGGTGATTTTTTTTTAAATTTTCTTTTAGGAATAACCAAAATTTTTTGGTTTAGAATCAAGAACTCCATTTTAGCTTTTTTCCAGGGGAGAGTGGCAAAAGTTGGCAAGTCAGTATTCGTTTTTTTAACCCTTTGAACTCCTATGTCGAGGTAGACTCGATATCTTTTTTTTACCAGCAACTCTTATGTTGAGGTGGGTTTAACATTTTTTTCGAGCTGTTTTTTAAATAATTTAGATCTATTCTAATATTTTTTTTTCAAAAACAGATAATGGTTTAAAAAGAAACGAATTTCTCATTCTATGATCAAATATCCATTCATTTATCATCTGCAATTAACCCTTTCACCGTGGCTAATAATTTTTTGTGCCATTTTGAAATTTACTAATATGTGGGGGAGCAACTATTTATGTCATAAGTTATTTAAATATTATTTCAATTAATGAAAGTGTTTTTCAACCTTAAAGTATATAGAAAAATATATTACAAGGCTCAAATGTTCATGGCACCTTTAGGTGCCCAATGGCGATTTTCTCGATGACTTCTATAAGTGTCATCCACGGTCAAAGTGTTAATAAATATAGCTTGCCTTGGATTATTCAGCAGATGCACCGAGTGCTTGATACAATAGTCTGTGTCGTGAACATCTTGCGTATTTCTGCAGTAGTTCATTCTTATTTGGATTATACTTATGTTTCAATGATTTTATCATTTATTAGTTAATTATATATTAAAATTGAAGTGTTTTTTTTAATTTATAGTTCAGAAGGATGTTTCAAACTATCAAAAATGTATTTAAATGTAGTGAAGATAATGACCATTATATTAATATTTTAGATGATGCTTCAAAACAATTAGAACCCTGTTTAAATATCTATATATTCTATATAAAATACCCAGAATATTTAAAAAAAACCTTTACGGGAATGACATATTTTACCTACAAATGCATTCTAAAATAAAAAAGCTTCCATATTCGTAACAAAAATAATTCCTATATTTATGATTACTCTAAGAAATGTCATTTCACGTGCTGTAAATCTAGCGTTAAAGACGATAAAACTGCAGCAGTCGAAAGAAAATATGGCTGTTGTTTAATAAAACCAGTCATTGATAATAAATAAAAATTAAAACCAGTCATGATTTTGGGAATTTCTAATAGCATCAGTTCATGAGATTCGGCACGATTACATGGAAAAAATAAAGTTTCTGATCGTTAAGCTATAAATGGCACATGCAATTTTTTTTAAACAATTAGTTACGACTTATAAAACTACTATTTTTTTATAGCTCTTGCAATGTGAACACAAAGCCTTTCACTGAGATGACAATTTAGTTAGTTAGGTTAGTGGACCACTACAGTAAACTTCAAGCATTAAGTGACCAAAAATGCTTCACACTCGACTTTTACTGCAGTTTGATAATGCAAGACTTTATACTATTATAAAATTCTTCCACAAAAGCTCGATATGACAAAAATTATAAGCAAATTTCTAGAACCTTTTAAACATCTCTTATATGTAAATGACCACCGTTTTCCCTTCAAAAAATATGCGCTTCAGATCTTAACATGTCTGATTATAGTCTTGATTTTGTTTTTTAATTTACACAGTAAATCTGATCTTGGCAAAATTAATCACTACTTGAAAATCAGTCTTAGTTCCAGCGATATGGACATAATACCGGAACTAAGGACTATCTAATAGTATTTATCTTCACATAGATGTTTCTAGTTCTTTCCAAATAATTGACAAACCCTTGTTGTTGGAAATGTTTAACCAAATAAAATATCAATGTATTCCTAACATAAAAATAGCAACACATGTGTAGCTATTTTTATGTAAGGTATACACTTTAAATGGTAAAGCAGATAATGAATTGCATTACATTAATTCTACTTACATATTCCCAAGATAGTCACGCCGGTGAAGAAGTACAGGAATTGTCCAGTTAACAGTGTATACAACAGATACGAGAATAACGGAACCAGAATCAGAAGGTTCCAGAAAACTGTGTTTAGCACCGGCCAAATACGACGAGGTAAATTTCTTGGCGGAATTGGTTTCACGCCAGAATTTTCAAAAAAGCTACCGGTCTCATAGAAGGACTCTTGCATACGATCCTAGAATATATAATATTATTAATTAACTACTGTTAAAATCACACATAATATAAATAAAATAATTATTTCAACCTTCTTTTCATAATGACTAAATAACCATTTAGCTGCTCCTTCCTCGTCTTCTGGAATATCATTGACGTTTATCCTTTGAATGTAAAGATGTGCTTCTACTGGCTTCCCGAATAATAAATTCGTCATAGTAGGCGAAACCTTAGAAGCGATAATTTAAGATTGAGACAATGTTTTTTAATTTATTATTCGCCGACATTGTACATACTTGTGCGTCTCTTTTGAAGGCTATCTGAGTGTCGTACACTACGTTGATTTTGTCTTTCATACCCTGTAAGCTAGCGATGAAGCCCCGCGTGCGCGGAGTAAGGTGATGCTTCAATACGGGAAGACCTTTGTCTTGTGCGAAAGTTTGAGAAGCTTCTAATTTCTCGGGCGAGAGGCGAGTGCCTTCGGCGAAAAGCAGTAACTGAAATTAAGCAATCACATTATCGTCAAATTACAGACACGACTAATAAGCAATTTCAAACTCACCCAAACCGGATCGGGATAGTCTCCCAACTCTTTAATTTGCTCCAAAATGGTTGTCTTGTCTTTCTGGAACGACCTATCCAAAAATATATACTCTGCAAACTTCCACGTCCATCCTACAGGCGGCATGTATTGAATTGATTTCTTAGCAAAAGCTTTGCAATTCCCTAAGACTTGAATATACTCGCAAAACTGCCATCCCATCAACCAGTCGATTTCAAAGCTGTGATTCATCAATAAAAGGCCATGTTCTTTGCCATAGTTTTTAATGAAATCATCTTGATCTATGTATATTATAAGCTGTGAATCGGCCCACCATTCTGACATAAAAACTAGTTCTGAAAATATACATTAATATTGTTAGTTACATAAATGATTAATAAATAACAAAATCAATACTTACGACAGTAAAATGTATACAAAAGATAATAATTTATTTTTCTATAGAGCCATTTGCTATAATATCTAAGACTCCAATATAACGTTCCTTGCACAACGTTCAACAATATTCCCGAAGTGAAGAACGTTATGGCGAAACATAGATGTATGAAGGTGAACCTTTGGAAGTATTTAAAAAACGACTTAATCGTGCTGGGGTTCTCCATCGCTTCACATTAAGGATAAAGATTGCACTGTTATTCTGAAACAAAAATAAATAAACTGTTAATCATAATAGCATTGAACTTATTTTCAAAACGAAGCAAAGTTTATTCAACAACAACATAAACAAATCACTGATTCAAGTCTTAAAAAAATGTGTTATGAGCAATTGAAAGTGAATATGTTAATAATTCATAAATGTGTCAATTGTGAAGTTCAAGGTTGAAGAATGCCTTTTTTGTTAGCAAAAAAAATAACACAATAGCAGTTTGTTCACACGTGTTCAGTTATATAATACCTAGTCGTTTTAACATAATAATCATGCAAGTGGAACAGTACCAAGGACAATGACTCAAAAATGATTACATTTTGCTAGAAAATACTGTTTGTAAATTGTATAATTTAAAGTGGGGTCTATGATCCGACAAGAAAGCACAGAGCGTGCTAAAGGGTGGTGTAACTAGTCACTGAAGATGATCACGGTCAGTGACTGTGAACATTATATTATAGAACATCACGCCTGTTAGCCTTGACTGAGACTACTTGCAGCAATTTACATATTGACATATGATGAAAAACATGAGAAGGATCTTACAAGTGAAGATATATTTTTAAATCATAAATACGACTTTTATGAAGTGACTCAGTGACTTTTAATAGTAAAATTTATCTAAAACATAAAAAAATAATATATTCAATAATTGAATTAGCATTAGTAAACAACTCAAAAATACTTTCGATATGTTATATAAAAAACTTGTTGAATGTATGAATAGTTTTTATTGATTAAAATAAAAATAAAGATTAATGACACTCTTCATAGTTTATTTAAAATTAATTTCAGTAAAGGAACCCCTCAAATATCTATAATATATATACTTATATGGCTCAATACAGATTTCACTTTTTCTATATAGAAATATAATTTTATTAAAAAAATGAAAACATTCCTGTTACAAGGCTTATATTTGCAGTATTTTTTTAATTAAAAATATATTTTATAGCAAATATTCTAGCTACATTGCTTTAATATGTATTTAATAAATATTATGGATTAAAATCTACTTTAATAATAAGTAATTGAGAGGTGTTTATTTCTTTGAAATAAAATTAATTAAAAAAATCAGCTTGTATCATATGTTATTTTTAACTTAATTACACCTATGTAAGGTTTTTAATTTGCATGTGAGAGGTAATGGAGGTTGGTTTATTTTTAGGTTCATTGATATAGAGATACATTCTGATCCATTTTGAAAATAAATCAAATATATTTTGATCTAAAATGGACGAATACATAAATAAAAATAATTCACGGTGATAATAATATTAAAAAATATATATAATATTATATCCACTTCAATTTAAATAAATACACATGATATACCTGTCCAGGCTTTTATATATATTTTGATCAGAGCCCTAGAGAAAAATTAAATTTGCCCTCTGCCCTCCCCCCAATTTGGCGTAAAAAATAAACTGAAAAGCTGCATATAAAATATAATTTCGCCATTAATAACTTTTCACTATTATTAGTCGTATTATGATTTATGATAACAAAAATCAGAAAAATAATAATAATAAAAGAATATCTAAATAAAAAAAAATATTTTGAATCTAAAATTAGTTTGTTTTAAATAATAAAGAATTTTAAAGATATATATTTTATAAGTAAACGTTTTAAAGTGATTTTACGGAGATTCAAATATTATTTTTTTATAAAATGTGAGGCATCACAAAATTCAATCATATTAAATATTATTCTTAGAACCATATTCGCCACGTCAAGCCGCTTCTAGTAGAAAAGAGATGACTCATCGATGGAAATTTCGTAAAATCATACAATAAAATCTTTTTATAGTCTCAAAGTAAACAACAGTATTTAAATAGTTAAAAACACGTTATAGTGTATAAAATATATTTTAACCCTTTGATTAATCGTTATTTTTTAAATATTAATATGCGAGTTAATGATTTAATTTTGTATATCTATGCATAAAACATGTATTTTAAAACTACACTATATTTGCGTTAACACAGTCAGTTCGAGAGCTATCCATTCCATTAGTATTCATAATTTAATTTAAAATCATTAATAAATTTTATTATTTTAAAAAAATATGAAAGCTATTCTTAACGATATCACTTCTGATATTGGTTAAAGTATATTCAAACCGAATTTTGATCAATAAGAGGGCGCAAAAACAATTGTAAATCAAAAATTCACGTCAAAAGCAACGTGAATTTTTGACTTCTGAACGGTGATAATTTTTTTGTGCTCTTCTATTGGTCAAAATTTGGTTTATATGTTCCATATTTAATTTACCGATCGTTTCCATTGCGACGTTGTCGACACGATTTTATTGCTTTTGACGCGTATTTTTGACTTCTGAAGAGTGATCGTTCGGTTTAGATGTCCTTCATCCGATTCTCACTTATTGTAAGTCGTAATTTTGTTATAAAAAGTCTTAAATATGAACGCTAGATGAACAAGCGTTTTTTCTGCGACGGCACGATTTTATTGCTTTTGACGTGATTTTTAAATTTGACAGAAAAATGCATGTTATTTACTTAAATATCATGAATCTTGAGTCAAAATATTAAAAAAACAAACACTGACTGAAAAATTTTTGTCCCCTCCCCTCTGTCCTTGTCAAAAGACGCACTAGATAAAAAATTATACATAGCAGAAAAAAATAATAAAATTTGTAGCGATTTATACAACACTATATTTGCGTTGCCATCTCTTTCTAAATTATGAATAATTATGAAATGAATAGCTCTCGAACTGACTGTGTTAACGCAAATAGAGTTTAGTCATGATACATATCATATATTGGCGACTTCTTTCTGTCATTTTTTAATGCTGAATTTTAAAACACTAAAAAAAGTCTTAAAATTAATCGATCAGTTAACTTAAGACCAAAACATGATAAAAGTAAGAATATATTATATAATGGACAGCTCTCGAACTGACTGTGTTAACGCAAATATAGTATATAAAGTATGAATTTTAAAATTCTTTCCAAATAAATATTGTTTTATTTGGAAAGAATTGTGCCAATTATTATTTACATTAAAAATATACTTATTAGTATGTATTGAATGTTCTGATCTATCATAACATCTCTCACACGACTGTGATTTAGAAAGCTGATATAAGAAATCGTACAAATTTTGAATAGCTATATAAGCTACTATGTTATCAACACTACATATGTATATGATGGAGAGATTTTACTTCGTCTAAAGCCTTCAATTGTATGTTGTATATATACTAGACAATGTTGAAGAACAAAGAAAAATAAAAATAAAATTCACAGCGCGACTTGAACCAGAGATAAGTCAAGTGTTTCATCAAAACATCGCAATACATCTATCTAAGTGGTTTAGTTTTATTTTCTTGGTATGTTGAATACAAAAATACACAATACTTTATAATATGTACCTGTAAGTTCAACTCTTGCTGCTTTATCCAGTCAGTAATATAATTCCAGTGCTTGTGACACTAATAATGACCGTATCACACAGACTATAGAAAATTATTTGTTCAAACCCCCCTCAAAAACGTATATCACCACTTGGCGATCCTCCAAGGAAACTCCGCTATGACGTAGTGGGAAAATCGACTTTTCTTCCTGATACGTTCACACATATCTATCGCAAACACAACAATGAAGCATACCAAAGATACGGCAAGATCTTGTTTTATTGTGAAACGCGATAAGAAGCCGACTACTGTTGACATGGGAGGTTGCTGTCAACTCGTATCGAATTTATTGCAGTTAGTATTTAACAGTAAAAATACAATACGGTATCGATTACGCGTCACTAATGATTATCGAACAGTCAAAACGAGTTTGAACCGGTTGTAGCTTGGAGGAGAGCATAAAAGAACAGAGATGTGAAAGTGAAAATCGGAAAGCGAGACCTTGAACGTCTACTTGTGCTATCAATGAAGAAGGCGTAGGTATAACATATACTACGTAACGATTGAAAGCGTTAGAATTAATTAACGCACGTAAAGAAAATGTTTTTCACTAAGGCTGTTTAGTGCTAGTAAAAAAAAAATATTGTCTGGCTATACATATAATCACTGTAATAATTAATAAATTTTAAAACAATCTACTTATGCGACATTAAAATAATAATATATATAAAAGGCAAGGCGTAATGTAATAAAATACACTACTATCAGTGTATTTTTTTTGCTGGTTGATAAATAAAAATTAACACAGTCTATCGAACTAAATAATTCAATTTTTTATAGATAATAAATCAAGTAAAAGAAACACTTTTTGCTCTAATCGCCTATTATGTTTTACGACATTAATTAACGTGAAGTAAACATTTTGACAGTTAAATTGGTTTGTTTGAAAGTTTATTAATTAAAACGAAATTTTCTATAATAATAATAATATGAATGGCATATTTCGTAACTCGTTATAAAAGTATAAGCTTATACTCAAATAGAACTACCTACGTATTTTCGTTCACATTATGATATAATATATATTAATAACTTATTATTGAACCTATTTTTGATAGAAAAGAATTCTTAACATCATATTCATCGCTTTGAGTCTCTTCTTGCGTATTGATAAAAAATAATTAGGATGTGTGAAAAGGCGTTACTATGCGACAATCTTGCTAGAATAACATATTCAATAATTTGAAATAACGAAAATCAGGAAAAGCCTTTAAAATATATTTTTATTTATTTTATTGAAATTTAAGTTAAAACGTGATATTATTTGTAATGCGAGACAATGCTTTAAGAAACAATGTACACGTTGTGATAAGGACAATGAAGAAAAACAAAGCGTTTATTTTTGTTTAAAAAATGAATCAAGGAAAACAATGTGTGACGTTTACAAAAGAAAATTTTTTTATTAATTAAAAAAATATTCAATAATTATATGAATACGTCTTTCGGACAAAACAAACAGTGACGTTTTGGGTTTGTGTAACTTGAATTTATTCTCTCACATTAAACATTTACATTATTGCTCTCGAATATATCTATCTATACGTTTGCCTTTTCTATCGGCACATATGTATATGCATATGTAAATATAATAGGAAACGAGCCAAACGCGATTAAATTACAATGTGATTACACTTTTTTAAAGCGAGTTCGATATCGAACGACAAAAGTGCTTAAAAGGTTAACGAACCAAATCCAATGATGAACAAAGAAATAATTTACAAAATATTTACGATACAAAGCTCTTTGAACATGATCATAAAAATTTGTAACATAACTCTTACCTAAGAAAACAACGAAACTATGTTTGAACTACATAATAGAAAAATATTTTGCGTTCAACAACATGACCCTTGGCATTAAATTCTAGTATGCTTAAATTATTACAATAAAAAACCGATATATTATCAATTTCTAAAAAATATAGATAATATTATTAGAAAAAATTATCTTATACATAGATAGTACGGATGTTTTTGTAAGTATAATACAATACTTTGAGAGACTCCGATAAGGCGTTAAGTAAATTTGCAATATGTTATTTACATACTTTCAACATAATTACATGCATCTAACTTCTTACAAGTATATGATTTTTTAAACTTAAAAATAAAAACTTGTGACGTAAAATAAATATAATTAAATTAGTGGCAGATCTAACTTAAGCGAAAATATGGTTTATTAAAATTAATGTATTACTTACACAAAATTTATGAAACACAGGTGAATGTATTGATACGTGCTAAGATTCTCAAATTAAGTAATTTTATATTTATGTGATTAAACAATTTTTAAATTTCGCTACGTTTTGTGTTTACATAAAATAGTATATAAAGTCCATAACACGATAACACAGCTTGGATAGCAAATAATCGAGTGGGAGAAAAAAATTCTAGATCTGTAATACGTACCTCAACTATAGAAAAATCTTTGCCATGTTTCTGGTGACACTTTTAATTGTGATTGATTGCAAAATCAAACCACTTTTAATTTACCACAGCGAAAACTCAAGATCATTAAAGTATATCTCTTAAACATTGGTAGCTTTTACATGAAAATATAATTTAGGAGCATTGATAATTTTATGCATGAAGTAGAAACATATTGCAAATATAATATCATATTATTAAATATATTATTGTTATTTGATAATATATCAGATCATCCGCCATGTGACTAAAATGTAAACATGTAAAAAATTTTCACTGTGTTGTGGGGTCCATTGACAAGGCAGGGTTTTATCGAAATTAAGCGTAGAAAAAAAATATATGCGCTAAAAGCGCCGTTTCGGACCTTCTGCAAATATTAGATTGTATTGACAACACATTGGAATGCGAAGCGAAAAGTTGCCAGGTTGCCAATCTATAAAAACTTTGGTCACGCAGCAACAAAAAATAGTCTAATGCCTGCACTACACTCTCTGAAAGTTGTCCGAACCGCAGTTACAACTGAAGTCGGCCGAAACCTTCGACTTCGAGTAAGCGACCACACTGCCACAAATTTCATATGCCGTCCGGACGGCGGCTTCTGTCACGCACAGCTGGCATATTTGCGTGCGATCGAAAAATGTACCAAATAATCGCAATTTTTATATTTTTATTGTGTGGGCACTCACCAATACAATATCAGTGAAAACTTTTCGGTCGTAGATATTCAATTTACGCAAAATCTTTGTCGGCTTTTGCAAAATGCCATAAAAATGATACTTCAGAATACGAACACCACATCTGTGACTATCCTAGAATTTGTCGCCATCGATTCTAAATAAGAATTCGTTATGGTTTGACGTTTATATAAACAGATCTAGGAAAATACATCATTATATTCGAAACGATTTTTTTTAACAAAATCAAGTACCACTAATTATTTTTTAATTATTTAATTTTATATGAAAAAAAATATAATAACGATATTTGTCAGAAGAATATACTATCAAACATATAATTAATCCCTTTTGGTGCCCTAAAATATTCAAAGATGTCAGTAAGAGTCTGTTGAAGTCCCCGATAAGCCTTCCGAGAAATTTTTGAGCGGGCAGAACCGAACTCGACCGAATTAACCCACTATATTCTCCATCCTTGGCCAACCTTGGCCAACTTCCAGAGAGTGTAGTGCAGGCATAAAAAGAACACAGACTAATTTTTCGTAATTGGCAGTTCTAGCAAAAAGTGGGCGGAGTCAAACCTTAAGTAACCATTTGACGACACTTCCATTCGGAACTCGCTGCACCCGGGCTCCTGACTTAAAACGCATGAAAGTTCACACGAACTTTAAATCACGTACAGTACACCCCCCAATAACACGGTAACTTGGGAACGTGCTATTTATGTGCGTGTAGTTGGGGGAATATAAAATAGTCAATACTATTTTTGGCTATCAGGCGCGTGTGGTGAGATATACACACATAATAGCACGTCCCAAATTTACCGTGTTATTAGGGAGTCTACTGTATATATAATAATAATTATACAAGTGGACTGACTCAACATTGTTGCACAATAATCATTTATAAACTAAATAAGTTGGTCTTGTTGCATCCTGGCACACAGATCAGGACTTACAGGACACATTTAGACATGCAGTTAAGAGCATAGAGACAAATCGTTAATGTAATTCTGCATATTTATAAAGCTGTAAAAAATATTGGTAATACTGGTGAATTTTTAATATCTAAGATAAGTAACGAATAGAATAAGCTCACCCCAGAGCCACGTTTGTGGGGGATTCTATTCGTGAAACTCGCGTTAGACAATAGCGCGATTACACAAAGGCTCTCGTTACGACTAGAACCAAAGGGTTCCCTCTTAAATAACACGCAACGATTTTCCGGCGCATTGATTTGAAACAGTCACGAAAATACAGTTATGGAGGCTCACATTCTGAGAGGGATCAACCTCCACTATACTGTCACGCCACCTAAAAGATCTCTGAGGATCTTCCATCGACAACATCCCTGCGCCAGCTTCTCCACCACTGTTCGGAGAAAACATCTCGCCTATCATAGTCTGTCGCAATATGTAATGTAAACTAATAAAATTCTTACTAATTTCCATATGCGTGTTACAGGCTGTGAAGTCACACCCCTTAGGGTTACTAAACCTTAAATTGGTGACCCCGACGTGATATGAACACGCAAAGTTCAAATCCTTAAAAAACATTCCATTACATATATAAAAGTTGGACAAAAATTTGAACAACAAATATGTAAAAAAAAATGGATAGACAAGTATATATATTATATTATTAACATTAAACATGCATAAAAGGCAATCTATTTTTATTTTAGCGAATTCAAACAAACATAAATGAGATGCAATGCTTTAAAATAATATATTTACAATAACATTTAATAAAAAATACCATTACCCCTATAGAATAACCAGACAATTGCACGCACCAAGGGCAACGCGTGATGCTGAAGAATGCAGTCTTCTAAAGACAAGTTTTTTGCAAGAACGCCTCACAGTTAATATGATTATTTCTTTATATATTTAAAAGCAAAAAATTCTACGAGTGAATACAAATTCACAGGTTGAACCATCAGTTAATAAAAAAATGTTATTATTTTGTATATAATGATGAGCAACGGTTAATTTCTGATATTTAGGACAATCTCTAATGTAGCTACAATTTGTGTGGTTGCATCAACTAGTGCAAGAGTTCAACCGATTTTTTTTAAATATTATTAAATATTGTAAATTGATAATGTTGAAATATGCTTTACAATATTAATATTTATTTAATTGTCAAGTAATTACAAAACAGCTTAAATCGATAAATAATTAATATCGTATTAATATGAAATAATAGATTTAGTTGCGAGGAATCGAATTAATTATGATAAGGTAACTTATGTATGATGGATTACGTTATATTAGCCTAATTATCCTCAGATGTAATTACACATAGATGTATGAATATAATTTTAGTAACTATTCCCAAGATATCACTAAGTAATGAAATAGAAATACGATGAACAATAACTTGTGTTAATTATAAAAGTGATTTCATCGTTATTTTGCGATAATAATTTACCAATAAAAATACAAATTAGCGATTAGCAAAGATATCTAGATAATTTCGGATATAATCTTACAATATATAATAGTCATATATTATTTTATCTGATACACAAATATAAATATAATGCAATTGAACTTGGGCACTCATTATCGATTAGTGCAAAAGCGGTGCGTATATAAAGAAATAGATAGAATCATCGGTCAATCAGCAAGGTTATCAATCATAAAACATATCGCTCACAGATCGTTGTTCGAAGGTTTGCACACGAAATTGTGATTAGAGTGAACTTCGAACGCGGAAAGTAAACTACATAATGAATACGTGTTTTTGATTCATTAACAATGAAAATGCAAGCAATGTCAAATTGATGTATCAAAAGTCGCCACTTTGATACTGCACGATGATCAAAATTGTATTTTTACCGTCACAATAACATATCAGTCATAAGAGATTACGTAATTTGAAGACTAATAACTTTATTTGTTTTAAAACAGTTAAAGTTAAATATTATAAAGGATGAAATAATCAGTTAGCTTAGAACTAAGAAAATAAAATTAAATAGCTCGAAATGCGCATGTAATGCATTAGCGATGACATTTTTAATCGAGTGATATGAAACATACATAACTGTCAAATAAATAACTACGATATACCATTAAGGCTGATTGTGTTACTTTTAACGTTGAAAAGTAAGTAAATTAAAGTAACATGTGATAGCACCTTCAGTAGACTATTAAAAGTGAGCAAAAACAAAACTTGAACATGAAACAAACAATCGCCATTTACATGCTAAACATATACCATTCAATCGTTATGATTATATCATCAAGTTTCTAGATTTTTTATATGCTTTTTATACGAGTTTTTTCTTTGTATACATTACAATAATTTAACTTAAAAGTTACTTGATTAACTTTCAT
This sequence comes from Plectrocnemia conspersa, assembly GCF_051122295.1. Taxonomy (NCBI): domain Eukaryota; kingdom Metazoa; phylum Arthropoda; class Insecta; order Trichoptera; family Polycentropodidae; genus Plectrocnemia; species Plectrocnemia conspersa. The sequence continues at coordinate 5,417,144 of NW_028277174.1, read as the reverse complement.
AATGTATTTAAAAATATTTTTTTAAGCGTACATAATCTCGATTTTTAAAATCATTTTAATCGATTTTTTTGTGTAATATGTTTCGCTTCAAGAAGAATAACTGTGAAGTAGCATAAAAAAAACTTTGACTAACTTCGTTATAATATGCTAAAAGTTCAAATTGCTGTAAATATAACCGTTATTTTTTATTACAATTATTTAGAGTAAAAAATAAAATTCACAAATCCAAGTATAATACATATAGAGCTGATTTGCTGCAAGAAATCATTTATAACAAAGTAAGTTTCTTTGAGACATTGATGAGTGAATTCGTGAGTTTTGTTATGCATTATTTACTAGTAAGTCACCTATTAACTTTTATATACGTAGAAAAATAATTTAGAGACCAGCCAAAGATTCGGTTTTAGCCTAAACCAAACATAAACTTTAACTTGTATAGTGAAAATCAATAGAAAAAACGTTATTTATATTATATTAGATACCGACACGTACATATACATATATATACAATAGCTGTCAAACTACTAATACGATGCCTTGTCTCATTAGAAGATTTCTCTTTAGCAACACACAATATGTGCGATACAAGCTAAATGTAGCTATCAAGTCTTTACAAAGACCATTATGAATAGATGACTAAATTTTGAAAATATCAAAGGAGCACACTAAAAATAAAAAGGCCATCTCGGAAATTTTTGTTTTGAGAGGATAGATTGCTGCGGGAGCTAAAAAAATCATCACGGGAATTTTTGTTCGAGGAGGCCAAATTCCTACGGGACATATATCCATGGCTTAGAACTACGAAAACGATGGTGCTAGGGTTCTCAATTATTCGTAGTTCTTAACTATTTGAATATTGAAAAAAATGTAATATTCGAATACATTCGCAATTTTTTTTCGCGGGGTTAAGCGATATTAATTTATTTAACCAATAAGTGCAATAAAAAAAATCAATTAATAGCTTGTAAAATATTATTTAATTAAAAAATAATTACTTTCATAATCGTTGAACTTTTTTAATTAAAATTACTGATTTTTTAAATCACCAGAATTGAAATCAGCTGTGATTGAATCAATTCAGCAAAATCTATGAAGCATTTTAAATACATAATTTTATCGAATTTATTATATACAGAATAGCTAATCATGTTTGAAACGAATTGTATACACATAAAGATCGAATCCGTATCGGCGTTTGTTTTGTGCAGATTCGCATATAAATTAATCGCAATCGAATTATTGAACTGAATGAATCTTGAAACAACAAATACAAAAACGTAAAATGAACTTCACCAAAATTTGCGACGCACTCCTGTTTTTGAGACAAGCGTTAAACGATAATAAATGATAGGCTTTTCCAACATATTGTTTCGTTTAACTAACGAATTCTGAAAATTTCGGTCACAGTAGATACCGCCGATAAACATTTTATTTACGACTGTTTTACGAATGCGTAAAAGCATTTTTGTTGTTGTGAAGAAGCGTCTCACAAACAAAATAAAAGCGCATTAATGACCGTATATTTTGTAGCGGCACTTGTCACTCAGTTATCTTGAAAGAAAAAACGACTGTCTGTGTTTCTCAATGCTACAAATTATTTCATTCAAGAGAGTACAAACGAATATTCGGGCAAATATTCGATTTAGATCCCTAGAGTCCCATATTGCTTGAAAGCAAAAGCGGAGAATAAAATGATGCTCATTGTAGGGGAAAAACCTAAGCAGTTTTATTGGGGTAGGATATCAATAATAATATACATTTTAGTTACTGATGGCCGAAATATCGGCCCACCTACATATGCAAAAAATCTTACCGGCCGATATTTAAGCGCAAATTAAAAAAAAATAATTTAACATGTTCGATATTTTTGTACGATATGCGCGACGTGTCAACGCAAAAGAAATACATTTGATTTAGCTCAGGCAAATCTATCGGTAACTAGCAGTTCCTAGTAATTATGTTATGTAACAGTGAAATTACCGCGGCCTGCCGGCCCCTTTTTATAATAAGGATGGCTGGCGAAGTGAAAACAAAAGCAGGTATTGCATACACGAAATTATTTCTACTACTTGTACATTTTTATCTCCATTTATACATATCTTAACCCAAATAGTCCACATAATATGCTTCACTAAAAATATGTGTTAAATATTAGCAATAAATAAATCTCAATGCTATATTTAAATAAAAAAACGTATTTGAAAAAATTGTGCGAAATGTATGTTTTAAATAAAATGTTTAAAATAAAATAATTTATATGTGTTGACAGGTGCTTTTTTTACATCAAACTTAATGTAAAAAATAATAATAAATATAAGTAAATAAATATAAAATTTTTTTTTTTTATTGTTATAACAAATAAATATTATTGTTTTTTATTACCTTACATGATTGAGAGCACATAAAAAAAAGTTAAAAATTTTAAAACGCATAAACCATAATTTATTTAAGGAATACAAATCAATGATTTTTTTCAAAAAAATTGCAGTAATACCGGTATTGACTGTTTTTCTTTTGGTAATACCGGTATTGAAAATTTCGGTATATTTTCAATATTTTAATTATAAAGAGTCGAAAATTAAATAATGAATTATAGGTTTTCTATGTTATAAGAAACATTAAAGGTATTGAGACTATTAGTTTAAATTTAAAAAATAATAGAGCATTAATTGTTGCAAACTATAAATCAGTAAAAAGATTTATTTCAATTATTAATGCTACAGAAAAGAACACAAAAAAAATTTACCATAATAAATTTAAATTATATATTGATTTAAGTGATAAAAAATAATAGTCATTCAAAAAATCAACAGCTGCACAATATTAACTCGGAAATATGAGTAATTTCAGCAATTAAAGTGTTTTTTTCATTATTTTGTTTGTCGGCTATTGTCATGGATGTTATAAATAACATACAAGAAAAATAGATAAATTTTGCAAAATAAAAAGGGCATAATTACAGATAAAATACTATTTGTGTTGTTGTAATAAACAAAAATTCAAGGAATATTATATAACTGTGTTTTTAGAGTTGATCGTTTTGTGTTTTTTTTTTAGAAATTGATAATTACAAAATATTTTACTACAAATAATGCTAGAAAAAGATCCTTTTGGAAATTTTTGTTCAAGGAGGGCGTCTGGTCACCTTATACAAAAACCGACTTTTATAAAAAAAAGTGGGTTCGGGATTATGTGTCGAGTGGTGTGACTTATTCAGCTAGTTAGACGCCAAAAGGGCTGTTTGATATGTAAATTTCACCGATATAAATTGAATGAGAAAGGGTCCAGGTTGATCCAAAAGTCGGGTTCGATGTAGAGTGATGGCATGCTTGCAGTTGTAAAAGTGGTGAATCTCTATGAAATGTTTAACTATACGGTATCTATATTTTTAAGTTTTACGGGCTATTCAATACGTTTGTAACTTTATATATTAAATGAAATCAATTAAAATCTATACGAAACCGAATAAATTAAATTAAACATTTAAAAAACGACAAACGCTATGCTGATTTCACTGCCATGTGTTGAGTGGCATATATTTTGAACGCAGTGGATGAGAAAAAATATATTTAGCGGAGTGCCTACGCTTTGCCACAGAAAAAGCAGTGTAATAAATAAGATAAACCATACTAGCTTCCATTAATAAAATATATTCAGCAAATTATTTAACGTGCCCGACATTCGAATGAAATATTCATTTATAATGTGTAGAAAAAAGTAAATTCTGCCGAATGATTGTTTCTGAGGTGAGATAAAATATTTACTATAGTGTAGATGACCTTGATAAATAAAACGATGAAAAAAAAGACAATAAGATTTTTAACAGCTGACAATACATCATGTATACAAACGTGATGACGCAGCGTGTACGGAATGCATAAATTCACACCCACATACACAACAGTTTAGGCAAATATATCCATTATATACGTACTTTAAATAAATGTGCGTATATGCAATTAATATACCAATACTCATTTACATATATAAATTAAAGAGTACATTCAATTGATATACAAATATATTGTACATACGTATGTTGGTACTGTCAATATAAGTTTTCATTGTCAACACAATGGCTTTAAAACGATTTTTATTGGCAGTGAAAGTGTGTACATTTTATAGGCTCTAAGAATGCGTATTTACATCATATTGTTATAAATCTAAATTGAGTTGGGACTACACATGTTTTGTGTGTTGTATTATTTTCACTGGAACGGACAGATATAACTTGACTGAAGACCGTTCTACTATGTATGTAGATTCAAAAATAGATATGGTGACATTTTTCGTCGGATACAAAGTATGAATGAAAAGTCAATTAAATTTGGTGCTTTATGTATACATTAAATAAAATAACAGTAAATAAAAATATAAAACAGAGTACAATTTTATCTTATGCGTTTGTTTTTAATTGTTCCTACTTTTTCATCATATGTCAAAAGCATATTTTTTTAATTAGCGGTCTAAATAATTATATAAAAAAACACAAATGATATTTTTTACGGGATGACAGGACAATTAACGCCAATTAAATGAATCGGATGTTTTGGAGAAAATCTGACGCTGCGATGGACAAAGATAAACATCGCATGCGTAATAACGAAACGAATAGGAGAGATTTGGTCCGAAAATAGGGGCCGGGGTTCAGTTTGAGGTTATGCAAAATGTACCTATTTTTTCGGCTGCTGCCAAGGGCTGGACGTGTGCGTCCCTCGCGCGCGATGTTCCGGCACGCACTGAGAACTAAATCAAACATTTAACGTATTTCGAGCAGGTGGACGTCCTTGGCGACTGTCGAACAAACGCAAACAGTTGCAAGGCAACCGCCGAGACATCTACCGGCCGACTGGCCGATCACTTCCTTCAGCCGAGACTCGAACCACTTTTCGCACTGCCTGAGACGTAGAAACGTCAAACGCGGCGTACAGATGTTGCCACAGTGAAAATTTAATATTCATTTTTAAATATTGTTTGTTCGGTATTATCCCTACGCGTAAGAGAATGTTTTTATAAATTATTCTAAATCTAATTTAAATATATTTTTCTTCGTACTCTTTGTTTAAAAGTAAAATAAAAATAATTTATTGACTTTTTATTTATTGCACTAAAAGGTAATCTAAATACAATCCTTACGAAAATATTTCAGTTAAAAATATAACTGTTTAACAAATACATATGTTGTTGAGTTAAACTTCCCTGCAACGCGACACTTCTAATACATACGCATTTTTTATATCAGATGCTTACGGTGTCTCTCGCTCGCTCGCGTAAGCAACGAGAATGAGTCAAAGATATGATGGGGTGGGGTGACCAGATTCAGGATATACGAATACAGACACGATAGTAAGCAACCCATCACAAATTAGAACTCTAATTCTAGAAAAAGTTTTTTTTTGCAGTACAAGGAATACTTCTAAATCATAACAGTCTTTGCAGAAATATTCAAAGAAGAAGAATTAAAAAATTAGAGGCCCCAAATAATCCTGATTTTAGGGAAACAATAATTTTTCCTGAGGAATATTTAAATTATGAATTCAGTCCATCAAAATTTGAACGCTATCTTTCAGCTGATTCTGGATCAGAACAAGTCGATCCCATGGTAATTCTCCCTCTTTATTTTATCAATTTTTTGTGTGTTTTATTTTGGTTATTACCTAACTCTTGTAATATATACAAAATTATTATATATTATAAATAAAATGTGGCCAGTACTTGATCCCGAAAATATAAATGTTAGATATGAAATTGTAACTCATTAAGCTTTGCGTACGATATTTCTACAAGCTATCATAAATGGTTTCTTTTTTCATCTGGTACAAAATCTTCGAAAGTACTTAGCTTCATGTTTTATTTCATTAAATTTTCGCAAATATATAATGAATATAGGTTTTTACCGACAATTACTTTGATACGGAACATTTAATTGTCTCGATGACTTTAATTTGTTAAGTTAGAAAATGACATCCCGTAAATACGGATGTCTAGTCACACATGCGAATGAGAAAGGAGAGCTTGCAGCTGCATGCTCTCCTTTCTCATTCGCACCCGTTACTTTAAGTGTGAGCGAGCCAAACATATCTTTGGATAAGGCGACAACAAATATATCCAGAAATCGCAAAATTATTAGCTGCTAATACTTTTGCGATTTCTGGATATATTTGTTGTCACCTTATCCAAAGATATGTAGATATTATAATATAATGAAAATGCTAATAATTAGCATTTTCATTATAACTTGTAATAAAAAAATAAACACATGTCTTTTTTCTGGAGTATTTCTAACATACTAAGCATTGATTGTAATGTTAAAATATTTAACCAATACTTCAGTAGTATTAAATTTACTTTACTTTCAAATACCAAAATCTCAAAAATGGAATCAAGGGCCGGAATGGGATACAAAGTAACTAAATTAATTATTATTGAAGTAAAATTTAATTACCATTTTTTTGCGTTCAGTTCATTATGGTATTTTTATAGATTACATAAAATAAAATTCATATTTTTAAATATACTTCATTTAGAGATTTTATTGTTCATGATCAAATAAAAAGTGTTTGTCTATAAATATAAAATACTTATAATGATATGTAAATAAGTACCGTTAAAAATAGATAAAGTATTTACTTTATAACGTAAATAGACAGCTAGATATATTTTTTAAATTTATAAACCACAAAATACTTTTCAGTTTGTTTTAATTTTTAAGAAGAAAAATAATATCGACTGGACTACAAAAAATCTACGATTCCAACTATTATTATATATTTTTATTCCAACCATATTTCCAAAATAAATAAACCATGAATGTACCGTTTAATTTTCAATAAAAACAGTGGTTCTTTAATAATGATAAAATTTACAATTTGATTGCGGATTTCGATTAGCTAATTTAATTATTAATCAGATTTTACTGTATAGATATAATGATTAAATTTAACTGTTGATTAATTTTCCTTTCACAAAACAATTAATAAGTGTTTATTTTTCTACGTTTATGTATTAATAATATATTTAATTAATTTTAATCAGTATAATAAAAATAGTCTTTAAGATACGAAATCATTTTCTTATAACAGTTCGATTGACTTCCGCGTGGTACTGTTTGAGGAACGCTATTAATGTATGCAATGAAGTGATCGGCGGAGGATTTAACGCCTACCATATTGCCATTTTTAGTTATATACGAGGAACAAAAACCATCCATCATTTGGCGATCGTCATCAGCGTGGGTACATGTCGAATATGTTAAAAGTGGACACGATTTAGAAAATTCACGCGAATGACCTTTAATAAAAAAGGGTCAAGTTCTTGTTCACACCTTGGTATATTATATAATTGAACTGATCGTATAAGAATACCTAAAGATTTCTTCTTTTCCATTATAAATTATTTATAAGAAAAATTTCGATTCATTACGCATTGTTGATCTTATTACGTTTTCCAAATTGATCATATTTTGGTATTTCTTATATAAAAAATCTTCACTGATTTCGAAGACAATCAAAGCGAAAGTGCTATTTATTAGAAAACTTGTTATATCAAGAAACCGAAAACAAATTGCATTACGAGTTAAAAGATTAAAACATAGCATTGTTTGCGCTTATGTCTCTTCAAAATTGCGCCATGTGAAAAAAAAAACTTATTGTTCGACAATAAATTGACCAATTTTTCAAAATAATCATTGAAAGCGCGTCTGATACATGTGAGTAATCGCAATGTAAATTTAGTAAGTTTTTGTATATATAATCTTCTTCGTGTCGATCAATCGCTGAGAAAATTCTTACAATGAATGAAGATGTTTTCCTCGTTTTCTCAGTGAGTGACATTGCGCTTTCATTGACTTTTTCGTGTTAATAAAAAAATGTAATTAACCACACGATTAACTGTACGTTTCCTTTCTATTGTTATCACATCATCATGAACATAAAACATGCATGTTTTTTTATTTATATTCTTGCGATATTTACTGCATGCTCAATAACTTAAGATTACCACAAGTGTCTGATAGTAGTTATAAATATATTCACAAATATAATATACAACTAAATCAGTTTTTACTGTTTCGTTCTACTGACATTGCTATTATATACAACAATTATTTCCATATAAAAATGAGACTGTTCCTTTAGCTTTTATTTTAGGATTTTTATCTATGCACGCACAGTTAATACAATTATTCTCACATCATTTTTTAAATTTATATAATACATTATTTTTAAATTGATGAATATGTCATGTTAAAAAATATAGAACACTTAATACAATAATTTTAATTTATATTTTTTATTGTGTACTGCGTAAATAAATATTCTTTCAATGCATGCGTGTTTATGTGAAACCCTTTTTTTTCGGGACGTAACGAGGGCTTTTGTGTAGTCCCATCCTTTATACTCAACAAAATCAACAAGAATGCGAAAAAAAGCAAATAGACCTTGCAACAATATTTACCAACTAATAACTGCTAGTGATGACAGCTAATTACGGGAAGAAGCAAAGAGCCTATCCCCCGAATATAAATAATTTAATAAAATTATCTTTTATTAAATTATTAATATTCAATTTACAAGATAATTTATAAAGAAGAAGTTTCTAGTTATCGAAACGTATCATTAAATTATTTTATGGTAGTGGATTATTTGATGATTTATTATACTGCTGAGGAATTTGGATCAAACAAACTGTGCAATGAAACGTAGTTGGATGCACAACAAAGGCATTGATTACATAATGTGATTGAGGCAACGATTTGACTGGCATATATATATATTTATTTTTTTATTAGGTTAAATTCCCAGTTCAACTAAGAAATCTATACCGCGATTCCAGTTGATTTACGATACCTAAATAAATCCGGGGCTTCAGAAAGTTTTAAATGCTCGGTACACCTGCACTTGTCACGTGCGAGATCACTGGATTATCATTAGTAATAGATAGCACTTTAATAGTACAAAAAAGTAAAATGAGTATTTTCATTGCTCATTTTAATTTAAAGGACGAAAAATATTAAATAGAAAAACGTAATTCATATTATTATATTCAATTTTGTCAATCCTTTAATTTTATATTCTCTATTGTGTATCCGAAGATTCTTTAAGTGCATGTACTTAGTTCAAAATAGATGTATTACATACAATAAATTGTATTTTTTACATATATAAATACATTAGATATTTAATCAGTTTTTATACCTATCATCAAGTTTTAATTAAATAGCAAAAAGAACAATAAAATATCTTGTATGGTCATAGTCTAAACGTATATGATACGAACAAGTGTGGGAAACTGCACCTGGCAAAACATATCACATTTTCATCATGATCGACAGGCAGAGGTGCAAACTGTCCATCATTGTTACGACTCTTAACGCAACAACGAACAGCCAACTTTCTCGGAGAACGAGGAACTCGTCCACCGTGATGTATACAATCGGCATCAGATGCATCCAACTTCTTGTTCCACTTCTGCAATCAGCGGTGTGCTGTAAAGCACTTTCTAGTTTGACTTCTGATGATGACCGACTGTGTAGCAGATACCGCTATAAGTACAATATTTCATTATTGGGACTGCTTAGAGTCTTTTTCTGCGGAGTCAAGAGTGTGAAGATGGTTTGGCTTGAATGAGATATGCTAAACGTTGAATACAATTAAGATACTCAAAGATGGCAATTCTGACAACTGTACTATTACATATAAAATATTCTTTTAACACAAAATACATTCATAAATATTATTTCGATCAATAATTGTATTATAGAACGCAACTTGAACTACAACATTTTTTTAGAAAACTCTCATGCCCATATTTGTTATACCACTTTCATACTACACTAAGAAAGGTTTATGTAGATACCATAAACTGAAATGAAATTTTTCGTTGAGGTGTCAGATTAAAAATTATTAAAATTATGATTTGAGTATTAAAATTAAATTTAGGGATTTTAAAATATAAAGTATATTTATTTAGGTTTAAAAATTGTTAAGCTTTCAACGCAATATTTTTTTGTTGAGTTCATCAGTGACTACAGATGCCTATGCTCATGTTTCTTTCTGTTTAAAATTCACGATCATATGTAACCTTTTTATTTACGACACTCTTTTCTTAAAAGAAATTAACGCTGATATTTTAAATACACTTTAAGCGATTTAAGCCTATTAAGGTCTGCCACGTCACCCGTACCAGTACTAAAAATCAAAAAAGGTACATAATTTTCAATTTTTTTATCTATATTTTCTAAATTAACACATAAGTTTGCAAATAAATGTGAATATTAATTTATATAAAATATAATTAATATAAATGGCAACCTCAATGCGTCACTGTGCCTTACGTATTATAAAAGTAATAATCGTTGTAAATTATTAAGAATTGCACAAAAAAACATATAATGGCTATCATGATGCAATAGGGAAACCTATCAAGTCATAGTTATCAGATTTGTAATTAAAGAATAAAAATATAAATGTAATATGGAAAAAACTTTGATCCAGTTGATAGGGTAAGATTGTTGTTTTATCGTTTCCTATGTTATATAGATTAGTTCATCATGAAATGAATGTAGTTTTTTTTATATTAAAGTTTCATCAGTCAGTCGTGCTTTGGTCGTTGATATCTGAGTACTTAATTTGTTCACATCCGGACTAAAAATTGGGCCGAAAAATAACGATGGCAAAATTTATACAAAGATGTATGTTAAAATGTATTTCTTTAAAAAAAATTGGCAACTACTGCCACCAAAAATACATTTGTGAAGTTATACGTGATTCATTAGATATCTGTAAATGTGAAATATTGTTTCAATAGACTTTGAACGGAAAAATACGATATCAAAGATAGACGATGATGTCCTGGTTGCAAAATAGAAGCAAATCCTACTCAAACTATTCATTCGAGAAACTAAACCAGTCTGATTCAGCATTGCATAAACACATTAAGAAGTTTGGGAAGACTTTGAGACAAGGCGTAAGGGTTCTATATTAATTGAGCTAAGTAAACAAGTCTGTGTTTATCCGTATATCCTAAAAGCTTCTGGATCTTGAAGCTGGTCGCATTTTCTCGATCATTTAATAACCAGAGATGAGAAATGGGTATTGTACGATAACACTCGTTGAAGTAGATAGTGGTTATCGAAAGGTTAAATAGCAACACCTATCTCAAAATCCAGGCTCGTTCTAAAAAATATATTTTGTTTTTATGGTAGGATTGCAAAAGTATTGTGCATTACGAAACTCTTAAACCTGGCCAAACAATAACAACAAGCTAATATAGAATCAACAAAGTCTGCACTTGTCAACAAAAATCGAAATTGACTCTTATACATAGAATGTGCTAATGAAAATAATAACATGTTTTTTAGTGGGAACTTTATTATAAAATGTTTAATTGTACTATAATTTATATTAATTATTAACTATTAAAAAAAATTTAATGGTATAGGTATTTAATGAACAGATAACACTTAAATTGATTGATTAAACTATATAGTAATTATTTAAAAATATAATAAAACCTTTAGAAATATTTCTGAAAATATGGCGTAACCTATGGACTAATTTGATTTCCAATAAAATCTAATGCTTTTTTCGTTTTAGTCTAAAAAAAATTTTTAATAATGCCAAAATTTTACCTAATAATTTATTTTTAATCATAAATCATTTCTGTATTTATGTAAATTATTTTTATTATATTATTATATTTATTAAATAATAATAAATACGGTGATAATGTATATCCCTATAAGAAACACAAAAAACTACGTAATATAAGCTGTTGAGATTAATTCAGTAATAATCGTAATTACTGCTACAAATTGAAGTTATTAGGTTAGATTTTTGCAAAAAAACCTTTTCTTTTTATATTAACTCCATTCACAAATACCCTTGACGATTTTTTTATGCAATTATATCGCGGAACATTGTTTAATGCCCGTCGTTACAGATTTGCACAACAATACGATACTATCTATTAGAGAGTTAATTCGAATTTGATTACAAAGTTCATAAAGCTAGTTTTGCTGTAATTTGCAACACCGTGCCATTTATACAAAATGTCACAAAATACACGGTGTTTTAAAATGTAAATTCGCTCATTTATTCTGTAAAACGTTATGAAACAATACGGGATGCTGTTGCAGATCAGACTTTCACCTGCAGTTTTCCGTTAAATTAAACTATGAAACTCGTTAAGCAATTACATCGTTATTTTTTATGTAAAGAATTATCTAATAGTATTTTATACCGTTTATGGTACAGAGGAGAACTTTGCATTTTGCAGTTTCATCAACAGACAACTTTGGCGAGGTCATGTATAAACATAAATTTATTAATGAATTAAAATGACAAGAGAAAGTCAAAGATGTTATCGAAATATCAAAGCAATAAACAGTACAGCAATATGCTTAGTTAATATTGTAAATAATAGTTAAAATTTATTTTATACTATTTATACAATATTTATATTTTTAGATAATGTTGTCAATAATTCATGCTATAAGTAATATTTCAATCTATTATATTATATACAAATGATTTTAATTAATAATGAGTTTTGTTTTATATTTTAATAAAACTACTCATTTTTACAACATGCATAAAAAATGAAACACACATAAGAGCAAGGCAAGTTAAAAAATAATAAACATATATTACTATAATAATAGTGAGAGGCTATCAAAAATATAAAAAAATAAATAAAATACCGTCTTGTGTTCTTACACATACCGGCACTGTCCTTCAGAACGACCGACCAATTATTGGGCAGAAATTTAAATTTTATTGTAGTTGACTCTTAGTGAAATAGAGTATAAATTAAAACATACTATTATTTAACATTTTACATATTTCTATAGATCTGTAAAAAATATCCTAATAATATAAATTTATTTAGCTAACTTTAAAACCATTAATAATTATTTTAAATGACGTATTTGGGTTTTTATTGTTAATAATATTAATATAATTTGATCGCTGTTTTTGCGTATCAAATTATATTAATATATTTTAATTTATTGTATTTTCAACAATGAAGTTTCGGTGTATATTTTTTCAATCGAATGATAAATACTATTCGTTAAGAATATTTTTTTTAATAAAGTTAAAAAAACAGTGTTTTTTTCTTTTAATGTTGAATAATAAACGCAAGTTGACCGTAAAAACCAGAAACTTTGATATGATTTTTTAAGATCTTGTTTGTTGGATTTTTTTACTATTTTTCTTTAAAATATTTTTTCTACAACTGCGTGGCAACCGTTCGCTAAGAGTAACGACGTTTCTTGGAACTAAATTCTCAAATTGTATTCAATGTTTCTTAAAAATATTTAAAATTATTTTTCCAGAAAGAAAAGATATTTCTAAAAAATATAAAATTTTTTCACTTGTCACTCGTTTCTAAGTGTTCAATTTCCCACTATTCGTGGGAGATATCAACAGTTTAAAGGCACGCTAGACAGCTTATCTTGGGTCGTTGACTAGAGCAGAAAGAAGAGCGCAATTTTTTTATTGGCCTGAAGCTGGGCCTTCTTTAATTCCAACAATTCAACAGGTCACCATTTGCTAGATGGTGGCCCGACGTTTGACCTTATTCTGTCGTGCCTTAAATTGAGCCAATTAAGACCTATTGAGACTGCAGCTCTCAAACCTGCATTCACAGAACGAAACCATTTTTACAGAGTCAGTGAGGAGTCTACTCTCATATTTATGGAAACCTCTACCGGAATTGCAACATGCAAAGCCGACTCCACGGAGCGAGGACTGTTTTAGAGAGTCAGCAAGGAGCAGTGGCGTAACTATGGTGGGGCGGAGGGGGCGGGCCACCCCGGGCGGCACTTGCTTGGGGGCGGCATATTCGCGATGGAATCGTCTAGTGTGGTTCTTAGCCCTGAATAAACTAAAATTTATGTAAATCTACGAATAGCAAGAGCTTAACAATAACCAATTTATTATTCTAAGAAATGCTGATTTTATGACCCTGCATAAAATGTATGGGGGGGGGGGCAGCAATTTTAAGGATTGTCCCGGGTGGCATATACCCTATTTACGCCACTGGCGAGGAGTCTGCGCTATTTTTTTCTTAACGTTAACGACTTTATCTTTGCACCTCGCTAAAGACCTGTGCCCACAGATAATGTACTCCGTAGCACGTGTCTTCAGTGGCGTTTGCATATTACTCTAGATATATTACAATTTAAATAAAAAACTGATTATAGTAGAATATGGTGAATAGTAGAGGTTTTTGTTAGCTCGTTTTATTTAAATTGCTGATTTTTGGTCTATGTGATATTGTCTTTTTTACTATTATTTTTTAAAGTTCAGTTTAAATATCATTATATTTTAAAATTAAATTAAAATAAAAAATATTAAGCTTAACAAAGAAAAAGATTAAGATAAAAAATTGTTACGAAAAGTGATTTTAATTAATGCGTTACAATTACTCGTAAATACTCGTAAATATTATATATGCTAGCAGTATATTTTATATATAATTATAATAGTAGATTTTTTGTGTCAATTTAAAAAAAATCCACTTATATTTTAGACTAAAGGATTTAAGTTTTTAGAAACTAAAGCTAGAAATTTAATGAAATATGTATTAAATTATATTATATATATTAATTATTAAATGAAAAATCATCAAAGAAAAAGATTTGAAAAAACATTAATAATATCTACATTATATGGAGAACATATATACAGCATTTTATTCAACAAATAAATCAAGCTATCTTTGTGGCAAATAAATTTATATTTATTTGAACAAAACTAGAAATAAATATGCTAAATTCGTCATGTCCTTTCTGAACATTTTGCAGGTAGATTTTTGTCACCTCTTACTGTATTTTTCGCCCACTTTCCACCCACTTTTCACCGTCGGATGTCTGCCGATCAGATAGACGTCATTACAGACCGTGGCTTTGGTCTGACACGACGCATTTTGAATTACATACATATATACGACAGTCGGTCAACAGACAGAGCCACTTTCCCTCTGGCGTTCGCGAAGTTTGAGTCGAACACGTTGAAAAATACCCTCAAATAAACAGTGTTTTTTTTATAATAATAAATAAAAATATAGAAAATGCTACCAAAAAGCTCAGCCAGTGTTGTGTTATCAGTGTTGCTCTGTTTCTACTTTGGTATCAGTTCAACGTCTAGTGCAGTGGCTTCAGATGGGGTGAGTTAATATTATTGATACATAAATAATTATATTACAAAACTAGTATTACGTAAAGCTCTAAATTAAAAGTCAATCTAACATTACTAAAAATGGCATCGATGAATCAGGCCGAGCGAGAGCGTGGGTTCCTTTCAAGACCATTAGTCGCGATTTATATTAGTCATTTTATTTTATTTTCTATTGTACAAATATGTTTAATGATCATACAAGCATTATTCGCTTGATCATTACAAATTTGCCATGATTAGTAATATTTATATTTGCGCTAGAAATGTATATGTACAGTTTGTTAAAATGCATTAAAAATTAGTTACATTAGTTCTAAGCGTGATTTATTAGATTAAAAAAATCAGACCAGGTTTGAAGGTTAACCGCTCGTCGATGTCTATTACGGTATTTTCCGAACACGTTGTCCGAACTGTGATGATTTGATACAAATAGTCGAACGTTCGGACTGAATGCTCGCGTAAAAATGTATAAATAAAATTGAATGCGTTCGGGTTTACTTTTACTGCGACAATTCTTGATTGACCTTCTAAATTATAGCAGTACGTTCGCTGCACTTTAATATGTTATAATTTATAATTATTTATATATGCATATTATATCCTAAATGTTTCCAGTTCTCATTGAATGAATATTGGAATGTAATTTGCAAGATGTTTAACATTAAATCTTAACCTTACTCATTGTTTCACTTTATACAATAGATTGTAATGTTAAGATTATCAAACATAATGTTTTACTGTTCGCAGGAAAAACGCTGTCAATCGCCACCAACAGCTCCACAGAAAATTGAAAGGGTTATAACGCAATGTCAAGAAGAAATCAAACTGTCAATATTGAGAGGTTTTTATTAAATTTTAAATATTTTTAGTATAATATGAATTTAAGTTAGTGTGTATTAAATACAACATATGTATAAAAAAGTATACAATAGAACAGAAAGTCAACTATGGTGTAAAATATGGAAATCACTCGTTTATATCTATATACATTTGTGAATAAAAAAAGTATAATTATATTTTTATTGATTGTTTAAAATTAATAAAAGGAAAAAGTTTAAGAATCATATCTTTTAAATATGTATAATCTTAATTGCATCAGTTTTTTTGAGGATTTTAAATTGTATCATTTCAGTAGCAATGACTTTATTATACAATAATAATAAAAATTGCTTATTAAATATTTACATTAATTAACTATATAATTCGGGAACAGCATTTTTAAGAAGATATAAAAATCAATCATATTTGATTTATTGAAATATTTTTAACATTGATTCTACTAACAATAAGCTTTAAAATTATATATAAATTTAATTTTAAATAATCATGCATAGCTAATAATTATATTATATTGAAGTAAAAATAATTAGTAACTTTATCTACAATTTATTAAAAATAGAACACCTAAATATTTCAAATATGGATGAAGTTTTTTCTAATTTTATTATATTATCAATACTTTTAAAACGTTAAGTAGACTTATATGCTTAAGCATATTTGGCATTATATACACTAATAAGTACACAAATAAAATAAGTAAATAATGAATAGATATGTTTTTATAATTATTTTAAGCTTAAAATATTCTTGTGACAAATATTCTTTTATATACTAATATGTGCTTTCTATAAAAAAAAATAAAATTTGAGTTTTTTTAGGACAAGGTTCGTTTTTAAAAAAACAGTTAGTTCTTTAATTTCACAATCTTTTTGCTATTTAATATTTTTGCTACACTCTGTAAGCATGTTCCATAATCATAATAAAGCCACATCACGCTAATCTGCTTCATACAATCTTTGTGAACGGATAGCGCTTATTGCACGAAACATATGGTCCTTGTGTTCGCGGATGACTATGGTGGACTACTTTTGAACGAATGTCTCAAGGCAATGTTAAAAATTCATATTTTTTTTACAAAATCTATAGAAACTCTCTACAGCCATTGACTAATGGATAATGACCTTGAAGTTGCTTTATTTACGGCCTCAGTGAATATTTTATTTCAAGACGTATTTAGTTTCAAGTGCAAAACCAGATGAGCTCGTAGATTAAAGTTAATGACACGTTATCGCCTATCGATGTATAATAAATCTACATCGTGTTCATTATTGGTCATTTACGACATTATTAAGCTCTCGCTTGGATCACTCTCACAATTATAGGAATAAGAAATTTTAGAAAGCCTGTGTCTTTTCAATGTATGTGCAATGTTTTCATTTCATTAACAAATTTTTAGTTTCAATATATGCTAGAATGGGGATTCACAACGTGAAAGTTTCTCATGGTGGTTTGACATAAAAGTCTCCATTAGTGTCCGATCCTGAAACGATACTAATGAGGCGATGGTGACGTACACAAATGAGCTTTTAATCAGCGTGATTGAATTGCTGCGTGTTTATATTGAAAAGGGTAAATTCCTGATTGACGTAACTGGCGATAATGATTGATATAGTTCGGTTCAAATCGAGGCATGTTCATATTGACACAAAATGTATTTCATTAATTCAAGTTATGTTACTATAATATCAAGGTATCTTATTAATATGATACCATGAGTTTTTTTTTCTTGAAATATATGTATATTTACAACTTTCTTTTTAAATTGATATAATACTTTAAGCATTATGTGAAACATAAATAATATACGATAATTATGTAAGTTTTTGTAATGATGCGAAAGTTCTAGTTATATTGGAAAATATGACCTTTCAAAATCTCTTTTATTGTAATACGGCATATAGTTGTGCTACAACTCTACATAAATACGTGTTTTTTACGGTACGTTGTATTGAAATATCTGCATTTCACAATGTAAGCTATTTTACTAGTCACTTAAATATCGGTAAAAGAACAAGAAAAAATATCATAGAAATTTATTTTACATTCGAAATACCATAATATATAAAGCAATAAATGTAAGTTTATTTTAGTAAATATATATATTAATGCAAAGTACTATCTTAAATTTATGAAATACATACAATTTTGTTGCTTGAATTAAAATATTTTTTTAGTGCAAATTGGTGTTTTTTTAAGCTGTGACAAGAAAAACCAATTACAGCTATAATAAAAATTATCATTATAAAAAAAGTACTAAATTTTTTCGTGCTGATTTTCAAACACTTAATTTGCAACTTTCACTATTAAAATCTAGTCAAAAATATTTTGATGCACATGAAAGTAATTTAGGGTTAATTTAGAATGCTGTAATCTTATAAAACTTAGTGTATTTATAATTTGATATTGTCGTTTTTATGCCACAACATATAACGATAACAGCAATAAGAATTTTGTAGATATTTGAGTTAAAAATTAATTGTTATTCAATGTATTGTAAATTAATAATAATTTTATTTAATGTATTTTATCAAAGCAAAAATTTTGGGCGTCTAAAAGTAGGCCAAGCTATTTTAAATGGCAAAATATGGGGTTTTTAATAAATATGGCAGTTTAATAACTTTATTTAAATATATTTTTTATTGCAATGTTTAATACAATAGCAACATAATTGGTATTGTAAAAAATACTTAAATACATGTTATGATCAATTAAATTTATTCAATATGTAGTATGTATATTATTTAATTTTATTAAATAACAACAATGTAAAAATATTTGTGCAAACGATTAATTTTGGCGCGTTTAATGGATCAAGGACTACTTTTAAATGTGTCATTAAATGTATTAAATTTTAATTACGATTTTAAATAATATTTATTATATAACGTAAATATTTTTTAAATTAAATTTTCTAAAAAAAAGTATTTTTTTCAATGCCAAAAATTTGTGGGTTTGTTTTTAAAACATACACACATATAATCAACATGAATTTCTAAAACTAAAAAGCTTTAAATTTATTTAAAATATAGTATGAATTATATTATAATATAATATTAACAATTTAATCAAAATTATTTATAACTAAAAGAGCTCAAGTCAGTATAATCAATAGCTACTTTTAAATACGTTACTTACTTATTAAATTTTAATTAAAAATGTAATTAATATGTTTATTAATATTGGCAATGTTTTTTCTTATACCATTAATACACATTATGTAAAAAAAATACTGATCTGTTTATTGGCTTTAATTTAGTATAAAAACACATTTTTTAATTTTAAAAGTATATTCAAAATGTATTTTAAAATATATTATAACATAATTACTAACACAGATACAATTAAAAATATTTTTCTAGAGCAAAATAACAAATCAAAAATATTGTTTAAAAGTAGAGCTGTAATTTATGGGATAATCTCAGGTAACTTACATATAAATGATTTTATATTTTTGTAAAACCATTTTTTATACTTTAAACATTAATACTATATGTACTAGAAATCCAGAGTAAAAAACTCAAGTATTAATATTTTAATCATTAATCAATTATTTTTGATTTTATTCTTTAAACAAAACTCAATGTGTATATCCAGTTACTGAACATAAAAGAAACGATTTAACTTTAATAGAAAATTAAAAGTGACAAGGTCGTTAATAAAATCTATATATTTTTATTATTGAAATATTAGGTGTACCGGAAAAGAATGTCGTTTTTTTAATAAAACAATTTTGTGCATTTAACGATTAGCCAGTGCAGGTCTTTTTTTATTTATTTCTGCATCTAAACGCTCTAGTTGATCACTATGCATTTGAGCGTTAATTGTCTGTCCGGGTTTTAATGTTTCAAAATAAATTATTCCCTTGCAGTTCGACAAAACAGACAAAATAACTTTTTTTGCAGAGAGCCCGGGCTTAGGGGTGGGTTTTGGTACCTGGCCCTTTGAAAGCCATTGTTTCTTGCGTCCTTGGTTTGAATACAACACCCATTTTTCGTCACCAGTTACAAGATGTTGTAGAAATGGAGTTTTGGTATTTAATTCCAATAACTCAGTGCACGCGTTTAGACGCTCACCTAGATTTTTCACTTAATTCATGAGGTATCCATTTTCCTTGTTTCCGCGTCTTGCTGATTTTTTTGATATGCTCTTGCTCGCTTGACCATGAACATCAGAGTTGCTCCGCGAGTTCTTGAATCGTTGAAGATGGATTTTGGTGAATCAGCTCAGTTAAAACACCGCTATCCACTTTAACAGGTCGACCACTTCCAGGGTTATTTTTTAGATCAAAATTGCCGGATTTAAATTGTTTAAACCACCTCTGGCATTTACGAACATTCAAAATATCTCCCAGTAAATCACAAATATTTTTTGTAACACGTGTTGCACTTTTTTTCTTCATGAAATGATAAAAGCATAAAATTTCGAATAAATTTGTCATTCGTTACAAAGCTCTCCATTGTATATAGGGTTGTAATTTTTTTTGTTTAAAAGTCCTAATACACTCCAGGTATACGTAGTCAGAGAAACAACACAGAAAACGTTGTAAAAGTTCAACTGATGAAGCACAACTGACCACTTAAAAGTGATAACAAAAAAAACGACATTCTTTTCCGGTACACCTATTACTAAAAAGTTTATATCCTCAATGATTAAAATGAATTAAAATCGTTTGAAGTACAAACTCAAATTAAATCCAAATAAGGTTTTCGTGCTACTTTTAAAGATTATAGCATTCAACACTCATTATTCAATAAACAATAGCTAAACATCGCATTGACCTTTTTACTGCGATTTTTTGTTACCATAACGGTGCAACACAGTATATTCAATGTGTTACTTTTTACCAAACCTATTCTTAAGCTCTGTTTACAATAGAACCGTACCGTTTGTCGTCGTATCGCGACATCTTTGACCAAAAAACTGAGAGTTTTTCCTCATCTTTCGAAGCGGTCTATCGCAAAAAGGTAGATAGTGTTTACCCGCAGCGGCGCTTTTCATGTTTTGCAATGGGTCGCAAATGGGTCGCAGTACAACCGGCCCAGGTTGTATGAAGAAACGAGGAAACGTTGCGAATTCCGTCGTTTGGCCGTTTGTTGTGCACGCCTTCGATTCGCATAATCACTTTCCATTTCGCAACCACTACTGTCGTTTATGTCACATTTTTTCTCTCTGTGGATATACACATCGGATTTTCATACATAAAATATACGACATTAATCTCGTTCTTGTACTTGTCTTGTCTGTTTTTGACCTGTGCAGTGCTTACGCTCGCACAAAATAAACAAGATTTTCATATACAGGTGTTTTAAATCAAAACGGCAAATATTCATTTAATTTTAGAAAAAAAAATTGGCAAACTCTTTATAGACGAGAAACTAAATAAATACATACTACACATCTTACAACTAAATAAAGGTTGATAATCATAAAACAGCATTTTTAATTAAAAAATCTCATCTATGAAATTTAATCAACAGGCTTTTTTAATTATGATTTTTAAATGAAGTAGCTCAAAACATAATGAAATTTGTACTAATTTATTATTTTATATAATATGTAATCCTATTTTCATACACTGATTTTTAATAAATTTATTTTACAAAAGCTTTTTTTCTCTTCTATAATTTATATTAAATTGTGCTGATTTTAATAATTGAATAACTACTGTTGTATTTAAAGAATTTTTTTTCAGCGATACTTATGAAATCAAATAAAAATAAGCTGAAGTTTAAATCAATTATAAATACAATTATCTTACACAAATAATGATTTGTGTAATATTTGACAAGTATTGTATTAAAAATCAAAATCAAAAGCAGTTAAAAATTATCATAAATTAGTATCTCAATGAATTTGTAAAAAAAGTTATTTTTGGGTCATTATATTACATATGTAAATCATTTAATCTACATGTAAAACTTTATGCTAAATTTGCATATGTCAATTTTTTTATTTGATTTGATAATAGGATAGACAAGTGGTATAATTATCTGACTATTAACCTAAAAGACTTGGGTTCAATCCCATATAGTGTTTTTAATTTTTCATCGTGTGTGGGAGATTGAAATTATTAATAATTTCGACCGCCCATCAAAGATTAGGTTTATCAAGATTTTCTTAACGTATGACAATCATGATGTATTAGGTATTGAAAATAATGAGCTCTTTTAGCTCATGGCGAATATTTAATATATATATATATATATTAAAATAAAATGTATAAAATCAGCTCAAAAATAATAAAAATAGCTATTACAAAATAATGTACATACTAGAAATCGAATAAAGATTACGTTTAATTAGTATTTTTGTAGCCATTAAATAGTACAGTCAAACAATAATGAAACTCTCAATATTAAAAGCAATATAAATACAATTTATATTACTATAACCATTATATAAAAAAATCTATGCATATTTTTATTGTAATTTTTTATGTCTATATAAAAATCAGAAACTTTGATATATTATGTATCATAATTAATATTTTTTTATTCAAAAAGGTTATTAATTTATTCACAGAAAAAATTCACGCTTTTTTTATTGTTATTTTTAAGCTGAAAATTACACTGATTTAAAATCGATACTTAAATTCAGATACCTAAATGATTTTTGATATATATCAATATTATTTAACTGTTTTATCTATGATTAATTACTTTAATGCAAAAATTCACTGATTCATAAATAAAAATTATATTCCGCTTCTTAGATAGCAATACAATAATTTTGGAAGTAAAATTCTATACGTATTAACTTAATATTTTTTGTCTTAAAAATATTATTGCTCTAACATCTATACTGAAATAGTTTATTGATATTTTATTTATTTTTAATAATATATTTAAAATTAAAAATGTTTTATAATACATATATTATAAGGATAAAAAAAATCTAAACATTACATACTCTGAAACTGTAATATTTTTTTTATAAAATAATAATACTATATTAAAACGAAGCAAAACCCATATTTTTCGATTTTTAATATGTTTAATAATATCATCTAAATATATATCATTAAAATCTATAATGTAAAAATGTTATTTATTTACTTTAAACCAACAATATATATTAAATTTTGTGTTCTTTTTATTTTGAGAATAATTAAAAATATTATAGTATGTAATAGATTTAAATAAAAATTACTCAAATCTCTTTAGATTTACTAAAATATAAAAAAATATAATTTTTTAATACAAACGAAAATTAAATATTTTATTACACACTTTAAGGAATAAAAAAATATTTGCATTTTTTTTTATCCAGCACAATAAATAAGTGGTATAATTGGCGACTAATACCAGAAATGCCTAGGTAAAATCCCATATGAACTTTTGTGCCTTTCAAATTATATTGTATCTGGGAGACAAAAATTAGTGATTATTTTCCCCATCAATTTTCATAGATTTTTCCAATCTCACGGATAATTGAGCTAAATCGTAATAATTGCACATTTAAAATTTCTACTTATAAAAAATATCATATATATATTAATTTTTTTATAATTTTGCCGAAAATTTCCTTGCTTAATTTTTTTTTCTAAAACCTTAATTATTATTGATGTATTTTAAATTTTATAAAATATATTTTCAGGCTAAAAAAGGTAAAAACCTATTAATTTTGCTGATAGTAAATAAAATTATTAATAGAAAGTTTATAGAAAGAAACTATAGATACTAAATTAATGAATAATAGCTAAATGTATATACACGTGAACCTCGAATTACGAGTAACTTGACTTACAAGCATTTTTTTTAATTTGACCTAAATTTTTTTAAATTAGATTTTTAATATGATTTTTTATAATTTTCGTTTTTTTAAATTTGAATTACGAGTAACTTGACTTACGAGCATTTTTTTATACAAGCAATGTCTTGAAATACGAGAAAAAATCGCATTGTGTAGCTTAAACAAAAAAAAATATTATTAATTTAGGTTGTATGTATTTACAATTTCAACTATTAATCCATTTTAATTTTCCCCAAATTTATTTGACATGGGAATAATTTGAGTTAGGAGCTCCATCAAGGAACAGATTAAGCTCGTAAATCAAGGCAACACTGTATATTAAAAGCTGTTGTAAGTTTTCTCATTTATTCCAAAAAGCTTTTTATATTTATTATAATATTTATTTAAAAAATCATCTTACTTATAATATTTATTTGAAAAATCAAAATAAAAATATAAATCACAAAATTCTACTTCAAATTAATTTAAAAATATTATAAATAATCTGTAAAAGCAAATATTTGGCAAAAAATATAGTAAAAAATCGATAAAGCATATCAAAAACCTTTTCAACGATGTTAATTCATTATTTTAACTAATTAAATAGTATGCTTTTTGTAATAATAAAATCGATATATATTAATTTACACCTTTTAATAGCAAAGTTTATTTTTTTAAGAACAATTAAAGTCTGTAAATAATAAAAAAATTTAATCTTTTAAGGTTTACTTATAATATATCAAATATCACTTAAGCATCATTTAAGATTTTTGCTTTTACTTATAATAAATATTACACAATGAAGATATATATATTATACAATTGAGGTTTAATATTATAATAGTAATATATTATTATTTATTTATATATTATTAAAAATAGCTGCCATTTCACCAAACAATCAATTACAAAATATAATTGCGTACAGATCCGCGAGAAAAAATCTCACGCCACATTATCAGTAATGTTGCAACAAAACCATGAAACTATCGGGAACAAAGATCGACCATAATATGAATGAAATTTGTACCCACTTATAAAATTTGCCAATTAAAATTCGCCTTTATATGGCAAAAAAATCTTTATAATGCGACGCAATATTCGATTGAGACATTTTATGCAAAAAATGATCGTGATTTTAATGTAAATAAATATTTACCAACATGATGTAAATTTATCTAGTAGACAAATATGATTTGAGAGATTATAAACAAGATAAATATATGCATATTAAGCTTTCACTTGTGAATATATTAACTATGCCTAGATATAAATCTAGATTCTTGCAAAAGTATTTCTTTTAATAAGTATAAATAAAATCATAATCTATATTTTAATAGTTACCATTACGGTAATCAAAGTTTTTTTTAACAATCCTTGAAATTTTAATGCTCATATGTCAGTAAACAACCGCTTCATTAATTTTTACATTCTGTTACGCAAGAATCATTTTGTTTTGAATGTAAATCAGTTTAACTTTCTGTTATTATAAATTTGATTTTCACGGTTATTTTTTATAATTAAATTTTGTATCATTGCTGTTAAAATGTGTGCCCATATTTAGTTTAGGGTTGCATTTCTTTTGAACTTAATTATTCAATTATGTTACCGACGTTAAATTCAAGATAAGACACAGACATTATTATAATACGTACACAGAGATTTGTTTTGGATTAATTTTTTGGGTTCCAAGAATCGTTGCTACATAGCCTTATCGGGACCTAAATTTTTAATCTTAATCTTGCGGCACGAAGATTGATATGTAATTACCTTTTGACATTGGCTATGGTTTCGTGAATAATTACAAGTTATGGTTTAGCAACGATACGACTGCAATAATTGCATCACGGCTGCAAGTCTCCACGAAAATCAGTCATCCACAAGGTAATCAGGACGAATTGCGTCACTCAAAACAAAGATAATTAACTCTGGTAATAATTATTGTTAATACTCCATTGTCAGACCCAAGTTAAAGATTTGCATTAACTATATGCTGATATTGATTTTGCAATCTATTCTAAATATGGTGTCTTCATTTTATTTCATTATCCTAATAAAATTTAACCATCAGCCTAACATACATATTTTTTAATAAAATTATCAAATTATCCTGATCAAATTGATTTATACGCAGAATATAAAACGTATAAAAACACGTTCATTAAAAGTTTATTACTACGAATAAATCTAAATTAATAGTAAACCAATTTTTTTTGTACAATTTATTTTCAGAATTGTGCGTCAAAATAATTTTATCAGTATATTATAAATATTTAAGTCAATAAAAAAAATTGGATAAAACTATTTATATGTAATTTTATTAGATAACAATTTTTAAATGGATTACTATAGAGACATTTCAGAAGTGATAATTGTTTTTGCGCCTAAAATTCGATTTGAAAACATTTTGACCAATACTTTCATATAAAAAGTCTGTAGTAATATTGGTAAGGCTATCATATTCCTTTAACAAATTGTAATATGTGCAGACGATCTATGCAAGATGCGTATTTTTTACAAAATGTACCAAAAATCTAATGGTCATACAAATTATCAGATAGAGTGCCCCAAAAGTAATGAACCAAAATTTAAATTTTTAATAAAAAAAAACATAGTTGCGTTTTCTATTAAATCATGTTCATCATTCAACCCTATGAAGGTTTATCACTCACTCACTCACCTAATTTTTTTTAACATAATAAATTTAAAAATTAATCAGAGTAGCTAATTAGTTCTGAAAAAAATGGTCAGAGTCGAAAAGGTTAAGCTTATTTTGCTCTAAGAGAGTAAAGTTGGCTCAATTTGTATTTTGGATCTGCCCTAATGAAAGTTCTAAAACTTTTTAGGTTTAAAGGTTTTATTATATGCAATTATATGTTCTATAAGTATCCAAATATTTACTAATAAATATGTATTGCTGTATTATACAATTTGTCTTATTGCTTATTCTAATATTTTCTTTTTTGTCATAAAAAAATATTTTTATAAATTATATATAAAAATGAAAAGCGTAGTTTGTGCAACTGTTTTATGATAATATTTTTTTTTTAAAAAAAGTTTATTTTTAAAAATTACTATTAAAAATATATATTATATTTTATCAAATGCTCGTATTTACTATGGTTGATCCATTAAACAATGAAAAAATAATTAATTGCAGCAAATTATATATTTTTACAATATAAAATTTAATGTGTTATAAAATAAAAATTAAATAAAATACCAAAAATAAGAAAGAAATCTCCGAATATTTACTGTTATTGAATTTTTGGTAGCAAGTATTAGCTATAATAGATTTTTTATAGCTTATCCAATTATTTTATTCAGTGCTATAAATAATTTTATATTTATATATTATATATCAAAATCATGATTATAAAAAAAAATCTGTATAAATACTAGGAGCAATTTTTTATATTAAATGCTAATATTCGTTATTGTTTAACCATAGGTAATTTAATTATTAGACATTACAAATGTAATCAATTAAAGCATATTCTATTTTTCACAATATTATTATAATAATTTAGAATGTTTTATTGTAATAAAATTGACTTATCAAAATAAAGAGAGAAATCCCTAAAAAAATACTAATTAACAAATATTTCTAATATTTTATTTTTCGCCATAATCTACACATAATAAAATTAAAAGCTAAGCTTTTTTATTTATTTAAATTTAAATTTTTTAATATTTAATAAGTGCATTTTTAGACATCAAAAAAATATATGTAATTGACGAAAATTTTATATTTTTACAATCATGTTTTTCATAAAATTTACTAAAAATCTAATGAGATTTAATATATATATTATATGTTACTAGCATGTGTGGTTTTACTTATATAATAAATAAGATTTTATTAATCTTAATTAAAACTATTCTTATTATTTGATTAAATAATACTTATATGCAAAAAATAATTTTATTTAAAAACATTACATAAAACAATTAAAACTGCTATTTTGCATATGAATTTTAATAATGAAATTAAAAGTCAACTAGCTGTCGGTACCTCACTATCGTGAGGTACCGATAGCTAGCGAGTGTGCGAATACCGGACCCTCAACTTTTTGGGTTTTAAATATAATTTTTGCTTCGTTCTGATTTTTTTAAACATTTTTTAAAATTTAATGGTTCAAATTGGACATTACTATTTAGGATTTTCAATGATAGACAAAATAGTTCAATCTATAAAAAAGTACTTAACATTTTCAATTCATTTGAAAATAGGTTTACAACTTGACTAAGTATTTCCAGAAGAAAACATTTTATATTATTTATTAGATTTACAACGTTAGATTTTATCGTTATATTGAAACTTAGATATTTAATGATAAATCTAAATATTGTATATCATTTATGAATAGGTTTAAAACTTGGCTAGATAATAATAAATTAAAAATTGTACTATTAAATTTCAATACAGCGAAGCTCACGGAACCAATGAATAAATTTTGGTATACTGAAAATTCGTTATATTGAACGTAAGGAAGATGATATATTTTATTTTTAATTATCACATTACTACAACATCGAAATAACCTCTTATAAGGTTGACAGATAGTTTTTTGCCCATTTTTAAGGATACCGTATGAAACAATAAAATTTGTGAAAAAAATGTTTTATAAAAAAAGTTTGAGGGTCAGCGAAACACCTGTAATGTCGCTTTTGAACACATCTGTCACACACCACGTCAAGAATGAACTGAATTTGGAGAAATATTGTGTAAAGTTGCAACGTCATTCTTAAATTCGGATCAAAATATTTCGTTATACTGAGATCAGTCTTCGTTATAATGAAAACATTTTGTATGCAAGTTTTTCGGGGACAAATTAAAGATTCGTTATACTGGGAATTTTGTTATTTCGGTATTCGTTACATAGAGATTTCGTTGTAATATTTTTTAAAATAGGTTTGTAACTTTACTAAATATTATTGAAACAAAAAATATCAAAATGTTTTCAACATAAAAAATAATATTAAAACGTAACATTTTGTATCATTTAAAAGTAGGTTTACAGTTTAATAAATAATAATAATAATAAATAGCATCAGTTACACATCCGCTCAAAAATATTACTGATATGAAAAAATATTTTGTTACACCTTACTAACGCTACAACACAATCGATCATATATAGTTAGTGCAATGTGAGTGATTATAAGTCATTGATTGTGTTTTAGGGTATTTTATGTGTTTGAGTGCCAGTTTTAACGCTGCATAACACAATTATATCATAAATTTAAATTTTCGTAATAAAAAAGTTTTTTGGTGACATCATAAGTTACTTTATAATTTAAAAAAAATATTTCTATGTTTTATGTGTAAATATAAAAGTCAGTTTTTAATTACATTTGTGCGTTTTAAAAATATTAATAATTTTGAAACCTTTGTCTTTTTTGATTAAAAAATATTTTGATTTACATATTTTTTAAAGTAAATGTTTTTCTGCGCAGCATTATATATTTTAATAATTAATGAGTGTAAAAAGTTTTCACTATATTTAAAATTAATAATGAACTAATGATATTTAAAATCTATAATAAATGATTAATATTTAAAATCCATAATAAAATAAAAAATATTTTTAATGTTGAAAAAAATTAATGTTGAAATTTTATTCTGAAACTTTTAATTTAAAAAATATTTAAATTAGTGTTATACATTTTTGTGTAGTTTAGTTTCAAAGGCGTCAGTAAGATGGATTTTTGCAATACTGTGCGCTTAGTAGTTGGTTGGTAATGAATAGTACTTATTTTGAAACTTTGCCCCTTTTTGTTTAAAATACTTTTTAAAGCAAAGTTTTAAAAATTCTCTAAAAACTAAAACTTTAAATTGCCAACGTTCGCCAAAATTTAGGTACATATTTTTTCTGTATAGAGAAGCTAATACATATCCACATTATTTATATTATATTTTAAATCTATAAACTAAAAAAATATTTTAAAAAACATTTTTTTTTGTATTTGATGATTTTTATACATATTTTAATAAATTTTATACAATTTAAATCGTTAAAATAAATTTCGCTCGTTAAAATCAATTTCGCTCGTTAAAATCAATTTAGTTCGTTCTCAAGCGCGGGACTTCCCAAATTTGCTTTGACAGTTCTTCTGTCAGATCTGGCAAGAAATATGTTATAATCGCGGGATTTTTGTTACAAAGTGACAATTGAAGATGATTCAAGTGATGCAGCATTTGAAATTATAGACAAAACTATAAATTGCGGGTGTGCCAGTAAGTGTTTAGTTATAAATGAATAATATAACACGGTTATTCTAACAAAATTACTATTGACTTTCCAGGATCTAATATTAAAAGACAAACAGCGGTGATTTGGCAATTAAAGGTATACATACCGAAGTTAATTAAACATATTACAATGCTAGTAATAATAAAAAATATATGACATATTGTGACAATTTTGTAGAAGATGAAAAGATGCCAATCTACGTGTTTAATCCTCTACAGTACATCCATCAATTGTGTTCTTCGGTTGTCGTTTAAATTTAATTTATGGATTATATTAGTAGTAATAATGTGTTCAATGTTTACTCTTGATAAGAGTCTTATTGTTTCTTAATTATTTTTCAGAAGCAATGATGGAACAATTTGATGACCTATATGGCTACAACGTAGAATTGGTATATATAAACAAAGAGTTAATCTTCTCGTGTTGAAGTCACTGTCAGCAAGTAATATCTTTTTATAAAGAACATACTACATAAGTTTGATGTAACTGAATATCTTAAATTTGGCTATTCAGAAAGAGGAATGATGGCACAGAACAAAAATTGTACCTATTTTGCCACATCGGAATTAAAAATAACCCACTCTTAGATATTTTGGCTATCGATTATTCCAGGTATGCAATCACATATTTATAATCATTGTAAAATGTCGTTTATTAGATAACATCCAAGAAACTACACATTTATAAGCTGTCCGACAGCGCCGATTTGATCGACGTTAACTTTCAATCCTCACATACTAAGGATATATTACACGTTCATGTTTAAAACATTACTGGTTAATTTAAAATTCTTAAAATCTAACGTATATATGTATTAAATCGGAAAGCAATGATAATGTTTATGTAATATAAAAGTAAAACTCACTTTTCGGCCTCGGAGCCCGGCGACGGGATTTCAAAATTTGAAGATTTCATTACAAAGATTGTTTTATGATTGTTTATCTAATTTAATCAATGTATTCTTCTTATCCTCAACACATTATGTATATATTTAATTTTCATAGTTATAACACATCTAGTTAATTTGCAATCCGATTATTTATAAAAGCAAAAACTCACTTTTAGGCCTCGGAGCCCGTCGCCGGGAATTCAAAATTTGAAAATTTCATTACGAAGATTATTTTATGATTGTTTATCTAGTTTAATCAATGTATTCTTCTAATCCTCAACACATTATGTATATATTTCATTTTTATTCAGTCAAATGACGAATTAATGAAAATTATTGTCGCGTAGCAAAATTTTATTATTAAATAATAATTATTTAAAAGTGTTGTCACGGTACTATCTATGTGAATTTGAATGCTTATTTTTCATTGGTCGACGCTATTTGAATATTTGAATGCTTATTTTTGATTGGTCGAAACAACAGAACGCATTACCGGCGGCTCGAAAATCAATCGGAACAAATTAAATTTTAATTTTTATTATTATTTATTATTATAATTAAATATATTTCCTTTGTTTACGTGTATTGTTACACACTGTTAATACAAAGCGATACGATTTACAAAGTAGATAATTGAACGGAGAATGTTTCGTTTAAAGTTATGCGCGTCCGGAAGCGACGACGGCTTAGAACAATTATATATAAGATAGCTTATGTTAAAATAAAAAAAAATTATTTTGTAATTTACTACAAACTTTCATAGAGAATATATTATTAATTTAAATAATTTTTTTGGTTAAATTTACTATAAAATTCAAGTAAAATAGAAAAAAAAATCCAATTGTTTATTAGTAAAAGAGTTTTGTTAAAAAAACACTTTTTTCTACTATGTATAATTGTATTTGCAGCACTAGCATTGATTATTGTAACATTATTTAATCTATAATATTGCACTTTTTTCGCTACAAAAAACATTGCATCTGGATTATAATTATGGACTTTTTTAAAAAATGGTTTATTATTGAAATTATAACAAAAAGCTTGTTTTTTTTATATTAAACTATTGTTCACTCAAGGTATAAAATTGAAATAACAATATAACAAAAGTAATATCTAAATAAACAAGAAAAAATCTGGATTTGTATAGTATTACTGTAATTATTTTTTAGCTATAATGTATCGTTTTGCTTTATTTATAAATGGTGGTTATCGTATTATTTAATTAAATGACATTTTATTCTATATCAAATAAATATACGGAAAAAATCGTAAAATCATTAGTTTTTATCTAACAAGTATAATCTTTTTAAAATTCAGTAATTAATCATATAGCTAATAAATAGAAAAATATACATAAACATATAACCACTATTTTCAAAAGAATAATATTTACAAATTGTTATGTCAAAAATAAAGTTTCGAAGAAATACATTTTTCAGGTTATTTATAAAAGTGGCACAGGAAATAATTTATTTAAACATACTCTACAAGTCAAAAAGGTTACTGGTTTATTATATTATACTAAATAATACACTTGAACGCCAAAATGTGATTTTATTTACATAAATATATTTCAAGTTTATTTACATAAATATATTTCAACGCCCAGAGGCAAAAATTATTATAGAATTAATAGATATAATATATTGCACTATAAATTATTTTAAATTATCCATTACACATACAGGATGCTGTTTTAATTATTTAATGATGTACACTTTAATATGTTAATTTTTGCTTAGGAAAACACAAATTATGAAAACACTCGTGCTTTAAAAATCATTTTGTTGCTGCTCAACGCACATAATATATGTTAAAAAAGTTGAAGCAACCGCTTCTCAATGACACATTTCCCATTATATGCGATTCGTTAGGCGCTTTGTTGCGCACACAATTGAGCACTTGTGCTAAAAATGTCTTTCAACAATTTCAGAGGCTTTGGACGTAATCAAAGAAGAACAGGCGATGCCACAAAAGAGGACTAGGAACAAGAGAGATGCACCTTTCACTCACGACGAGAAGAGAATTGCGGGTGTAAGTTTTTTTATAAATAATTCATAACACAAGCAACAAATCCAAAGCAACACATTAATTCAATTAAATCTACAGCGACGAATGACGTTTAGATAAGAGCCAATCTCTGTTACTGAGCTTGATTAATCCAATTACACTTCAGCGATAAATTCTCGTATATTATATAATGTTTTTTTTTTAATGCTAAAGGTTTAAAGCAATCTTAATGCAATTTCACTTAATACGAGCCAAATGGCAAATAGACAATTTCATATTGCACAATGCTGCATTCTCGATGTAACGCACCGAAAGGTATGAAAATAAAATGTAACAACCTATAACAGTCACAAAAGTAGGTTAAACATAAACAGGTTCAATTCGTGCAATTAACTGCGTGATTCGAATCGAATCGCTTTTCTCGTTTTTCATTACGACATCACCTCAGGATTACGTTTTGTAAACATTACTCATGTGAGAAATTTAGTACTTTAAAATCTGACGTATTAATTGATTTATTTTCAATTTGTTTACAGTGTCTTTTGCAGTGCGTGTACAGAAAAGTGAAAGCTGTGAGTATATCATCAAATTATGTACTTTTACTTTTTTCCAATATATAATCTATTTCTATATATATATTTAAAGGTCGATGGTTTCGGTTTCCCCACTTTAGAAGGACTTGTCAGATTATATTCTGAAGGAGTAAACGAAAGAGGATACTTCATGGCTACAGTAGAAGCAAGTCGAGAATGCTTAATGAAGTCGCATAACTTGTTCTCTCGCACTATCCCAATTGGTTAGTAAAACTGTTTATAATTATTATTAATAAATATAAAACATGATTGATTGCATAATTATATTTACAGATAATGGTAGAAACTGCGACGTGTCTTTCGATGTATTCGAATGTATCTCTGACAGAATAGGAGATTATTGCGGAAATTCAGGATTGTAATAAATGTACAAAAATAAAAAGCTTTACAAGTCCTGCTTTTCTTTAATGTGCATTAAATTTTAAACGTGTCAATATAACGCTTTCAGTCAATTAGTAAAAAAATATTTTGTGATTTGTTAGTAATTTATAATGAAAAAATGTGTTGATTTGTCAATTAATTATAGTTATATTTTTTATTAATTTCGATGTATTGTATATAACCATTAGTTTTAATTGTTTTTTTTGTCACGATAGGTTTAGAATTGTATTAATATAAAACGATCATAACAATGTATATAATGTAGTGGTGTATAATTGGAAAGAAGAGTAATAAATAAATTAAAAAAAACAATTGTTTTTTCATAATTTACAAGATTCACCAATGTTATTTATTATTATTGTACTTCGACTAATATAAAAACAGACATTTAAATCTTATTGCTAAAGAAACACTAAATCATAATTGACAATTTGAATACATTTTATATACATTTTTTGCTATCTATTATAAACATTTTATATCATTGATACCAAGGACCTTTATCTTCTAAGAAAGACAAAAAAATAGTATTAAATCCCAGAAAAAAATAAAAAAAGTATTTTAAAAGCAACAAAAAATATAAATTAATAATTTATTATTTGCTTTAAAGAAAAAAATAAACGCTTTGTTAAGCAAATTGAAGACATATATAAAAAAAACATCTTTAAAATTTAAGAAGAGTTTTGTTTATGCTCTTCGAATAATATTGAAACTTACTTACAATTTTTTATTTACATTTTTCAACCTAAGTCATAAGGTATTTTAATATATTTTACGTACAAAACTGCTATTTATATAATTTATAATTTACTAATGTTATAAAAATTGTTTAATTTGAACTACCTTATCTCGAGATCATAAATTATAAATAATTATTTATAAAAATACACTTCAGTACTAATTTAAATAACAGTTTTCAACTTTTTTAAATCTGCTTGTTTTTATAACTGTCGTTTAATGCACACTTTGCCTTTAACAAATTTATTGTATAAGGTAAAATACTGTACTAATAAAACCAACACATAATGGAATGAATAATTTATAAACAAATTTACATAGAATGAAATATTTAAATGCAATATAAAAAATATGATTGCACAATATTCAGTACCGTTTTTTTAAACATAAAGACCTTTCAAAAGATGACATTTCCTTGATAACAATGACAAAGAGCAAATTCATAAAAAAAAATCAATTCGAAAAAACTATAAAAAAAATGATCCGGAAACAATGAAATTCATTATGTATTTTGTTAGCAGAAAAAATATAAATTATATAAGATTTTTTAAAACTGGTATTCTGAAAGTTGTTTTTTTTTAATTAAAATTTTAACAGTCAGTCTTGCTTTGGCCATTTATACAATTTTTTTGTTATATATAATATATGTTGGTTCACATCTGAGCCCCAAACCACAAAAATAAATAAATAATGAGCCCCAAAAAAGTTAGTTTGTAGGTAAGGTAGGATTGCAAAGGGATTGCTCATTACAAAACTCTTTACCTTGGCTAAATATTAACAGTAAGTTTATATTGTGATCAGCTGGATCGTTGTGCACGAGGAAGTGAAAAAAGACTGCACTTGTCAACAGAAGTCGAATTCTGCAACACGATGTTGCAGAATTCAACATCTCAATTAAAGAAAAAAAAATCTCTAAAATAAAATTTTATTTTGCACCATCAAAATAAAAATAAACATTTAAAAGAGATTTTTCGCTTCATTAAAAAACATTATAAAAATATTACGACTTATAATAAGTGAGAATCAAATGAAGCATATCTAAACCTAATTTTGACCAAAAAACAATTATCCCTTCCCAGAAGTCATAATTGTTTTTGTAATGTTTCAATATTTCCCTAAATTCTATTTAAATACACTTTGACCAATAATCTCATATAAAATAGGCTAGCATATTTTTTAGACATATTATAATATCAAAGTGCAGACGAATGAATTTTCACTTGAGAGTTAAGATGGCTTAGTTTGTATTTTGGACTTGATTTGATGATAGTTTTTCTAATTAGTCTTAGAATTTTCTTTAGGTCAAGTTAGGTTTAGCTAATTCGTGTAGGTTAGGTTTGGGTTTGAACAGAAAATGTACTTTTCGCAACTGGAAAATTTAATTTAATAGACATTTGAGAGCACCATATAATTTCACTAGCGCCTATAAGCTAAATTCGTTAGTACAAATTGTCTGTTGAAAATGTGGAATTCACTAGTGAAAATATAACTTCACTGAAAAATACTCATTCGCAGTATTATTTATATTTAAAACATAAAAAATGATTAATACGTATGGAAAAGTTGAAATCATGTAATTTTAATAGCATCTGCATTATAATTTCACTGTAAAAATAATACTGGTGAATATGTATTCGGATATGATTTCACTGAAATAACATATTTAAAAAAAATATTCGGGTTAGATTCGAGACTCATAAAGAGAGAAATAACCAGAGAATTTCTAGTTTAGAATCAGGGACGTCATTTAAGCTGTTTTCGGGGGGGGGGGGGGAATGGCAAAATTTGGTTATTCTTCATTAATCGTTTTTTTAATATTTTTATTTCATTAAAACTCATATTATTCCATTAAATGACATGCATTTTTATGGGAAAATTCGAGAGGGGGGGGGGAGAAATAGCCCAGCTATCCCCTTTAAATGACGTCTGCTGCTAAAACAAAACTTAATGCTTTTTTTTCCTTGTTCAAATTCATATGCATACATGGTAAAACATACTTTATTTCATAAAACTCCCCAAAAGTCGGAAACACGGAATACCAGTTACACATAACCTAAATAATTGTGGGTTTGGTGCTGCCCTCTCTTTGACAGGCCTCAAAGCTTATAATTTCTACTCCTATTATTTATGGTGATTATGAAAATATTTATTGGATATTTTTATTTTAAATTGTGTTTAACATAGTGTAAAAATCATAAATATTTTAAAACATAATCATTCCAAGCTTAATAAATATGGTTTGAGTACCTGCTAATTTATATATATTAAATATTATATAGTAGTTTTACTTCCATAATTTTTTTTATCCAAAATAATTTAATACCCAATTTTACTAAAAGAAAAATACAGATTTTCTTAAATTTATAAATTAACTTATAATATTTTTCCATAGATGTCTATATTTATTTTTATAAATATTTTTTGCATGTATTCACACTACTAATATATTTATTAATATTTTACATGTATCATTTTTTTTTAAATATTTCCATTTATTAGGGCAACGCCTTTCATAATCTTGTGCAATGCCTGTGCTTGTCATATGAAAAAAATATGTAATAAATTTATTATAATATATAGATACATGATCTACAAAGTCTACAAAGTGATCATTAGGATCGTGTTAGCTCCTTGCCTTAACTCCAAACTTAGATCTCAGGGCCCTCTGTGTCGATTTGACGCAAACTTCACTGGTTGCGAACACCAGTGATGAATTGATTTCTTTGCGGTAGCGTTCCGATTTATGAATCACTGGATAAAAGGGAGAAGAATAACAACTCTCTTTTCTGTCATTTTCTCTGTTTTACTTTGACAAATTGTATGTGATTTTGACTGAAACTATGACCCAAGCTCACACAATATGTAACAATAGTTTTTGTAAATTCAGTGATGTAAAAAATTAAAAAAAATTATTTAGCTAAATCAACAAAAAGATTTCTGCAATAAATACTTCTCTGAGAAAAGAAATGTTTCACGAATTAAAATGTGAAATTGAAGAAAGAAGAAATTAAAAATAAATATTTTTAACACAAATTTTGAATTAAATAATACATTATATTTCAAAAGTTGCACCTAAGGTTAATGTACATATATCATATGGAGAAACAATGATGAAGAGATTATATCCTTCAACTGTAATTGCAAATGATAGCACAATGAACGAAATTCTTGTAGATTCAGACAATGATATTGATATTACAGAGTGTTTGACAATGAGTTAGGAATTAAATTAGGAGCTGTTGAAATAATTTTTGCTAAGTATAATCGGTGTATGATATTTAAATGTATATCAGATCATGTTTTAAATGTTACGTATTGATATGTGAGGGGAAGGGGCGTTAAATTTTTGCCTGAGGCGCTCACTGAAATGACCAAATGGAAGTTATTTTCATAGATATGTGTTCCAGTTTGTATATCATCATGGAAATGGGAGGAGATCAACGATCCTTAACAGATCGGTGGTAATAAGAGCTCCGTTTTTATCCTATAATTTATTAAAATAATGTTTTAGTGATTAGATTTGTATTGCGTCTAAAGTTAAGTAAAACCGACAATGGTATGATTTTCAGCTATCGCAGAAACTAGTAATAAGTTACTCGAAAGGACATTTTTGTCTGTTACAAAACTGTTGGTTATCGACAAACCTTTTTTTAGAACTGTGCTGTTTAACCACATCATTCATCAGCATTATTTGATGATAATTTTTTAAACCAAGTTTGCAAATTATTATAAAAATATTTTTTATTAATTATTAAAAATTATTGTACTAGCTTCATTCAGTAAACCAGATATTTTATATTTACTCAAAGAAAGAGTTACAGATGCGTGAAGAGAAATAACAGGTGACTCACTAAAAGTCGCTGGCGTTTAAAGGGTAGTCTGAGTAGTGATTGCGCTGGACATTAAAATTATTTCGGGCGGGTCCGCTTAAACGCCGTAATATATGCATAGGAACAAAACTATGTCACATCGCTACAATCTAGATTCTAGAGCAATCAGTTTTTAAGTTATTTTGTATTCAAATTCGATATCATCCTACTTTTATGTATTCTAATCCGTTACTTCCTTCGACTCAATTTATTACAATTTTACACATTAAACGCAACATTATACAATAGCAATGATCCTATCTACGATATTATACAACTAATAACAAATTACACAGAACTCAAAGGGCCGAGAACCGCTCAAACCAGGTGAGTCTGGATTGCGAAAAATTACTGCTTCGAGGAGAAGATAAGAGAAGGCTCCGCGGCGGCAATCTTCGCGATCGTTGGTTCGGAAACGGAACAATCGCTTTCGTATAGTAGTAACAGCAAGAACACACCCAAATTTGATTCAATTACGAAGCCATCCCCGAGCCAGTTTTCCGGTCAGCAGTTTCCAGGTGAAGGTTCCTCATCGGTCCACAATGCCCGGTTGCACCATCGCGCCTATTGTTGCCGACAAACATTTCATTGTCCTCTTTATGTTTTCGCCTAAAATAACATTTGCATATCGGTAGTGAGATGTATGCGGAGAAGAACAACCATTAACGAAGCATCAACAACGGCAAACTATGATTGATTTAGTGGTGAATCGGCGGAAGGTTTTCGTTTCACGGATGATTATAATCATCATATATTTTCCTACTGTCTCGCTTACGGAGCATAAGAAAAGTAATAAATTAAATATTACACCTGAATATGATATGTTATTATTTAATTATAAATATACAAACTGAAACTTGAATTTTAATATCTTTATATAATCCTAGTCTATTTATTAATTTATAATAAGTTTTAATTGCAACCATGAACAATGAGGATTATCATTTATGCTCTTAATACTTATATAATATTATATATAATTTAAACTAAAGTTACAGAAAATTTAGTCAGAAGTTAATAACTATTTATAATTTTAAAGAATCGTTTAAAAAATTATAAATAAAATATTTTCCAGTAGTTTTCAGCTGTGAAGATGAATCATTTTTACTAACAGTATAATATTTTATTTTTTTATTTCCCTATATAGCTATTCACTTTTATCTAACAGTTTATCTATAAAAGCGTACACAAAAGATGTACATTACTGTGTCTATCAATGTTTAGAAAATTGGGTAATGTTGCATTTCCTTTTTTGCCAGAAGCTCGTTTAAATCCGATAATAAGACACGTCGATCGATTCACGCAGGCGAACGCCGTTGTTTTTTATAGTAAGTAAATTGCGTTTTTGCAATAAAACTACAAGCCATTGTTAGATGACACAGGTGAATGCGAAAAGATTGATAAGATAGGGTTACTATGTGGGCTAAACCAATTATGCGAGAATTTTGCGTTTCTATATGTATATGGATTTTATAAATTCCACAAGTTTATCATCTAAAGAAAATTCGCCGTCATAAACAAAGATAATATACAATGTTACGGTTGTTAATTTTCTGATATTTAACACATTGAAAATTATTGTGATTATAGGTATATATCTTTTTAATTGCTTAATTTGTTAATTTATAAATTTTATCATTATTGTAATTATTTCTGATTTCTATTAAAAATATATGTTTTTAAATCCCAAAAAAATATATACATAATATTTTTTGAGATTCCTTGAATCACTGCTAATTTAAAAAATAAATATATGGAAAAAAATAACATGTAAATATATATATGAAACATACACTTTCAGAAAAATGCGAGACCCGGGGCAACTAATATTTTAGAAGCCCTCTGAATTAATAAAAATGTGGACAAGACTAAATAAAATCAATAGTAATAAATAATAATTCGATTTTAAAATTATTTCACAGATTTTTTTTCCATTAACAAATTTGGTTAATGTTGTTTTAAAACTTCTAATTTTTTTCGACTTTAACTACAGTAATTATAAATTTTCTGGGAAATACCAAAGACAGTTATTGCTTTGAAAAATCTGCTGAGTCTTACAAGAGACACAAATTATGATTTCCACAACCAGAAAATGTACAATTTTCACGCAAAAAACTGCTTGAACACCATTATACTTTCCTATTTCCGTAGACTTTTCTAACAAAGATTATAAAAATAATCAAAGCATATAATAAGTTCTTCAATAAAAAATTCTAATTCGCTGAATTTGCCGTAACAAGTGTTCCTTATGAGATAAATTTAAAATTGCATCAGCGATAATTACAACATATTTCGTTTTCTTAACTTCTTCAATGATTGCGTTTTGAACAAATGAACCGCAAATATTAATAAACACGTATTTTATTCTCGTTGAAAATGAATAAACCTGCATTCTCCTGTTGTCTACTTGTGCAACTCAAATTTTTGAAACATGTTCCGCTAATATTGAATCATATTTACTTAATCTGAAAATTACTGTTTGGTGGACTTCCAATGCACGCATCAGATCCTAAACACGCTAACCCACGCTAGAAAAAATATTGAATTAAGATAGCGCTCCAGCAGCTATTTCCAATGTCTTACTTAGTGATTAATTTTCATTTTAAAAGCGAAATTTCTGTTCCTCTATCAGCTATAGTTATTTTATGTGATTTTTTTATAAAAAATGATTCTCTTTATGTATAAGAGAATTTTCGTAAGATAAATAATTGAATTACTAAGATAATGTGCAGGGTAGCTGCCCCTTTTGCCAACTCTCTGATAGACCCTGTATACATATATATTTTATTAGAATTAAAATGTTATACATATATCATTACAACTAATACAATATATGTATATAAAAAAAATATGTATTAAATTATATACAGAAAATAAATATATAAATTTCAAAGAATTGTTTTGAAAAGAATAATGAACATAACATGTTACTGAGAATTTGCGCTTATTTTGAGTAGGTGTAATCGTAGATAAGATATTCTTATTTAAGTTTAAAATATCCTTTAATCAGTCGTTTCGAATATATCAAACTCTTAAGTAAGGGACTAATATTTTTATGAAAATTATTACAAATTTAGTTTTTTGTTATATATAGTATATAATATATGTACGTATATATGAGTTTAAATAATCTGCGAGATTTTTTCTATATAAGATATTTTTTCTATACAGATTCAAAATTTTTTTGGCTGCTTCCAAAGCGTCTGTTTAACATTTATTTTGGTGTATTAAATATGTATTGTTTTTCAACAAGCTTAAAAAATGCATGTATTTTTATTACCACACATTATTTATGCACTAGAAATATAGTAAAGTAGAGTTTTGATATTAATATAATTTTATGTAAGTATAAAACTTTTTATTATACAATTTCTATTAAATCTCGATATAAATATTTATGAGAAGAAGCACTAAGTACATTATATACTAGATTCACTAATATTGACCAGTGGAAATATATTTATACTAGTAAAAATATAGTTTAATTGAAGAATGTACATATGTTGGGAAACGATCATTTCTGTTTAAAAGTTAATCGATTAAAGATGTATCGGTGTATAATTAATGAAGCAAAACTTTTAAATTTACTATAATAGAAATCAGAAGGAATTGTTTATAATAATTTTATTTTAATAAATAACAAAAATATGTTTAATTATATTATATTATTTCTTGATCCTTGATTTAGGATTTCATATAGGAAACAAAAAGTAGATGTTCAATAAAAAATCCTAAGCCGGCAAATTAAAATTTTGATTACAATTAATACTTCAAAATTAATTAAAACGGCGTCTAAAAATATTGTTTGTTACAGTCAGTTTTAAAACATTCCTAGAATAACGGATAAACAATCTGATATTACACTGCATATAAAACCAATGTAATTTTTATAAAGTTGTATCAAAAACAGATTTAATTTTAGTCATAATGTATAAATTTTAAAGTCTACAGATAAGATTCAATTTTCTCATGAAACCAAAGTAAGATAGAAAAAAT
This sequence comes from Plectrocnemia conspersa, assembly GCF_051122295.1. NCBI lineage: Eukaryota > Metazoa > Arthropoda > Insecta > Trichoptera > Polycentropodidae > Plectrocnemia > Plectrocnemia conspersa. Next base: position 5,374,658 of record NW_028277174.1, on the reverse strand, counting down.
GGCAAAGAAACATTTCAGAACCACTCTTGATTCATCTTTTATCCGTGAGCGTGAGATAATTTTAATATATGAATTCGCTTATATTAAAAAAACGTGAAACGGCACACCCATCCAATATATTGTTGACAGCAAAAATGTGTTTTAAATACGAGTCAAAGGATTAACAAAAACTGTATGAAGTACCGACCATTGTCAACTCTCGCGGGTCATAAACTTGAATGAATATTTTATTATTTTTTATTTTGGAATCACCTAATTGTGCGTGCAGATTTTGCTCTTTTCATATTTGCAAAAGTGAAGAATAAATATTGTTTGTTACTTATAAATCGATAATAAATATTAATAACCTAATCAAATAATTTATTCTGTGTAAATGGTATCAAAATTCCAAAAGAGTATTAAAAAAAAATGTTCACATCTCTTGCTAACAGAGCGATCAAGACTAACGATTATACATCACTGAAGGTAAATAATATCAATAGACTTAAATACTATTTTTTGTGTACGACCGTCCCCCGAGTATGCGATGTAGTTTTGCATTTTTTTTGGGATGCCGGAACGAAATGTTTCATGAAACTTATATTGTGAAACAATACTTTTGGACTGTTAAATAGGGATTTCCTGTTCCTTTTTGATACACCGCTCTCATTATGCATTTAATATCTTAATGGGTTTTGAGAAATAGAAGAATTGCTGGAGGATTTTACACCTGGAAAATTGTGTAAGATATATTTTTCATATGGAGAAATCGAATATTAAATGGTAATTAAAATATCCGAGCACCTGTTAAAATATCAGGTTACTCGGTTCTTTTAAAAACGTGCGGGTACCCGGGTTGGAAGCCTTAGATTACAATAATAATTATGAATCCTTTAGGCCAAGACGCCAGCTTCACAACGAGTTTGCTAGAAATTTTTTGGCAATAGTTGTGGCGAAAAGCTAGAACAATTAACATGAAATTTTATTTTATTTTTTTTATTTTATTTTTTCGATTAAATTAAGACCATCGTGGCCTAACAGGTTACCCTAATGCGCCACGATGGTCGAAAGCAAATTATAAATTTATAAAACATAAAAAAACGTATATATATAAATAAATATAACAATACTTAAACATAACAAAAAAAATTATAAAATATTAAAATTAAAAGATATAAACCGGATCAGATCCTCGTAGCTAACATTAAATAAATCAATGTTTAATGCCAGCGTATTAAGGAGCCGTATGGCCACAGCTATAGGCGAGTCGGCAAGTGCGGATGTCCTAGCCCTAACTGCCATCAAAAGAGGTCTCGATCGTGATTCTCGAAAATGTTCCGGAACCCAAAACTGGAATTCCTCGAGAATAGCTGGATTGTCGACAGCACCTTTTAGTAGTTTGAAAAAATGCTTAGCGACATACAGCTTTCTGCGAGAATTCAGCGAATCATATCCCAACGCTCCTAAAAGAAAGGCGCTGGGATATAAGAACGGATAATAACCAAATGTCCTTTTGTAAAGGTATCTTAAATACCTTTTTTGAATTTTTTCTACTAAAAGGGAATATTTGGCTATTCGGGGATTCCAAATTATAGATCCCGATTCAAGAATGCTACGAACTAAGGTGTCATAGAGGATGCGAATAACTGACGGATCGTCAAAGTGAAAGGCATTCCTCATAACAAAGCCGAGCATCTTGGAAGATTTATCACAGACGTCGTGTATGTGTAGAGAGAACCTCCATTTGCTCTCGAAAGTGATTCCGAGATCTTTAATGGAAGTTTCTCTAGTCAAAATGTTACCACCGAGATGGTAGAAATAAGCTGATGGCGAACGGGATCGAGAAAATGACACAGTATGGCACTTTCCGACACTAAAGGGCAGACGGTTAACGGAAGCCCATCTCCACAGAGAGTCTAAATCACTTTGTAGAGAGAAGGAGTCCGCAACAGATCGAATGCATTTATATAATTTTAAATCATCTGCGTACAGAAGAAAACTTGAATTTTTAATTGCTGTATTTATGTCATTAATAAATAACACAAAAAGCAGAGGTCCCAGATTGGATCCTTGAGGAACCCCCGAAGGGGTAAAATATTCTTTTGACAATCGGCCACCATAGGTTACAAACTGTCTACGATTGCTTAAATAACTCGAAAATAACCGAGTTAAATTATCTGAGCAACCGAGGTTCGACAATTTTTTTAATAATAACGTATGACAAACTTTGTCAAAGGCTTTCTCAAAATCTGTATACACGACGTCTACTTGAATTCCGGCATCGAGAGAAGTTGTCACCGTTTTGGTGAACGACAGAAGATTAGTAACAGTGGAACGGGCAGGACGAAACCCGTGCTGTTGGTCTAATAAAACTTGCTGAAAGTGATTGTAGAGATATTTATGAATAATTATTTCAAATAATTTAGCAGGAGCTGACAACACTGCTACTGGTCTATAATTCTTTATATATAATTTGTCACCCTTTTTATGAATAGGGGTGACTTTTGTGCATTTCCATAGATCAGGAAATGATGATGTTTTGAGAATCAGATCATAAATACATTTTAGAGGAGCAGCGAGATTGACTTCGCAACCCTTCAAAATAAAATCGGGAATTAAATCAGGTCCAGAAGAACGCCCTGTCTTTAATTTATTAAATCCGTATTTAAGATCTGAGTGCTCAGTTTCTTTGATGGTCAGTACTGAAGACCAAGAACATGAAGTAGGAAGCGACTGAGCAGAAGTCGAAAAATATTCCTCGAAAACAGAACGAAAATGATGCATATCTATTAAAATATGCGGCATTATTTATTTAAATTAAGTTAAAACCATCGTAACCTAACAGGTTATCCCAATGCGTCACGATGATCGAAAACAATTGACTTTTTTTAATTTTAATTTTATTTTACAAAACATTTCGTGCGTAGTATGAACAGGAATATGTGTATGTAGATGCGTGTTTGAGCTGATATATAGTATATATACATATGTAAATGTATTTATGTACATTATGTTTGAACTATTTTTTATAAAGACCATCATGGCGCATCGGGGAAAACTGCCAAGTCATAGTCTTATGATTTTTTTTTGTAATCATAATAAACAGTAATGGATCAAGTTTATATTCTTGTGATACTACAGAAAACGATACATATTTACTATTGTGAATTATTCCAATTATAACTATCAAAGGTCTTTCAAATAATTACATCAGATTTTTCTATAAATGTAGACCAAACTAATAAAACGTGAATACACAATTCCTACATATAGTGCAGTGTTTTCATTGTTTAAAATAAATATGTAAATAATATTGGCACTCGACAGTATTTCTCAATGAAGTGTAATTTTCTGCGTGCACCCGCAGCTAATTAGCCTACCCATACTATCGTTTACAGTCATGAATGAATTTTTTTCACACCTCAGCCGCTCCCACGATTATGCATTGAAATTGTCCGCCATTTCGGACCCTCTCTCGCAAAATGGCGCCGGGCCTTGGCTAGACTGTACACCCGCTCGAATACGAATAAAACAAGAAGAAAAAATATTGTCTAGCTAAAATTAATCGTCTGTTTTGATCTTGGGTGGCGATTGCGCGGCCAATTCGCACGGACACAATGATTCGGCTAGGACGAGGGCACAATGCGCGCAGCCATTGTATTCTCTTGTGTTGTGATATAATATTAAATAATATTCGTGCTAATTGTAGATATTCCGCGTAATAATAAACGTCGGGCATATATCACGCGTAAACATTGTTTGCGGGTGAAAGTTGAGCTTTACGGCCAAACGACCACTATAGTCGCAATTAGGGTTTCTCTCCCGAGACTTGAATGAATCCCGGATACTAGAAAATATTTTAAATGTATTTACCGAGTGTATTAAATAATAATATGGTTTTTGTTAATTGCGTACTAATTGGCACGTTCAAAATTAATAAAATGTGCACAAAAATCGTTTGAACGAATCCGAACTGATTTAATATGTGTACATTTTAATCTTAATGCCTAAAACCATTATTGGATTTGTTAAAATATGATAAGAGTAAAATAATAAAATTTTAATTTACTGTGTAGTGATACCGAGGCAGATACCGATGAATAAAGGCGGAAAAAATTAAGTTCTGAATCATATGAAGGTGATACAATAAAACCTTAAACTCTTAAAAATACATTTTTAAATTAATTCTTTAGATAATGATCAAATTCAAGTACAGCTACTAAAAAACTTAAAGAGTCACGTATTTCATATGACATGTGCAAAAAATGTGGAAAAACAAGAGCTAGTCTCAAGAAGTTTTCTTTTCAGTGTTAATTATTATTAAATATTATACACGCAAAGAAGTTGCGACCATGCCTAATAAATTAATTTTTAGCTTTAAAAATATATAAAAAAAGCATTTCAAGATTTTTGCAATAGCTTAGAAATAAAATGATCATATATTTTGATATTTTATGCTAAGAATAATTAATTTAATGCAAGAATATCGACATGCATATAATTGTGAAATATCGAGAACCAACTTACAGGCTATCGGATAGAAGGAAAATTCTTGACTTCTGTGCGACAAAAGGAATATCAAGCGCCTACTTGAAAGCGGAATAATCATTGTCTGTAAAAACGCAAGTTTTAACAAAATCCCGACAATCCATACAAGAAAAAACACTAACTAGAATATATTTTTTCTTAAAAAGAAAATAAAATTTGGATCAAGCAGTTTCTCGTGTTATGGAAGCCATATAAAATTCAATCCATGTTTTTTAGTTTCGTTATATTCAACCCTAAATCAACAATGGCAGTGAAGATAAAATGATCTCAGTTAAGCTTTATTATGCTTTATCAATTTTAAATCGTTCATAATGCGACAATAGCAGTTAAAAACATCTGTAATGCAATGGGCAGAGATGCCAATAGCTGGACACACACGCACGGATCTGCCCGCCGGATTTGTCCGAGATGGATGTCCGGCGGACAAATCCGATCGTGTGTGGTGGTAAAAACCACAGATGGATCTGTCTGGCGTCTGTGTGGTCTGTATATGTGGTTCTAAAAATTTCGTTTTAGTAATTTTGTCATTTATCCATAGAGGTTGTTAATGAAAATATTATGACTGACATCATATTTGATCTGAGAATAACAGTACGGAAGCTAGCATAAAAGCTAATCTAATTTTACAGACATTTAAAATAATAAGAGTCAATTTGCAGAATAAGGGTATCTCATAAATTGTCTTAGGAAAAACTCGCACTCAATATACCAATCGTTAATGATTCTAGAGCGCAAAAAATATTTTTAAATTGTTTTGTTAGTAAAGAAAAAAGTGGATCAACACCTTAACACGCGAATTAAAAGGCTGTACGGCAATTAACCCCTTATTCCAATTCTGAAAACAGAATTTCACATCAATATTTATTGGATTGTGTGCAGTCAATTACGACAGACACATAATGTACTCAGTTTATTCAATTTAATGCGACTCTGACAATAAAAAAGCCTTCCCTTATAATTCAAAGATGGGTAATTTTACATCAAGATAGCACTCGTTTTTATACATCAAAGAAGACGATAGAAAAAAAATCAATGGATTATTTTGGAAACTCTTTTTTCATCCATCGTATTCTTCAGACATCGCTCCAAGGGACTATTATCTATTTATTGTAGATTCCTGCAATATTTTTTAGGTGGAAAATTTTCTTTTTACAAAAACGGATATAAAAACGACATTGAATAATTTGTTGCTTCCAAAAATACATTGATTAACACACGAAGAATAATTGTATTAAAATATAGAGAATATATAATTGAATTAAATTATCACGCGTTTTATTTTCTTACTCATCTAAAACGCACCATAAAAATGCATAGATATTTATTATAGTAAATATAAGGAAAAACCTCATTCTGTCCAATAAATTCTAGAGTACCTTACAATGTACTAGGGTCAGTACTGTTCTAAATATATACTGCATAATTGCTAACTACAAACAGGGCTACCTGTCCAACTTTTGCTGATGACACAGGTACTATGGCTTTTAATGAGAACCCGGATACTGCTAATCTACGAGAAAACCTCAACAAAATACAGGAATGGCTACGCATTTGGAGAATAAAAGCAAGCGAGCTAAAGTCTATATATGTTACGTTTATAATGAAAAAGAAAACGTTTACTTTTGTCTGCTTAAATAACGCAATAATTAAGTATTTAAGGATGCACTTTGACAAAATGCTCTTGGAAAACCCATGTTTGGAGTAAAAGAAAGCAACTAAGACTAGTCCAAGAAAATATTACCGGCTAATGGTTTAGAGCAGCTAATAAATAATTATGATTAGCACGTCACTTAGCTTTTTAGATGTGAAGGATTGTGTATCGCGCCTTTTCTTCCTCGCATTTCGTTTGCTGACGTTTCGACCACTGGTATAGGGTCATCATCTAGGGCCGAGGTTCCCAACTTGCTTGTATCCTAGAGCACATTATAAATTATAAGTAGGGTGACAGGCACCATATATTTTTTTAAACAAATTGATAGTTGGACATATGTAATAATTAATACACAAAAAAGTTAAATATTTTTTTTATATTCTGGAAAATTAATACGTGTTATGGTTACCTCATAAATACAAAGTCAACGTAATAAGAATTTTAAGATCAATCTCAAAGTGAGTGTAATTTTTGGCATTGCAGTTTATTAACCAGAGCTTCAGAATTATGAGAGTATGATTATATTCCTGTTAGTAAACAATCATAAAGATAGCAATTTTCACAGATATGTATTTCTATTGGCGAAAGCTAGTGAAATTATATCCGGCTCCTAAAAGTCTATGAAATTAAATTTGCTAGTTGCGAAACGTCCAATTGCTGTTCAAACCAAAACCTAATCTAATGAAAATTCAAAAACTAATTATAGTTTTAGAACTTTTACTAGGTCAATTTTAACATACAAACTAAGCCAACTCATCTCTCAGGGGGAAATAAGCGGAAGAAGAAGTACAGATAGCCGTTACATTTAGCATATAGATATAGGAGTGTTTATCAAAGTGTATTCAAACCACTTCTAATATGAGAATATTGGTTAAAGTATATTCAAACTGAATTTTGGTCAATAGGAGGGCGCAAAAAACAATTATCCCTTCTCAGAAGTCAAAAATCTACGACAAAAGCATTAAAATCGTGTCGGCGTCGTAGCAGTGGGAACGCTCGGTAACGAGCGTTCCCACTGCGACGGCGACGACACGATTTTATTGCTTTTGGCGTGGATTTTTGACTTCTGAGAAGGGATAATTGTTTTTTGCGCTCTCCTATTGGTCAAAATTCGGTTTAGATAAGCTTCATTTGATTCTGACTTATTTCAAGTTCTAATATTGTACAAAAAATATATAAACGTTAGATATCCGAGGGTTTCCACTGTGATGACAACTTTGAATTTGGTCATAAAAATGCGTGTCATTTAATGAAATATTATAAATTTTAACTGGTAAAATTACTTTTTATACTAACCATGAAGTACTTTAATGTGCTTGATAAATAATAACACGTTAAATTTACTGTTACATGGCAATTCCTTTATATTTGTGAAATGCACGAGAGATTTCATATGTAGATGTAAAATCAAAAAAAAACAGTTTTGATTTACGTAAGTTTACAGAGCCTATCATGTTAGTTATATGTTTGTCTTTTCCTTGTAACTTCAAGCTTAAAGAATTCAGTTTTTTCATGACGTCTTTAAGAAAACTCAAATCAAACACGAATTCAACATATCTAATCAAAACCGTCTGACAGATTTTATTTTAGTTGATTTGTTTTTCTCTTTCGTAATTTAGATTTAAGTGGATAATTCGTATCAAAAGTGGCATGAATTGTCTGGAAGTGTTTATTCCACATTCGGAGTTTTTACCGTTCATAAGTCTTCCCCTCCACAAAACTAACGACTCATCAATCGTTAATTGTTTCTTAGTGATATAAATTCGATCTGAATCAGAATTAATCAATATTTGTACTGCATATGAATTACATGGTTTGTTCTAACCAATATTGTAAGACATTATCAAATATTAAGGTAAAAAAATCAAACGGTATATTCATTTTTATTTCCAGTGTTCCTGTGAATGGAATCTTCGGAGATTGAACAGGTGAGTCTGACAGGTGCTTGTAATTAAAGAATTTTTACCCGTTCGAAGTAGATGGAAATACGGAAGAATGTACAACGTTAGTATCACTGTCGCTATCACTTCATTTGGCACCCTACTGATGCGAACAAAAACGCTAACAACACGCTAGAACATTGTCAGCATTGAATATAGAAACTAGTAAAAATATAAGAAAACAGGAAAATTAAAATATAATAAACCTGTCGCGGTCGAATAGGGCCTGCGGGCATGGGGTTGGGAATCCCTGATCTAGGGCGCAATTTGTACCTTATCTCAGCCGCCGCAGACTCTTCTGTTTTACGTCCTCGATCCGATCTTGTTTTCTTTTATTTGTATTCGTTTGTTTGTTACTAAAAGAACAACAAATGTATTAATTTTCGAATTGATTTGTTTGAATGAGTTTATTTTTTCTTAAAATTTAAACCCTAACCAAATATCCGAAATTGCTTTCGCTTCGTCCCTTTTATTTAGTGCTATTTATATGTTAATTTCAACTTCAATTGCTTCTCTAAAACATTTTACAGCTAGGTGTTTATGTTGTTACAAGTTTTGATTGTATCAAAATTGATGTGGTGTTTTTTTTATCAAAAGTGTGGTTTGCAAAAGTTGATTTTTCATAAAAATTATAGAAAAAGAATTGAAATCGAAATAAAAAGATTAATTACAGTAAAATATTAAAAGAACTGTGGCGACCACACACATAGTCTTATTCTCAAAACTCACGCTAATTTTATGTGACCAACATTATCATCCATCAACAAGCGTAAAGGATGGGATCACACACAAAAGCTCTCGTTACGACCAGAAAATCACATAAATAACACGAGTTCTGTTCTTAATATAAATATTATCCATTATTGAAAGAATATTTCCTTGTTGCGAAACGGTAACGGATATAGAAATCACCGGATCTACAAGATTCCCGTTGCAGTATACGACCTTGGACAATGCCCATCAAGAAAATTTGAAAAGTATCACATTAGCTTTAGTAGCTAGTTGATTACGGGAAATAGCTAGTTAGTTTCTCCTTCTCCCCCTACAAGTACAGTTCAGTTCGACTTAAAGCCTACTTATTGTCCTCGCTAAAGACAAATTTCAGATAAAAAAATAAAAAAAACGTTTCTCTCTAAGATTTTTCTGAACAAGCTACAATTTATTTTAATCTGCCAGTTTAAAACAGATCAAATGACTGATTAGGCTGGTTAAATAAACTTAAACAATATATTTATGTTGATAAAATTAAAACTACGGAAGTATTTTTTAAGTCGCTTCACACGTACTTGAAAAATTCAACTGAAGAATTTATTTACTTAAATAAGCAATTTGTAAAAAGTGATGTAGGATATAGGACTATGACAATTTACCTTAATAATGCATTCAGTTTTATATATAAATTGAATCATTAGACTTGTTCTGCCCGCTCTAAAATCTCTCGGAAGTTGTTCGAAGTTACCGAGAACATGAGGTAAAGTGGGGGTAATTCAGTTGACTTGGCCAGCTTCGGGCGCTTCCGAACATGCTCGGCAAAACGACCGAAGTCAAAGAGATCGAAGTCGGAGCTGCTCTTTAAAGCGCGAGCGGTGAGATACTTCCCCTTTCGCTCTCTCGCGTGCTAAGTAACGAGAGTGAGAGAAATAATGGTATGGTTTTTCGCAAACTGAGATAGAACGAGTAACTTGGTTCAATTTCAATATGCGCGTAGGCGTCCTATGGTCAACACGAATGACGAGCGCTGCATCGTGGTCACGTGGTCAAGTTATGATACCACATGCTTATCGGGGACTTCAACAGACTCTTACTAACATTTTTGAATATTTTAGGGCACAAAAAGAGATTAATTATATTTTTGATAGTATATTCTTCTAACAGATATCGTTATTATATTTTTTTTCATATAAAATTAAATAATTAAAAATAATTAATGGTACTTGATTTTGTTAAGAAAAATCGTTTCGAATATCCTTATGTATTTTCCTAGATCGGTTTATATAAATGTCACACCATAACGAATTCCTATTTAGAATCGATAGCGACTAATTCTAGAATAGTCACAGATGTGGTGTTCGTATTCTGAAGTATATTTTTATGCCTTATGGCATTTTGCAAAAGCCGACAAAGATTTTGCGTAAATTGAATATTTATGACCGAAAAGTTTTCACTGATATTGTATTGGTGAGGGCCCACACAAACTTTTATAATTACTAGTAGCGTAATTTTAATAATATGACAATTTAAAAATTGCGATCTTTCGATCGCGCGCAAATATGCCAGCTGTACGTGACAGCAGCCGCCGTGCGGACGTCATTCACGACTGCCGTCCGGATGGCATATGAAATTTGTGGCAGTGTGGCCGCTTCCCGGAAGTCGGTGACCTCGGCCGACTTCAGTTGAACATCAGTTCGGACAACTTCCAGAGAGTGTAGTGCAATCATTAGAATTTAACAAAATAAAATTGGATTAAAGTTATTTAATATTAAAAATAATTAATATTTCTACTTTATAATTAAACAAAAAGCTAAGTAGTTAATAAATATGAGCTATATTTAGTTAAGTGGAGGTAAATAAATTGTTTAATTACGGGAAATAATGATCCAGGAATTATATTATCATTTCACTGTAGCAATATTAGCTTTGATATTTACTTATTTAATACTTTTTAATAGCTTTACATTTTTATATAAATTTCATAATTAAATTAAGCTATGTATAGTTCATTGTTTCTCATATTTTTAGTTCAAATACCGATCGCATTCATAAGAATCAATATAAATTGTGTCCAAATGGCGCAATTGAATAAGAAGAAAAAATCATAGAGCATTGTTCATAGGCTGTAAAACACCTTGCTTTCGGCTGCGTTCATATCTGCCAGAACGACCCTGTCTTTGAATCGGTAATTAGAAAGATCTGACTTAATTATCCCATTCTTTGCGTCCGATTCCTGTGTCGATGACCTTCTTGATGTTATCTAGAAACCGTTGCGAGCAATATTCGACCGAGTTAAGCGCCGATCAACGACTTTTCCCAATTTTAACCCTAAATTTAGATTTTACATTTCACATAATCATATACTAATTTAATTACAAGATAATGCGCCGTCACAGTCGAATCGTCTCAATTAAGAATGCATCTCCAAAACAGATATAAATTCGAAGGTAACAAGTCCAAATTAACGATCATATTGTACTTGAACAGAGGTTCTGATCTATAATTTGACCCAATTACAACCACATTAAACATCTATTGTTATGCAGGAACAAAAAACATCCCCATTATCTGATGAATATTTTTAACAACGAATAAAATTATTACAGTGATTCGCTTATTAACGGAAAATATATGTTAAAAACATTAAATTTAATTCTGAATTGTCTCATATAGATTTTATCGCAATGGCATGGTTTTTTTTTATGAATCATTGAGTTAATTAACAAAGCTAATTTGACGAGGACCCAAATCGTGGACAATGTTGGTTAATTACTCTTTCCCAGGTGGAAATCGGCTGATGATAAATCAAATATATAAAAAAATGTGATTGGTTTTTGAAAGACCTTGCATTCAATCTCAAGACTTGCCCAAAAGCGTTGGGTTAAAAAGAAAATGTAAACATTGTTTCGAAATTAATTTATTTTGACGCTGTAACGAAAAATGCAATTATGGTAACGATGCAATAAATCGTACACATCAGAAATAAATCACTGTTTTGTGTAACTAGTAAACAATACTTAACTCTATAGATATAATACGAGAAGAAAGATTTCTCATACCATAATTAGTATATATGCATATCTATAAAATAAATGTATTGTATAATGCGTCCTTGTTTAATTATGCTTTAAAAAGGTTACTACAAATATTATTTTTCAACACGCATATATTATAAATAACTTATAAATACTACCATTTAATTAATGTTAAAATTTAACTATATTTGCAATCAGTGAGTGGCAAAGGTTGCCTTTGTAATGATCGATATGTATAAGGTTAAAATGTCTAAAGTATCTCGCCATATAGTTTTAATTTTTAAAGCAACTACTCTGTTCATTGTTCTAAAATAATATAAATAATACAAACAATTACATTTAATTAATTATTAATATTTATGAAAATTAAAGATCTTTGTGGTTTCTTAAAGATTATAAAAAGCAAAATATGTTTATGTTTGCATAATTGTTGTTGATAAAAATACGTTATAAAATTGTAGTCCTTTCGAGAGTATCGCCGTACATGTACGGCGGTTGATTTTTTACTCTTTTGAGGTACCCCAGATAGTTATATATTAACATGTATACCTGAAAACAGTAAAAATTTATAATATTTTTATAAATTTGAAAAAAATACCAATAAATTCAAGAATACGAAATAAATTAATATAACGAAACATATTTTTTATATTAATTTTTTGAAAAATATTAAAAGCCTTTATATTGCTATAAATATTATTTTATAGTAATATAAAGCAATATATAAGAAATTAACCACTCGTGCCAAATAAATCTGATTTTTCATATGATCTTTTATCAATAATTTTTTTAATGAAAAGTCTTCGATAATATTTTTTTAATATGAAAATCTGAGCAAACACTTCAAATATAATATATGCATTTACTACTAATACATCTAATATAAATACAAAAATAGTAATCGGCCATTTATTTAATTTTCTTCTAATACTGTATTTGCGATGATTTTGTCCATTATATAAAATCCTCTTTGTGTTGCGTTATAATCTAATATAGTATTTGGGTTTTTTACTTTCATTTTTTTATGAATATCTTACACTAGAAAATGGGATCTAGAGTGTAAAATATTTTTTTAGGATTTTCTCTAGGAATATTTTACACATTTTTATAGGAATATTTTACATTTTTTAGGAATATTTTACATTTTTTTTAATGAATATTTTACACTATCCTGATTAAATCTCAATGTCGATATATAAACTGCTTTGTATTTTTATTCGAGTAATATGGTTATAATTGCCGTTTTAGATTGCGTATAGCGCCAATTATGACATTATTTTTAGTAAGTAATATTTGACCAAGTTCATAAAATGTGAAAAATATCAACTTATACATTGTGAGCTTTACCAGCTACTTACACAGTATATACATGTATATTTCTTACATAACTATTTTTACAATTGCACAGCATCCAAAATTTGATGCCATACATAGCTGTTTTTTGGCATATTTTTTGAAGTATGGTATAAAGAAAGCTAAAGTTGCACGGCGAAATTTGAAATAAGAAAAAATATTAAACAAGCTTTTATATAGGTCATATTTTTTATGTAATCAGATCAGACCACTGTTATGATATTTTTGTTATCTACAATAAAATATTTATAGTCTATAAATCAAAGTCACAAAACTGCAGACATATAATATTATTATTTTAAGATGTTTTGGATCAAAAAAACCCAAGTAGATATACGTACATGCATGACTTGTGACGTATTTAAATTATAAACCCTAGACAAAAACTACTTATATTTATATGTATATAAAGCGTTATTAACTGAACACAAATAATATTTATAAGTAAAGGTCGAACTACACTACTGAAAACTTAAGGCAGAATCTTAAAAGTTAAAATGAATATAGCTTAAAAAATAAGTAAATAATGTACTGTTATGAATATGTAGTATTATATAATATTTAAATTAACTTATAACTGTTATTATTATATGTAAACAGCAATTATTTGATAAAAATAAAAATATTGATTGTATTAAAATTTTCATTTTAGTTATTAAAAAATAAATATTGCCCGGTAACTGTGTTAACTATCGATTTAATAAAACATATTTTAATATAGGTGACTTATTTATTTCTTTAGTTAAAAAATAAATCAATATTTGAAACGAAAAACAAATTGTATTCTAATTCATATTCAGCATGCCCTTTGCAAACCCTTTGAGCGGTATCGCCGTACATGTACGGCGGTCGAACTGTTACTGTTTTGAGGTACCCCAGATAGTTATATATTTATATATATATAACTAAAGAAATAATTAATAAAAAACAATAAATTTGTACAATATTATACATAATAATACGAATAAATTGTAGAGTACGAAATTAATTAACATACATAGCAAAACATATTTTAGATTAATTTTATAAAAATATTGAAAGCCTCTGAATTGACAAAAAAATATACAATATATATAAAATAAATAAACGATTTTTAATAATAGTTAAATATTAAATAATAAATTATTAAAACATACTAAAACAAAAAAATAGTAAGATAAATCAAAGCAATTAAATATAGAGAATCGCTGATTTTTTTATATAATTTAGAATAAATACAATACAAAATAATAATAATAATAAAAAATATTGGAAAAAGAACATAAAATTAACTCACTACTCAAAGGGTTAAGCACTGAGTTCTAGATTTGTGTCATTCATTAGCAGACTTTGAGTTACTAAAATATATGATGAGCCTTGTAACAAAAATTGTTAATTTTATATAATAAACGAAAATTTATAGCATTGTTAAATAATAAACATAGTGTACAATGGTTTACTTATGTACAACAACGTTCGATTGTTAAGTCGTGGTAAAGTACTTTAATGATTCGTTATTTTTGGATAAAGTTATACATTTCTACCTTGATAAAAATCTAATTAAATAGAGTAAATTAATATTCATAGAATAGTGACATAATTCATCGTTACTGAGTTCTTCCTACATTTAAATTTAATAAATATTAAATTACTAGGTATTGAAGATGTTTGATTTAATCCAAGCAGTCAAAAAAAATATTTTTTATGCGTGACATTTTTTAAAACAGCAATAATATTTCTAAATTTAGGATCGATTTTTAATATTTTTTTCAAGATTCACACGTGTCTTTCAAATTTAAATAACAAATTTAGAACCTGAAATAAAATAAATTTACTAATAAATAAAAATATTTTGCAATAATTAATTTTCATTATTTTTTTCCTAAACCTTTTCACCGCAGCTGATATTTTAGCGCGCTATTTAGAAATTTGTGAATATGAAGGGGAGCGCCTATTTATGCCATAAGTTATTAAAATATATTTTTTTAATAAATTAAAGTGTTTATACAAAAAAAACATGTTACAAGGATCGAAGATTAATGGCACATTTAGGTGCCCAATGCATACTGGCGATTCTCTTGATGACTTATATATGTGTCATCTGCGGTTAAAGAGTTAAACTAGAAAAAAACTATGCAAAATTTTTATTTTATTTTTTGGAATACGAAAAATAAATAGCATACCTTTTAAATTAAAATTTAACTTTAGTCATAATGCACTTGCTTTACAATTTCAAGATATATTTAGTTTATTTTATTGGTATCATACGTTTTTTAAAAAATATATTTTCAAGTTACTTTATAACTTATTTTGGTTTTGAGAAAATGCTTGAAAGTGTTTTTTATACTAGTAGAATTTAATATCAAAATTTTTAGCCATATAAAAATTAGATACAAGATATAAAGTGCAAATAATAGCATCTAATATAAAGATTTTAATCATGAAAAACAGATTAAAATTATAAAAACATATTAATATGCTAATTAACAATATTTTTTGTTGTCATTGTTTTTACATATAAAATTAAACAATTACTAATCGCGTTTATATTCAGATAATCTTATAAAATTGTTATGTGTATAAATTAATATTCGACTTAGCACTGCTGTTATCAGTCAGGAAATACTACCAAAATCACAATATATTTGTCTAAGCAAAAACAAACAAGCTTATCTGAAATAGGAAAACGTTGCGTATTTATACACAATCGCATTCAAACACGACTGAACAATTTCATTCCGTTTGGTTGCGCTTTTAGTCAGATAAACGTATTATATCATATATTTTTATTCTCTAAATCAAGATTTGATCAAATTTGCTAGCGTAAAATCCAAAAATCGATGTCGATTCTATTAAGATTCCGCCATTGTTTAGAGCGCTTCGCGAATCGGACATATCAATTATGGACACGATGGTGATAAAGTCTTTTTCCTCGACACGAACACCATCTCATTACATCTAATCGCATCCTGCCATCTTTGTGGGTTTTTATTCGTGAAACAACAAATTAATGTAGTTCCGATTGAAATTAATTTTCGTACGGCCGTCGGAGAAATATAATACAAAAAATTCTCAATTAAAACGCGATGGTAAAAATGCGAATTTACGTGATGTGATGTGTATGTCAGGGTTTGGAAAAAACGAAAATGGTATGAGAATTTACAAAATAGTAATTACAATAGGGTTGTCACAACATGATAGAAATAATAAATATACTATTATGTAAGAACCAAAGATTTATTTATGTAAAGTAAAGATTGTAAAGAAATTTTCAGTAGCTGTGTTTATTCTTTAATCGTACCTTTTATTATAAGCTGTGGCGTAGCTATAGGGGGGCGGAGGGGACGGGCCGCCCCGGGCGGCACTTGCTTGGGTGCGGCATATTCGCGATGGGATCGTCTAGTGTGGTACTCTGAATGCACTAAAACATATATAAATCCACGAGCAACAAGAGCTTAATAATAATCAATTTATTATTTTAAGAAATGCTGATTTTATGACCCTGCAAAAAATGTATGGGGGGGGGGCAATTTTAAGGATCGCCCTGGGCGCCACATAGCCTAGCTACGCCACTGATTAGACTGGAACACTAAAATTAGTGTAAAAACTTTAATATAAATCATATTGCCTAGCTGAACTTTTGTGTGAAAATTACTTAAAAATGCCTTACATTCTGTATCTGATATTTCTGAAAAAACAAGTTTTAATAAAGCATTACTACTCCGTTTCCACTATAAGCAAAGTTAAAAAAATGGTTTAAAAAAAACTGCACCATTTAAATCAAAGCTTTGTCAATGTAAGAAAAAATAAAAATGTGAGTGAAAGCCATAATACAAAATAAATTCACTTGTGAAAAGGATAGCAAATAAAATAAATAGGCACTTTTATAAAAAAACTTACAATTGGAAAAAATCAGGAATATCAAAATAATAAATGAAATTTATTAAGTTACTATAGTAAGCTTCATATTTGTTAGGTATTAAATATACATTAGATACAATTGTATTAAAAATGTGCAATTATCTCACCAGTGCCGATTGATCTGTTACGATTTCGTCCGAGAATCAAACGCCAATTGTTATCATTCCCTCTTCCCTCAAATCATCGGAAGGTTATCCGACCAGAGAAGGGGTTTTTCGGTTTGGGGCGATCGAAGGATCCATCTCGGTCCGAGTATAAAAAGCTAAACAATGGAGGCAAGAGAACAGTCGATTAGTGCGCGGCGATTAGTACGGTGAGGCATTTCGTGAAAAGTGCCACTTCCGCCGGAAACGAACGAATAATAATCGATACAGTGTGTTCAGTGAGCTTTTCCGCTCGGACTTTTCATTTGGTAAACTGTGCAAACAAGACTTGGAAAATACCCAGAGGTGGAAACGTGCACGTGAATGACAATCTAGAACAATCGTACGTATCTACTCATCTAGTGCGCCTTCTTGTGTGACGGCTTTATTATATATAAAACACTATTTTTAGTTGAATTTCAAGTAAAAAACCACGATACGATCTTAGAGTTATCTTATGACTTAAAAATAATTGTGAAGTGCGTATTTGGTTTATATTAAAAGTGAACAATTATGTTTCTTAATTAACTATTTGATGATGTCGTAAGAATAGGTGATGAGTATATAACGCGAATTTAACACATTGCGCTATTATGATTAAGATGTAGTTTATTTAACTTTAATTAAGATTGGATGAACTAAAAAATAATGAATGACTAAATATAATACATATCTATGTTTGTATTTTAATTGAACAGGTTTAAAACTAAAGCTATTAATATTACTTTATTTAGCTAATATTTTTATTTAGTTTATATAAGTATACCATTAAATGAGCCTATAATAATTGTAAATGCTTAAAGAATTGTTATAAACACGCTCTTAATACCAGTTCTATGACATTTTTCTAACAACGTTATCTAATGTATTGTTAATTAATAACATAAATAGTTAAATCGCAACATTTTCATGTCCAAGAAATTAAATAAACTTAAATAGAAAAATATCTATTTTGGTGAAATCATGATGTGTAATACATATCTTTAAAAACTATTATTTTATTAATATTAGAATAGTACCAATATGTTCTTAAAACATGTTTTCAGGCAAAATAAAAATTAATTACCTAAAAATAATCAAATCAAAACATTTACTTTTAAATTACCATTGATGTTTGTATAGTATTTTTTACAAAATAATTCGTATAATGCTTTAACAATTGATACTTTAAAATTGTATGTTTTGGTGTTGAAAAAATCATTTGCCCTTTTTTATTAGTGTTAGTAAATTTATGAAATTATTTATTTTCAATGGAAAACAAAAAATCCCCCAAAAATGGGTTTATGCATTAATTAACTAATTTATTATGTTACCAATATACTTTATATTAATGCGGAAATTTTTAACTTAATCGCTACATGAAATGAAAATGTAAGGTTCAATTTACCAACTGCAAATGTTTTGTAGTTTCAGATTCATGGAAAATTTTCAGCACCAGAGAGAAAAAATGTAGATTGAAGTATTATTTATAATGAAAAGTATTATTTGAAGGCAAATTAAAAAATACATAATTGTGAAATTTTCATAATTAACCTAATTTAATACTACAGTATTATTTAAAAAGATATTTAATCTGAAAAGTCGATGCAAAATATTTATAAATATACATACTATTTAAAATTAAGTTGAAATCCTGAAAAAATGTCTTTATATTGAAAAAAATATTTTTAAATTATGTTTTTAATACTATACACTAGAGTTAAACTGAAATTTATAATATCAGTTAATTTTCACTATATTGCCTAAATATGCATAATTTAAATACCAAAAAATTTTGTTTGAGATAAAGTAAATCAATTGTTAACTAACTTTAAATATTAAAAACCTTTTTTTAAGTAAAACAGTAAAAAACGTGCGTTTATGACAATAATTTTATAAATAAAGAATAGTTGTACATATAATATTTCCAACTAGAGTTTAAGCGTTAATACATCATATGAAGCCTCATAATATTGATTTAACATACATTTTGTTATAAAGAATCTGTGGTAGATAAAAAAGTAAAGCATAGAAAAGTTGAATTCAAAATATGTATTGATAAAATATTTTAAATGTGTATATAATTATTAAACCATAGTACAATTCAATTGAAATATAAAAATAGCAAAAAATATAAAATTCTGAAAAATTGTCTTTGTTATAAGTTTTATGAACAAAATATTTATAAATTTTGGTTAAACTAAACGTTAATAAATTATTTAAACCATCAAAATATCAAATAAATAAACTATATTTATATATTAAAAATCTGTAAATAATAACCTAATTAAAAATATTATACACAGTTAGTAGGTAAAGAAATAAAGCATCAAAAAATATCATTACATTATCTAACCAAGCTCTATTTAAATATTAATAATATGTGGTAGGTAAAAAGTAAATCATAAAAAATAATAAATTTATGAAAAATTGCCTTTGATTATAAAATTTTACAGTGAAAATACTTTTAAATTTTGTTCTAAACTACAGTTAGTTAAATTTAGTCTAAATAAATTATTCAAAACCATGAAATATCAACTTAACAAACTCTACTTACAGATAAAAATAGGTGATATGTAATAAAGTTAAGCATCAGAAAACATAAAAATCTAAAAAGTCTTACGAATAAAATATTTTCAATTTTTCTAGTTATTTAAACTTTAATAAATTATTTAAAACATTGTTATGATGATTAAGGAAACTCTATTTAAATATAAAAAATTGTGAAGTAACATATAAAAAAATGTTTAATTTAGGAAAATTGCTTGTTTTAAAAGTTTTGCGAATATAATATTTTTAAATTTAGTTTAAAACTAAAGCTAGTTAAACTTAGTGTAAAAAATTTATTTGTTACATTAAAATATTAACTAAAAAATAAAAATAATTATCTTATGTAAAAAAAATGTTTAAGTAATGCCTTTGTTTAAAATTTTTTGCGAAAATCTAAGCTAAATCAGAATTGAGTATCATAAAACTAATTCAAACCTTAGAAAGCAACTTGAATATTAAAAATATAGTAAAGGTAAAAAAATCTTAAAAAATAGTTTTTATGTCAAATGTTATCATAACTAAGTAGTAGTAAACTAATTTAGGCTTTATTATATCGTCTGAACAAACTTTATTAATAAATTCGAGTGCTGCTGCCAGGGCTCGAACCTGCAACTTCGGAGTTACTAGTCTGAGGCGCTATGCACTACGCTATTCCGACCCTCCGCTCGTGTTCAAAAAGTTCAAAAACTAATTATAGTCTTAGAACTTTCATTAGGTCAAGTACAAAATATTTCTCTCGGGAGAAAATAATCAGAAAAAGAAGTACAGACAGATGTCGAATCTCGCATATTGCAACATAGTTTGTCTGCACTTGTTACACTGTGTTTTAAAAATATGATAGCTATTCCAACCGATATTACTATTGACTTATGTTATAAGAGGGCTGATTAAAGTATATTCTAATCGAATTTTGGGCAATAGGAGGGATTTTTATAAATAAAAATTCGAGTGCTGCTGCCGGGGCTCGAACCCACAACCTCAGAGTTACTAGTCTGAGACGTTAGGGACTACGCTATTCCGTTCTTTACAGAAAAAAATCTAAAAATTTATCTGTATTTCAAAACTTTTATAAATAAAATATTTTCAAATTTTATTTATAATCTAAACTAGATACAAATAAAACTAAACCAATTAAATTTGAATATTACAAATCTGTGCAGAATCTCAATTTCAATTTGCAAAGCTAAAAAAGTAGAGATTCTGAAAAATTGTCTTGCTGTCAAAAATAGATAATTAAATTATATTTAATATAATCAAAACTAGAGTAAAGAGAGTAAGAGTAATTTTAAACGAAACAAATATAGTTTAAATATTAAAAATCTGTTATTGGTAGAAAAGACAAGTATAAAAAAACATTATTTATCTATAATTATCACATTCAGTTATATAATACAATGAGTATGGGAAAACCTTTAGGTCTGACGTCTTCGATTTCACATCAGCACACAAATCAAATCATTCATAGACTGCATAATCTAAGTACTTGTAAAGTATAAGTAGTATAAGTCTCTGATTATTGATCTAAGAGAATTGGGTTTAAATCCCATAATTATAATTCTGGTCGATCATCACAGATTAGGATTACCTAGATTTTCCTAATCTTACGGATGAATATCATCATGATTAATTCATATCGAGTTAGGTGAAAATTCTCTAATAATTAACTACTTCATCTAATAGAAAATATTTTATATGCATTTATAAACAATATATTTTTTAATAAATAATTTAATTACTAAAAGTAATAAAGGCAAAATAATTTAGGTCCTATTTTATGTTTTAAAGACAATCATTTTATAATAAAATTTGGATAGATTTGTCTTGATACATCGCTCCCCCTTTTTGTATTTAATATATTATCTTATTATAATCATGCCAGTCTATTTAATTATCATGAAATTTAATTTCACGTAAATATGCCATCGGAAGCATAACTTCCCATGTCTCATCACCAAAAAACCAACAATCAAATGCAGCAAATTACATCGTGCAATGTTTAATTGTTGTGCGCCTTTAGAGGCCGTCGCGCGCAGAGGAAGGTGATAAATTCGTGTGGATTTATCTTTTCGATCCGGTAATAAATCCGCGTATACGCCTATTATATAATTTCGTTTGGCCCACTTAATGGCCGATGCATCCCAGCTGTAAGAAATATTCTTATTTTAAAACAAAGAACCGAACGCAAGGTTAGCCTCACGCGCCGTGTCAACAGCCTTGCTTCCATAAAGAAGAGATGCTAATCTGTACTATGAGAATTCAATTCCACAATATTCATAGTTCACGCTGTCGGATAAGGCATATAATTGGCGATTCGTGTAAATTCCAATGGGCTTTTCAGCTTTTATTGAATGGGAATTGGGAGTTGAATTCACAATGAAAACCGCAAAATAACATGCTACGTGTAAATATATATACTTAAGCACTGCTTTTAACTTTTTCACACATTCATCACCTATCTATAATAGGGCATGAAAAAAGTCAATATGATTTTTTAACTCTAGAATTTTGACAATAATTTAACACCCCTATTTAAGCAAATATTATGCTTCAAGAAATATTTTGCCAATAAATCAGCGATTCGCTTAAAATAAATATACTATGTATAAGACTGTTTATCTAAAAATATTGTTACAACTTGACTCGCATTTAAAATATGTAAAAACATGTAATTTTGAAATAGAAAAAGGCAATAAATAATAACATTTGATAACACAACAAACCATAAAAATCCAACATTATTTTTTTAAATCATCATAACATAGATTGATAATATTATATAATTGTCTTTATCGTGTTTTTATAGTCTCTATTAAAGTACTTAATATACATTTTTATGTTACAAGCTAGAGAGCTACATAATAGCTACATCAATAAGCTACAATGTAACATATTTTAATTTATTATATTAAGCTCAATATTATTATTTATATTTCATCCCCATATAATAAATATAAAAAATAAGTTTGTACATTGAACGTAGGGCGTAAACCGAAACATGCCATCTCTTCCACAATTATTATGAATAATATTAAAATGGATAGCTCTCGGACTGACTGTGCTAACACAAATAGGGTATTGCACGATACATCTTGACAACTTCTTTTAATGCTGAATATTTACATACACTAATAGCGCCATAATAAAAAGGTCTGTAAAATCTGGTGAATAAACATTAAAATGAATCGATCAGCAAACTTCAGACCAAAACATTATGAAAGTAATTATAAAGAATATTATATTATAAAGAATAGAAACATTATGTACTTTTACGTGGCCTCTAAATGAATATCTATGTAATTTTAATATAACTATTAGTTATTATATAATACCTAGTTATCATATTATATAATTCTCATGTCATTAAAACCAATATTTCTCGAGGAACAACTCCACAAGCATAATTAACAATAACCAAATGAGAACGGAAATAATTTCACCTCGATTAAATTATGGGAATTAATGAAAATAACATTTCATACCCAAAATGAAACAATATAACACCATTTTCTTATTGAATCGTATCACAATATCATTTTTTTTACTGAGGTCAATATCCAATTGAATTCGTGGAACGGTCATTCGTTTTAATTGCTTACGAATATTATTGTTGATATACCGAGCTACTCCCGGATTCGATACGGTGACCTTCTTTAGTGTTCTATGGGAAAAATCCCATTAGACAATATACACTGGTATAATTCGGTACTTAATTAAGTCGCAGCGCCACTTTGTAGTGTCAATAAAGCTGCGAGTTAATCGCGAGGGACGATTGTTTGAAACAATCCTTCCATTGTTGCATAGTTGAGGCAAATTGGTTATCATTTGCAAAATATATAAATTGAACCATTACTTAAACGTCTATAGTTGTATTGTTTTAAGTTGTGCTTCGACTTTAATTGTCATGTAGCAAATTAAACTTATAATTATTAAGAATTAACAAATTATAAAGGAATTTACTATTTATCATGTATACTTGATAAAATGTATGGTTTACCACAACACTATTTATTGTTTAAACAGTATTTAATTATAGGTATATATTGATTTTAAATAACATATTTCCTATTAATAAAGAGTAAAACGCGAGTTTTAAATTTATCTGTGAAGCTATAAATTAATTGGTACAGAATCTGCTACACAAATAATTTTGACTACTGTGATTCAATTGCATTTCATTTATAGTTCTCCATTGATTTCGACATTGCTTTTTATGATAATATTAGCAAGAATAGAGCTTTTAAAAGTATAAACATACTTTATATTTATTACTATTATTTTAAATTATTAAATTATGTATTAATAAAAAAAACTAGTGTTCGACTTTCACTTAAATATTATTTTCTAAGCTCATCAAGTAATTACTTTAAAAATGTATTTTATCAATTGTTTATTGTAGATATTATATTTACACTAATTAGATGTTATAGTAATACATCCAAAAATTCACCAATAAATTATTTAGCTGCATAACTTCAGGTTACTTTTTATAAACTTAGGATTATTTTATTTCATTAAAATTACTTAGTATAATTCATGAACAATTAAATTAAATATTATTTCTCTCAATACAATATGTATTGAGAGACTAGCAATGTTCTTTCTGCATTTTACAACAATATTAAGTGCTAGTATAAATTATTGCTCAGTCTTAAATAATATTTCTTCAATTTTTTAGAATTTTTTGAAAAAAATTCCAAATAAAAATTCCCATTTGCTGATAAATTTTCTAATTTCTCAAAAATTCTAGAGAGCCTTTTTTATTTAAAAATTACCTTTGAACGATTATTTTTAATTTTTTGAAAATGCTTCATTTTATTTATATCACTGCATAAGAAAGGGTGGGTCCGTTATAGATGCTTAGAAATATGCAATAATATAATATTTCGAATAAAAAATAGAGGTCGAAAATATGTTCATGACAACAAAATATTTTCACAATCACTCTAATCGGTTTTATATTTGCTTTGATAATCTAAGAGCTACATTATTACTCAGATAAAGCAAAACCGCTTCGTGTGGACAGATTGCAAAAATATATGAAGGCTTTCATGAAATTTAAATCTCGTTTTTCAATAATCCTGACAAGTTTTTCATCTTTATATTGTTTAAAATATAAATATATATATAGTAGTAACAGCTGTTATTAAAAAATTTTCTACGATTCGTGTATAAATACAGGAGATTCCTTAAGAAGAAAGCGCTTCGTGTGGAAATCTGCAGATTGAAAAAATGTATGAGAGCAAATTTAAATCTCGAAAACAATAATATGCTGTATTATTATAAATACGTACAATATATAACATATCTTTTTTATTTATAAAAATTCTCGAGAAAATCAAGAAGTGAAAATAAAAATTCTGATTTCTCAAAAAAATTAAAAGCATTGAGAAACCACAATGTCTAGTCATATTGTATAAATTATATATTATTTGTTTATACTTTTTTGCCAGACTTAAAATTTTGTATTTGTCTCTCTAAATACAATCTATAAAATCCTACAGCATTTGAACAAACTTAAGCGAATTTTGCATAGATACTCTTTAGGACTTTGTACAAAAATAGGCACTTCCACTCTTTTCACCATAAATGTGTATTATATTTAAGGAAATCTGTTCTAAAATTTGCTCAGTTGCACTCTAGGACTCTGAGGTAGTTACTTCACTCACTCCACCATCCTATTGTATAAAACATAAATAATAAAATACCATAGATATACATTTAGAGGCCACGTAAAAGTACTTTAAAGCTAATTTATCTATTCTTACTTTCATCATTTTTTAGTCTTAAGTTTGCAGATCGATTCATTTTAAGCTTTATTAACCAGGTATTACAGACCTTTTTATTACGGGCTACTTAATGTTTTAAATTGTACGTAAATATTCAGCATTAAAAAAACAGACAAGTCGTCAAAGATGATACGATATGATAGTCGGCAAGAGATGCAGTTTTATTTTAAAATAAATAGTAGTAATGTTGATGAATATATATATTTTTTTGCCGTTTGCTAAGAATTTCTCGATATTGTTATTTATATCGTTTTATTTTAAACTTTTTTGAGTCATATTAAAGTTTATCAAATGTTATGTAAGTTTACTCTTCTATTTGAAATATAAAAAAGTACTTTTAAATTTTAATTTAATTGTATAAGCTTTAAAAAATATATATTAAAAAGTTACGAAGTATTTAAATTCACTCCTGCAAACATATCTAAAATTTGACAGTATTTTTTAGTAGAATTTAAATTGCGAATGCGTTTTTTAAAATATTTTCTAGCTAATTTTAAAAGTGTCAAAAGCTTAAATAGTACTTATTTTTATGCAGATGATGATCAGAAATGTCTGCTCCGCCATCTTGGTCCTGATTTACTCAAATTTGATGATCTTATCTGACGCTCAAGTGCCTCCGAAATCAGTAGCGAACGATGGCGACTACAACACGCTCCACAGAGACGGCAGTTACGAATTTGGGTACAAGAATCACACATTTGCAAAAACTAAAACAATCACAAGCATTTTTTAATCATAAAACTTAAAAAGGTACAACAACAACGATGATGGAGGATCTTACCACATTAGCCAAGCGAATCGTGCGAACGTAGTTCGAGGCCGATTCGGATCAAGAGACCCAGCCACGAAAATCACAAAGGAAACCGTTTACTCAGCCGGACCCAGAGGGTAAACCCAAAAATGGCAGATTATATCATTGCTCGTATGAGACAAGACTCTAAATTTTGATTTCCATAACAGATTCCGAGCTAGAGGACCGAACATCCACAGGAAAATGGATCTGGATCAAAGGCCGAGAGGACCGATCGGAAACAAAGACGATCCTTACTTTGATCCCAATGAAGATCCCAGCTACTCCTTCGGATTCAAAACACCTAGTTATGAGAAACAAGAAGCTGCTAATAGATTAGGAGATGTCACTGGTTAGTATTTTACAATAAATAATATAATGCAACTGAATGTATCTAATAATGCTATAAATATATAGGTCGCTATTCTTACGTCGATGACATCGGAGAAAGACACAATGTTGAATACATAGCTGGGAAGAACACCGGTTTTCATGTTAGATCAGCTTATCCCGATTCATCTCCAGGATCTATAGGACCCTTGTACTACAATCGTCCATTAGTGAAAGCTGAAAAAAAGCAAAGAGGTCACACGGCAATACAGAGAGGTCTTGATGGATCTTATAGGTATTTTAGCATTTCCTTTCATTGATTGCACATAAGGAACAGTTCACAAGGTCTTGTATGTTTATAATATAACACTAAATATTTGAGTTAATTTAATATATATTTATAGATTTGTATCAGCCGGTCCTGATCAACGCAGGACTGAGAGCAGCGATGCTAACGGTAACGTGAGAGGTTCTTATACTTTCTTAGACGATAAAGGAGTCCAAAGGTATGCTTTAACGCAATGCAATTAATTAATTTAACATGTTATTAATACTAAGTTTATATTATAGATCTGTACACTACATAGCAGGACCAGGAATCGGATATAGAGTTATCAAAAATTCGCCAAGAGAACCTTTCGTTCCTGCCTTCACTCCAGTAATACCAGATTATCGAGATCCAAGTCTAGACAAGCCTTTTCCGTCTAGAGACGAGGATGATCTATTTCCTCCAAGTACCTTCCCAAGTAATAAGTTTCCGAACAAAGAAGAAAATTTCGACGATCTCTTCGGAGGACCAGGAGGATCTGCGGCATCAGGTCATGTAAAACCACCCACGAATAACAGAAAGCCAGGCTCACAAGGAAATAAGTTCGATAGTGATAAGAACGACATATTTGATAAAGATGAAGATGTGTTTGGGTTTGAGAGCAATAGAAAGCCAGACGCTAGTGGCAAACCTAGCAACAAACCACCTACTACGATAGATTCAGATTTTGGAAGTCAAGGTGAAGGAAAGCCAGTGATTTATGGTGAAAATAGTGGAGATGATGACGATCTATTTGGTGGGCCGCCCATAGGAGGAGATAAAGATGGAAGTAAACCGGATCTTGACGGCGATCGTAATCAAAATCGACCTGGAAGCAGTTTTGATAAGCCAAAACCAGATGATTCAGAAGATGAAGACGATCTATTCGGACCATCTGGAAGTAAACCGAGTTCTGGAAGTAAGCCAAGTACTGGAGGCCGACCGACCAGTGGGAGACCAGGGTATGGAAGACCTCCAAGACCTGGAAATGGAAGACCGCAAGCGGGTCGTCCTACTAATGGAAATAGGCCTACAAATGGTAACAGTCCCACTAATGGTAACAAGCCTACTAATGGCAACAAGCCTACTAATGGTAATGGAAGGCCAGGTAATGGTAATGGGAGGCCAGGTAATGGTAACGGGAGGCCGGGTAATGGTTATGGAGAAAGTAAACCCGATGATGGCGATGATGATTCATCCATCTTTGGAGAGAGTGGAAGTAATGATATTGGAAGTACTGATGGAGAGAGGCCTGAAAGTAGCAGACCAGAAAGCAGTAGACCTGGAGGTGGCAGACCTGGTCGACCGGGGAGGCCCGGAAGACCGGGTTATAGACCAGGGAGGCCTGGATCAAGACCTGGAAGACCAGGAAGGCCCGGAAGTCGTCCGACCAGCGGTTACTCGCCAGATGAAGATTCAAGTGGAAGCAAGCCTGGAATAAGTGACGGTGGAAGCAATAAACCAAGCGATAACGATATTCCTTTTATAAGCGAAGGTGACGACGATCTTTTCGGACCACCATCTGGACCACCTACGTCTTCAAGTGGCTCCGGATATCCTGGAGGTCCACCAGATAGGATACCAAGTAATTAATATTTGTTTGATTATTAAGTTAGTTTTGATTTGATATTAAATAGTGTTTTTGTAGGTTCAAAACCAGATACGTCATCAGGATTTGATTCATCTGGATCTATAGATATTAATCGTCCTATTGATATTCCCGACTTTACTACTATAAGACCTATTTTACCGACTCCCGATGACGGTTCTTATAAACCACAGAAACCGATAGGTCCTCCTACAGACTCAGGTCCAAGCTCGGGTGGTTCTTCATCGGGTGGTTTTTTAGACTCAATAGACGATAATGGTAGCGGAGTGTTTCCGTCAGATAAAGACAAAGGTGGTCCTAATAAACAAGATGGTGCAGGTCCAAGTAAAGGCGATGGAGGTGGTTCAACAATAACGTTCACAGGACATAGAGGAGACAGACATAGAGGAGGCACCATAATTAGAAATTTGGGGGACGAATCAATCAATTTTCCACCCGGAGCGTCAGTGAGAGCTCACGTACAATCAATAGATCTGTTGCCATTCGGTTCTAAAAGTAAATCACCTGCTGAAGCAGTAGAAGATGAACTTAAACAGCACGGGAGTCGGTAGCCATTTTCAGTCTGTAAAAAATATGTAACATCAAAAATATCGATTGAACATTAGCTGTGTAAATAATTATAGTATTAATAAAAAAATAGATAATATATTTTTATATATAATTTAAGAAATAAATAAAAAGTATAGAAAAAGCAATGTTTTTCATTAAAATTTTCAGTATCTTATATGATAAGAGCTCGCCGAATAAAACGCAATTTAGCATTTGAAATTTCACAAAAATTATTGATTTAAAAAAAGTAACACTTATATATACATATATTTTCACAAAAAATGGGAAAATAGCAAACATGCAACTAACCGGGTAACCGGAGGCACAGACCCGCCAGCGACGCAGCAATCAGCGAGCCACGCTCTGACGTCATCGATCCTCTGGATGGCGTAATGGCGTTAGCTGCTGGTGTAGGCATAATCCCCGTGAATGCAGCTCTATGAAGTGTGTCTCTAATTGGGACAGCGGCGAAGACCTGCGCCCCACCAGGCTTTTATGTACGGCCCAACACTCGTAATCGTTACCAAATATTTTCCGACATCTAGAATTGTGTTCAAAATTTTGAGTTACATTGGAACAATCACTTACTTGGACGAATACTCACCACTGCCGGTTGTTCTTAAATCTTCCCTTACTTCACTATTTCACCTATCTCACTTATACTCATCACCACTCGCAACGCACCAGGAAGCAAATTTATCTAAAGTAGCTAAAAGTTTATTGCAACATATGAAATCACATTAATTTTTGAATAAACAAATAAATAAACAATTTTGAATATTATTAATACATTTGTGTTTTGTGTATTTATATTTATACATTTTTTTGTTTGTTGCCCATGGGCGATTTGGTCTAAAAATGTAGAGCTGCACATGTGCACAGGTGTATGTATGTAAATATATATATGATATGTTACAATTAAAGAGTTAAATTTCGATTAAATATACGTCCAAATAAAGTATGCACTAACTATGAGTTTTAGTTAAAG
The DNA here is from genome assembly GCF_051122295.1 of Plectrocnemia conspersa. Classification (NCBI taxonomy): domain Eukaryota; kingdom Metazoa; phylum Arthropoda; class Insecta; order Trichoptera; family Polycentropodidae; genus Plectrocnemia; species Plectrocnemia conspersa. The sequence continues at coordinate 5,344,510 of NW_028277174.1, read as the reverse complement.
CTTACAATGCTACATTTCATGTACACTAGATAATGCATGCATTGTGTATGCTTTAACTAGTGAGTGTGTGAACTCTCCAACGTGAGCTAGTTACAGCGTCAAAATAAGTGTTTTCATAAAAACGTCATTCATTTTATGAAATTTGTATTCTAAGAATTCGATGTGGGTTTCATAATCTATGGCATCTTACAATTGCTGAATATATTCTAGTGATTCAGACACTGGATATGAGACAGCAATGGTGAATTTAGAGAATAGATTTTTTAGTCGTTTGGGTTAAAATATAGTTCATGAGAATAAAATAGTATATTTATAGGTAATGTATATTTTGAAAATGTTTTTTGCTAGTAAGATTGAAAAAATAAATAAATTGCAAGAAATGACATACATAGAAGTTTATTTAGCGAACCTTTGTAATAATGAAATGTAAAAATGAAAATAATAAAATTTATAAAAATGAGACACCGGGTGTCGTTGGCCATAATGCGACAAGTTTACTATAGCAAGTTTTTTATTTTCCTGTCAGACAGCTTAAGTGCGAGTTTCGTTGCAAAGAGTTATTCATGGGGTGTTCACTTTTTGGCGTCTTGATAACTGCATCCTAAACACAGCGAGCAAGCACAAGCGTTTCTTTTACGGCCTTTAACCACTGCTTATTCTAAAGGACCTTCGCCGTGCCATTGAAGCAGTAGAAGCTCGTCCTCATCCAAAGCATGCTAGACCGACTAGGTAAGGTGCTTAAAAAGATGCTCCTGCAGCGACACAGAGCAAACTAGAAGACGAAGAGAAGTTACTAGAATATCAATACAGATTTCTCTTAGCACGGCGCGATGCCATTCAGCTCTCAATATACTTATTTATATACATATATATTTCTCTGACAGGGTGATGTTTTACCAGTGCATGTATGAGAACTTTTGACGGAACGTCACGGTACGCGTCTCGAATGGATTTTTAGCCAGACTGTAGTATTCGTATAAGACTACAATGAAGTGGTACACTTTATCATCCTACATACAGCCTCCCACTATGAAAGTGAAAAGTTCAGAGATGATGCACTTTGGCATATTGCATGGCTTTTGAAGGATATCACCCTGGATATGTTTGAATTTCCACACATCAACCTTTTAGCCTTAAGGAAGTAGACAAACTATAAAGGGCGAAGCAAGGAAGAAGCTACAAAGATAACCATAATCAAATGGGATGCCTCTGGAAAAGATCGGTGGACGCATAAAATCATCGTGGACCTGAAAACTTAGTGAGAGAGGGGACACGGTGAGATGAACTACCACCTGACTAGAATACTTACAGAACATAGTTTCTTCAGTGCTTACCTACACACACATAATAAAGTACCCCTAGGGAGATGACACCAACGTCGCTGCCCAAACGATTTTTACAAATCCTTTAAGTTATTGGAGATAAGCAATTATTGTTGAAGAGCATGGTACCATTCATGCTAAAAGACGCCATCGTATGGTCAGCTTGACAAAACTTAATATTGTGCATTATGACTACCAGCGAACAAAAGTAAGGGTTCGAAATGAGCAAATGGTGCCTAGCCCTAGGATAGCAATGTGCAATAAGCGGATACCACGGAGGCAGAGTAAAAATCTCACATTATCGCCAACCAGTGCCACTGTTTTATGGTGTTTTTTAAAGATTTTTTTACAATTGACTGTCACTGGCAACCATGACTTAAATCCGTTATCTGGCGAAAGAAAGACGTTTCTTTGACTCACCAAAATTTCCATTGAATCCTTATATTTTTTTTCTGGGAAACAGTTCTTATATCATTTTGAGTTATAAATGATCGCCACATCTTGAAATAAGGATATAAATGAAATAACACAATTTTATAATAAATTTATATATTTTTATGGTAGTAATGAAAACATACAAGCACTATAAAATATTCAAAGAGGTATTTTATTCATAATATCCTTTTTATCATACAATTTATATAACTGTTTTTTAATATATATATATATATATAATATTCATTCAATCAATTTCAACAAGTGATCAGGAAATATTGTAACCACAAAAAACTCACAAAGCGATCACAAAGATAAACCAAAAACAGGCACTTGCAGTCAATATTTCCATTTTTTTAATATTTAATAAGTCTAGCTACAATATAGATGCAATATTTACAAACACTACATCTTCGTCGTGAACAACAAACATCATTGAATTCAATGCACAAATTCAGTTACGTGAAATATTCGTAAGACCTAAAGCGAGTACGGGAAGTACGGACATGAGCTTAACTATGATTTAAATCCTAAGATTTTAAAATATTAGTGCAAATTTTCAACGATAACGAAAACGTATTAGTAAATAAACTTATTTTTAATGTGTAATATATAATTTAGATTCATGAAGGATGAAGAATAAAATTCACACAAAAAAACATAAATGATCATTTAAATAGTCTATAATTGAGCGGTTTGTCGATAATAAGACTATTATGAAATGAACATTATCAAGCAGTCACATCAAAAAAACACTTTATATGAAGAATAAATTTTACATTATAGTTTTCACAACATTTCTCACTTCAAGTTCATAAAACCCTGTTTATAAGCGGCCCAAGAGTGCGTTTTGTTCGAGAGAAAAGATTAAAATACAGAAACACATTGGAAAGATTCCGTTGTAAAAATTTGAGTAGATTCGAGACTTAAAGAAGATTGCAGTCTGAACAATTGTCAATTTTATTTATTATTACCTACGTCAGATTAAAAATCTATCTTCGTTCAACTATGGATTAAAAAGTTTAGAGGAAATAGATAAATGCAATGTTAAATGTATTTTTTTTAAATATAATAGTATAGTGAAATTAGTTATCTAGGGTGCTAAAATGCATTATGTGCGTTACGTTTCATTTTTTGTAATATTATTGTAATGAAATAATTCCTATAGTTCTAAATATAATAATAATATGTATATATAAAAAGAATTAACACACAAAAACGTGTCAATAAAACATGTGTTTAAATTACGAAATGTTAGTTTTAACAAAACAATAAAGAAAAGAATTTGTTATGTCATTCGAAAACAATAAATTTCAACTCTTAATTATTATTTCATCTCGTGTAGGATACCTTATACTCGTACAGCATCAGCTGGAAGGTAATTCTAACAATTCCTACGTACATTTACGGCTTTAAGGTGGTAAAACTAGAGCACCACTTTAATTATATCAAAACTATATTATAAAAAAATTAACAACATCTTTATCGCCAACTTTACAATTATAATACAACTTTCAATATATATTAAATATTATTAAAATATCGCAAAGATTATCCAATTTGTTTTATATATTACTAAATCATAAAAAAGCAGTTCCTATTGTTCTTTTCAATAACATCTCACATACAAAATTCGACCAGAAATGTTAAAAAGTATTTTGGCACAATGTGATTTATAAAAAAATTAAATCAGATTTTCAACTGTATTATTTAAATCGATATCCAACAAACACAACGTGTATATAATCTCATATGCAAATATATGATTTGTTATTTTTACTTTTTATATTATATATATATTTTTTAATAATGTATTTGTATATATACTATATAAAAAGTGCAAACTGTACAAGTATAAAAAAATTACGTCGGTAATATTTTTGTTGTTTTAATATCACTATACTATTTTAATGTTAATGCATTTTGATTATAATTTAAGCAGAACACTTTGCAGTACGTATTGATAAATATAAATATTTATTAACAATAACTACACGTACTTCGTGAAAAAACATAACAATATATAATTGCAGTTTGATTTAACTTTTGTAATGTGTTTAAGTTGGAAGACGAGTCATAAAATAAAAATTAAGTGCATAATACTTAAGTTTTCATATGTAAAGGCCTAAAATGTAGAGTATCGTATATGAGTATCTAACAATGATACCGAAAATAAGTACAATCAAATAAATCGCTATAAAGTTACACGATTTTGAACTAAAAATTGTATGTAATGTGTTATTATAATAATATCATTATATCATTGCACATATATTACCAGATCATTACAAATAAACAATAATATACATATGGTCAAATCTTAAAAATTCTGTTATCTGCTTATAAAACATCGTTAGTGCTTATTTTTTTTTGCACAACACCATTGTGTGTCAATTGTTAACGGTTTTTTATCCTACGCCAAAACCGATATTATGTAGTGGAGTTCTTGATTTTCTTGCTAGTGTCTTCTAAGATTGATTTCAATTTTGCTAGTGGTGATTTCTTTTGGTCGATAGCGTCTTCTAACTCGGCCAACTTTGATGTATAAGACGGCGGCAAGTTAATTTTCAACGGGTCGCGAATCTTCTTCAGATCCATTTCTATTTTGACAATCTGAAAATCGTATATTAAAAGCATTAATAAAACATCAGTCAGATAATTAATAAAATTATATATTTACCTGATCTTTCAACGTATTATACTTGTTAACGTCCAAACCGACTTTCTTCGCTTGCTTATGTAATATAAGCAAATGTTGCCTATCTTTTACATCAGGAAGAAAGTATTCCTAAAAAAATAATTTTATAAAACGATGATATGTAATATATAGTAGCTTAATAAAGTATCGACTTGCCTGCTTAGTTAGAACGAAGTAGGCATAAGTGGCCATCGCCGTGCCATAAGTGACGAAATAAGTGACCGGCTCCATAATATCCCAAGAGTACTCCCACCAAGTCAAACGAGCCAGCACTCCGAACTGAACGCCCATTAAAGTCAATCCGAACCATGTCATAGAGTTGGTGCGCCTTGACGCCATGACTTCCAGTTCAGCCCTTTTCTATAAATAAATTATTATTACATATATATTTTTTTCCAAGAATTCAAATGTATTTAAAATATATAATCAAACCTCTTCCAAAGGCATCATCTCTTGCTGCAAAACTTCTAATTTTATTCTGAGACCCCTCTCTTGCTTCAGTTGGTGTTCTCCGACGTTCAAGGCAGCGTAGAGTTGATTTACTAGATTGCGGACGTCGCTTAACCGCTCGAGCTCCTCGCTGGAAAGGCGCTCCTGAAGTTTAGCAATTGAAATAAATTAAAATTGAGTACATTTAAGCATTAATATGCATATCGGCAAAGTTTGTGTATTAAATCAAACGTACATACATACATATACATTCATGGTAGTTAAAATGTGCCGTTTAAACGAGGCTCTATTATATATGCAATTTAATAAAAGAGGGATGGAAAAGTTTACTTTTGATTATACAAGAACCTCTCAAGAAAGACTAAAATGGCAATTGTACATTTTTATTGAGGCATTATCATTTTTTTCATGCATACTTTGACGCATATTGTTTTTTTTTAGCAAATTTTTATAGGAAAACTTTTCAACGTGTAATTTTTATCATAAAAATTTTGGGTATGAATTATTTAATATGAAATTTTCATTGAAAATACTTTATATATTACTTTTACAATACAATTATATTATTTATTATTGTTAAAAATAATACAATTATTTATTATTTGATTTGGGATCTTACGTTATCAGGGTATAACAAAATATATTTTGTCACAATCTAATCAAAAGTGCTTAAATTTTTTCCTAAGTTATAAAAAACAGCCAGATCCGTGTACAATGCATGAAGTTAGTCGCTATTAAAAATAGTTTTAAGCTTGTCTAAATTAGGTAGTTGCCGCATTACAATTATTTGTATAAAAAACATTAAAAGGGTCATAAAAGCAAATAAATTTTATAGTATATATTCCTTGCATTTACAACGAAACGAAGAGCTCTTTGGCGTTCAATGCAGGACAATAAAACTAAAGCTATATATTTCATTTCCGAAAGTCATTATTGCTAAAACAGAATCTTATCATGCCAACATACTTAAAAAGACAACCGTTAAACGCATATCCCGTACGAACATGTATAATATCATCGTTACTAAGCTTATATAATCTGAACTCAATTTACCTGCTCTAATGGCTAGTAATACTAATAATATATTTATTAAATAAAAAGTATATTTCCTGCCACTACCCTTAATAGCTAGAGAATGGCATTTTTCATTTGATTTGGCATAGTTCAGTCAAGCAATCACGTTGAATCTTCAAGAGTTCAACTTGATCTTCAATAAATATTATTAGGACGTATTTTAACCGATGAGTCGAATTCCAAATAGTATTTTATTTTTATAAAATACAACCATATTAGAGCAGTGCAAACATATTTAAGATAAGAATTCTCTTAAACTAATTTCTATAAATATTTACGACTTGCATGTTTATTATTCTGGTCTGTTTTATACAAGCACAGGTACATTTCGCATATTTGGACAGATTAGGACGACTTGCACATACACTTTTTAAATAGACAAAAACAAAAGATATTTATACAAATAGAAAGGAATGTGATTAACGGGTACCAGAATTACAAGTAGACAGCGTTGCTAAATATTAAATTAAGATCGTTACTTCACCTTTAATCTAAAAGAGTATACAAGCAAGAAGATAATATACTCACGACACTTTTTTCGGAATACACTTCCATTATGATTTTCTCAAAGTCAAAACATGACTATCCTAGTATTTAATTATCAAATTGGGGTATGAAAGTTTATCCGAACTTAAACCAGGCGAATATACGCCGAATATCTACCGAAACATAAAAGACCGAAGAAGCAGCCGCTTCCCACTTCATGATATCCGGTCCGAAAATCAAGAATTCAACCCGATCTCAGGAAACGCAGACAAAGCTACGAGAACAACACGTATCTATACTAATTATTCAAACATGTTGCGAGAATATTAATAATTTATAACAGCAACAACTTTATATTCTATAAAAATAAAGGATTTCAACAAGTCTATTAATTATACTTGTGAGAGAGTAGGGAGAGTTTTCATTAAAAAGTACAATAATTTTGAGCAGATATTGAGTTTATAATAATATTTTTTAAATGTAATTATCTATTACAAACAAATTATATTGTATGTTCCTTGCTTTATAAACTATTGGTTATATAGTGACAGTTAATCTAATCTAATAACAACAAGTACACATAGTTTAAAAAATGGCAAACGCGTTGGCTTTGACGCAATACGTTTTAATGCACGCGTATTCACGTTAATACATACTTATTATCTCACATAGATAAATCTAAAAAATTTCATTGAGTCGCAAACTTAAATATTATTACAAATTGTATAGTATTATTACAGTTTTTATTTTTTTATACATACATATATATATAAATAAATGTTAAATAAACATCTCTATTGAATTAATTTAAAAAAGTGCATTCTATAAATACGTGTATGTATTTATGTACAGGGTATATAGATGAAGTTTTTCCAGTTTAATGTTTTTTTATTATCTAAATACATATTTGTGCGACAAACCCTTTCAAGCAATATACTATATATTCAGTGTGCGTGACCCATTTGTTTCCAATATCGGGAAATCTATCTTTTTCTAAAAGTTCGTCTTTTTTTCGGCGTGAATACCAAAATTGTAGTCTTTTATTTCAAACCCTGAGACGGCATAAAAAACAAATTTTACAGGAGAGCACAAAAACGATAAAATAGCAACCAACAAACATTTTTTATTACGAAGATAACTTGGAAATAAAAAAATATATCATGGTTCAGTGGTGCTTAAAACGCCTTCACAGATTTGTTCGATATATTACAATGTGTCATAACACGTTTTCTGGATTTAAGAGGAGATTAGTCAATTCAAAAAAGTTCTCTCTTTTGCTGATTTATTTATTAAGTGTGGGGGCCGATTTATTTGATTGGTGTGATCACTGTGACACTTGTTTAATTGACCACGGCCAATGGCACCTCATCCGCTAGCTTCATATTATTCGTAACAATAACATTTAAATAGATTAAACCTACATAAAAAACTACTGCATCGGCTAATTTGTGTCTAATTAGCTAAATTAGATTGATAAAATAAGATGTATTGTGCTGGAAAATGCAGCAAAATGAAACTTTGACTTCCTGTCAGGTTACATAGTGAAAAAATCAACTCCCTACAAGACTTTTATTTCTATGTTTTTTACTTACGCTTTTTTAACATGATGATTAACTTTTCAGAACTTTTTTTTTTATTAACTTATAAGAACTTTTAATGCCTGCACTACTCTCTGAAAGTTGGCCAAGATTGGCCAAGGACGGAGAATATAGTGGGTTACTTCGGTCGAGTTCGGTTCTGCCTGCTCTAAAATCTCTCGGAAGTTGTCCGAGGTTACCGAGAACGGGAGGTAAAGTTTATACAGTCGACTTGGCCAGCTTCGAGCGCTTTCGAACACTGTCGGCAAACGGACCGAAGTCTGAGCTGCTCTTACGAGCGCGAGCGGTGAGATACTTCCCCTTTCGCTCTCTAGCGTGTTAAGTGACGAGAGTGAGAGAGATAATGATATGGTTTTTCGCAAACTAAGATAGAACGAGTAACTCGGTTCAATTTCAGTATGCGCGTAGGCGTCCTATGGTTAGCACGCATGTCGAGCGCTGCATCGTGGTCAATTTATAATACCATATGCTTATCGGGCAATTCAACAGACTCCTACTGACATCTTTGAATATTTTAGGGCACCAAAAGGGATTAATTATATTTTTGATAGTATATTCTTTTAACAGATATCGTTATTATATTTTTTTTTCATATACAATTAAATAATTCAAAAATAATTAGTGGTATTTGATTTTGTTAAAAAAAATCTTTTCCAATATCCTAATGTATTTTACTAGATCGGTTTATATAAATGTCACACCATAACGAATTCTTATTTAGAATCGACGGCGACAAATTCTAGGATAGTCACACATGTGGTGTTCGTATTCTGAAGTATCATTTTTATGCCTTATGGCATTTTGCAAAAGCCGACAAAGATTTTGCGTAAATTGAATATTTAAGACCGAAAAGTTTTCATTGATATTGTATTGGTGAGCGCCTACAAAACTTTTATAATTATTAGTAGCGTAATTTTAATAATATGACAATTTAAAAATTGCGATTATTTGGCACTTTTTTCGATCGCGCGCAAATATGACGGCTGTACGTGACAGCAGCCGCCGTCCGAACGTCATGCACGCCGCGAAGTTTGCGGACATATGAAATCTGCGACAGTGTGGGCGCTTGCTCGAAGTCGTAGATCTCGGCCGACTTTAGTTGTAGCTTCGATTCGGACAACTTCTAGAGAGTGTAGTGGAAGCATAACAGTTTTCTTAAAATAATATAAGAAATAAAAATATCCGAGTATGAGAGACTGGGAAATCTCGGAACAGATTATAATACATACAATATTTTTTGTTTATTATTTTCGATGTAAAACTTACATCTTATCAAATAAGATGCGTATTTATTTCGCATCTTTGCGAACTTTGCTGTTAACAAGCCGTAAGCCTAGGATTACGCGAGCTTAGAATGACGGGGTACGATTTGCGCGTTTCTACCTACTCTGCAGGATTACCATAACGTTTGTTTACTTATAAAATATCCCCTATGCACGAAAAACAGACGATTTCACACGATCGGCTTAGATTGATATATACGCGTTATTAAATAAATTTCTTTTGAAAACTCAATATTTTCCACGAAAAGTCCTTTAAAAAGCACAAGACGGTTACGTACACGTGTACGACAGCGACGTTTCGCGGCGCTCTGGGACAAGGTACGAAATTAATTCAAAAGAAAAGCGTTCGTAGAAACTCACCGGGGAGCTTGCGGAAAATTCGCAGGAGACGACATTGTATTTTTCCCATAGTAGCATATGTTTCCTGGGTAATGTCGGGTCGTAGTCAACGTTAATACGACCGGTGGACGATGTCATGTACGTACGGTACATATGTCGCAATGGCAAAAAGGGGCTCACAACCTGGGACGAATATGTTAAGTAACATACATGTGTCCCTGTGGCTCATCAGGCTGTGAAATTAAATACGAGGTGTGGTACATATTTTGGTTTTAATTTGGTTTGAATAAATTTTGAAATCACGGACTTAATGTGACAATAGCTTTTGCTGTAGTGTCTTTATTTTTCATTCGGTGTATATGACATGAAAATATTTTCCAAATTGTCGAAATGAAAAGAGACACGAGAAACGTTGAATGAGAGACGCGAAAAGAATAATAATATAAGAGATTCGAGGATTGAATAGCAATACGATGACTGAAGGTTATGAAATATTATTACTTTCATTGGTTTAAATTATACACATAAAAAACAAGGCTGTATGTATGTATATCTGTCAATGTTCAATCTTATATAGGTCGCTTCAAAACTGGGCAATTCAAAAGAATATCTTTGTTAACAACAAACTCAGAATAAAACAGTACATGAACTTGCAGATCCAACGAAAAGTAATTTGCATTTATTATGTAAATATGCGAATTAAAGCTCGTTTTAAAACAAATTTGCCGGGACGTAATATACAAATAAAGATTCTGGAGTGTGTATCACTAATTTATTAATATTTTTATAGTACCTATATACGAAACTAAATTAACAATTATATGTATTACATACAAGTATAGAGTTGTGATTTAAGATATAATTTTTATTCCACCCAAGCATTCGCATCAGTGCTAATTAGACCGTTTCGTATAGTTTTTATCAGAGTAAAACGTTAATATAATAGGGTTAATTTAATTTCAGGATACCAACTACAGACGCGATTTGGTTAATAAAATAATACTACACAGAGTAAAAAAAAAATGTTGTTTTATAAAATTTTATTTCGAGACTTTTTAAATTGCTCTTATACTTTTTTCAGCCAATGAGAAACTTGTACATATTTATTATTGTACAAAGGAATTTATTAATGACATGTAGGTGTCAGCCTCAAGTGCAATAGGGTTCGAATTAATAACACTTTTATGTGTTTGATAGCTAGCAGCTTTGACGAACGATGGACAAATTTATATTGATCAATAAGACCGAAGTAGAAAATAACGCCCTTTTTGGTACACATCTGGGCAAAAAACTGTCCCAATAGAGAGCCAATTGTTCGATATTCTTAAGAGTAGGGCATCCAAATACCCGATTCTTTAGTGTTTTTCCATAAATTAGCCGGGTACTTTTTGCCCACTATTGACTGACACACTGACACAAAGTTAAATTTTATATTGTAAATTGATTTTTGTATTATGCTCAAATAGTATTAAATTATAAAAGAAAATTAAAGCAGATGTATAATTGTTAATATTTAATTTAATCGAAAAATACACACATATCGTACAAATAAACAATGGATATTAATATATATAGAAAACATATATTGCATTACATACAAAGATTTTTTAAGTTCCAAAGTCAAATTTATTAAAAAGATAATTTAAAAATATCAATGCATCAAGTGTTTCATATTTTATAGAACTTCGATTTTTTATGAAAAATTGTTATCAATGGAAAATTTTTTATTAATAATAAATAATAATTACTATTTATTCATAATCAAATAACTATATGTGTAATTGTTATCAACAATGTATGTATGTATATATTATACATACACATATGATTTAATCATTAAAACATTAATATATATTCTATGAATTTAATAATTACTGTCATCACTGAAAATTTTATAAATATGATTTTATGATTTAAAATAAATCCTATTAAATATTTTATCTTTAAATAAAATATTAAGGCTGTATGGGTGTGAAATTATTTAAGCAAAACTTTGAAATTTACTATAAGATTGTAAATTTCATCAGACGGAATTGTTTACAATAATTAAACAAAGAAAATATGTATTATGAATACTTGATTTAAATGAATTTTATTTACAAAATACAGATAAATTTATAATTGCATTTGGGAAACAAAAAGCGGAGGTTCAATATAAATACAAGTAAGAAGAGGGGAAGGGTTCCCTAAGCTTCAACTGTCAGATTAAAATTTTGATTAAAATTAGTACTTAAATATTAATAACAACGACGGCTAAATTTATTGTTTGTTTCAAAACTATTATGGTTGATAAATTTATCAGTTTTAAAATATTCGTAGAATAACATATAAACAATATTACACCGCAGATGTAACTAATGTATTTTTTATAAAGTTGTATATAAGAAAAAAATAATTTTAGTCATAATATATAAATTTTAAAGTTCACAGTCAAGATTAAATTTTGTCATGAAATCAAAGTAAGATAGAAAAAATAGCAAACAAATACTTCAGAACAACTATTGTTTCGCCTTTTGTCCATTAGTGTCGGACAATTTAAATATATGAATTTTCTTATCGCAAAAACACGTGAAACGGCTCACCCGTCCCAATATATTTTTGACAACAAAAATGTGTTTCTACTATAATGCAGAGGATTAACAAAACTCGCGTATCATAAACTTGAAAGCATAATACAATTCATAAATCACTTAATTGTACATGCAGAATATACTCTTTTCATATTTGCAAAAGTGTAGAATAAATATTTTTTGTTACTTCTAAATCGATAATAAATATTAATTACCTAATCAAATAATTGATTCTGTGTAATTGGTATCAAAATAACATTGGAATACTTTTTAAAAAATCTTATGGTTTTTAAATGTCATTGCGGTCATTGTGTGTTCTAATTTGATTATTTCTCTTGAGGGTTTGTTTGTAAAGCACATCTGTCCAATCGACGCTTTCTACTATCATTAATGTATACAATAATTGTTAAAATTAGAGTAGCGAATAATTTTAATTAACAAACCGACGAAAATCGAACAAAGGATTTGTTGTTTATTTATCAATATATATTTTATATTACTATATTTATTATTATATTTTTCATTTGAGTAACACTGATTTTATATATATCTTTTAATATATTTTACGGGTCAAAGCCTCTCGCTATATATTTTACGGATCTTCGTTGACGCAAATAATTGGACGAGCGAGTGTCCATACGCTTTTGTACTCGTGTGAACATGCTCGTTCAATTACATGCGCCACCGAAGTTCCGTGAACTTTTGCCGTTCACGACCTGTCAAATTTTTTCATATGAACGATAATTGGATATTTTCCACCTTTCCTATAGCATTAACATAGATAACAAAACTGGAGAAATAATGCGGATTTTATATTTATTTACCTGTTTCGGCGTCTTCACAAAATATTCGTTGTCGTTGACGATGAGGCGAAAGTCTTCCTCGAACAGGCTCTCGATGGTGTCTGATGAAGAGAGGCGTACGCCCCTCACGGTCGTCACTTGAGCTCTGTCTATGCCGCGGTCTTCGGCCCTAAGCATCTCCAGCAAGTCACCTACAGTGTGGCCCAATGGTCTCAGGGTGAAGCGACATCGCTCGCGGCGGCTAGGCAACGGCACGGTCAGCTGGGGCAGACCACCCCTGTACCCCACAGTGACTTCTGAAAAGAAAAAATAAGAATATTAATCATCAGATATATTATCGAGGAATGCAAACAATTTGTAAGAAAGTTAAGGGAAAACTTTTAACGAATAAACTTTCATCGCCAATTAGGCGCGACGCGTTTCGGAGCAAACAAGCTAAAGCGACGAAATTGCGAAAAAAATAAAAATATGTACGTATTTTCGGCGTAGCTGTGAGATTAATGCTGGAAGTTTGCGTTCAAGCGAGCAATTGGTTTTTGAAAATTATTTATCGATGTAACGTAGTTGTTGACTAAAAAATAATGGCAACTCAACCTCAGTATTTGACTTTTGATAATAATAATAATTTATATGTTTAAAAATCTTTCAATTTGTATTATCAAAATTATTGATTAGTATAGTAGTAATATAATTAAAGGTATATTTTTGTCAATGCTCAACGTTCTTTAGTTGCGGTATATAAAGTGCCATAAAGAGTCGCGATTGCGTCCCTTATTCTTGACCATTGCGGCCAGGACGTTAACGCCCGTAAATGCTTCCAGCCAGAGATACATCTGCAAACAATAAAGTAATTTTATATATAGAAATATGTTATGTATAAAAAAACTGAGTTGATCGATCGAAACCAAAATTGGTGACCTCAAATGTATTATATAATTATATTATATATTATGTAACTAAACTAGCCGTAGGAGTAAAAAAACATTAATTAAGTATTCGATGTAGTGTACACAAAAAATACGTACGAATAAGTACGAACGAACACGCCAATATTATTTTATCAATGTTAGAGATAAAAAGCACTACTGTCGCAAAAATAAAGATTTAGATCCATAAACCGAGAATTATTACCTCCATGAATAGAAGAAAGCGCTGCATTAATCATACTAAAATTGAATTAAGATCTTATTATAAAGATTTGTTATATATTCCAAATGATAATGAAGACGCTCAAAATATATTAAATTCTCAGTTAAAAGAACAAAACCTTAATTTAGGTCTTAAAATATTAATAACCTTCCTTTGTAACTCTGGCTTTCGTATTTTTTGCTAATTTCATAATTTTTAACATATAAAAATGCTTTATTACACAAGATTTAATTACATATTTTTTCTTAGGAGAAATAACAATTAGTCTGTTTTTCCCCACTTATAAAAAATACTTAATTGACATTTTAAATTCGCCTCGCGTTTCTAAAACTCTAAATTGCCTCGCTTTCAACCTTTTCGTAGTACACGTGCCGAGATTTTATCTTTAAAACGGCCTTGTCGTACACGGCCAGAATCCTCCCGTTTCATCACTAAATATATTGCATTGCAAGGATCGTACATAAGCACTATAGTTTTGTATAATGAAAATATATATACTTATACACACGAAGTAATCAGAGCGTTCAAATGCATTTATGTACGTGGCGATGTTAATTATCTTGGCTCGCCGAGCAAAAATTAGCATAATCTTCCGTTACGTTAGTTCCATATATCGATCTGCGTGATAGATCAGAAAATTAACTTTCGTACGAGATGTGATATATTATTTATATTGTAATTAAAATATGCTGATACGTTAAACCAGATACGATCGCAAATTTCAATCATGGTTCTAATAAGATTAATAAAATACAACAGTGAAATCTACTGCTAACATTTCCAGATACAATTTATGCAACATCTTCGTGCAAGCGCACGAAGTAGTGTGCGAAATTTAAATATTATAAAAACGCGTTTTGTTTGGTTAAAATGTACAGTATGTGTTCAATTAAAATAAGATTACATTCTTTGATTTTTATTTAGCACCTTGATAATAATCGCGGAAGGAGGAATGTCATTTCATTAATGACGTGCGCTCGTTTCTAACTAATCGATGTTGATTAATTTTCTACTCGTCGCGATTGATTAAGTAATTATTCATGTAAAGAAAAGAAAACAACGTAAAAATTAAACGAAACATAAAAGAAAATGTTTTTATTCTCATTTTCTAAATATGTGGACTTTCCTAGAAACGCAAAAATATATAACAATATTATCGTTTAAGGGCAAAGGCAAACACTTTATCAACTCCAAAGAAAACTTTTTCACCGCCCGCAGTACATGAGAGCTGAAATAAAAAATCGTTTCTTATCCCGGTAAAAACAATGTTGTTCTACAGTTTAGCATTAAGGATATTTGGACGTAAATTTTTTTTCTTTAAATATTTTCGTGTTATATTTTCATATTGAAATGATTGCAATACTATTTAACAATTAATTACAAGCATATTTATTCCGGCAGTGTAAAATTCTGAAGTCTTAAATCTCGGAATGATCCTTTAAAAAGCTGTTGAAATGCTTAAACTAATGTAAATCTGTTGGAAAATTGTCTAGTGAGTAAAGTTAATAGCTTCATAGTTAAAAACTAAAACTTTTGATGGGGCAATCGTCGTTCTAGTAAATTAGAAATTTAGGATTTCTAAACAATAAATCTTAACTGTAATGGTTTATACAAGATAAACAAATGTAATGGATTGTACCGTACGCAAGCTATAATTTTATTTTATAGTGTTATATTTTTGTCCAAGCAAAAATTTCGTATCGGCGATTTTTTTATTTTAATTCAGTTCGTGCGGTACCCGTTTGTCAAGGTTTAGACGTGTTGTATTACTAACACCAAACATTAGTTGTTCGTAGTCAAAGCGGTAGTACCAATACTGGTATTGCGACAAAAAATATATTTCGGTACTACCAGTATTACAAACATACCGTTAGTACAGAAAATATTTTCATGGCTTTATTGTTTAAAAGCAGAAGCAGAGAATAAAATTATGCTCATTGTAGAGGAGTAATTTTATCAGAGCAGCAAATCAAAGTAGAATATTTTTATCCCTGTTAGTCCCAAAGGATCGAAATATCGACTTACTCTATCTATGCAAAAAATTCAATCAGCCGATATTTCGGTGCAAAATTAAAATTTACCATGTTCGATATTTTGTACGATATGCACGACATTTTAACATAAAAAGAATTCATTTGCATTATCTCAGGCAAGTCTAACGGTACCTAGTAATTATATTATGTAACAGAAATGATCGCGCCGCCGCTGCCCTTTTTTATGATAGGGATGGCTGGCGAAGTAAAAATAAAATCTGGTATTGCATACACGAAATCCTTTTTATCTCTATTCAGACATGTATTTTTCCATATAATCCACGGAATATGCTTCATTAAACATAGGTGTAAAATATTAGCAATAAGACGCAATAATTATATTGCAATAAAAAAATGTTTTTTTATAAACGAAACATTTTTTGTTGGAAGATAATGTAATGATAATTTTTTCTGTTACTAACTAAATATTGTACTAGACCAGGGCTCGGCAAACTATAACCCGCTAGTCACTAAGTGACCCGTTTGGTGATTTGAATTGACTTATTTCAGTTCTAGAAATATCATTTTTTTAACGTGTTAAGATGTCACGACTAGACCACATATATGGTTTTTAGGACCAAAAATATTCACTGACCCGAATATTCTATTTAATAGTCACATTTTAATTATTTTGATTCGCTGCAAAAAAATGTTGCCGAGGCCTGTACTAGACGATATAGTGAAATAATTAATAATTAAAATGTGATGACTGGTGTTTTTTTACATCAATCAATTTATTTTTTATTTTTTCAAGTAAATTAATATCTTAATAATATTTTTTTATTTATTATTGTAACAACTAAATACTATTGCTTTTTATTACTTTATATTACTGAAGTACACAAAAAAACACATTTAACAAAATATATTCAAAAATGCAAATTATTGATTTTTTTTTTAAAAAATCACGTATGTAAGGCTAAATTATCTGAGGCTAAAAGGTTATGCAATAATTATGTATTTTTTATTCTATAATATTTACATAAACATGTATAACTCAAATATAATTAATGTTACCCTCAACATGAGTAGAAATAAATAACTATACGAAAGATAATTTTTTCGGAAATAGATATAATTGAAATATTCTAAAATAAATATTAAAATAATATAAATAAATCACATAAATATCACAATCATATAAATCTGTCTTTAAAAAAATGTCGCATTTTGAACGAACAGATTTACAAACGCATTTCTTTCTCATAATGTTTTTTCAGATAATCATAACTGACAAAAAATAATGAGTATTATATTTTATTGGAATAAAATATAATACTCATTATTTGTCGTGGTCGTGCTCTGGTCCCTGGTATAATAATTTAGGAAGCATCCAGAAGCAGTTGATCAAAGACGATATTTTGTCAAAGACGATGATGTTCTAGATTTATTATTCCAAGAGAAGAAAGATTTAGCCCTCGTATTTTCGAAGTGTTTTAATTAAAATATTTGACGGGAATTCGAAGGCTTTGGTTTTTCTAATCAGTACTCGGATTATTTTTGCAGTCAATTAATTAAAACAATAATAACAATGTCAATATCGGTATTACATCTATACCAAATTGCAACATAAGTTCTTTAGCAATACACACACTAAAATAATTGTTTAGGTTATGAGAAGTTTTTCTGCTTTATTTTGATTTTTAACTAAAAATATTATATATTTAATTCATATGCCCAATTTAAGTTAGTAATAAAATGAAATTCGATATTACCAAAAATAGGCTTAAAAATAACTTTTAAATTATATTTACATAGCACTATAAAATTACACTTTCATTTAAAAATATAAGCCAAAATATTAAATTATGATTGTAGGGAGCCAATGCAATTGGCAACTCTGGAGCTTCGCGGGAGTCTTACTCCTTTGGCGACGTAATGGTCGGCGTCTCACTTGACCGGTAAACTATGTACAACGGCTAGCTTGTGAGTGAAAACAAGTCACAATACTGACACAAAATAATTTATGTACTTTTGAAAGAATTTAAGATTTTAAAAGGAGATTAGATTATTGAAGTGTATAATCTTTCGGAAAACAGGTGAATAAAGTGGTTTCTCACTGCTATCAACACTGGATTTAAATTGTTGATAGGGTATGATAAGAAAATTTAATTTATAAGCAATTTCAATTATTTCAATAGTATTTTACTAAAAAAATAGAATACGTATCTATAAAAGCAATTGAAAGTTTATTTAACAAAACACTAGGGACCCTTTTTTTACTATAAATATTCTATTACAAAATGATGAGTGCATTACAACGGGATAAACACAATCAATAACTACCAAGTAAGTAGTGAGATCAGATTGAAATCAAATTCTGCAAATCAGTAACAACCATTTTATTAACTTAAACTTTTCACTTTGCATGTCTTAACTTTAATATATATTTTATTAATCCATCACGATATTTATCCGTGAGATTAAAAAATCTGATCTGTAATGATTGATTGGAATCATATTTATATAATAATAACTTATTTCGATTTCTCAGTCCCGATAGAAATTGAAAAATGCTAGTCAAGCCTAACCTAAACAAATTAACCAAGCCCATGGGTTTGGTTGATTCGTTTAGCTTAGGATTGGGTTTGAACAGCAAATAGTTTCATAGACATTTAGAGCAGCATATAATTTCACTAGAGAATTTTTGCTAGTAAAAATATATTATAAATGTATATCTACCGGTGAAAATGTATTCGTAAAAATATAACTTCACTGGTAATATACATTCACTGTAACATCTATACATAGATGACATTTCAAGATTAGTAGTAGACCGAAGAAACTTGGATGGGTTTAAATATGCTGGAAGTGCTATTTTTTTTACAAATAACTCAAACGTCGAAGAACTAGGGGAAAAAACTCACCCTAGATATTTCGATTTATATGTTACATTAGATTTGATTGTACGTTATAACCTTGTATGTCATCCCACATCACGCCTATTCGCCCCAGTCCGCCCCGTGGATTTTCAGCACATAAATTCCACTGTAACGATCGCATGCTCTCCACCGTCCGCACACACCTGTCATGTCATGTCATGTCTCGAATATTCTTTTGACCAACTTTCAAACTTCACTCTCTGATCACGAATCGCAATGTTACATACGCTTTTCATATTTGCAATTGGGAACGCGAGCGTCTCGCGCGCACGCGCTCAAATAATTAAGGTGACTCTGCACCGCGAGATTGAAACATACGTACGTTTTTGTACACCCTGTACATAAGTACGCCATTTTTCATTTTTCTGCTTCGTTCGAATTGCTTCTCTCTGCACCGCGCCGAGGAAAAACTTAATTTCCACGAGTCGCCGTGGCCAAGAAAGCGGAAATTCGAAATGAAAAAACATGTAGCCATCGATGTGATTGATGTACGATCGCAATTAAGCTGGATAGTATAATAAAAATAACGTTTTTGCTAGTAGCTATTAAGAGGTTCAGTGTAATAAGATACGTAAAAAACAATACGTGATTGATATATCAAATGCAAACGATTAACCTATATGTTTTTGGTAGCTAAATGAACAATATAATTTACGCGTATGTTTATATTATTATATGTTGTATAAATAACTAGTTATCACAGTTACATATTAAACAGTCTTATCAACAACGAAAATAACACTGATTATATATTGTAGTTAACTATGTTCATTTAATACGCAGTTAAAATTATTATGATATCTAAATCAAATCAACTTTAGTACATTATTTGACTAATTTATGTTTGGCCTGCATCTTAGTATCTTAACATACTAGTTCAAGTTACATAAAAAATATCCCACCATTCAGTCTAAAGAAAGTGACTTTTTATTATTAATATGATTAATATAAGATGACTGGATATAATTGTATTGGATTCACAAGAGTTGAAAGGAATCAATAATAAAATAATTACTTGTTTATGCATATTCATTCAATAAGGTAAAATGTTTAAAAACCGTGAACATAACACAGACAAGGAAATGAGACTTTAAAGTTGCAGGAAAAAAATGCTGCATACGTTCGGAGTCGTCTAGACTGGACACTTGCAGATTGGGCTATTGTGTGGTAATTGGTCGGTAAGCGCGTTTATTTTTTTATTATTTTAAATTTAAAAAAATATATCAGTAATAAAGATTTATTATTTACATACATACATATTATTTACATACATATGTACCAGTGGCGTGCGGTCCATACATGCGGTAGATACAGCGAATGCCTTGGGATTGTAAAACGATTCTAAAAATTAAATATTTTCATCATTTATTCATTGAAACGTAATCGCTCAGAAAATCGGCTACAAGCAACCACACCAAGGGAGTGGCTAAAGGCGACTGCAGCGCGGGCGGGCTGGCTGCCCAGCTGTTTAAAATCGCCCGTCATCAACTGTTCATGCGGCTGACGTTTTGAATCTGTCTATTTCTCTGGCTTTTCGGCCTTCATGTCCTGCAGTGGGAGCTGCCGGCTTTTGCGGATCATCGGCTTGCCGATGGGAAGCGGTTGTGCTCAGTGCTAGGGTTGCAAAAGAGCCGATAGGTAAGGGCTTATACACAACCTGAGGATGCGGGTGGGAGCACCCGGGAATCCTTATTTCCATACCAATAGCCGCGCAAATGTGAAATTTCTCGTACAATTTACATCCCGACAATCGTATTCTAAATTTAAGGAATAAGAAAAAAAAATTCAGAACCACTTTGTATATCACTTCAACGCTCGTATGGAACTTCAATTAATTTTAAGACGTCGCAAAGTGAACTTATTTTATTTAATTCTATAAATTGCATTATTAATGTGATTATTAAAAATGAACTAAAAGATATTTTAACGGAAGTATTCAATTTGATAAAATTATTTTTTACCATATCGGAGACAAGTGCTTCTGTAGAAAGATAATTTTCTACAATGAAAAGAATAAATACATTCACTAGAAATAGTCAATGTGAGAATAGATTGTCAGCTCTTGCATTAATATCAATCGAAAAAAAACTTTTAGACAAATTAATGAAAGACAATATATTATATTAGAACAATTATATATAAGATGATGCGGTTATTGATGACTTTTATAAGAAGGAGCGTCAAATAAAATTAATTTTCATAATCAATAGTATGTTTATCAAATAAAGAAAATAAATTTTAAAATATAGGTTTTGTTTCCCCCCCCCCTGACCCTGTTTCAAAAGTCACCGCACGCCACTGATATGTACGTATATATTAAGATAAACCAGATTGCTGCTAAACATGTAACGAGGCTCAAACAGCACGTCAACATCGAATCAGCCAAACTCCTCAATGTGTACAACTTGAAAAGAGCTGAAGAGGAGTACGCCCTTCGGACTGGTCTAGTTAACATTAGATAAACTCATTTAGTATTAGTGACTGTTTAGTGTAAAACATAAATATTTTGGACGCCGATTAGTGAACATAATGTTCAAAATATAAACTATTAAATATAGAGTATAATTAATTGCTATTTATAAACAAGATCATGTGATGTATTTTGAGTTGGAAACGAATTGTGGTAAAAACAATACATTTGTAATAAATAACTATATTTAATATTTATTTTATGAGGGTTGTGTTATGTATTTTATTTATTATTTGCAGTCAGATATTTTTGCTCCTATGCAATATGGTGTCGATAAAATATTTTGATCAAATTAAACCTTAATGCAACGCAGGCTACGAGAAATATAATTTTGGATTAAGTGAAGGTACTGTTTGGCAAAAATCTGCATTAACCTTAAAAAGTATTTTAAAAGAGACAAATAAAAATACCTTAATCTACTGTTTAATCAGCAGTTCCAGAGGATTCTCCCGCAACTGTTTAACGAAATATAGATACATAGTAAAGGTGAAAAAAATAGACAAATGAGTATCGCAAATGCAGCAACTTTTTGAATCTATTCTTTATTAACTGACATAAACAATAGAATCATACCCTGCAATAAAATATGAATTTATATGATAACC
This sequence comes from Plectrocnemia conspersa, assembly GCF_051122295.1. NCBI lineage: Eukaryota > Metazoa > Arthropoda > Insecta > Trichoptera > Polycentropodidae > Plectrocnemia > Plectrocnemia conspersa. The sequence goes on along the minus strand of NW_028277174.1, from coordinate 5,322,313 downwards.
ACAGCAAAAAAGCTCCGAAACAGATTTTGCACCCGAAAAATATATAGTGACGGAATTATTGATCGATCGTTTCGTAAACCAGGTAAGACTTTTACAGCAAAAGCATATTGTAGTAAAATTGAAAACATACATACAAAATTAACCATAAAAAAATCGATGTTGGTAAACAAACTTGCGGCGATATTGCTCCATGATAATGTTAAGCCTCATACTTTATTAATTACTGTTGCGAAATTAAACGAATTAGGATTGAAAATTTTGCCTTAACCCATTTTGCCCTGACCTTTCCCTACAGATTATCACCTTTGTAATAATTTAAACTGATTTTATCGAAATACGAAATTCAGTATAAAAGCATATGACAACAACACAATATCATTGTTAAATCGTTGAAAAAAACATTTCTGTAAATGGAACATATTTTGATAAATAAAATTGTACTAAAAAATAGTGTTTTATATCTCACTAAAAAATCAACCACTTTTTTACACGTGCTTTACATAGCATACGTGTAACAGTTGCATGAAATAATAAACGTGTTTTAATACCACAAGCATCTGCGACTGATGTCAATTTAAATTTACGTGTGAACATTCAAGTACACGTAACATAAAATAAGCTTACACGTAAGTTCTAACAAACAGGTGCACAAGATACAGTAGGAGGCAAACTAGCGGTTACCCTTATATAGTATCTCTTATGCTCAGATGCAGCCGTTTGAGTCGTAAATTTCCACGTTGAATTAATAATTAAATTTTTAAATAATACTCAAATTTCATCTACAAACTTGACACAGAATCTAGAGGAACGATAAAGCGCTGTACTAACAAAGGGGTGAAACTTGGCCGACCGAAACTTTCACATTGAATTATTATGTCATAATCTTAAGCATATACATATATGAATTAGAACTAATGTTGCTATACACACACACAAGAAACTAGACGAACGATATTCTTGCCGTAACTGAAAAAGTTAGACGGTATCGTAGAGTATTGTCGAGGGATTCAGCGTTTCCAAAGGCGGTCGGTATACTTAAGTATTGTTCGAGTTACTTCAGCTATACAGTTTCAAAAAGCAAAAAAAAAACAATAATCACAAGAGTTTTATTTACAAACAACATGTATCATACAAAACGAGATTTTTACTTTAATGATATAATATGATAAGATTATTCATAGTGTATGTTTTCAAAAGCTCTATTCACATTCAGAGAATTCAGTAATTTATTACCATAATCATATTCATAACTTTAAAACTTTGTTCTCGGTAAAAGCGATAGAATTAATTATTGAATTAATCAAATGTAAAACAAAATATGCGGTTAACCGCACAGAGACGCATCACTTAACTAGGAACTGACCACAGTCACTTTGAAGTCAATCGAACGGTTAAATCAAACTTGGGAGTAAACAACGAATGTTTTCATTTTGAAATGAGCAGAATGAGACAATTATACGGTTTATAAACGCTCGTACAACATAGCACGGAAAAGTAAGTAACAAACGAACCGAACATAGCTAGTTAATGCGGCTGTTAAATAAGATTTACAATAATGGATGAAAAACGGTTCAGTGAAGATTAGAACCGAATGTTCCAAGGTGATCTCGGTCAAGGTTATAAATTTGTATTGTTACATTGATATATGTATGTATGTATATATTTATTAAATGTTTAGTATTAAAACTAGGTTCTGAGGAAATTTTCTCTGAACGGTCGATTGAAATTAAATGAACTTTTTAATCGATTGGAGATGCAAGGCATATTAGATATTAGAGCAAAGAAAATTAACGTGTAGTTTTTTTTTATTAATAAAGTCTATATTTTTTTGTGCATTTTCGAATAATTATGGATAAATATATTATTAATAAATTTAAACTGAAAAAAATATTAATTAATTTTCACTTCTTAATTTCTGGAGAAATTTCGATAAATAAAAAATATATAGTATGTAACTATATTTGTGGCGACCACACATATAGGCACATTTAGAAGGGCGATTGTATCATTGTTAATGACCGTGACCAAAAACGTTCATTCATTAACAATGAGATAAACATCATGGCACAAGAGGGATTTCTTTTGACCACACACAACACGGGTCGTTAAGAGAATCCCTTTTGTGACAAAACGGTACGGACGCAATCAATCACCACAATACAAACCCTTTCCGAAGAATTCGAAAGTCTGGAGCCAAGCAAAAAACTTGCTTTCGGAAACACAACATCCGATTTCTCGAATTCTAAGAAGCCTCTGCAGCGATTGGCTAAGAGATCGATGCACAATCGCGATTGGCCAGCTAGTGTGCATCCTCCTAAAGGATATAAGCCCGGACTCCGACGAGGAGTGTTACTACATGATCCATTACTTAAACCACTGCCGTTACCGATAATAGGGCCCTACAAGACCTACCCAATGGGCGGCATCTAGCTTTTAAGGGCCAGATGAGCGGGATCCACCCCCCGTAGTACTACGCTATTTGTTAGAGCCTCAGTAGTGTTTATCCCGATCGTTATTGGGAAACCTGCAAATCTGTTCCATTGCTTTTGCATAGCATTATCGTTGCATGCTTCTGCATTTCTATGCTTCATCCTTAAACATCACTTTCGTGATGCCTCAGTTCCAGTTTTAACTCCCGGTCCCTAAGGGCCGAGCCCTTATTAGCCAACTGGTGTTGAAATGCAGTGCTTTGCTCGTCATTGGTAGTCCAAAGAACACTACCTCGGTTGGGTGTTCACAGAGTATGCGTCCTCTTAAGAGCCTAGGGTTTTTCAAGCTCAAAAGAGGTCCCTCACTCTCCCACACTGTTGACGGCGAACTCCAGCGTGTGGTCGACTGGCGCCGACTCCGACAAGGAGAGGGCAGACGGTCAAGAGACGGTCCGAGATACGAGATGGCTGAGGCACGAGACAAGAGACGGCCCAGACAGCAAAGCCAGCGACGCAGACGACCAGAGAGCCAAGATCTACCAGCAGCCATCCGGAGGAACCAAGCCACGCGCACTCACCGACAGACCTGAAGATCACACCTGACACTCGCCGCACGCAGCCAGACCCCTGAGACATCATCACCTGCACACCTTCTTCGCGAGAAACGTCACGCTGTAATCTTCCATAGTCAAAATTGTAATTATAACTTAATAAACAATCTAATAGGATTCACCGAAGAGTCTCATTGGCCGCGAGGTCAACCCCCCCTAGGCCTACGCCCCTAAATATTAATAGAGATATTGTTTATATATTTATATTATTTATAAACAAAGAACAAATGATTGTTAAAAAAAAAACTTCAATATGATGATGATTAAATAGACGCGAATGAGAAAAACCAGAACGGATCGATCTACTTCAATTGATCACAGAGCTTCGGTTTAGAAGGAATTTGGGGTTCTAGTTTTTATACCAAAATCGTAGAGAAAATTGTCAATAATAAGTGTTCCTATTTTATATTTTTCATATTTCGAACAAAATAAAGATCACCTAACCTCTTTGAATTATTAAAAAAATGAGATTTAAGTTCGCCAACAAGCAAATTTTATGCTCCTATACATTTTTGCAATCTGCCGATTCCCACAAGGAGGGTTTTTTTTATCTGATTAATAATGTAGTTCTTAGATGATAAAAGCAAATATAAGGTCGATTAGAGTAGTTGAGGAAATCATACGCAATTTTTTGCCATTTAAAAACTATATTAAAAACGCTAGAGACTCACCGGTGAGTCACTTTTATGACTATTTTTTTTAAACAAGTTTATTGATTATTTACGTTTTTTTTAATTATTAAAGAATATTGTACTAGCTTCATTTATCAGTAAATTTTATATTTACTTTTAGAAAGAGATACTAACGCGCGAAGAGAAATAACAGGTGACTCACTAATTAGTTGCTGGCGTTTAAAGTGTTAAAAACTTAAAAGCTTAAAAGAAAGCATGCATATTTTCAAACATCTGACACGGACTCGCCCTTTTTATGCAGCGATATAAAAAACGTACAAATTAAATTTAAACAAAAATTACTTTATAAAAAATTGAGTGTTGAAAAATTTTGGAGATGAAACACTAATTAAATACAAGCCCGGTAAAAAGAAAGCAAATCCCCAATTTATTGCAGATAAAAATATACTAGTCCGTGCCGCCAGAGATAGCTATATTTATTTTAACTTAATTTCCGGACTTAAAATAGTTGAATTCACTTTTTGTATCGCTTTGAACATATTTTTATCCTATGTATGAAGATTTATTAGAACACATAAAAGTAATATATAAGCCAAATCTAAAAAAATGTCACGTACAAAGCGCAGGAAATAAGGTTCGTTTTTTATAATATAATCATAAACATAAAAAGGTAGGAACTTTTCATAAAAGCTCTAACATCAAATATTCTGATTGTTAACTCTAAATAGGAGTACAGTGTGGATAAAATTGACTTCAAAACGTATACTACAAAACATAACTTTCTGACCGCAAAACGGAAAATCTTCCAAATGTTACCAACCATACACTCACAATGCCTATCCCATAATAAGTTGAGGTAGGTATTAATTGCTAACTAAATATAACCGACAGTTTACCGATTCCGCTCCGCTACCGAGAGGTAATTGTCAGAAATTACCTACAACGGAGGGCGCTGCAGAGCGTAAAACGTACATGATATGGCTAATGGTTGCGTTTTATATTATAAAAATAAATAGACAATATAATAAACAATAATAATATAAATACAAAACGCTTCTTTGAAATATGAAGTCATATATGTAAATAAAATAATAAAAAACAGTGTTCGAAGGATAAAGCGATAAATATCCAGAACCACTCATATGCACAAATATCTGTATAGTAAGCAATACATTTATAAAAAATTGTAACGTATTATTTTACCATTTGGAGCGTACGAAGCATCAAAATAAAAAAAACTTATTTGGAAAATTCGCGAAAATGTTTTTTCGGGGACATCAATCATGCCGAATGTGTGTATATCTAATTGTTGTCTATACACTTTGTATATTTTTAACGAATTTTTATTTATTCGCAGTAAAAGTTCATATTCTTTATCTCATAAATAAACATTGAATTTATTTATTTTTTCTATGTAAGTGCAGTGCCTAACGGATTAATCCCAATGTGTTATGAGCATAAATATGATAGATAAACGATAGACTAAAATCAAATATTAGATTAGGCAATAATACAAAAAATAATACAACGGTAATCCAATGAACCGATAAGAAAGACAATTAAGATACCACGATAAGGAAAAAATAATCCGAAATATGATAGCTAAGCATATTATCTATATTGCATAACTAATCACAAGTGTATAATCTGATTAAAAAATTTTAGCATTCGTTTTTAAACGCGTTTCATAAATTCCGAATAAACACGATCGTGTCATTAACCTTCACTTATGAAGGTTAAGGACGAATACAATCAGTTAAAAAATAATTGTTATCGTCACGCTGTCCAAAATAAATTAAATCGCTCAGTGAATATGCTACACAAAAGCCCAAATAAGGAAATGGAATAAAACGAATAAGAACTGCCAGGAAATCCCTTAGAAACCGTTGAAAGATAACTTCAGAGTTGGCGGGTGAAATATTTTCAAGCAGGGAGCCATCCATTTTATCACAATGAAGGAGGTGGTACTCAAAAATCGCAAAGTTTCGTATAAGCCGTAGCTTTAGAAAAAAAAACTAAAATGGGATCGGCAACATAATCTCCCTAGATAGCCCAACAATATATTTTTTACGAACTCGAAAACATGAGGAACCGCCAACTAACGACAGAGAGGAAAATCGAAGAAGCAGCTGCTTCCCTCTTCGTGTTAATCAAAGTCCAGATCGACGAACGGAATCCAGAATTCAACCCGCGAATGGATTCTTAAGACGCTGACACGGAAAGACAATATAAATATTATATATTATATCAAAATAAACACACAATAAAAATTGTGATGTACTTTAATTAGAATGTTACTTAATACATGAAGGAAACAAACTAGTCGCAAGTAGAATAATTGTTTATTATACTGCAGAAGCATTAAAAGCAATGAGTAATAGTGAATATTATAAATATGAAATAAATACATGTTGTACTAAAACATGCAATCTTTTCGATATATGTAGATTACATAGTGTTATGCTCAAAGATTACATCAAAACTCATCGAATTTGAAAACATATACAAACATTTAATGCGTTAACAATTTTTTCTACTACTTCTTCATCTCCGAGAGAAGTGAGCCAATTTTTTTCTCTTTGTTTTCATGTAACGCCGCCAACGATAATTCATTATGTATAATATGTATACGCCCAGTATTTTATATGCCATATTTTTATATCGCATTTTATTTTATACAACACAAAGTATTACGCTTTTTATTCTGGGAATGTGGGTATTACATAAAATATGAAATATTTTTCAGAAAAAAACTTTTTCGGCAACATTAAACCGTTCGCCTCCGCGACAAATTCGAAAACTTTCAGAGGGTTCGCATAAAATTTTTATTTTTTGCCCGATTTTACATTTAAGTCGATCAAGTTTTCCGCGTAAGGTTCAAAGGTGAAAAACCGCTTAATCAACATAAACATACTATATTATCATATAATGTTTAAATTTATTATAAAATCAGGTTAATATTTATTTAATCGCACGAAATGAAAACGTAAACTAAACACACAGATTAAGATTGACTCGAATCAAAGACAATAGCAATGCGTCCGTTGCGCATTTTCTAATGATACTGCCGGAGAAAAAAAATTGTTAATCACTGATGTGTCATTTGCATCAGATTTAATCGCCCTTTGTTTGATTCGCTCAATAGCGTTTTCCGCAAAGCGTTTGTTTAAACAAAGAGTAACGATTTTTGTTTTATAACGGCCGTTAACTCAATCAATCGGCCAAAATTAACGATTTCGAGTCGTTAAAAATCTTTATTACATTCACAGTTAATGTCGCATTGATAATAAGTACACATATTCAATAATCAAAATATTTCATTATATAACGATGTTTCTTGCGTCCAGTATCTAAACAACAACTCTCATTAGACTAACTGAAATAAAAATTAATTACGTATAGCTCCGAGCGATAAACATAAGGCGTTGCACCATTGACTTAGTTTCGCAATTTGATAGTCGTTTCCAGCTGAAAACTTAGCCAAGATAGTTTGAAAACATAACTCTTGACAAGTTCACCAAGCATTACCGTGATATAATAAACTTTGACATCTAAAAATTTGAGTATAAGATATACAGTATAATGTTTGTAAATATTTGTTCACTTGTCCGACGAAAAACTCAAACAACAATAGCGAAAGGTCTGTATTGAATATTTTATGCGATTAAATGTGGATTGGCCGGCTTTTATGTATGTAATCGATGAACTGTTCGCTTTTGGCAATCTGGAATATTGGAATTATTTATGAATGTAAATTAATATTGAATTGAAAATATTTACGATTTTTTCGATAGCAATACTATTTAATGTTTTATTATTCAATCAATATACACTTTTATCATCTCTTATATAATGATTAAGGAATTACTAAATTAAATTAAAATGAGCAAAAGACAAAGGTAATGAATTATAAGCAACTATTATTAAATAATATATAAGTGAAATATTTATATTTAGATATACACAGTTGATAGATATTTTCAAGTTTAATTATTGATAATAAATAAAGTTTTAAGTAATTTTTAAAAATATGTTAAGAAATAAGTATAGATTATATAACAATTATATATAATTTCCTCTTTACTTTTTAATGGAATTATTATTTTATTTATAACCAATAATGATTATGCAGGAAGATTGAAATGTTTCAGCACATAGAAATAGAGTAGTTATGAATATAATAAATAAAAAAAATAGGGAGAATGTTAAAAAAATATAAATCCGTAAACATATTGACGAAATTAAACGCAAAAGATTTAATAACTAATTAATGTATTTGTCTTTTCTTTGTTTGAAACAAATGTTGCGACTCATCTGAGTAGATATCCATTACGTAATTTCAAAAGCACTTTAATAAATCCGTGAAATACCTGAACAAATGCAAAGGTCGGTGCCAAATGCGAAGGATTACAGAGCATATCTCCGAAGAATTAGTACAAATCCACAGATTCACATTCTATAGAACACCGACGTGGCCATTTTAATGATTTCGAACCTAACTGTTACGTAGCTCTGCAGTCTAACAGGATTTTTATTATTCTTCTCTCGATTGTTCGATTCAAGACGTTAGCGAACATCTTGTTAATTATTTCCAAGTGTCGTTACCGATCCTTGGTTGCAAGAAATACTACTTAAGCTGACATCCCCGTTTATGTGTATGTTTTGCAATCAATACATCCCATATTTCGGACCTCGAATCATGTGTCCAAAGTGTTTCTATTTCTTTTGTTTTATGGTTAAAATAAATTTTCAATCACGTCCCATCATAATAATAATCCAATCTTCAAATACTCTCTAAGTTCATGAAACTTTTAGCATATGCCTTTAAAGCAACATCCCATACGCTTTCAGTCTGTCAATTGTATTAATTGTTGAGTATAGATCCATACAGTAGCACTTCGCGAATTTAATTAAAGCTTGTTTGTGAGACTAGCTTTAAATTTTAAAACTGCCTCTATAAATGTATATGCGGACCTTAACCTCGTTTTCGGGGTCTATTTTGTTTTTTATTCAACTACCCAGGTATTGGAAATTCTCAATGTTAAGCTCAACGGCGATGCTCACCCATTTTATTTTCTTATTAATTTTCGTAGGCTTTTTTAGATGTTTATTAGGCAATAACAAGGAGTCTGGTTCCGCCCCTAAACATCAAAATTGGCCAAAATTCTCCCAATTTTGAGGGGTAAATAAAACAAAACACGGCCGTAATGAATTACTTCTTTAAAAGACATAAAAAACTACCACTTTACTTCTGCCTTGAAATAAATATGAATTTAGCCAAACAAGCTGAGCTGCGTCAAATCGACCGAAAAAATTTTTTGAAGGAAAAAATTCTCCCAGTATTCCCCGATCAACTAAGACCACAACACAAAAACTTTAAAATACGTGGTGAAGTTATTACTTTTAAGTATCCTTAATATTTTATAATGTACAAATTGCATCGATAAATTGCAAAATTATCGAGTGCTTTAAAAATATTGTCTTATACTTGTTAAAATAAATGCTTGTACCGTTAGGTTCTGTACTAAGTATTTTGATAAACGTAATGTACAATATAGTGATAAGCAAGGGTACAACACCAAAAACAAAGATAATTTACGAACGAGAATGATAAGAAAAGACCAGGAAAAGAATTTTATATAGGAGTATTATACGTGACAAAACTTCAACATAAATAATTTTATAAACAAACTAAAATATATATATATATATATATATATATATATATATATATATATATATATATATATATATATATATATATATATATATATATATATATATATATATATATATATATATATATATATATATATATATATATATATATATATATATATATATATATATATATATATATATATATATATATATATATATATATATATATATATATATATATATATATATATATATATATATATATATATATATATATATATATATATATATATATATATATATATATATATATATATATATATATATATATATATATATATATATATATATATATATATATATATATATATATATATATATATATATATATATATATATATATATATATATATATATATATATATATATATATATATATATATATATATATATATATATATATATATATATATATATATATATATATATATATATATATATATATATATATATATATATATATATATATATATATATATATATATATATATATATATATATATATATATATATATATATATATATATATATATATATATATATATATATATATATATATATATATATATATATATATATATATATATATATATATATATATATATATATATATATATATATATATATATATATATATATATGTTTAGAATAAGTAATATTGTGGAGAAATATTGTATGAATTAGTTTCAAGCTATAATAATATATATATATATATATATATATATATATATATATATATATATGTGTAAATATACTTGAAATAAAAAAAATACATAAAATCTGTCCAATATCTATATACATACATACAAAAATAAATTATTCTGAAAACGTTCTAATCAATTTCTATATGTTATATAATATATTATATATGGGATAATAATTTATTAATCAAATGATTTATTCATCAGATCAAAAACTAAAGGTCATGATTTGCTTTTATTTACAAAACATAAGTTTATCAAGCTTCCACATTGTTTTAGCATAGCACTTAAATTTTCATTAAGTTATCATACACATGTCAATATAATATTAAAATATTTTATAAATACAAATGTTGGGTCGAAATTAAATCCAGTTGAATTAACCCATTTTATGGTGAGACAGCTGGCGTGTTAAAAAAATACTCCAACCGCGCTACGATTAACGTCAAAACTTAACAACCCCTTGGCTCAAGGGTTGACCTAACCGCATGTCACTTGACTGAGACACGTGTCCCCGCTTTTCAACTGAATTTACTGTCATGCAAATGTTTCAGGGCTGACGCAACGACTGTGATGAATTTTCCATATTAATTACGCCACTTTCCATCGCTGATGTCGTTATAATTACGCGGAAGGTTCCCAGTTATTAGTAAATCGAAAAAATCGCGAGCGATTAAAATGAGCCATTCAAGAAGATCAATTATGAACACAAAAGGAAAATTTCTAACGACACTATCGATTAGAGATTTTGCTTTACCTTTGCTACACGAAGAGGTGTATTCCTTTTTATTCAGTATTTATGTATGCACGTGCATATTTGAGTTATTTTTATGGTGCGCGTGTATGCCGAAAGGACAAAAATAACGTAACCTTATTCGTAGCGTTTTCGCAATGAAACGAGATGGGTCGGAATGAGATCGGGGTGGGATGGGATATATGGGGTGGGTGTCCCGTAGGATTGCGTCGGATAGTAGATCGTTTCTATGGGCTTAAGCCAAGTGTGGTGTAAGTCGGCGACGGTCAACAAACCCATAGATGGTTGAGTATAAAAATGGATTGCAGCAATAAACTCACGATGGATGAATAAGCATAAGATTAATTAAATAATAAAGTATGGTGCAGAGTAATGCGAAATTAATTTTTCATAATAAGGTTAAAAGAACACTTCATTGAGAAATTAAAAAAGCTGCAAAGCTAATTAAGGAATTCGAGGAAATGGAACTGAACCACAGCAGTAAAGCGGTTGATAATAAATATGTGGGTTATAGAAATACATACATAAAATAAATAGATCTTACTACATCGTTATCTATTAAGTATATTAATTAACCATTATAATATTACTGCTTCTCCAAATGTTTACGAAACAATAAAGCTGCTCTGCGTACAAATTATGCGAATTCGTAATTCAATACGATGATAAACAATACGCCGTATAATATAACTATAAAATTAAACCTTGGGTTAAATGGTTATCCCAATGCATAAGCAATATTCGAAAGGAAGCTTTTATGTGAAAGATTATGATAATAGTATCCGAAGAAAATTTGCTCCAAGAAAAATAGCCATAAACACAAAACAATTATAATAATAAAAGTAGCCATTTTGAAATAATATACAATAAATATTGAAATCTATATTTCACATGACATTATCAAAAGTAAGAGATATAAATCAAAAACCAATATATAGAAAGCGTTTTCAAAACATTTTTCATTACATTATTATATTAATAAAGAGCGTATATTTATATGCTACTCAATCCTCATCCTTTCAGCAAATCCCTAATACTGAGCTAAGGATCGAATGAAGGACGTCTCGTATTATATCTAATTCCCTAATATAGTGTAAGCTACTTTAAATATAATTTATTGTACACTTTTTATACGAATCCTTATAAATTTATTTCCACAATAAAAAATACCTCAAAGTAAGAACGATAAAAAGAAACTCAAATATAAGTATAAAAAGCCAGTGGTAAATATTGCTTTCAATGGTTCTAAATCTAAAGATACATATATCTTGATTATTCTTTAATCCTTTGTATAATATTTCTTTCATAAAATCATATTTATAAACACGAGGGTTAAAAAGTTGTATTTAAAAAACATAAAAGTATCACGTCACTAGTTTTTTATTCAAATACATTATATTTTTATATTATAATGTTCTTAACATATTTTATTTATTATTGATAATTGTGTAGTTATTTGTATTACTATGTTAAGCCCTCGAAACATTTTTAGCGTCTGAAGTATCCAGTCGTTTCCGAAGCAGATAAACTTCTGAATTCTTGAGGTCGTAGTTGGATTAGGATTAACGTGAAGAGGGAAGCGGCTGCGTTCTCAATTTTTTCGGGTATTCAGCTTGGAAAGCTCATGTATAAATGTAGATTTATGCGCTAAGTATCCGTTTATATATATACTTTTTTATATATATATGTATTTAGACGTGTATGATATTCTCTTTAAGATGAAATATCTCATTATTCGAGAATTTGCCTGAAGAAGATTTCATGCCTGACTACTTTTCGCTGCAACAGCCAAATACGAATATTTGGGTAATAACTTCTTTAATGTTTTCTAACCCTAAGGGGTGTGACTTCGTCGCTAGAAAAACGCCGTTAGAACGAGATTGTTATTCTCCGAGCGGTGGTGGAAAAGCTGGCGGAAGGATAATGTCAGTGGAAGTTCCTCAGATATCTTGTAGTTATGGCAGTGTATAAGAGGTAAGTTTCTATCTGCTGCGGTGAGTCTCCGTGAGTTTATCTTGGGCCGTTTATCTTGCTCCTCAACGAAGATCAGCCTTAATTATTAAGGGTTGCAAAATTGAAGAATCACAAACATGCAGCGACCATCCAGCCAATTGTTGCACTGGTTTCTTCAACAAACTAAATATGTATACGCCTCTAAAAAGTGACATTTGCTTAATGTGGCTTTAATGTGCTTTTTATCTTCCGGTAAAATATTGATTCCCGTGACCGTATCGCAACAAAGAAATATTTTTTCAATGCATCGGAGAATAATCGTTTGTTATTTAGGTGAAACCATTTTTCCTAGACATTAGTAGGGTTTCTGTGTGGTCCCATCCTAATAATTAGACAATATAGTGTAATGTTAGACTCTAATTCATCCTTATTACGGATGATCATCATTGGTTTTAAGAATAAGAACCTCCACACTTCATTCATCCCCTTCAGATAGAACTAATACTCTGCTTTCAACTTGAAATAACGAGAATTTAGTCTACTCACATCGAATTGACTGAAGCGAACCTTATATATCCGAGAACTACTGCCGCTTTTCATTTTAACCATTTTAACACAACAACACAGTGCTACGGCAAGAACAGACATGTATTAATAATTATAGCAAAAACTTTTATAATTTAAAAATATTTATAAAAAAATATAGCATTATATTGGATTAGATAAGCATTCCAAACGTGCTTTCGCTGAGCATCAGTTAATTTGTTTATTCGGTCCTTTTCTAAAAGCAATTTGCCGCCCTATCTGCGATTACAAGGGTTCCAATTCGACAGTGTAAAGCCAATAGACAAACATTCGGACAAACCTTCTCAACAAAACAACACTCAAAGTCATAACGGTGGCGTATTCTCTTGCCGCAACATAATTGCCGAGTCGACTATGAAATTTTCACGGGTAATAACTTCTCCTTCTTCAGTTACATTGCCAATGTTGATTCGCGTGCGCGCTTTTCATTCCTAACTGTGTATACGTATGTGTGTTACAATTATTATTCTCCTCTTAGCGGTGAAGATTTTCTTCGGCAAAGAGTGGAGGAATCAGTCAGGTGCGAGCAATCGTCGAGCCGGTCACTTCTTTCGCGTTGCTTTTGCTGCTCTTCTTCTTCCACGCTAGAGAAGAAGAATAAGTGCTGTCGATTGTGTCTCGTCGCGAGTGATTTATGAGTAGAAGTGATTAACTTATAATATATATTAGAATCGTGCCGATTTTCGCCGTTCATTTTGTGTGCAAATCAGTATTGATTCGATTGAAAGCGGTACATATAAAAAATTGAAAGTTTGATTAAAATCGATGGTATAATTTTACGCACTAATTGCATCTGTGTGTTGTTTCGTCATGTGTGCACATTGGATTTAGTATGAACTGAAATATTTTGTGTTATGCTGCTTTTCCTATCAAAAACGTTATCGCAGTAAAAATATATATCTCAAAATTATTGTGCTGTAAAATGATTTATAATAACATTTGACAGCTTTTTAATGTATTATACATGAAAATTACGGGTTTTTATGAGCTCTCGCCAAATGTTTTTTGCAATTTGGCAGTTTTAATATAAATTTCTTTGACACTAGAATAATAACAGAAAATATGATAAATTAAGATTAACTGTGACAAGCGAAACATATCGATCCATTTGTCATAAAATAGTTTAAATTAATATGATTTTAACAATAATATTTAACAATATAGTATAATTCTGAATTAATTATTTAATATATATTATACTGTCTTTTCCGAGCGTTCGCATTGATTCTTAAGTTCCACGTGTGAGTATATAGAACATCCAAATAACGGTCTTGATAATTAAAATTCTCGCATTGCAATAATTAAAAATCATTATACGCGTATCAGTGTACTTAATGTGACAATTAAAATATAGACATGTGGGTTAAATTTTATTTTCAAATGAAACTTAGGTTAAAGCCCGCGACTCTTCAAGATTCGGAAACGTTCGTAATTGAATCAAAGCCCTGCCGTAAAACCCAGAAACGACACTTTTATCGACGGCTTAACTCAATAACGTCCGAGTTAGCGGTGTTCGACTATGTAGGATGTACGTAATATAAATAGATTAACGCCGACGCGACGAAGTCGAATAAATTTTTCATATGTACATGTAGATACTCTGATTCTGAAGCTTTTAAAGTAAAAATAACAACGCGAAAGCTCTCGTCGAACTAAAAAGCTAATGGAAATATTGCACGGTACTCCACATACAAAAGTTGTAAAATAGATAAATCATAAGCGTGAATTTAAAAAATATTTATAGTGGCATACAAGTATCAAAAATTAAATAATAATAAATATATTTACGACTAAAGCATATACAAAACCCATAAATTGTATTACAAGCTGCCTCTGATTAAACTATACAATAGATCGAGATAGGTAAAAACCGTCTGTGTTTCTAAAGCCACTGTGTCTCCCTTTAAACGTTTGAATAATTCATACTGAATTAGTACTACTACCAAAGAAATAAGTAATAAATTTCAAATAATTGTCATGGTGAACAAACCTTAAAATTATATTCACACCAACGACTGCCTATCTTTAAATTCGATTTAATTTAGTAATATATAAATATATTTAAAAGAACGCCAACGTTTTAGCGTGCTAGTTTATAATATTATTTTTAAAAAGTCATGGATCATTAAATATTTTGCGAAAAAAGCGCAATCTCACCGCCGATAAATTGATATAGATCGTCACGCAGCGATGACGATAGTCATACGTAAAAATTATGCGAAATCGCAAAATTTTATCACATAAATTACACAACTTTATTTGGAACGAAGCAAATTAGAAAACGAAGGAAGTTGCTGTGTAAAATACAGTTATGATATTTATACGCGGTTGCGCAAAAAGAAAATAATCGATTTTGTATGTTCACATACAAACAACGATTAATCAGCTTTTAACATCGCTTAAAATAAATTGTACGTTAAATAATTAATTTTTCCACATCCGCGCGATTTTTAATAAATATTTAAGGGTTCGATTTGTTCCATTTCATTGTAGGCAAATAGACGGGGAAACTAATCGGGGAAATTCATCAAAAGTTCCGCAGAGGCAACCCTCGGTGGCGGAAGTACGAGGGAAAGCTGAAGCGCCTTGTTTTCTTTGTCGAGGACAAGAGAGGTTTCGCTCAAAGTGGATTTAAACGTTTCCTCTTACTATTAAATTGTCTCTTTCGCGGAGGAAGGATGCTGCGGGAGATCTCAGTTCACAACTTTAATATGGAGCTGAGGCTTACTTGGGATTGATTGCGTGAAATATGCGTGGTTGTTATTCAAGTAAATTAAAAGTAATTTAATAAATAATCTTTCCGTAGTCAGTAAATCGTTAATTGTTGGAAAAATATATTAATAATAGATGCATAATAATTAAAAAGTTATTAATAGTAACGGACTCATGATTTATATATTTATTTAAATACATGCATTTTACGTTAATGCACCCTACATTAAGGACGGAATAGCGTAGTCCGCAGCGTCTCAGATTAATAACTCTGAGGTTGCGGGTTCGAGCCCCGGCAACGGCCCTCTCAAATTTTTATTTATAAAAAATGCGCTATTATTTAAAAAAAACCAGCGCTAGCTGCAGTGACATCTATTGCTTATAAAGTATATTACACATGATAATTTATAATTATAATAAAATCGTGTCGGCGCCGTCGCAGTGGGAACGCTTGGCAACGAGCGTTCCCACTGCGAGTATATTATAAATAAGACTAAGATCATCAGCGAAAAGTAAAAATTTGTAATTACAAATTACTTCTTTAGTATCCTATTAAGAAATATAGATGAACCGATATTAAAACTTTAAAGAAGCCTTAAATTAAACGTATTGATTTAATGGGAAAATACAAACATATCCAATTTTTTTAAAGAATTAAATCATGACGAACTTTATCAAAAATCTTTTCAATATCAGTATAGATTACATCTACTTGATTATCTACTTTTTTACGATTAATTCCATCGATGTTTTCTGAAAGACCTGGATTATATCCTAATGCTCTTAAATTAATATTGTGTCTAAGAAATTTAAATTTAAATTCAAATCTAGCTTTTCTTAATCTCACGAATAAATATTAAGATGATTAATTAAAATCCAATTAGGTTGTGTTTCAAATGGTTTAAGGATTCCCTCACACAGACAAATTACTACTTTAAAAGTCATTATTGGATACCCAACTCTCCTATAATTGAGTCGTTGGTTCTATTTTTTCTTCAATAAATGCCAGGCATTCTTATATCGCCACATTTGCAATGATTATATCCTTAGAATCTCCCTATCTTTACATTACAACACAGGATCACAAAAACAAGGTTTATCGACAACATATTTTGGTTTTTCGCGATCTTTGCCAACTTTGACAGTATTGTAAGTTATAGACGATCTTACGAATGTTTATATTTTAACTATTTAGAGCAGATGTTCTTGTCCTGTGGTCCATTGGGTATTTTAAGTAATCCGCAATCAATGATTTAAAAATTTAACCTAATCGTTAAAATTTAACGATTATTACAAACAAAAAATTGAATGGTAAGAAAGACTATATGAAGCTTATAGTGCATTAAAATGAGATAAGAGCTTGTCAAGTTAAATTTTACACAGAAATGCGCTGGCAGTAAATATTCTTACAAGCCAAAAATATTGTATGGTACTTTGACAGCTGTTAAAGTTATTAACTTGAAGCGGTTCCTTAAATCATTATATTTTTAAACATTTTGTCAAAAATTAGATTGATTTATAGAGGACAAGTCTAGAAGTGCTTAAGTAAAAAGTTTCATTTATTTCTGGAACAAATTAAAATTTGATTTTATCTATGGCTAGGCTTATCTGGCAGATGTTTTTTATCATATGCATAAGATAAATTTATCTATTAAACTCTTTGAGCGGTATTGCCGTACATGTACGGCGGTCGATCTTTCACTGTTTTGAGGTACCCTAAATATACATATTTACATACAGTATGACTAAAAAATATTAAATAAAAAAGGTTGTGTTTAAATAATATTTTTTTTAAATTAAATTTAATGTTGATTGATTTTTATAGAAAATATTTAAAGAATACCAAATAAATAAATTTAACAAAAATATTTTATATTATGTTTAAAAAAAATATTGAGAGCCTTTGAATTGATATAAAACAATTCACAGGAGCCGAATAATGTAAAAAAAATGTTAAATACAATAGTAATAAAAAAGTGTTGAAATCAATTATTAAAACATAATAAAAAAAGTAGTAGTATTAAACAAAGCAATAAAACGGTAAGATCAATATCACTATTTTTTATATAATTTACTATAAATGCAATAAAAAGTATGTGTATAAATTAACTCACTACTTAAAGAGTTAAGGTCGCGAAGACAAAATTATGAGTGGAACTGAAGCCTTGTTGAACTTAATTTTAAAAAATAGTAGAGGCCAAAAATGGCTGAAAATTATAATACAAGTAAACTTATTACTTTGACAACTAAATATTCTGGTGTATATACGTTTAAATAATAAATAAATTACTATAATTTTGTAAAATATTTTATTCAATTACCATATTATTAATTTGATTACTATGTGCAAGAACTACAGTGTCAGTGTCTGTAAATCATAGTTTGGTATATGTATTTGTACATATATGTTCATGATACAAATTCATAAGTTTTGGGGAAGGTTTATTTTTTGTCCATAAGTACAGAATATGGTATTCACAACCCAATTTCCTCCTAAACTATTGATTCGTTGTAAGCAACGAGATTACTAAGCCCTTAAGAAGCGCACATTGTGTATGAATCCGAATCCCTTACTTTATTTAACAAAAGGGATGACAATGATGACATTGGCAGCAATGTTTTATCAATGTTTGACGAGGGTTCGAACCACTCCTCCTGACATTATTTCTTCTTAGAGCTGCTTTATCCTTGATTACTTATCTGTTTTTTAATATATATGAAGAGTATATATATGTATATATAGTCATGACTCAAACAACACACAATTGAACCTTGAAAACGCAAAAAATCGGCGAAAATCGATACTAATTTATTTTTTTTAATATAGAATACGCGCAGAAAATCGATTATATAAAAAACATTTCAAAGCAGGTTCATTCGGCTCAAATCGGAGATAACTCTGACGTAATGAAGATGAAAATTCGCGTTTGAGAAGGGAAAATTCAGCATCATAAGACTCTTATATCGAGGGTCGGAAAGGAGCGGATAGTTCGCTTAGGCCACCGGCAAGTTCGACAAGATAGGTTCCGGACACAGCAGCGAACTAGGAGATGGAGGAGCTAGAAGGCGCCGGTGAGTCTACAGTTTGTCTATTATTATATACCATGTACATAGTGTATATTATATAATTCAGTTAATGTTTGTTGGTATGTGCGTATGCTCTGTAAATATTGCCACAGTGCTCAGTGCCGATGCTTTCGGATTTATCGACGCGAAAGTTTCATTAATAATTCATGGAATAGCAAAGCGGCATTGTTAATTTTATAAACTAAACGAATTCGTTTTCATTCCGGATCAATGCTTCCCAAACTTTCCGACGCCGATTTTTAATTAACGAAATGGCTCCCCATTTTGAACGCAGCATCCGATCACGATTTCACTCTCTCTTGATATCGTAAATATTTACCACTGTAAATTATTTATTAATTAGAGAATCGACGGTTAGCAAGAGTTTAATATGATCAAGCTTTGTGATAAAAGCTTTTGTATATCTTCATTGATGAAATTGAACCAAGTTTTACTCTTTCTTGTCTGAAATTTAGACGTAACCTAAATCTAACCACAATCTTTACACATATACATACTTGAAATGAGGAGAGCCATAAGATGAACGGAAGGGAGTGATGTTATTATATAATATATTTTATTTTGATTATTCTCAATAATTAATTCGGTTCATTATATATTATGTTACGTTAAATTCAATTAGGAGTTTCAACAGGATATTTGGTTACCAGACTTTTTAATTGATGAAAATCGCTTATACGAAACAAAAAGTTAAATAAAAAATTCATCCATTAAATATCCAATTAATTCAAAGCAAATTTTCTTGAACGTAATGAAGCAAGATCGGAAAATAAGCAAAAGAAAATCCGCTATCTCGGCGAGATTAAAATCAATTAAGTGAGCTTTAACAACAGACAGTTTCATTGCGCCAGATTGAATAACCCTGAAAGTATTTATAGTACTTATTTGTCGGTAAAAACGTATTAAATTTGCAGATATTATCCGACGAACGAGTGAAGCGCGTAATTTAAGGTGGCATTAGCGCTACTATTGAATATGACCTCACAAGTCTACCCTTCGACCCTGATCCTCTTAACTTCCGCTCGAGTGAGCTTTCTAATGATGCCTTCATAAAAGCATGTGTTAGTAATATGAGGCATATGAGCATATGAAAATTGGCAGTCATGAATGAAAGATTATGCCAAAGCGACATTTTAAATATGTACTCGAAACATATGTATAATATCATACATACGTGCATTTGACATTTCTGAAATTAGATTATACCAGATGCACTCGACCATCAATGGAAATGTCGGATGGTAAGCTCTAAATTAATTTCAATTAGGGCGTTTGACACGAAGTAGATAGTGAATTCCTAATGTATATATTATATACATATCATATAATATATCTTTATTTGAATTACTATAAATGTACATTTACAGGCTTGGCCATTATAAAGGGGCACCCCAATAAATGTGTTATATCTTAAAAAATAGTGAAAATATAAAAAAAACTGACTTGTGGGTGGACAGAGAAAATTTTCTCCATCCCATCTGCAATTTTTCTCGTAGCTTAATTTTAGATTATATTCTAGTGACTGTGTAGGCCATCCTAAAAGCGTCAAACCCTTTGACGCAAACTAACCCCTGCTGTGGTATGTGCTTGTAAAAAATATTTTCCAGTAGGAATCCATAAAGTGGATCTAAGGATTGCAATTATACCAGTATTATCGAGATTATTGCAAACTCTAATTGTACATTAACACATTGAATACCATGTGCACAAATTTATGCGTGTCATCATTTAAACTCAATGCAAAAAACACACATCAAACTAACATCAATTTTTTTGCTCTAAATATATCATATTAACTAAAATATGTAATATTCTTAAAAATTAATAATTCTATTCCTTTCCTTTGAGTTTCTAAGTAAAACACATAATACCTTTCATAAGTTATTTTTTATGACTCACATTCCATCCAAATATATCGGCTTTTCTACGCACATTTATCAATTTCTAACTTATCCCTAAGGTTTTTTAAAGTTTAGCCGCAAATATTAAGCTTTAAAATCACTTTGCCGTATTTTTTTTTATTCAGTGACTCGCACCGTTTTTACACTAATTCACTTATTATTTTATTGGTACGCGATTCACAGTTTGCGTTTTTGATTCTACTAATGCAAATAAAAAAATGCATCATACTAAATTTTACTAATAAAAAATTATAGTTCCTAAGTTTATTTTTATATTACTCGTATCTGGTCACCAAATATCGGCTTTTTTACGCACATTCATTAATCCTAACTTATATTTAAAAAAATCCGCTAATGACGCGAAGTGGTTAATGGCCCCTAACCGTTTTTAGAGCACTAATTTACTTATTTATTTATTGGTATACTATCTACAGCTTGACGTTTATCGTTGTGAATACAAAAAACAATCATTAAAAAAAAGTATTCCGAATTTTACTAAAAATATCATATGAAGTATATTTTTTACTCATATCCCGTTAGCATATATCGGCTTTTCTACGCACATTTATCAATCCGAAAAGTTTTCTCGAGTTTTACCGCTAATATTAGGCCCTAAATTGTCGCGACATGTTTAATATAGGTCAGTGGCTCTCAACCTTTTTTATTTCATAAACTTATTTTATTGGAATGCGATCTACAGTTCAACGTTTACAAATGTTCTCATTGCAAATTCAATCACCAATTGTTAATGAAGTGCGTTTATTGTCGCAAAAAAGTCGCGGTATTTATAATCTGCCTTGAATCATTTGTTATATGTTGATTTACAAAAACAACATTTTTATGCAGCTATAATAAAAGTAGATGATATTCACTAATCTTTACAGAAGACTGCAGAATTAAATACTTTATATTTTATACAGCGAGTTGGAGAGCTTACTAATCAGGCATCGATTTTGAACTTATTATTCATTTAATTTATTTTGTTAAATAAATAAATAATAAATATTTTATAATATACTAATCCATTAATTAATTGCATCCTCCGTTCTTGTAATATTATATAAATGCATTCCATGTAAAAAGATAAAAAAATCAATATATTATTTTAGTTGTAAAACGCCAGCAGGATAAGTTATTTGAATTAAAACATACCAACATATTGGCATTGATATAATTACTGAAATATCTGTATTTGGTATACAATTCCGTATAGTAAAATAATACGCAAGTTCAGTGCTGAAACTAAAATACACATTGTAGTGTATCATACGTGAATAAAAAACATTCAATACAAATGGAAAGTTTTATATTTTATTTTGTGTTGTGTAAAAGCAATTCTAATGTAAGAAGAATATTTTTGGAAATAGTCCTAAAGATAATATTGATTATATTGTAATATTACACTGTTTTTAATGCGTAAATTATTATTATTTAATAGCGTTTTATGATTATGTTGTATACACATGACATACTAAATATTTTCACACTCAAAAGCACATTATTGACAATAAATCCGTCGCTCAAAAGAGCTTTTTAAACGTATTCAATTCACATTACAAAAACATGAAAACCTATACAGAAAATTTGATATACAAACTATGGGTATTTTAGTAAAAAAAAACACCATTTTAAAAACTTAGTAGCTACTAAATAATACAGGCTGTATTTGATTTTATTATTCCAAGTAGGTACGTAGATTGAATCTGAGCAAAAACAATTATATAAATTTGCATAATAATTATCAACGAAAAAGACGGTAAAGCACACAGTTAACGCACGAGTGCGATAAAATCGCGGTGCGGTTACTGCGGTTAACTCGATTAACTATTATAATGTAAACGAAGTAGTGTATAATTTTTTACATTATGTTATAAGAAGCGTTGTAATAAATTTACCAGTATTTTATGTATGTTGTGATAAGTATAATATGAAAAAGAGCGCTTTTAAGTCGATGGGCGACTCGATAAAAAGCTCAAACCTTAATTTTGTTTTATTAAGGTTAGCAAACATATAGCATGATTCAAAATTCGCACGAACTTGTTATAAAAAAATTCTAACAAAAATGTTAACAAAAGGTTGACAGTGTCCTAGCAATTCTTGAATACAAGGCGACCCTTCTCAGTCTTTATTTTTATTAATATTTTGTGTGGTTGTGTTATACCCGCACTTCACTCTCCGAAAGTTGTCCTAGTGGAAGTTCGACCGAAGTCGGTCAAGGTCGCAGTTTTTCGAATAGCGTTCGCACAGCCGGGAATTTCATACGCGTGCACGCTTCTCAACCTCGCGTATTATAACTACGTGCGTGTTTTAAACACAAAAAAAATTAAAGCCAAATGGAGAAAAAGGAGATGGTGGATGATTGCAATGCACCGGAATAGATCAATGTTAGTAAATAAGACATTTTATGTTGAATCGAGGCTTCACTGTCACTAATAAATAATAAACAGGAAACGTTCAAGTGTGCAACTAATGAATAATTTCTATTATTTTTTAAGGAAAAGTATGGAAAGTCAATTTGCTGAATTGAGATTTTATATACAATATATAGCTTAGGTCTTTCTCTTTATGATACATGCAAAATTGACTGCGGATTTTTGCGGTTTTTAACACATTGCATACCTTAAAAATGTATTATTCTTAAAAATGGGACGGGGCTTAGTCGCGAAAGTTACGACCTAAAAATTTGTTCAGAATCACCAAATATACACATATTTAAAAAAAAACGATACCGGGTATGATAAAATGCTAGTCAAATACTTTTTCTTAATATAAAACAGCAAATTTGTGACATATACAATTTTTTTTTTTTACGCTACGCGGCTAAATTTTTTTATTACGCTACGCACGGCCGTTAAACACGGAATTCCTCTTCCTCGGGCCTACAATTAAAGAAATGTTAACGTCAAATTTAAAATACAGTTTTGTAATGATTGTAATTTTTTAATAATATGGTTACCGTGGTAAAATCAGTAAACGTCAAATTGTGGATCGCGTACTAATGAAATAAAATAAAAATTTGTTTGGAATGACTAAATATATACATATTTAAAAAAACGATACCGAGTATGATAAAATGCTAGTCAAATACTTTTTCTTAATAAAAAACATATACAATTTTTTTTTTTACGCTACGCGGCGAAATTCGCACGACCGTTCAACACGGAATTCCTATTCCTCGGGCCTACAATTAAAGAAATACTTTAAATAATTGTATTTTTTAGCACTTATAATATTATATATTTGACTAAGAGCACTTATGGAATCAACTAAAGTGGTGAAATAATTTTGGCCGTCCAGATCGGGCAAAAATACCAAACAGTGGCGCGATCGTGAAGACGCCCATATTAAAATTGAATCGTTCTATCTCAGTTTGCGATAAACCATCTCTATCTCTCTCTCTCGTCACGCGAGAGAGCGAAAGGGGAAGTATCTCGCCGCTCGCGCTCGAAGCGTCTTCGGGTATTACTTTCGGAAAGCGAGGGAATTTTTGGAGGCGACGAAGTCGGCCGCCTCGACCAAAATTACCCC
Source organism: Plectrocnemia conspersa (assembly GCF_051122295.1). Classification (NCBI taxonomy): domain Eukaryota; kingdom Metazoa; phylum Arthropoda; class Insecta; order Trichoptera; family Polycentropodidae; genus Plectrocnemia; species Plectrocnemia conspersa. Next base: position 5,297,699 of record NW_028277174.1, on the reverse strand, counting down.
CAGTTTACCTCCCGTTCGCGGTGACCTCGGAGAACTTGCGAGAGATTTTAGCGCGGGGACAACCGAGCTCGACCGAAGTAAGCCCGAATTTTCACATTATATTTCCCGTCCTTGGCCAACTGTCGCCTACTTTCGGAGAGTGAAGTGGAAGCATTAAATTTAATATAAGGTTTGTTCATGATATAATATATATATATATATAAAAAATAAAACAATAGTTTACTCATTGAAAGAATAAACGACCGACGCGACAAGGAACAATCCTGAAAAGTTTTAACTATCAAAGAACTTTGAACTCGAGTTTTAATAGAGTAACGCGAATCGAAAAGAAAACTTTTCTTTATCTACGAGTTGACTTTCGAACAATAATATTAAAATTCCTTACGTTCGCTTGTGAAATTCATAATAGATTTCGGAGGACAACATTGACAAACTTATATATCAGGCGTGACGGTTCATTTGAATTTTCCGAAAATTCATTATTATTATTATTATAGTGTAGTTTTTCATATTTTAATACACGTGGCGTGTGGCACGTAACGATAAATCGGCATTTGTGTCTTGTATACAACTAACGATAAGACGAGGCAATAAAGTAGGTTCTAAGCCATTATTAAATCAGATATTTAGAAAAAAATCCCCTACAGTAGTGTGACACAAAAAGAGCATAAATACGATAAGTTAAAGACACTAAATATTTTTATTAATTAATTTTTAACTAAAAATTGTAGACAATAGATCTTTTGTCGCAAAACAGAATTGTTGTGAAATTTTCATCATCCCAAAATCCATATTTGTAGCTTTTTTATTTAAACTATGTAAGATCGCTTTTATGTGATTTATTTGGGGTTTCTTACATCATTAGTAGATTCTTCTACATATAGAGAACAACTACCAACCGGCGTCATTCGAGAGTATGAATTTTGCGCCATTTGTCTATTTATCTTCCACAAAACATATAGCAATTTATAAAGCAAAGAGCCCAAAGGACTTTTGATGAATATCCTTGAAAGTTTATTGCATAATATTTCATAATTATGTGGCAAACATATAGTTTTTACATTTCGATCAGTAAGTGTAAAAATAATGTAAAAAATAATATTAATTTAATGAAAAGATACCTTCTGCGTATATGTAAATCTTTTTATAATACCGACAGCATCACATCAAATTTAAAATTAAAAGATTTTATCATCATTTTTCAAATAAAAAGGGCGATAATTAATTTTAGTCACTGCGCCATAATATTTTATTTAAAATATTTCAGTTAACACAGTCAGTTCGAGAGCTATCTATTTTATCATTATTCATGATTGAGAAAGAGATGGCAAATTTGGGTTTACGCCCCTACTATTATTTGCTCTAAAGCACACTATACGGATATACGTTCGATATACTTATCATTACTCCTACTTATATTTTGAACAAATTTATAAAAAATAAAATCATTATTATATTTTTTATATTTATGAATCAATCAAAGTAATAATAAGCTGCTTCTTTGAAAGTTGCGAAACATTCATTTGATGTTCAAACCAAAACCTAACCAAATGAAAATTATAAAACTACTTCTAGTTTTAGAACAAGTCTAAAATAGAAAATAAATCAACTCATTTTTAGAGGAAAATTAGCGGAAAAGAATTCCAGATAGGCGTTATCAAAGTATATTCAAACCACTTCTGTTATAAGAGCGTTGGTCAAAGTATATTTAAGCCGAATTTTGGTCAATAAGAGGGCGCAAAAACAAGTATCACTTCTCAGAAGCCAAAAATCCACGTCAAAAGCAATTAACTTGTGTTGGCGCCGCTGCAGTGGAAACGCTCGGTAACTGCAACGGCACCGAAACGATGTGTTTAATTCGATTCTCACTTATTTTAAGCCGTAATATTGTTAAAAAATTCTTAATATGAACGCTAGATAACTGAGCGTTTCCACTATGACGGCGACAGCACGATTTTTATAGCTTTTAATATCGATTCTAAAACTTGAATTTGGTCAGAAAAATGCATGTCATTTAATGAAATACTACGAATTTTAATGGAATCGAAATATTAAAAAAAAAAAACGAACACTGACTTGCCAACTTTTGCTCACTTCTAATAAAACTGAAATTACGTCCCTGTTGAACGTCAATTCTAGATTTTCCAAAGATTTTCAGTTTTTATATTAAATTATTCAATATAATTATTTCCCACCTCCCAGTATTTTTAATTTCAATTAGCATAAAATTCTGGAGGCTTTAATGCAAAATATTCCGCTAGCCCCTTTTTCACATCGTCTGCATTTTTATATATTTTTTCCATCCGTAATTGCTCGGCCAGCTGATGGATAATTTCAGTAGGATTTGCTTCTATTTATGCAGCCACAACATCATCATCTATATTTTTTGGTTTCACGCTTCCGTGACTATTCCTGATACCGTAATTTTCCATTCGACTTTTTTAAACCATCATTGACATTTACGGGTATTTGATAAATAACCTACCACAAATGTTTTTAGTGGCCGATATTTTTAATAAATTCATATAACATGCAATTGTGGTTTTATTCCTAAAACTCACGTTAATTTACTGTGACCAAAATGATCATCCATTGACAAGGAAACAAGACAATAGCGTAAAGGATTGGGACCACACAATAGCCCTCGTTACGACCAGAAAAAAATCACATAAATAACACGCAAGTGTTCTTACTGTAAATATTCTCCGCCATTGAAAGAATATTTACTTGTTGCAAATTGATTACGGAAACAATAAATCACCGGATCCACTAGATTTTCGTTGCACTATAAGACTTTGGGCAATGCCCATCAAGCAAATGTCACTTTCTAAAGGCGTATTTCGCTGTTCTAAGAAACGAGTACATCTATTGGCTGGATGATCGCTGCATGAATGTGATTGGTCAGCAAGATTTGCAGCCTGGACTCCGATTAAGAGAGGGCAGAGGGTAGAGACTATCATGGACTCCTCCATACGAGCACCACCGGAGAGGGATCATCCTCCGCTACACTGTCGCTGCCAAGCCACCTACAAGATCTCTGAGGATCTTCCACGGACATCATCCCTCCGCCAGCGTCTCCACCACTGTTCGAAAAAAAAACATCTGGCCATGTATCGTCCGTCCGTTGTAAAAATAATCTAATACAACTCTAACTAGATTCCACATGCGTCTTCATGGCTGCGAAATCACACCCCTTTAGAGTCCCTTTTTTTAAATATTAAAATCTTGAGTCAAGATATGCAACAATACAGATTAAACAAAAAAAGTACTCAGGTATCAGCAACTAAAGCATGACTGACTGTTAAATATATCGAAGACTATTTGTAATTTATCTATTTTATTATATTATTATTAATTAATAAAAGTCCTTTTAAAATAAAAACGGAACAGATTTACTTTTCATAATGAATTTTCATCGGCTATCATAATAACCGGCAACCCGAGCGTATTTTCCATCGTAAATCCCGAGCATCGTAAGACGCACGCGGAACTTAATTTCGTCGTTCCAACCCTAAGTAACTTAACCGTGATAATCCTCGTAATTCTTATCAACAGTCGGGTTTACGAGGCTTTAGAAACCGGCGCGGCCGGACAAGATCTCTGGAAAGCCACAAACTGCCGCACAGGACGAAATATATTAAACGGGATAAGGCCGCAAAAAGACACAAAAGGATCCTGGCGAAGAATTTATCCCGGTGTCCCAAAAAAAGTGACAGTCCGCCCACCTGTTCAGTAAGGGGAGTTTCTATTTTTAACGGAAAGGCGAATGTTTGCTGGTGGTTAATCAAGAATGAGGGACAAGTTGCGAATGAACGTTGCGCAAAGTTGCTGAGCCCGAAATTTAACCGGTTCAAGTTTAAAATTCGATTAACGAAGTATAGCAGCTATTTTTGGTCGCGTACTTTCATTTGACATATAGACACGAGAGTTGCGAACGCTTAAACTCCATTAATTCTAAATTCGAAGGACTAAATTAGTAATAACATAATTCGATACAGGAAACCCTAAAACTATAATTCACACACATAATTAATGGCAATTGAATTTAAAAGTCCAGTATTTTAACCCTTCTTTTATTTACTTTATAGAAAGAAAGATCATAATATTAATTGTCTGAAAAAAATATTATTGTGTATTTATTTTACAATTAAATTGGTTGTAGGTCGGAAGAAAAATAAAAAAATGGTTTTATGTACGATTCAAGAGAAAATATATAAATCAAAGAATAAATAGCAGTTAACTTTAAGAGAATGTGATTTACACTCCATTTCTCTTAACGTCTTCATATGCCTCAGTCACATTATTCGTATAAGTAATTAACGTTCTAATTGATACGTATATATTTAGCATTATCTCAATTTAACTATAACATAACATTTTCAACCCTCTCGACATCAATCAATCCGCAGTCTGTAAACTAAGATTGATGACTGTCTTTAATACGGTATTTCGTAATATTAAACAAACCCAAATAACATACGTTCAAATTGAAACGAAGATAGATTACAAAAGACACACTTTTGTATTTTTTTTTTTTTTTTTTTAAGTATATATTTATTTTATTTTTATTAAATCTTCCGTTGTAACCTGACAGGCGTAAGCCCAAAGCGTTACAACGGGGTAAATCTGTACCAACTGAGTAAGTCAACCAGATATAATAAATACCTACACCAGACTGAAAGTCTGGCAATCGGTGACATCTATATTAATAATTATAAATTATTACGTGTAATATAATTTATAGCCAATAGATTTTACTGCATCTGGGGGCTGATTTTTTAATAATAGCGCATTTTATTTTATTTTAAATTAAAAATTCGAGTGCCGCTGTCGGGACTCGAACCCGCAACCTCAGATTTATTAGTCTGAGACGTTACGGACTACGCTATTTTGTTTTTAATTAATTTAAAACGATAACCTTTGAATATAATTCAAATGTTAGCGTTCAGTTTTTAAGTTACAGAAGTCAATACTTGTCTGAAGTATTGTTATACACGATGCTAACGCCTGTTACGTTACAGCAGTAGATTTAACAATAAATAGTCATCCAGGGAGTCAAACTTCCCAATTTCTGACGCCAACCTTGCTGTAATTTATCATTTAGCATTGCGCAGTGTACAAGATCGGAGATCATGCACGCACGATACATTTTAATGTAAAATATTAGAATATTTACTGCCAAGCAGACCGACCCTCCGAGGGACGTCGAAAACAATTTCATAACCCGCCGGCGGCCAAATGTCGTCACGCCCGATATAAATACATAGTAATAATATCGTGTGTGAGCTTTTATCGCGTTTCGTACGCACGCCGAATTTTATAACCGACCCTCAAATGCGGTTGATAATACCGGAGAGAGTAAATTTAAAAGTATATATATATATATAATACACAGTAACATAGTAAAGAACCGATGGTACAGTTTGTGGTTTTTACGGTTTTCGTGGTTTAATTAGCGCCGGGGAAATTCGGTAATTACTAAATAAATCCCGGTCGGGTGATTAATTGCAACGGACGGAAGATTGGGGATTGATTGGCCCCAGTTACGAATAGAACAACCCCAATGGGATGTTTGCATGAATTCTGCACTTTACAGTGTAGCAATTAGTATCTAAATGTGCAATAAATGATTTTTGATTGAATATATTGAAATAAAAATATGAAAAAATACATGTACAAATTTTTATTTGCAAAGATGACTGTTCAAGTGTATTTAACAAAAATGGAAAAGTAGATAGATACGAAATATTTACGTCGTTAAAACATTATTCCTAATAAGCTTACTATGTAAGTCACACCCAACCTGGTTACAAGCAAAACTTAACTTAATAAAAAGCGTTTGATATTATCACTAAGAATGGTCCTTCCAACGTATTTTACTATCTTTATTTAGCTTTTTTTACCGAGCTTCGCTCGTGTTTTGTTCATAGTCATATTGTATATTATATACTCAGCTAGAGACAAGTTATTTTGGATCCACTAGTAACATTGCGGCATAAAATCTCATATCATTTATTTTCAAGGCGAAGGCAAGACGAATTTAGGGTTAAAGCCGCTTGAAGAGAGGAGATAAAATTAGAGCTGATCCACCGGTAACATTGCGACATAAAATCTCATTTCATTTATTGTCATGGCGAAGGCAAGACGAATTTAAAGTTGAAGCCGCTTGAAGCGATAATCGCTTTAAATCAATGGTATTCTAGAAATAACTACATCATTGCATTTAAATAAAACATTCGAAACCCTGGAGAGTCGTGATCGCGTCCTGTATTCTTGCCCGTCGCGGCAAGACGTCAGCGCTATAAAACGCTTTTTTTTATCACAATGATAATTTCGGCTATAGAGCTGAAAAAATATATGGAATGATGCTTTTTTTAGAAGTGCATTTTTTATTATTTATTAAATCTTCCTTTATAACCTGACAGGCGTAAGTCCAATGCGTTACAACGGGCAAATCTGTACCAACTGAGTATTTCAATCAAACATAATGAATACCTACAAGTAAGTATTAACCACCAGACTGAAAGTCTGGGAATCGGTGACATCTATGATATTAATTATAAATTATTATGCGCTAAACCGTTTATAATCAATAAATGTCACTGCAGCTAGGGCCGGTTTTTTTTAATAATAGCGCATTAGCACCGTTATTTCTGATGTGATTAAAACAAATATTTTAAATATTAGGCGAAGCAAATAAGCAACTCGTTTTGACAATACTCAATACAAATATTGCGTAATTTCACAGACCACCTAATTACTATTTTTGAGCACCATAAAAACTACATTTTTATCGTTTTATTTAGTAACATGACCCTATTATTAATTAATTGGCATGATTTACTACATATTAAAATATATAGATACATACGAAAGTAACGAGTTAAAAGATAAAAACATACGGTCTAAACAAAATATAATATATATGATATTTTTATTTATTATTTGTGCTCAATATACCAGGTGTAAAAACTGCGATTGTCATCTACCCTTTTCATTATCAATTTTTGAAAGTTCATCTTGCAGTGAACATATTTCGTTGGTTGAATAATCAAGCGATGCAATTGCTCCACAAACATTCGCATCTGTGATTCGCCAGAGTTGTCTCAAATCAAAAGTATAAAAGTTCTGACACTTGTCATATCATCAAATGATCAAGCAATTCCAAGGTAAACAAAGACCCACATCTACACGAGACACTAGCGGATCGTCCAGAGGACATCTTTACTAGCATTCGGTCTACGAAATATAAATCGACAATATTTCACTGTGGTAAATTGTACTTGAATAAACTGTTACCAGCTTTTTCGGCGTTAATTTTGGCTGAAAAGTCACACCCCATAGGCCTCAAAATCTGAACTTTCGGAAAATCTCAAAACAATAAAAATGTTAAAAATGCGGAAATTAAAATTGATGCTCTAAATTAACTGATGGAATCATATACTTTAAAATATATTAAAAATGTCTGAAAAGATGTCAAATTGAGATAAAATATTGAATATCTGAGGCGACTGCTCGGCTGGACTAAATCAGATAGTCAACGTGAAAAATTGAATACCAAATAATGTTCAAATAATACAAAAATAATAAATATAAGAGAGTCAGAACTATATAATAAATATAACTGGTAATGCACGAAAAAATAATAGGCAAAAAAATATTAGTTCCGTATAAACTTTTATTAACAGCCCCTAAACAATCACAATTCATATGTTCATACATGAAACTGATGCGTTTTTGAGAAGGATTGTTACTGATAATTTAATTCAAATGCGAAAACGTTGGCTTTTTTCAACAAAAGTACCTTTTTCGACTCTTTAACAAACTTTAAAATATTATTTGTTTTTAATAAAATATTTTGGAAGTAATTTATTAAAACTCAGACAGACTATCGTAGGTATATTAAGCCAATATTATAAGTTTTGCAACATTTCTTATATTCACATAATATTGCACTTTAGAATACCTTAATAAATCATTTAAATATTTTCTCAGAATAAAATTTTTACATAACATTATTTAATAAAATCACTAGTCTCACAGTCGATAAATTAACAATTACGTAATCAATAAAAAAATCTATGGACAAAATAAAAAACATGTCCTATTTTAAAGCTGCAGTTTACCTAATATACTATATACCAAAGTTTGCAATCAGATTATCAAAGGCCATTTTCAGGGGCTTATATGCAAAATGCTGCATTTATAATTAACCTACTCATTTTCAATAAAAAAAATAACTTCAATCAGTAGGATGGCGTCAAATGATAATAGTATATTTGTCATAAACCTCTATACGTATAATTATGCTCATTAGTATATTAGTTATTCATATTTGACATATATAAACAATTACATTTAAGATAAATTAAAACTTCTAGCAATTCCTCAACTAATGTTTAATAAATTAAAGAAAGTAGTCAAAATAATATGGAATATATTATATGGAATACAATACTTTAAGTAACTTATCAAATATTTGATATAATAAATCAATTTTAATGCGAAATAGCTACTCGATGCTGCGGCAGTGTAATTTTATTATTAAACCATGAAATTTATTGTAGCAATTTACTTTATCTTTATTGTGTTTAAAATATTTTTCATATTTTTTTTATATACAAATATAATATTGTCAAGTCCATATAATATGTGTATATATCATTGGCATAAATGGAACTATCAAAGCCTTTATGCAAATAACCCGGCACGGTACATGTTTGACGTAGTCCTTTGGGATCCTCCATGCTTTGCACACATTGAATATTTTCCAAGCCACTCACAATATGCTATCTATTGCATACACTAGCATCTATCAGATTTTCTCGCTTTTCCGCGCGTGTAAAATAGGTTTAAAAAAAATAGTTACCAAAAAATCACACAAATTAACTAATTTGTCACACTAGTAAATTAGCATGTACGACCTTCGCGTATGTTCGACCTTAACCGCATGTCCTTTCGGAGGCTGTTACATACAATCCCAATGCTCTTCCTGTGACCGACCGTGACGTGTGTCGAACGTGCTGCAAATACCCAAAACGCTCTCACGTTCTTCGCATTTCGCGTCAAAAACCGTGATGCAATTATTATTGTGCGAACGTTAACGCCTTTTGTTAATATGTTAATGCATATGCGTAATTGTTGACCGCGAGAGAATCACTCAGAAGTGACGTCAGCGTGCCCTAGAACTCAATCAGGGCAAAAAATAGAAAACACACATGAACACGCCGGATCTGAATGTTCCATGTTTCAACAGATGCTGGGTGTAAAAATAAATTATTACTAAAAGAATCAAGAGAAATATACCACACAATGTCCGACTGTGTTTATGTTTCTGACTTTCAATTTAACTCGTTTGACTTTATAATTTGAATCGTTACTAATAAGTCTTACAATGCAGGCAGTGCGAAATTATTTTATAAGCTTGTCCATGGTTCAAGACATGATTTAATTTATCACCTACTTAATTAATCGAGAGTAGAAAGTACAATAAAAAATATATTTAAAATAAAATAAATGGGGATAAAATGTTTGTATGGTTAGTACAGTTTTAGTTAGTCTTCCCACTTTATTTTAAACATAGTAATTGATTTTTTATTAAGTCGTTCTAAAATCAGAATTGCAATAACATTTATTAATTATTGAACTAAATCATGATTATATTATTCCGAAAAATCATATAAATAAGAATAACTATGCATGGGCGAAAATAATAAATATCAGTATCATTGTTTAAAATATTTTTTCAAAAAAATTAAAAAAATGAATGGATGTTTGATATGATAAAAAAATTGAGCATATGTATATTAAAAAAATAATTGCAACAATAAATCGTATAGTATCATAATAAAATCACTGCCGCAATATCGAGTAGCCATTAAAAATTAAAATCTTTTTTTGTAATTACTTAAGCCTTATATAAGTATGGCCGTACATGTACGGCGGTCGATCTTTCACTATTTTGAGGCACCTCAGATTGATACATATTTACATACATATATAACTAAATAAATAATGTATAAAAAATATTGTATTTAAATAATATTTTTTTTATTCAATGTAAATGATTTTTATAGAAAATAATACCAATAAATTAAAGAGTACGTCAATTAACATAACCGCCTCTGAATTGATATAAAAAAATCCCCAAAAGCTAAAAAATATGTAAAATAATAATAATGAAATCAAGTTTGATTAAAAATATTTTAAAATAAATTATTAAAGCACAATAGTGCTAGCCAGTGATTTTTGTAATGACCACATATTTTTAACTAATCCTTCGAAACATCTAGAATAAATAGGAGTCACACCTCAAAACGTCAACCTATTTAGTGAATCCTTTTTTTTAGGCTACTACAATAATTACTAGGCGTGTGTCATAAAACTTATAATGGTTAGGATTTTATGCTGCACGTTTTTAAAAGTTTGACTGGTTTGTGAAATTATGGTTATTATGCGGATTACTAATGTTTATTATTGAATAAAATAACCGTCGTTTTGCATAATTTACTAATGTCATTGTTGAAATCTACATCAAATAAAAAAAAATAAGCGGGGTACGTTTTTACCCCAAAACTAATGTTATTTTACACATTTATTAAGTAATAATATTATCCCGATTAATTTAACTATTTTTTTAATATTATTATATTAACTTTTACTTCATTAATACTCAAATTTAAATAAGGTAATTTTGCACTTTATTTCTGGTCTTGACACCATTTTTTTTGATCATGGTTTCGATACTTAAAGGGATATTCCATATAAGTAACCCTATTCAAATTTGAGTAATAATAAACAGTTAAAATAATACTACTTTAAATTTTTTCAGGTTTAAATTATGATTACATTATTAATAGTTGAAAAGGAAATAATTTTGGGGTTAAAACAGTTTTAAATATTTTTTTAATAACATACTTTTTTCAATACCTCTTTTGGAATTAAGTCTACATTTCAATTTAACCTACTGATGATTGATACATGTAATACGATGCCACATAAAATTAACTGTAAAGTTTAATTTCTAACCCATTAATGTGCTAATAATATTAAAACTGATTTAATAACCCGTGTTTTATGGTAGTTACGCATAGTTGAAAGCTTATTAATAATATATAGATTTCTGACGTTTACGACATTTTTGATCTACAATATAAAATAAAAGGAAACTTTCTAAACAAATATTATAAAAACTTACACCAGAAAATAAACACAATTATGGGAAAGTAATAAATAATTATATTATATGTTCTTACTATATTTTAAAAAAGCCTCTAATTGAAATAACAACTGTTTAATAAAAAAAATATTTAACAGCTATTAAATATTGTACACATATTTTATTAAACTAATTCAGTATCAAAGATTCAAATAACTACAAAATGTAATCCATAATTTTACTATTACCATTACAATGTTCTTGAATACTTTGTATTAAAAGTTATTTTATAGAATACATTAATTTTTAAGTTCTACTTTTACATTACATATTGTTTGAATATACAAAGTCATTATCACGTTTCAAAATATTTATAATAAATTAATATGAATATTATTACGAATTTAAAGATTCCGTTAGATTATACCATAAACTTAACGCGTTAACGATGTCATTATCACCACTTCAAACTTTTTCGCTAGACTAATGAGTTATTTAATTAACTGTAAATAATGGTTTCTATGCACGCATTATTATTTTTATTAATAAACAAAAAAATAAGATCGATCAATTAACATACATGAGCTCGAATAACTTTGTAACGGATCGCGACACTTTCCGCATTTCACTGTCGATTTTCCCTTACGAAAAGAATATATCGAAAAAAAGATAGTGCAATTCTTTTGCGACTTTCAAAAATAATTGCATAAATAAAGTCAGTGCTTCATGTCAGAGAATGGTTCTGAACAGTTTTAGAAATGCAAACACGCAATTACAATAAATAAAACATCAACTAATGCGGAATAAACACGCATCTTTCATGATGATGAAAAAAATCTCGACAAAACACACAGAAATACGGTACGGTCTCTCTGAAGTGGTCTGTGACTAATTATTGTGGCACATATGCCCAGACTCCGTGGTGATGATTATTGCTTTGCAAACACTGCGCGAGTGTGAGTGTAAAAAGCAATTAAGACAAAATTTACAAAAACATAACTGATGTATGTGTACGAATAACGGTCAAAGAATGATAATTCGGCATAACGGAGTAAGGATTAGCGCGTAAAGTGGGTACGATGCGCAAAGCGAGAGTCTGAATTATTAAGCCGTTTATGAAAGCACACACACTTTTGAGGCAGTAAAACACTAAAGGTGAAAAAGGAAAGCTTGCAAAGGATTGAATGTTTTATGTATCTGATTTAAACATGCGTTCAAAGTGTCGCCGAGAGCGATAGACTTCGTCGGTTAACCGAGTGGTTAATCTTTTTAATGGCGTAAAAACTCTCAATATATAATAGCATCCAAATTAACAAAAACAAATTAATATATGTTTTTTAGTAGTAGTATTATCTATAAGTAGAAGTATTTAATTTAAGTAGTATATTAATTATAGAAGCTTAATTATAAAAGGGTTACCCTTTCTCATCTGCGTTGAGTTGAATGGTATTCAGTACTGATCAATACTTGAGCATAGAAATTGGACTCTTTGAACCTATGATTAAACTAGCGTGCTACCTGTTGTATAATAGCTGAGATTTTTGAACACAAAATTAAAATGTGTCCCTTAAAAATTTAATGTGATCGAATCACGTAAATTATTTAAGAAATAATGTGAGGGGTTAAACTCAATTCATTTTTCGCACGAATAAAATTTACATACAAACGTAAACAATCTAACGGTTTATTATGAATGAATGAATTTTCCGTGATGCATTAGAACTACAAGTATTTTTCAATACTTTCATGTCTACTGTTGACCGCCTTAATTACATGTATCGACCTCTAACTTGTATTATTAATGTCATAACACATGGATATGGAACTAAGCCACAATAATAAATGCATAATATGTCATTTGGATATATTTTTATGATGAAGAATCTAAATAAAATTTCTTGTGAGACGAATTAGGCGTAGAAAAAAATAGTACAGGCGGCCCTCGACTTTCGCACGTTCGACTTTCGCACAATTCGCTATTTCGCACATTTAAAAAAAACATTTTTTTTTAAATTTTTTTTTTAAAAAACGTTCTGATAGCGGTGAATCTTTTGCTTCAATTTTGTTCAATTTTGAAAAATTTATTAAAGAATACTTTCAACATTGTGGAAAATAAAGATATATTTCCACAATTTTTAACCCAGATATGCCCACTGTCCTATGGGTAGGTCACTAAAATCGTGCCACTGTTTTTTACAATTATGACGTTTTTATTACTGTTACATGAGTCAAAACATGAATGAACTCATAAAAAGGGTCTAATAATAACTCCTAAACAATAAAAACCGGAATATTGTTAAGTCTAGTGTTGTTTGTCGTCTGGTGAAGTTGTGCTGCTTTTTTTTAATTTGAAAAGAGCAAAAAAACACAGCAAAAAAAACATGGATGAAATGGAAAATCTTTGCCATCGTAGATCGATGACCAACATCAAAAAGATGTCCCTCTGAGTATTTCAATTATTCAAACAAAAGCTCTTAGTTTGCACAAAGATTGGAAGGATAGATTAAAAAAATATTTTAACATGGTTTTTTAAGCAAGTAACAGTTGGTTTTACAATTTTAAAATGAGGTATTCTTTTCATAATATAAAATTTACTGGAGAATCGGCTGATGCGGATAAAGATGCTGCAAAAGAATTTATTTCCTAATTATCCAAAATTAGTGAAGATGTAGAATATTTCTCTAGCCAAATATTTAATGTAGATGAGTCAGGTTTATTTTGGAAAACTCTTTAACAATGAAAAACATGAACGAAGGCTTTACGACCTTGACAATTTTTTAAATATTATGGAAGATTATGATCCCAATGGAGAACGCATATCTCAAGTGCGTGAGGCGATCAATAAAAACATAGCATGCTATAAAATACTATATGAAGAAAAGAAAAAGAATAGTGGAAAACAGTTAGCTCTTGATAGCTTTTCAAAGGAAACACCCGCAAACCCCACTTAAACGTGTCAATTAAACGCCTCTTAAACAGTTTATATTTACTTGATAAATAAATATTTTAAAATACACACAATTTCAATTTTTTTACTTTCCTCGACTTTCGTACATTCAACATTCGCACACATTTTCAGGAACCAATTATGTGCGAAAGTCGAGGGCGGTCTGTACTCACACATTTTTTAATTGTTAACAAAGATCCTCATGAGTCATATTCTGTACAAATATGATCCAAAAAGCCAATATTATTGTCAAATAATTATGTAAAAGATATCTATTACAAACACTATAAAACAGAAAAATTATTATAAATTTAAAATGCACTTACAGGATATAAGTATCGACTCTTGATGATCTTGATAAATATATATACTGCCGGACAAAAGTTTAAGACCCAAAACATGCAATAATGTTCATGTCACGAATTCACCCTTTAATCTGTTAAATAATAAAATATATATATTACTAAATTAAAGAATAAACTATTATTTATATTTACCGCGATAATATTATATATAAAAAAAATAATCGCTATTTATTATTTTACGTAAAGTCGTAAATGCGGACAAACATGACTAAAGCGGTTCAGATATAATATAATATCTAATAAAAGAAATAGAAGATTCACAGCAGCAGAAATTTTCTTTTTAAAAATGGTGGTATTGAAAATATTTAGTTGTCAACCGTGCAACGCCGATTACGTGGAGTACGCATTAATAATAAAAAACCGCGAAATAAAAATAAAATGCATGACTGGGCAATAAAGCATTTAAGATTGATACAAAGTGCTATGGTCTGATGAATCTAAATTCGAATTGTTTGGATCAAAACATATTTATATCTGTTTTCAAAAGACACAGTCAGGAACTAAGAAAAGAAACCACTTCATGTGGGAATCAACAGATTGCAAAAATGTATGGCGTTTCCATAGTTTTAAAATTTGCCTGTCCACGAACTTAAATCTCGTTTTATCAATAATCCAAATAGGTGTTTTATCTTTATCTTGTTAAAAATATAAAAAATTGGCAACAGCTGTTATTGACAATTTTCTCGAGTATAAATACCATGTTGTCGTTTAAACCAACCGCGACACAGAACGTTAAAAACTTTTTCACGGCCAAATAATTGCATACAAAAAATAACAAGGATGGTTGATTCTATTTAAGATGGTAGTCGTCATTTTTAAAATAATGTACCAACTAATATGCAAAAATAAAAACAGTACATATACAGTATTATAATAATCACATAAACATATAATATTTTATATATGTATATCAAAATTTTTCGGAAATTCTCAAGAAATGAAAAACATCGAGACACCAGATTGCTCAGTTAATGTTTTTTAATTGTTGTTATTATAAATCTACTGTTAAGTTTTTTAAGATTAGTATAGAAAGGGGTGCGGCTATTTGACAACAAAATAATTTCAACATTTCTGCTGTATAAATCAATAAAAAATACGCAATTAAATAATAATTCATTATTTTTATCGCCTAATTTAGAAATATAATTACTATTGTTACTTAATACCAAGCATGCGTGTTATTATCGGTCTAATTAGCTGTACAATATATAGTAAAAATATGTTTTTTTGTTTATGCGCTTCTTTCATTTAATATCGGTTTTAGGACCGCAATGGCAGCAAGCCATTGACCACAATAATCATATATAGCCTATAATAATGAGTAAAACACATTATTTACATTCAAACTTAAAGACATAAATTATATCTGATCATATAAACTAATCCATTAGTATCTCAACTTCAATCAAAAAGCCCGTTGTTTACTTTGTAAGAGTATATACCATAAATTAGATTCTTGTTTCTTTAGGAGCGCCTGACAACAAGTAAGTTATAAATAAACGCGTTACACATTTACGACAAGAAAATCGATTCTTTTTGCACATTTTCACACAAGCGAAAGTTTAATACTTCTTCTTCACTTTTAGAGAAAATTTCATCAAATACAAGTGAAGCACGTCCACTGATAAATCTGTTACGCCTTTTGCATATTTGAGCTCTGCTTATTTTAACACAAAAGAGGCAAAATATGTATATATAAGCGAAAATAAACATAAAGAATTTCAATACTGGAGAAACACGCACATGACTTATCGATCTTGCTTATTTTATTGAATCATATTTGTATTTATAACAAAAAAGGCGAGACGAAGCGAAAGAAATGACAGTATCAGCTATCCCAAATAAACTCCCAATCAATGGGCAATGTTATTATATAACAAGATTTAGTTTTTTCAGACAGCAGGTTCGTGTTACACGGTGCTTTATGTCATATATGAATATATAAAAGCATGATGTAATATTATATATTGTAAAATTCACTCATGTTAAGCGTTATATAAAATCAATTAAGCTAATCTATTATTGTAAAGTATGTTTTTATTTAACCTTTAATAAAATCGCCTATTCATTGTGCACGCAAATTTTAGCTTAATAATGACATAAATGCGCAAAGAGCTCGCATTAATATTTTCATGTGTATATTTTCGTCGTTTGAAATATAAAAGCATAATAAAAATCTTGCATGAAATTCAATTAGTGAGCGGAAAAAAAGAATCGTTTCCATAGTCAAGGTTTTTACCTTGGCGATGAATTCGTGTGATGTTATCGTTAAATTTGACATTGTATAATTTATTTAATGAAACATATAATAAAGATGGAGAGCCAGGCGGTTGAATCAAACACAAGGGATCCATTGGCTAAGTAATCTAATTAACCCCGTCACTGTTGGGTCAACAGTCTGACACATAAGAGGATAGTGGGTCAAATCCGATTACACATAGATAGATAAATATTGATAAAAGATACGCCGGACAATACTTTGATAAATATTAATTTTAATTTAAGGCAATTTACACAAACTGTTCCGGAAATAACGAGAATTTGTATAGAAACACCAACAAAGACTCGGCTCTTTTGGGAACAATTCAATAGAGTCGAGTGTTGTTTTGGACCCTGTATATAATAAAATATATAGAATACTGCGTTAAACGAAAATAACAGAGCCTTCTTGTTATCATTATTATATTATAAAATCTATGGTTTAGGTATTGAAAATTATCGAAGTACGTGCGGTTATGCTTTATGTTTAAAATTTAATGTATATTTAGAGCGAGAGAGTGAGAGCTTAATTATAATATTTTTCAAGGGTACTTTAAGCTTAAATTCTCGGAAGTTCTTGAATTAAATACGTACACAAAGGAAATCATTTTGTATGAATATTGAATACAAGTTTGTTGCTAATTTTACTCTTTTCATTCATTAAGAGTAAATTTATCGAATATCAATTGCACTAGATTACATATAATATAAAATAGTGTACAACCTACGAACATTCACGTACGAGTACATATACTATTTGAATAAGGTCATCCAGATTCCACCATGGACAGACTTGACAGACTTTGTAGATAACCTACTTTTGCCAGCTAAGTTTAAAAATGTATAATTTAACAATGAATACGTTTAATATTATATTTATGTACTTATCAGCAACTAGAGTTTCCAAATATTCGTTATTTTAAATTATTCACACATAAAATAGTAAACCATAAAACATTCGCATATTCGTGAAGTTATGAAGAATCGAAATAAATAGTTTAAATAATGTATAATATTATTATACATTATTCAAACTGTTTATAAGTATAAACAAATGCAATATAAAATAATATTAAATATAATATAACAACAGAAATAATAATTTTGAAAAAAATACGTTAAATTAACCCACTACAAGGTGTATACAAACAAATTAACAATTGTATATATGATATATCTCACTACTGTTAAAACCGTATTACATATTTAGTAAAATAGCTTGGATGTTAAAATTAATATTAACCTTTTAATTGCCGAGTATTTTAGACATGTATGATATAATATTTTTTTTTAAATCGGAAAAATTGTTATCTGCCCGTTAAACCAATACCCTACATATTATTAAAGATGTGTCCGATTATTTTTTTATGATGACTAGCTAATATTTCAGATTTTGGCAACCGAAGGGTTAAACTATGTATTTTTTATGAAGAACCAAGTGTACAAATATGTTAACAGGCTTTAACGTTTTTAATATTCACATGTATTTTATAGTGGAAATGATGAATCGCAAAAACATGTTTAACACATTACCGGCCTAAATTATATAATTGGATCTCATATAAAAAACGCTAACTAAATAAAAAATCTCGTTACATAACCAAATAAAACGACATTTATGAAATAAAAATGCAATTTGTAAAACAAATTCGCCTAGCGTGTTTCTTAAATAAAATAAAAGCTTATTAATTATAATTTTTTTTTGAATTAGTAACCGTTTGGTGTGACTTCTGCAGTAAGTTAGACGCCAGAAAAGATGATAACAGTTTATTGTAAAAAATATGTAATTTACCAAAAATGTGTACAAAATATATAGCAGTCCGCTTCGGTCGGTTATTAATTAATGCCATCTGTCCTTCCAGAAAGCTAAGACGAATAAGAGATGAGGGCAATTGAGAGATAATCGCATTAAGGCCTAACACCACCTCCAAATTATCCCTTGTGAAAGTTTGTTTTCAGACCCCACGTTAGGTGACCGTCCGATTAATATAAAGGATAATTCAAACAATGCTCATTTATCAGTTTTTTATATTTTACGTTAAAATCAGTATGTCACGATTTTAATTTTTTATATATTATTAATTAAAATAATGTGACACTTTATTAAAAAAAAATTGTACATGTGTTCATAGGCATCAAACGTGAAATATTGTATGATCATTTTTTTGAAAGGTAAATGTTAACTAGTAACTCGAAAAAAATACCTTCATCAACTCCCGTCGCTCATAAATTATTCAAGTCGCGAGCTCGACATAAAACTCTCAGCACACAAACAAATACACACCCAGAACTTCAGCTGAAAAGACAGATGCCTCATCAGTGCTCAGCCATAAGCAGCACTATTCATCAACACCAATTTTTCCACAACACGGAAACTTGGAAGTAAAAAAATAAACAACAAGCCAAGAAGGAAACCCGTGTCGGTGAAAAGCCTAGAGGCCTTATCCGGCGAATGAATAAATAACACTCCACGCCCCCCAGTTCCAGCCGTTATGTACCAGGCGAAGCCTTGCGAGAGAAATACGACTGCATCGCTTCGGATACACGCTTATCCTTTCGATATTGGCGAATTTATGCTGATCGTAAGGAATGAAAGAACGCCGATGGGAAATAATGGCGCAAGGGAAAGAAGGTCGTTAAAGCCGAATTCGTCATTGGCGCCTCTCGCGATGAGTCTATCCTCTGTTTTATGGTTATAAAGGAAAGAAGAGAGTGAAAATTGAGATCTGTAGTAATGAAAAATATCCTTTCTGGTGTTTCGAATCGGAACGTTGCATTGTTATATAAATTCGAACACGAACATTACCTTTGAACATGAAAGTAAACCTTTGAAAGATGCACTCAAATATACCATTTGTAAATAGAACTAAATAAAAGTGTTGAATATTTCAACAGGTTTTGGCGATGTTATCTGATATTCTAAATATAGATTATTCCAGCTGCACTTAAAGTAGATTACTTGCCAAATACTGCATCGGTATATATAGAAGATTGACCCAAATGTAAGATTTAGATATAAAGATGCTCGCAAATTCAGGGAAGCAATAGCCATAGACGTAAACACGTCACGTAACGATTGAAGGCTAATTAAATTATTTTTATGTTGTACCTCAAAGTGCCTTTTCTAAGATACACACAAGATTGGAAGTGATCTGGGTTAAATTGATAGGGCAATTTGCGGGGTTAGGGTGAAGTTTCGTGGAATTATTAAGTAATAAAGACAATCAAAAGTAGATAATGTTATCATAATATAAGCGAGTGTAATGAGGTTAAAAGAGCTTTTTGTCTTAAGATAAATAAAATTAATGAGCTTTTAAAAAAAAAATTAATATACGCTTTTTATTTAGTTTGTATATTAAATGAAAATATTATTTGGAAATGGTGTGCGCATTTCCTTATTGAAATACCTCTGATTCCGGTCACGTTCATAGATAAAGCGGCGACATGATTTCGTAGCTAATTTGGACCTTATTATAATATACTACTGTTTTATAAACATTTAATATAACATCTAAACGTAGGGTAAATATTTAAAATTCATGGACACGCAATGGATAATATTTAAGCCTTATTGTATATTTAACTATATTGGCAATGATCCATAAGACATTACTTAATCAAATTTTTTATGTATGCATATATCATATAATATATTTTATACAAAACATGATATAAAATACGCTTGAGTTATTTAAATTTAATTCAAACACAAAATAAAAATAAACTGTAAAGAAAATGTTCAGCGTAATGTTTTGCGCTGTTTAAAAATTAATTACTAAGGAGCGGCGCCTAATTAAAACGTTAAGGCTTGCATTTTTCAGTTAATTTTAACAATTAAATTCTCTAGCGCGAAATAAACAAAATCGATATAATAAAGAGCTTCACTTTATGGGCGATTTATATACCCATTATATTCCACATTCACTATTGCGTAGATATAAAACCAGATTCGCTCTCTCGGAAGCTATTTTTCAGCTTTTCCATTAAGGAAATAAATAGTTCGAAGCGGGCAATGCCATTTTTAGACTATAATTACACAGCCAGCACTTTTCGTCGAAAGTCACGTATAACTCCACTAACATGTTAAGGCGTTAAACGTAGTTTTTGAATGGTTACAAAATAATTTCAAAACCGCGCCCAACAGGAAGTACATAATAAGGACGTTGCGAGAAGAAACTTTTTGCATAATTTGTAACGTGAAAAATTCGATGACGATACACACACGCGTATGTATTAATGCAAAATTTTAATGTAGTGCTCCAGATAATGTAAGTCATAAAGGAGGCCTTCTCGCCGAACTTGGGCGGGTGGAGTAATCCCCCACGATTCCTGGGAGGCGTCGAGGGTGGCATCGGGGATGAGCGGGGGAGGCTATATAGGGGTGAGGTCTGCATTGCGGCATAGGAGGTCTCGCATACAGCATCCTACTCCCGCGCCCCGCGTTGACCAGACAAAGTTAATACTTTTTTGGCAATGCGTACTCGCTTGTAAATCATGCTAGTTTAGGGCGATGCAATTTATTTTTGCCAAGAATAAATTTTCCGCGCGTCCGTCACGCTTTCGGAACTATTTTATATTTTTCTGTTTAGGGAAAACTGCGGTCTTTTCGCTTCGCCTGCGATTTTCAGAGGCTGAATAAAAAAAATGGCTGAATCATTGTCTCCGTAAGACCTTCTGAAATTACGCCCTAATGATCGCTTTTGAATTTTATTTTTATATAATATATATGTATATACTTTAATGAAATGGATTTTTAGTGAAGCAACACGTCAAACGCGCACGAACCGTGTATAATCAGAGATTTGTGTATTTTGAATATTTTAGCTGCTTTGGCCCATATTAAAAACACATATTTTACTAAAAGATGAATGTGTATACATATACATATGTATAATACATACATGAATATTATACACACACGTATTTTTTATTAAAATAACTTGATAATTTATACTACAATGAACTTAAAATATATCTTATATATTTTAAGTTCATTGTAGTATTTTAATTTAGCTTAAGCAAAGACATGTTTCAAAATTTAAAGTTAAAAGAGAAGGGCGTATTGTTATAAGATATTGAAAAAGCGTTCGATATTGTGTGCTATGACAGCCTATTAAAAATAGTCCGATAAATCCGATATCACCAAAGGTTTACAAATACTGACGCAGTAGCAATACCCGTAATGTTACCGTTTACGATGATTATTACGGTGAATGCACATATGTTGTGGTATAATTTTGTAACGCAGTTTACACAGTTGACCGCGTTGTCATGGTCACAAATAATATATTAATAAGCATTGATTTATTGATCACGATTCTCAGCAGTGAGGAAGCGATTTTAAAAATATAATATGTATATTAAACACTTGCCTTACTTATAAAGATCTGTGAGTAACGTACCGTTTTGGTGTAAAAGTCAGTACATACTGGGTTGATGAAAAATTTTTGACATTTTTTTATGATGCTAACAAAATTCTCAGTCAATATTGTGTACGGGACATTTCCTTGCTACTTTAGAGAGCCATAATATTTTTTTGAAATCTCTACCGACACTGTTTACTTTATGAATATTTAAAAGGTAATTTAAAACTGTGGCAACCAAAAATATTTTTAAAATATATATGGGGAATATGCCACTAAAATAAAGTTGTATAAATAAAGTGAGTAAATCACCTTATGATATCTAAATAAAAATAAAAAATGTACATAGGCAAATAAGACATTTATGAAATAAAACGCATTTTTAAAAAATGGTTTAAAAATGCTTCTCGCATCTTTCTTAAATAAATTAGTTATACAACACAACAGTTTATTATCATTTTGGACTTTTTTAATGAATAGTATTTTGTTTCACTTCTTTCAAAGCAATATTAATCATGTTTTATTTCAAGTCTATCTAAATTAATTTATGATTGTAGTATTGATTTGTAGTATTTTTTAGGTAGCAGATATAATTTAAATTAATCTTTGTAATAAATTAATTATTCGAAATATTGTATTTTATGATTATTCATAAGTTGAATAAATTCGAATATTTTAGGGATTACTATTCGATATTCGAATACTTGAAAATAATTAATATTTAGAAACTCAATGATTGCACAAGTCGTAACCTCATCATAAATCGCTCGAGGAATCACTACTTATATTAACGACGTACTTTTACTGATGGAAGATAAAAATTGACGAGGGCAAACTAATGGGATAATTTCCAAACAAAAATATCCACCTTTCCAACAATTCTGTTTAAATTCCCTATTTTACAAAGAAGAGTTCCGTAAAATAGATTCATATGTCTATCAGACCAAGCTCCAATTTACTGATAAAAAAATCAGATTAGTAACAGTGGCGTAGCTCTAGGGGGGCGGGCCGCCCCGGGCGGCACTTGCTTGGGGGCGGCATATTCGCGATGGGATCGTCTAGTATGGTTCTTAACCCTGAATGCACTAAAACATATATAATCCACGAATAACAAGAGCTTAATAATAACCAATTTAATATTTTAAGAAATGCTGATTTTATGACCCTGTAAAAAATGTATGGGGGGGCGGCAATTTTAAGGATCGCCCTGGGTAGCACATATCCTAGCTACGCCACTGATTAGTAATAAAAAAAAACTTATTGGTTTATGGAATACTGGTCTGGTTTAGTTTTTTGGACATCTTACAGTTGCACTTGGTGATATTTTTAGCGGTAAAATAAACACAAATAAAGAGTTTTGTCACAGACAAATATTCTTTAGGTACAAAATAAAAATAAGAATGGCGACTCTTTTATAGGGTAGTTAAGTGTAATATTAAATTTTGGGCTACATATATAAACACATTTTAAGGGATGACATATTAGACAATAAGCGATAAATGTACGATCGTTTGTTTTTTGGTAACTCGAGTGTTCGCTTTCGTATAATCGAGGCAAAGCGTGCACATCGTAATCCGTCACTGAAGAGTTAAAACAGTAGCATTTTTTTGTATAAATTATTTTAAGTGAATATAAGTTTAAGAGTGAATAACTTTTAATGTATAATAATTGTTCGAATCAATCGTCCCTTTGAATAATAATGTTTATTGTGAAAGTACTACCTAGAAAGTGAATGCTTTTGAAGGCAATGTTCCGGTCCTTTCATTTCTTGTATAATATGTATAAAAAAGGCTTATGGGATCTATACCTGAAATACATTAGTATATAGGTACATCTCAAACAACTGTAGTTTAGTTCAGATACACTATTTGAGGTCGGTTTTTACTGTTTTTATAAATATATTCTTGCTATGATTTTTTCCAAAGTTGGACCTAAGAATTTGTCTCCCCCCCCCCCTTCTCGTCAGGCCTGGATATAGTTTTAAAGAAGTTTTAATTATAATACTACTAAAAATAGTTAAATAAAAATATATGGGTAAACTACTACAGAGTAAGAGAACAATTAAAACAAATAAAGAGCAATTTCGTAAAAAATATTTGATAATGCCACATCGCTTCTACATACATATATGTAACAATTTTTTATTTAATTACTATTATATTTATTCCATATTATTATAATTATAAGTTTAAGTGAATTTAAGCATGAGCTTATCGATATGGTATATAATACAACCAAAAAAATCTTACATATAGAGGTAAAGAAACTAATTTTATTAAATAAAAGATATGACTTTACATTTAAATGCAGATCATTAGTAAGATTTCTCAGAATGATGAAAGCTTCACTTTTGTTTTGAAAAGTCGTATCTACAAAATTAAAGAGACAAACTGATTCAAACCAGCCTTAGCTTAACTTGTTTAAACAATTACGGAAGGGTAACAACACATAAATAAAGGCAAAACATGTCAAAGAACAAAACAAGACTTAACGACAATCATCTATTTCAGCGACGTGAGCTTTCAAAGTAAAACTAAATAACGAACATTAATCAAATACCAAAAAAATTGTGTTAAAAGTATTTTTCCATATGTAATAAAAAAAAAGCGTTTAAAATATTACTCGCATGCCATGCCACATGCGATCATATATAGGCGAACTACGTGCGAGGATAAAAGCCTAATGAATTGAGTGCGTCTTTGATAGTTTGCAAAAGCTCGCGTGCTACGAGTATACTACGACCCGTAGTACTATAAAAACAGACCACTGCTGCGTCGAACCGAGACGAACTTTGCGCAATTCGGAAATAAAAGCAGCTGCCAAATTTTGTCGGCGAAAAATCCGCTCTTTTCGGCGGTTTACGTTTTTCTGCACACCCTAAACGCTTTTCGAAATAATCCTTTGTAAATAAGTAGTTGGCGGTTTTTTTTTTAAATTAACGGCTCGCTTTCACAAATTCCATATCTCTGCATCTCTCCGGACCCAGCCGAATATTTTAGGTTTAAAACGAGCGTGAATTAAATATGTATGTATAGGGGGTGGAAAAAAGCAATAATACTCTTATATAAAATAAATAACGCGCGAAACGCGAAAATTTTCAAGGTGAAATATTAAAGCGGCGGTCTTGCTGCGAAAAGAGATTACGCGATTATTTAAACTTGTGTTTTCTAGTTCAAGTTTCGTGAACATTTGACTGTTTTTTATTTATTTTTTGTATTAAGAAGAAAATGCGCAATGCGTATGTACTATAAAAGGTTAAACTTTATTAATATATCTTGACACTACGTATAATAAAAATACAATGCATGACTTTTAATAACCGTAGTAATAATATTTAGTTACTTAATTGCCCATTATAATAGTTTATTACTTCTTTCTTTCTACACGTAACACATTTGTTTCAATTCACTTTCTAATACCGCCCCAATTCGTAAACGTTTTTCTTTTAGTCAAAAATATTTTTATCAACCTATATTCCAACTCAATGCTCATATAGAAAACGTCATTCGAATGCCAGTAGATTTTCACTTTTAATGGACAGCATATTTTATTAAATTGTAATATTAAAAAGGTTTATTTTGCCATGTATTTTTCCAAATATTACTATGTCACATATTCACTGGTTCATACTAATGAATATACTATGTATATATAAAAAAAACTGTTTCATACTATTGACACACTAACGAAGTAACAAGTTCCCAAATTAATTTACCTTTACTAGCTACATAGCGTCAACAACAATCTTCGTTAGCATTTATCTGACGGTAGCATAAACAACAATATACCGTTGTTTACCAGCCAAAGGGTTAAACTGTAATTTTTCTTAATAATTAAATAATCGTCAGTACAATTTTGACTTTTTCGTTAAAGAAAATATCATAAATTAACATTAGCTACAATGCGATTTTTTATATTTGATAAATAATAAATTTTAATCTTTCGATTGAAGAAATTTGAGGCTTTTTACTTTGGCGAGAATTGATAAAATTGCAAAACGCAATATTTGAAGAAAGAAACAGATACATTTTTGATATTCTTTAGGGAAAAATACCATTTTTTCCAAACATATTACATCGATATTTAGAGAGTAATAAAAAAAAGACTCGACAACCATAGGAGTAAAATATTACTAGCCTCTATTATATATTTGGCTAAGACCTATCATGAAAGATTTATTTTAACTAGAATTTTTTATGGTATAAGTATTTAATTTGTTTTGAATTCTTTCGATACGACATTACGATAAATATTATATATTATATATATTTCATTTTTTTATTACAAATCTGACTATCGTTACTTGACACGTTTGCCCAATACGTCATGGTGGCTACTATAAAAACAATAATTATACAATTAGACAGCTGGATTATTCGTACAAGAGGAGCGTTCTCAAGCGCTGGTGTCTGAGTCGCAACAGTAAGAATAAGGGAAGCGATCGCGACTATCTAGGGCACTATAAAGCTCATAGCCGAAAATCAACAAGGGTTGTCAACACCACCTATTAGCAACTTAAAAAATGCTTTATTAAGTAGACGTTACGCTAATAATGCAGTGAATTTTAACCCAACCCGTAATTCCTCATGTAGAGGAAATCAATTATTTGAGAATATATAGAAAAGTATTGTTATTTGGCGTTTAACAACGCTGTACTATAAAAAAAAACAAGGTAATAAAATCAGTTATTTTTTTATGAGATATTTTTGGTACATCTAAAAAAATATTAAATAGACTTCACAATAGATTTTATTTGGACAAAAATGCATTGTAAATATCATTTTTTTATCAGTAAGTTAAATTTAGGTTTGTTATTATAAAAACAAATAACCCTTAGCACTCCAAAGACATTTTCAAAAGTTTTTCAGCAACTCCGGGTCATTTTCAGTAAATTTGTCAATAATTATGGTTCGTGGGAAAAAATCAGATTTTAATATATATATGTATATATAATTAAAAGAACTTTAAATTACGATAACTCTTCAATGTGTATATTGAATATTTATTTGGCAAATTATTTTTTTAAATTAAATGTGATACATTTTAAACCAATCTCTTTAAAGAAAACTAAATATTTTTTTACAAGTTTTTTAATGAATTACTGCAGAAATACACAAGACGTCAAGCAGCCGCTACATCTACTGAGCGATCCTATGCAGACCATTTTTTATTAATTCCAGATGTTGAATAAATACGTACTTGGTCTCTTTTTAAACCATTGCCTGATGTTTCCGAAAAAAAAAATAGATTTAAATTATTTATGAAACAGCTTGAAAAAATGTCGAGTTCACAAAAAAACTAATAATACTACTAAAAGATTTGGCAACTAATGGGTTGAAGTAAAATTTTTGCATATCTTACTCAAAAATATATTTTTTGTGAGAGAAATAAATATTAAAAAGTTACTAGTATTTGTCAATAACATTTATTATAATACCTCAAATTATTAACACTTTGATTGCGCAGCAAAAAGTACCAAAAATGGTTGCATGCGTTACTTTTTTTAAAGCCTAAGCTAAAACATTATCATTGTATATTATATTCTATGGCTAATTTTGCATCAGAATTTATTTTACGAAATTAGAGCTAAGTTTTAACATCGCCCTCATATGCAAAGTTTGATTTAAGGTGCATGAGCATAAAATTTGTGTAATTGTGATAAATATAATCTTGTAACATGACTCTTATACGATTTTTAGTATATTTTTAATAAATAATATTTTTAAATGAGTGAAACGGATTTTTTGCTTTTAAAAATAGTTGGCATTAAAGTATTTTTAATGTCATATGATATAATTCAGCGAACAAGTTTTTGGCAAACGTGCTGAAACTTACAATTACGTAATTATTGGTTTAGGCGTTTCAAAGACGAAAATTACAATGTCAGCGATTAGCACATTACCATACAGCAAAACTAAAACAAAAAATATTAGAATCCACTGAATTAAAACTAGTAGCAAGTGCAAAATAATATGTAAATAGAACATATAATCCCACAACAATAACAATCTCAACATGCATTTGAAAATTAAAAAAAAATACTAGCTTGTACAGCAATTATAACGAAATTAACTACATTATGATAAAGTTGAACAGATTTAATATTTTATTATTATTTTTTTATAAATAAATACAATCGTCTAAATGTATTATTAAAATACTACTATATACATTTTTAGTATAGACAATATCCTGACCGTATTCCACATAAATACGAATTTATACATTCAGGTTCCCATAAACAAGACAAAATCCGAGATCTCCGTTGTGTATAGATACTGAACTACAAGAAAAATTGTTTCTCAAATTTCACAATAACCAACTAAATCTATGAATAAGAACAGGTGAAGAGATAGCACAAAACATACATACATAAATTGTGTACTTAGTAAACGGTAAATAGAGATAAGAAACGTGAGCGCAATTTTAAAAATATGAGTAAATAAAGTACCTAAGAAGGAATGAACTGCTATGTATAATATATATATACGTTAATTAATTGAGATTTAACGACGACCGCTGCTTTGTAGTGTTTTTGTTTCTTAAGACCATAAATTAACGCGAACGTGAAAAAGGTGACGATGAAAAATTTATTTATTAACACTCAATGAATTTCACGTGCACATTTATCCACATTACGATAGGTCACGCGAGGAATACAAAAAAATGTGGATTTGTGTAAAGTGTAATAAATAATAATTTCCATTGTGATTATATTTATTTCATCACTGTCGGATAAAAATGTAATTGAACATTTTTTTAAAACAAAATATAAATATAAATATTTTTACCATAAAGTCAACCAACACAATCGTATCTTGACACACACACACAGATGCCTTGTCACTTGATTCTTTTCTTACCTGAAAATAAAATAAAAAACATATGAATATAGTATTACTTAATAAACAAACATACAATTTAAAAATAAAATTGTTAAAATTTCTTGTTAGTCATAAATGTGTGTTAATTAATTCACACCTAAAAAAATAATCGAAAATCGTAAATAAGTTTTTGCTATTCAAATACTTCCGACCTCCATTAAGAGCTTCCAAAAAAGTATGCATACATATTTTTTATGCAGCGGTTGTTAAGCATTTAAAATATTCGTACAATTTTTTTTATATAAAAATTCCCGATTTAGCATTTTAAACATAGAACAGTAGTGAAGATCCTAGGTTATGACTAAAATATTGGGTTTGTATCTCACACGAAGCCATAAATATTTATATTGTGACTAATTTCAATCGATCGTAAGTGATATCTGTCATAATTATCATTCCAAATAACACAAAAATATACTCATGTCAAAAATAGTTTTTGTGGATTTTTAGTTAATTAATTTATAACTTATACCAAAAATAAACGTTTGATATTTTCAACGGGTATGGCACTACACTAAAATAGTTTCATACAAAAATAGAAATAAGTAACGCATAAAAAATATAGTAACCTACCCCATACGTGATGAAAAACTTTAGATAAATTTGCACATAATATGCCATAATGGCATTCGTTTAGCGTACGCGTTATAAATATATTTTTCTCGCTCATACATTAACCAATTCATATTATATAAACGCGCACGCGTATATGACTGGCACATTAGGAAAATAATGGCGCATGATAAAAATCTTTAAAGTACAAGGTTTACCCCAAAACAAAACGGAAAAAAGTATAAGGTGTGTATAAGAACGCAGTTAGATCACGCTGGCCGATAATTCGCCGCACTAGCGTTGATATTTCAATTCGAATAAGGGCAAATGTTGCAAAAAATGTTTATTTCGTTAATTATACACTCCTTATGATGAAAAAATTGCCACGTGTTACGTTAATATTTTACGTACATTTGAACTTGCGGCGCTTTCGTTCAAAATGCAAATGCGAAACGATCAATCGTAAGGGCGATTAAAACAGAGCTTTATCTTGGAAATGTGGAAATAAAATGAATCACTATTATTATAGGTGGAAATTTATGTTTGTACCTTAATACTAAATACATGAGTATGTCATTTAAGTAAATAAAAAGACCGAATTCGATATATCAACTTTATCATTCCTTCCAATAATTGTGAATCATATATCACACGTCATAACTTGTGCTAGAATTCAATTGATGAATGTTTAGTAAATTAACAAAAAATGTATCAACGAAGAAAGTATACATATTAAATATAAATTCTTGATGAATTGCTATAATATAATAACATAATCAGCTTTAGCATTATAGCAAAATATATTGTCGGAAATCATTAATTAAAAGCGGAAACTTCGTTTTATTCGAGTTGTTAAAGAACTTCCTAATCTTATCCAAGACTTAATATTTATCTTTATTCATCTCATATATTAACTTGAAGATTAATATAAAAGTGTATTTTTATCTAAACATAATTTACGAATATGTGCGTAATATTAGAAAAATTATTACAAATTATATAAAGTGGACAAAGCGAGCATTAAAAAAATCTTGGCACTGTATCACTTTTACTTGTATTATATATACGCATATATACATCCTTACAAATATAAGCAAAATAATACAATATAAACACTGTTCTTATAATAACGACGTTAAAATGGTTCCTCGGAAATTTAATTTGTAATACATAATCCAAGGCTCGCCGAAAACAAGCAAAGACAACTCTCAAAACTCCAGATACTTGTAAATATTTGTTCGGATTTGAACTTCATCGTGCGAAAATCACTCGTCATTTTCAGCGAAAGTTATTTCCGAAACGCAACACCATTAAATTAACCCACGTAATATATGGGCGTACGATACTAGTTCAGGTGGAACAAAAGCGTACGATTTCAAAAGTACGAGAGCGCGGTCCATCCGCATTCCCTAGATGCTGGATAAACGTTTCGGTCTATTTATCGCAAAGTGCCGAGATAAAAACGAGGAAAATTAGAGAAACACGCTCGCGAGAGCGTTTCTTAACCATGCGCACGGTATGTAATGTACCTGAGATTCTCAACCCCATTGGGAAAGCGGCACCTTTTTTTAAATGATAAATTTAAATAATATTAAAAGTGTTAGACTACAACAATGAATATTAAATACTAAGTAACAATATATCAGTTATAATAATATTAATATAAAACTAACGCCTAGTTATCCAATTGACAGTTAAATATATTCTCAAGTTCACGTTTACATATTATACATAACATAATGTTATATGTTTAACAATGAAGCACAAGCGTATAATGCTCATTAAGAGAGACAAGGGACAATATAAACATTTTGGATATTTTATTCACACTACCACACTAAGTACAAATGACATTTTTGGGGTTGTGATTATTTTGTAATATCGGATTCTTTCGGGTTAACATATAAGGTACATAGCTTTATAAATGAAAGTAATATATTATACATATACTCAGGGTTAGTTTTTAAACAAAAAAGGTGCCGGAACTCACTTCTTGTCAAGCATTTTACTAAAAAATATCATTTAAATTAAATTTAAAGTAGCTTTTCCTATGCCACGAAGCGCATAAAAAATTTAACAAAATGTATATAGGATATTTATTTACTTTAAAAATTATTAAAAATTATAAATTAATTTCAAATCGAATTTTGGTCAATAGGAGGGCTCAAAAACAAGTATCACTTCTCAAAAGTCAAATTTTCCCGTCAAAAGTAATAAAAATATGTGTCTTGAAGTTCATGTGCCGTCAGTAAGTGCCAGACGAACTGTTGAAAAGAAAGTTTCAGACGAAATGTCTGAGTGGAAGTGATTCTTAGTTGCCAATATTTATATTCATGGTCCCTCCATAATCAATTTCGTCGCCCCTTTTCGGTGGGACGACTAAATATAAAAGGATAGGGAATTTCTTCGAAATAAATTTCTGTTGGCCGATAAGGCAGATTGGAAACAGTTGCGCGCGTTACCTATTTTCAAGGCAAAAAAATATTTAATGCTACATAATTTATTGTGCGCATCTAAATCCGTTAAGTGGTCTCCCACTATGTTTCATTTTAAACAAAGAAACGCTTTTATTAATGTTAAAACGATTTTATCCAGAAGCCGTAAATGTAAATAAATACGCAAAAAAAATATTGTTTAACATACAACACACTGCTAGGATTAACTCGGCATAAAATCTGCAGTCTTGGTTTGAAAGTTTTATTGTAGCCCCTACATACTGGGCGAAATTCCACCACACGCTGGAGTACGCCATCTATAGGTGTGGGTGAGCGAGGGTTAAAACCCAAACTCTTGAGGGGAAGTGACCTCTCGGGCTGGCCGTCTGAGGTAGCAGCGCGAGGCACTACTTATGACGAACAAAGTATAGCAAAGTAACGCAATCAGGGCCAAGGGCTGAGGCTGCGACTGAGGCAGCATATACACCCCTCTCAGATCTTGGGGGTGGTGCTGTTACTAGCATGATACGCAATGCATGCGGTGCAAAGCAATGCAGGCTAGCCAACGAGAGCACTAACGAGTCGCCCCGAGCGCTCGGAAGAAATACTAATGCAGCTCCAATAACATACTGGCCGTCAAAATCTGTGTGCCCGCCCATAAGGTTTGGACTCGTATGGTCTTAGTACTGGTAACGGCAGTGGCGCACGTAGCTATACTTCAGCTCCTATATTAACTCTTTAAATGAAATATTTTTTAAGGAAAAAATATTAAATTAACTCTCCTTTTGATTGTTTTAATTCTAAACCAGAAAAGTATTACAAAGAGGTCAGTATTAATACATAAAAAAATGATGGAAATTATATTTTATAGATAAAAATTCTACAATTCTAAAAAATTCTAAATATTTGAGTTTTATTGATAAAAACGATATTACTTCCGGGTACCCTTAATATTATATAAACAAAAGTAATAAATAGCTTTAAAATACATAGAAAGCAATAAAATAGTACACTAAAATTTAATCATTTTGATATCGCGAACATTTAAAGCATAACCGTGAATTTTAATGTATAACATAAAAAATAATATGATACATTTGATATAAATGTTTTCGTACTCAATAAAATTCTGTACCAATTTATGGTTATTACAGTATATTAAAATCTATTTTAATAAATGATCGATAAAAACTTATTGATCATTTTCTTGATTTTTCAATGAATGTATGTATAATATTATATGCTTCTTTATATTTGATACAAAAACATAATCATTTCGTTTACACGTGTATTTTAATATATTTGTGATAGCAATTAACTTTTAATTACATGTAGGCCTATTTATTAATTAGTACTAAATAAATTAATAAATTAAAAATAATAATAATAAAAGTTGAAATGCTCAAGTAGAATTTGAGTAGATAGACAATTTTAAGCAATGGCAAACTGAAATTGGCAATTTATATATGTGTTCAAAGGATTTAAACCTTTTTTAACGGCTCAAAGGATTTAAATCCAATAAATTAGTTATTGATGTGCAAAATGTATGTACATATATTAGTATATCTAATTTCTGGCAACGTGGCCAATAATAAGAACATGTTCGCTGCACGCTGAGAATGGAGAATACAAGGCGATAAATTACGACGAGTCGAAAACCTTTACAAATTTACATACAAAGCTCCCCAAACAACCACCCTCGCCACCGTCTGTTGGACTCGACATTTATCACTGAGCCCGTTAATTCACTTAAGGGATTCCGACGGTCGAACGCAAATGAAAATAGATTAAAAACACAAAACTAATAATAAGTTTCCGAACCGCAATTACATAAACGAAAAACCTAAACTTTCATGGCTGAAAATTCCACTTGTTCTGAGAGCACTCCGGAAAATAAAGATCTTCAACTACTAATTAGACATTGCCGGGAGCTTCTTAACGAGTCTCTCCGGCCTCGGTTGTGTTATTTCCGAAAGTATCTCTCGATTATATAATGTAATTAATTCCGTTTTAAAACGAACAACGTGCGTTTGATTACCGCGAAAGAGCCAATTTGAAAAGTTCACAAAATATAGCCAACAAACAAATTGAAAACCGCGTAACCGCCGAAAATTAACGGTAACCGCAGGACGAAAACGTGAATTTTCTCAATTCTTCTTTTTAACCCCTTCGTGCTACGTAATTCGGAAGAAAAAAAAACATCTTTTTATTCACGTAGAGCAAAATTTCAAAGCACCATAAAACGAGCAAAAAGCATCGCTCCTTTTACATATCAAATAATAGAACAACCGTACGTCGTGAAAAACTGCGATTGAACGTTATGAAAATGTTAAAAATATATATTTCAGTAGAAGTAAGTCCAAGATTGTATTATCCTCGGATGTAAAATTCATGAAAGCCAAACTTATGAATACTGGCATAACCGATAACAAAAGTTCTACGTCTCTTTTATTCATACCGAGCTAAAGGAAACACCCTTCAATATTCAAAACACATTATGTGCAATATCATTTTATAGAATAACTATGTAAAACATATTATTACATTTTTAAATATTAGTATTATAAGTTATGTAATCACTTATATACAAATATTGCTAGTCCTCTTTACTATTATCAAATGTGATAATTCTGAAAACGTGAGTGAATGATTAACGCATGTACAAAATACGGTTTGTTCACAAAAATAATATTTGCAGAAATAATAAGAATGGTGACGTAGATATAACATACGTATATTTAATGATATTTGAAGAATTTCCGTTCTATAGTATTTTATGGTGCACAATTATTATTTAGCACATAAGAAAGCTTTTGCTGAAAATAGCTTAAGGCCAAAATTGTAATGAATACAATAAATCGAATCCATATTGTGTTTATGGAATAAGTTTTGTGTTTACCTTCTAATCACAACAAAAGCACACGAGCCCTTTCTTCTTACCAAAAAAGCTAATTGGATCGATACATTACAATACAATAACAATGGCGAAGTAAGTTTATATATCTCAGCTTAATAACATAGTTCAATACCTCACGAATTTCAGATCTATAGTGCATAACAAAGTAGATTTGCGAGTCATGAATATTTAGGCACGCTTCTCGCCTATCCCATTTCGCAATTGATGCAAAATTAATTACAGACGCTTTCAAAATTGACGATGCTCTAATATATGACACAAAATATAATTAGGCATTGTCGTGCCACACACAACACAGAGCAAAGTAATTTCGTACAGTCACGCCAATACAGTTGGCGTGTGCTCCTTTTCCAGCTAACCTGTTGATGTATCCAAATAGAATTTTCATCGGAAAAACGTTTCGTTCTAAACGGTTAACGTGGAATCGAAACAATTACTTATTTACGAATTTAAACAATTTTGTTTATATATGAATATACATTACTTATATATATTAACAACGTCACAATATTTACGCAGGTTACTCCTTGCGAAATGGTGTTTTACGGCATTGCGAGTAGAAAAACTCTATGAAACTACGTGGCTCAATTTAAAAACTACGTGGTGAAAATACAGATTCGAAATAAATGCGGGTAGAAAAAAACAGTAAATCAAAATGTTTGGACTGGTCTCCGAATAACGTATCTAGATGCATTGTTCGTTCTTTTCTATACGAACGAACTATTGTAGATCGTGAGGAAAAGTTTATAAATACCATGTATATTTGTACAATATTATACAAAATAATATACATATAAATATTTATTGGACCGATACATAATAAAATATTATGATGCACGTATCTTTAAGAAAAACATCGAATGGGGTACAATAAATATTCATAAATAACAAGAAAATGTATTTTAGTAATTTTTGATTGCCTTTTACAAATTTTATAATTACTAGTGAACGAATACCGGATCGGACTTTTTGGGTTTAAATATTATTTTTACTTCGTTCTGATTTTTTTAACCTATTTTTAAATTTAATGGTTGAAATTACACATTAAAACCATTGTGTAACTGTGCGATTTACAATATAAACAGGAAGAGATCGCACGTGCGCATCCAAAAGATATACAGTTGATCCTAGTGCATTTTTTACTGTTACTGCGTAAATTTGCGCACTAGATAGATAAACGAATATTTATGATTAATGATAGTCAAAATGGTTCAATCTATAAAAAACTACTTAACATTTTCAATTCATTTAAAATAGGTTTACAACTTAGCTAAATATTTTTACAAAAAAGTAAGATTTGAAACTTGGATATTTAATAATAAAACTAAATACTGTATTACGTTTTAAAATAGGTTTGCAACTTAACTAAATATCAATAAAACAAAAAAAAAATCACAAAAAAGGGTTCCAACATGATAATATTAAAACGTAACATTTTGTATAATTTAAAAGTAGATTTGCAGTTTGAATAAATAATAATAATAAATAGCATTAGTTACAAATCGGGTCAGAAATATGATTGATACTAAAAAATATTTTGTTACACCTTACTGACGCTACAACACAACCGATGACCTATATATATAGTTGGTTTAATGTGAACGATTATAAGTCATTGATTGTGTTATAGCGTATTTTAGGTGTTTGAGGGCCGGTTTTCTTGAAATACTGTTTTTATGTTCATTATAAAAAAATAGTTGTATATATTACTTTGTAATATAAATAACATACAACTTATATATAACACAATTTTATCATAAATTTAAATTTAAGTAAAAAGAACGATTTTTAGTTACTTTACAATTAAAAAAAAATTATGTGAAAATATAAAATCCAGTTTTTAATTACATATACTAATTGGAAATAAACTATAAATATCGACCACCTAATCTGTTGCTTTAGATCAAAAGTAGTCAGTAAGCACAATATGTGCTTTAAAAATATTAATAATTTTGTGACCTTTGTCTATTTTTATTAAAAAAATATTTTGATTTATATTTTTTAAAGTAAATGGTTTTTTGCTCAGTATTATATATTTTAATAACACATAAATGCACAAAATTTTCACTGTATTTAAAATTTATAATAAATTGAACATATTTAAAATCTATAATAAACTAAAAATATTTGATATCCATTATAAAATAAAAATTATTTTTAAGGTTAAAAAAATATTTTGACTAAATCTTGAAATTTTATTCTGAAACTTAATAATTAAAAAAATATTTAAATTTGTGTTTTATAATTTTGTGTAATATTAGTTTTAAATTGACAGCGTTTGTCAAAATGTATTTACGCCTTTTTTCTGTATGAAAAAGCTAATACAAATCTACATTATTTATATTATATTTAACTTATAAACTAAACGGTTAAAAAAATATTTAAATGTTAAATAAATAACCGACTGCATCACAAATCATTGGCACACGATCGTTGTGAAAGATATCCCCAAATATCAATAAATAAAAAAATACGTTTCATTAGCATTTATATGGTTTGATCGACATTAACCTCGATCCTTATACGTACTAAGTATATATTTGCAATTCGAGTAATTATACTCAGACAAATCTAACAAGTATGTGCATTAAATAGGAAGCAATGATAATGTATATGTATTGTAAAAATAAAAACTCACTTTTCGGCCTCGGAATTCAAAATTTGAAGATACTTTAACAGTTTATTCTTCTAATCCTCACACACATTATGTATATATATAATTTTCATAGTTATAACACACATAGTTAATTTGTAATCCGAATATTTCTATTCAGTTAAATGGAACAACGCACATGAAAAACAAAAGAAAATTATTGTCGCGTAGCAAAATTATTTAAAACTGTTGTCACGTTACTGTCGGCCATCTTGTTTTATATTTGAATGCTTATTTTTCATTGGTCGAAACAATAGAATTCATTACTGCGTGACAAATTGTACATAAATAAGCTCCTGTTAAATTGTTCGAAATAATTATCATTGGATGGATTTCGTCCCGTCCGTTTTACTGTTACTAATCTTGTATGTCACAAAACGGTAACAAAATATTTCGATGCGATTTTGAGAAGACCTTCGACAAGGCTTGTGATTGTTAAAAAAATGTCCGGTTCGTTTCATTATTACTTTTATTGATTTTTTTCTTATTAAGTGCTATTTTTTATCTTACTTGTATTTTTTGTATTATAATAATACTATGTACAGTAGACCAACCAATAACATGCTATTTGGATGCCCCTTACATTATGTGTGAGCAAGCCAAAGGGTGGATATCTCACCACACGCGCCTGATTCATACGTAGTACGTATTACAAAAAATGTATGTAGTCCCCCAACTACACGCACCCAAATAGCACGTCTCCAATGTATCGTGTTATTGGGGGGACTACTGAATTGTTTTTTACCATCGCGTTGATGTAACCTGTTAGGTCATGATGGTCTAAATTAAATTGAAATTTAAATAAATAAATTATTAACTATTTAATAACACTTTTATGAATTATTGCTAATACATATTCCACATATTATAATTATTGTATCACGTACATTTGCTAATTGCACAAATGTATTCTAATTTACTACGCCATAATTATTTCCATATAAGTAATTATCAATAGTATCAGATAAGAAAAATGTAATTTCAAACATGCAAATATAAGGATATCCTATAAAATAATGCCGTTTAATCTGATGTTACATAAGTATCATCAAATGGAAAATATGCACGTGAATATATGTCGATACAATTCGCGTGTGTATACTACATTCGATTGAATAGCACAGATAATCTTGATAGAAGCATCAGAATTAATACACAACATTAAAACCGCGATACAATCTTGTAAAAATAGAACGTGTCACAAATGACATTTTAAATCAAACGTTATTATAGTATTACTTTTTTTTAGAAATCACGTGTTATTTACGTGATATTAATCGTGTATTTAAATTTCTCGGCAAGTTGCCGTGACGCTAAGCTCAAAAAGCTGCGTAATGATGAAAAATACCAAATGCCAAAATGTCAAAACGCTAAAATCAACAAGAGTTTGTCAAACGCAAATTGTGAATAATGAACAAATAAAATAAATGAACGAGTGTAAATAAATCTCGTGTTTTTTTTTTGCATGTTTGGTTAGGTTTGTATGTAGGTCTTGGCTTTTCAGCAAACAATTTTCGCATTAATTTAAGGTAATATTGATAATCTAAAAATAAAATATGTTTTCAATTAATTAATTACTATTTCACCTTTATTAATATAATTGAGGTAGCTTTAAGAAATTATTATAAAACTATTTCCTTAAAAATATAGATGTCATTGTATTTAAAATATTATGGAAAAATATTTTTTGTGCATATCTATATTTTTTTGGCTTTCAATTAATGATATATATTATACAATTATAATGGCAACATAACTTAATTTATACTTACAACAATATCGTTATTATTTAGCTTTTTATTATATCATACGATACAATTATTTAAATTTAAATAATATCGTATATGATGGAAAGTATATAAATACATATTAAGTATGTCAATAGTCGCTCTGATGAGTATTTCGCTCATTCTGGAGTACCACAGGGATCCAATTTGAGTCCTCTGCTCTTTTTGCTCTTTAATAGCGACACTCAATAACACGGAATATTTATTATATGCTGCTATTATATGCAAAAAATTCTGATTCTTGCCAAATTTTGCGATAAGGATGCTCGGCTTCATTATGCGGAGCGCTTGTCATTTAAATAATTAATTGCCCGTTTGTCCTCGAATATGGTTTTATTGTCTGAAGTTCAAGTAAAGCAAAATACTATTTTTTGTCTAAGAAAAATAATAAAAAAACTCAGATATCTCTTCAAGAGGAAGTATCCGTATTTGTATTCCAGTGCCTTTTGGCTAGGAGTGTTGGGAAATAATACATTGTATTATCTGCGTGACTTTTGACTGCAAGCTTTAAAGTGGCCTAGAGTCGCGACCGCGTCCGTTATTCTTGCCCGTTGCGGCCATGACGTTAGTGCTTGAGAACGCTTCTCTTAAATGAGCCATCCAGCTTCTCAATGAATTTACTAAACACAAAGATCTTTTCAGCGATAGGCTTTCGTTTAAATATTTTAATTTATTCAGAACAACACTGAACACATAAATTTGGTTTCCAGTGACAGCTATCTCTAATAAAATTGAACAATGCCATACAATTTATTTAAACATTAAACAAAATAAATGAGCAAATAGAAATATGTATAATTTATACATTAAACATTGCTTATAACAATAAAATAACGTTTTCAAAAGTTAAATGTATTATTTGTTGAAAGCCTAACGCTTTAATGGTAAAATTAAATCTTGCTGCGAAAATTATTTATACATCTTTTGGTCAAAAATATATGTATTTATATTTGCACATACATATTTATTTTACATTATACAGTATTTTAGGTTCAACCTTCAACCCATATTTCCTATTTATTACAGACAAGTCCTCGACTTGCGTACGTAACTGGTTTCTGAAAAGTTAAATGAATACAAAAGTTGAATATACGAAAGTCGAGGAAAAGTTTTACGTGGGGTGAGGAAGGGCAGCTCAGTGCTTAAAATTAATATTAAAAAACGAGGTATTATTATGACATTATATAGCATCATGATATTTTAATATGTAAATTCTGTAAAATTTATTTCATAGCATAATCATATTTGTATTGTGATTAATACACAACTGCCAAATTTCAGTGATAAATATTAATATATATTATAATGGTTATTATAGAAAATATATGGAAAACTGGAACTATGTTAATAAGTACTTTGCATAAAAAATAATTGAATTATATTATTAAATACCGCGTATGACTTTATTCTGCAAAAATATACATTATAACGTATTGTTATATATTTTAGAGTCCAGAAGTGTTTCGTTGTGAGAATTATTTCTAGAAAAATGCCAAACTAAGAATTCTTAGTTTTTGAAAATTTGAATAGAGCCTTTTCTTGGTCAAAAATTAATTTGTATGAATATTTTTTAATACAACTGCTGCTTGTTTTATACCATTGCATAAAAAAGAATGGATCCGTGCCAGATGTTTGAAAATATACATGCTTTCTTAGAAGCTTTTAATATAGCTAGGAAATATTTGAATAGCAAAAAATATTTACAATTTTCTCAACTACTCTAATAGGCATTATCTATACCTTGTTAATTTAAGAACCTTAATTAAATCAAATAGGTATGAACCGCTCCGCGTAGGAATCGGCAGATTTCAAAAATGTATGGGGGCTTATCAAACAGTTAAATAGTCATTACATAAAAATTGCCTGTATACAAATCACAATAATCCAGAGGTTTTTTTTATTTTTATCTTGTTTGAAATATAAAAAATATAAAGTAGCAACAGCTGTTATTGATATTTTGCATTTATAATTTGGGTATATTTATTCAACAATTATCCAGTTCTCTGTTTTAATCAAATATTACAAATAATATATATTTTTTAATCTATCAAAACGTATATATAAACCCAGAATGCCCAGCATCTGTGTAGAAATATGTAAAAAATAGTTCCATTTTAACTAGTCTGGTGTTTTACTACTTAGTTAACAGTTTTTTATTTGATTATGGCTGTGATGTTGCAATGAAAGATTAATATACTACAATTGATTATTCTTTTCTTCATATGTGTTTACATTTATATTCCATGAACAGGTAAATCCTTAATCCACATCTTATTTTTTATAATCCATCTCTAAATACGCACGTTTATTCAACTCAGATTCTCACTATTAGTGACAGTTCCGAATATTTAGAGCAGTATCTTCGAAAGCTTCTTGGAAATGCTTCCTACATACTTAGCTAAAGCAGGCATTGTAATGGAAATAAAGCTTATCTACAACATGCCTTTTTAAGGACCATTACGAAGTGTTTTCTTTCACGCGAAACAAATGAAACTGTAGAAACGTTCTGTTCTTTACTATCTATACTATAAAACAGAAAATAAATCTGTCAAAAAAACTCCCTCCAAACGGTGATTAGTAGCGACATGACATTTGCACATATTATTTTAATTGCCATTTCTAAGGCAACTGTATTATTTACAACTTTCATTTTTGATTTATTAAATAAGCTTCAATTAAACAGTAATACGTGCCAATGAAGCCGCTGAAGAAACTGAACAGGGACGTGTTGACGACCAATTACGTGCTACTGCAATATGTCAATGCAAAAAGTACAATGAAATATTTTTTTAATAACAGGATGAATTAAATTAATTATAATGAATTATTAATAAGTTTAAGCTGTTTCGAACGGAGCCGACAAGCTTGTTATTTATATATTTTTAATCACAAAACAGATACGCACCAAAAAGTTTTTCTCCTTACTAGATATGGAGAAGGATCAACTTTTGAATTGAGTGTTAAATTGGCGAAAAATGGAATTAAAACGAAAGCGCTAGAAGGTGGCACAAAAAGGTGGTAAAGTTATACACCTGCCGATGTTTTAAGGAAGTGGGCCATGCTTTCAGTCACCAGATAAGGGAGAAAACGTCGCATAAAAAGTAAATTTTCTTTCAAATTTCCGCCATGTATGCCAATTTCCGATGAAGGTATAAGCTATGTTAACATATTTTTACATTTAAAAGTAAAAGTTAGAATGCAATTTAATTATTGCTTTTTTTGTATTAGTGTAAACGCCAAACTGTGGATCGCTTATTAATAATATTTAAAAAATAGTTTGTGTGAAAAGGTTTCAAGGGCAAACATTATGGGCAAACTTTCGAAGAACTTTAAGATAAGTTCGGGATTGATGAATGTGAGTAGACATGTTTGCAGATAGTGACAATAAAATAAGGACCTGAATTATTACAGACACAAAGATGATGGTAAAAAGGATATTAATTTTTTGAATTATTATATTTCAATTAATGTGATTAAGTGACATATTTAACAAAAAGGTTAAAACACACGTTTACAATAAATACACAGTATAAACTGGTTCTTTTTTATATCAAGTTGAGATGACGTAATCAATGTGCTAAATCATATTGTCGATTTATTGATATATTTATTTATGAGATCTTATCTACATCTGATGTTAGATGCAAACATACGTCTTCAATTCAATTGATAAAAATTAACTCTTTGAGCCAAATAAAAAATGTGCAAGCATGAATAAATAAAAAAAGTTTTAACG
This sequence comes from Plectrocnemia conspersa, assembly GCF_051122295.1. Taxonomy (NCBI): domain Eukaryota; kingdom Metazoa; phylum Arthropoda; class Insecta; order Trichoptera; family Polycentropodidae; genus Plectrocnemia; species Plectrocnemia conspersa. The sequence goes on along the minus strand of NW_028277174.1, from coordinate 5,254,643 downwards.
CTTCCGGTTTTGATTCAAACCAAATCGTTCTACAGCTGATCAAATATTAACTCTACGATGATATATTAAAAAAAAGATACATGAATTTAGCATCAACACTCAAGCCTTTGATAGTATAATGTCAATATTCTTCTAAACTAACATCGGAAAAGGTACTCAAAAAATATGAAAGGTTTTGATGTAAAATAAATAAACTAAAAAACTGTTACAGAGAAATAGTATTTAACCATAAAGCCAATGATAATATTAATAATATGAAAGTTAGTATTTTACAATAAAATATATATATTCGTTCTTCGGTTAAAAAAATCTCATAGCTTCTAATTTATATCAACGTATATTTTTCATTTAATCCTATTAAAAATCACTTGAAAAAATTTATCCGCCGTACCGTGGAATTTCAGAGTAAAAATCCACTACAGGAATAATTCGTGTTAAAATTAAAATTGCAAAAACCCTAGCTTCCGCGAGTCGGAAAAATCAACCCACAGATTATCTCGGATTTACTTCGGCGTTAAAAACGCAACTTTTAACTAGAACAATACACATTTTTCGTATTCACGCTCATTACACGAATTAATATTCCATTCAAATAAAACATAAAAAAAACAATTAGGTCGCCTCGTGCGCCATAATCTAATGCACTTAGTCGAAATAGGTCGCTCGCAATTAAAACGGCACAGGGCGCACGTGGTCATAATCAATTCCAAATTAGTCCAATTCCACGTTATGACACCGAACGAAGGCCGCCGGGATACACCCGGATACGTGATCAGATGTACCGGTAACCTCTGATTTCCACGCGTGTACAGAGGAAGTAATTATGCGGAGCTGCACGGTTCAAGGGTTTTACATGAACCCGTGAATAATGCCATATTATCAAACAGTGTGTTTTTATATTATTATAATATAATAGTGAGGTAACTGTACCGAGAGAAGTAATCGGAAATTTATTGTTTTATTAACATGCCTATAAAAAAAATATATATATGCATATATATAAAGTAGCGTAGTTAATAGTTATATGTTTTTAACCTTTCACCTTTGTCGCACGAATCTGAATATTATACATTTTACTTTGTAACTTAGTTGAGGCAAGATGTAATAAAACGAAGAAAAGTTATAATGATGTGGAAGAGTTCACGATACTCAAATATATATATAATATAAATTTTACAACAATACAATTTAAATTTAATATATATCAAGACATGACTTAATTATTATTGATTTTAAAAAGATTATCTTTAACTAATAGGATCATGATAAAAATAATAACTGTAGTGAAACTGCACTGTGCTATTTTTAAAATAACGTCTGAAAAAGTTTTCATTATATAAAATAGCAATATATGAGAAAAATACGAGGAACGGTAGTGTTAGATGCAAGGGATAAATGATTGTATGTAGTGTGCGTCTTATGCTGCGGTAATGAGTGATTATTTTTGGCATTTAAAAGTGTATGGTTTTTGTGCAATACTGTGTGTCTTACATAATTATTATATGCATTGTTGATGCCAATCTCTTTTGTTTTTATTATTTAAAGCCAAATATATCGTTTGCATGATATCTCAAATTATTATTGATGGGCTATTATCGTCTTAAAGATCTTTCTTCCGTTGTAAAATTCATTATGGACGATAAACCTATTGTCGATTTGAAGATCTGTATTGTTAAAAAACATTTCTTGTTTTTGGTATCTATATTTATAATTCAAACACCTTACAATAGTATGTAATAGATTAAGTTTAATAATTATGATCCCATAATTTATTGATATAAAACTGTCAAGTTAGTTTTTATGGCGTTTAGTACCGGCAATAAAAGTCACTCGTGCACCGCCTGCTGAACCATTACGTAGGAACTGAACCTCGTTTATCTAATCTCCTCGCTATACTATATTTGCGTTAACACAGTCAGTACGAGAGCTATCCATTTCATCATTATTAATAATTGGGAAAGAGATGGCAAGTTTGGGTTTACGCCCTCCTACTATTAGCTCTGAAGCACACGATACGGTTATACGTTCGATATACTTATCATTACTCCAATTGATTGATAAATATAAAAAATTTAGTAATGATTTTAATTTCTATAAACTTGTTTTAAGTGCGGTTGACGTGTTGACGGCCATTTATTCGTATTGTCATCTACCAGCCTTTTTTTAAATTACATGTAAAAATATTAGCAATAAACAAGCTTGTTTTAAATTGTATCGCACTGTAAGGTTTTATTAAACCACCTAATAGTTAAATATAGGGGCAAAGTTTATAACTTATTTCATTTATTTTGTTTAAAAACGTAAATTATATTTATATCAAAACCCGACATGACAGATATTGTAATTTAAAAAAATAATAAGTTATATCAAAGTTTAAATGTATAATGTATTGTTATATATAGGATATTTTTTAATTTCTATATGTTACTGTGAAAACATAAAAAACAGTACTACTTTGATTCGAAATGTTAAGATTATATTTCATATTTTACACAAGACTGTCATCCAATACTTGGAACTACTATGATGATGTAATGATTTTCAGTAAAAGCAAGTATAATTTTAGAGATTAAATATTTTATTGTGATCCTGTGACATGTTTTTTTTTCTTAACTTTTTAATATTAATATTACTGGGGATAAAAATATAGTTTTTAATATCTGTTTTTGAAACACTTACTTTCTCGTATATCAATTATGGAATCTAATTCCAGAATCCGGATGATTCAAAATACCTATGAATCCCAGGATTCATAGGTATTAGAATCTCTAAAATTTATTTTTTATCTAAAACAAGCAAATTTTAAATGTCTGATACACCTGCACTTATCACGTGCGGGATAGCCGAACGCTCACAGAATATAAATAGCACTTTATTATCACAAAATTAATTATAATAATTAAATTTATTATTCGGTTAGAAATATTATATAATAAATAATATATAAATAAAAATGTACTATTTTTGATATTCCTGTACATTGAAAAATATACTATTAGAGTGATGTATATATGTGACAAGACCCAAAGAGATTGATATTGTATTATAATTAAATTAAGGTTAACAACAAGCGTATCAAATTTTCTTTAGGCAATTAATTTTAAGCACTATAATAAATTGCTACAATATTTTGAAAGTAATACATTAAATAATTTTCGGCCCAACAGTATTTTAAATGTACAATATATGTATATATATATATATATATATAGATACAAAGGACGAAGCAAATATGACTTTGATTTATGTTCTGAACTTGACACACGAAGATAATTCCATTTGTACAACAAATAAACCAAAATGATCTCTATTGTGTTTTTATACATGAACGTATATGTGAACATAAATAAAATCAACATTTCTTTCGTATATTTTATAAAAAATATTATATTAAATAAAAAGTACGCGGAAAACGTAATTTGAAAAAGAAATGGTATTACATTAATTAGAAATGACAAAAAGTCGCCAGTTTGTCTCGCAATGCTCTTGTGAAAAAATACCCGAGAAACCGAGACAAACTCACCTTTCACGGAAATAAATTTCAAAAAAATGAAATACAAAACCAAAGGCGGGTAAGTGCTAAGGGTAAAAAAGACAGGCAAAAACACGAGTCTCCGCGGGTAAATGAAGACAAAACTTTAATCCGACACATAAATCGCCGTTAGGTTCCTATTTTTGTTACCGACCTTAATCGGATAAACCGTAGGAATATCGTAAGATCAAATGAAAGTCTATCCTTATATAAATCGTCATCGGTCGTTTTCTAAATTTGCTCTTCGAACGTCTAAAAATATAATATATAATAACACTTCAACGTTTCGGTGCGAGACGTAATCAGAAAGTTTCGACAAACTCGAAAATTGTACCCCGAGGGACCTGCCTAAAAGACCACCCCGATCGGTAAAATTGAAAATACGAAACAACTGGGAAGAGAAAACCGGGAAAGACGAACCCCATACGACCTCGACTTTTGGAATAGTTCAACAAGCACGTAATCGGTTTAGCTTTTGTAATAATAATGTACGGTGTACCCAAACTATTTCGAATATGTTAAAGAAGACAATTCATAATAGATTATAACAAGCCTTAAAAAGTTTTTAATATATGTACATTTTTTATTTAAACCGTCCTTGTAGAGGTGTTCTAATGTATTCTATAATAACAGTCCCATTTGCGACCATTGTGAAGATAAATGGCTCCCACGATGAAGTTTTATTTTCAAGTACACAGCATCCGTCTGCTGCCAAACCTTCTTTAACCTTTTCGTTTCTATCCGCGTAACTACACCAAAGGGATTGGCGATGCCCTTATTTTTTCACTCTATATGATTCAAGTTTTATGGCACGTTTTATTATTAAATAATTTATTACGAAAGCACACGCGAGCCTTGACGACAGAAAATAAAACCACAAATTACACAAATAGTATTATAACTGTCGATTGAAAATATATTGCGTTTTGCTTTTAAAGATATTATTGTACGAGTGTTTTTTATAAAAGTATATTATATAACATATTCCATTTATTTTATTCAAAAACGTAAATTGTATTTATTAAAACCAAACATGCCGCATATTGTTATTTTCTAGAGAAGAGAGAGTATTATAATTAGTTATACTAAAGTTTAAATGTATTATGTATTGTTTATCAAGCCAACTAAAAATAAAATATAGGAGCAAAATTTATCACGTTCTACAATATATGTTACCGCAAAAACACGAAAAGCAGAAAATCTTATAAATTACCACTTTGGTTAGAAGCGCTAAGATTATATTTCAAATTTCACCAAAGACATTCAATACTTAGATTAACGATGAAAATAATAATATAATTATTTTCTGTATAAGTAAATATAATTTTATAGATTAGATCTTAACTTGTGATATTGTAAATTGTATCGTGCTTTAATATTTCATACTTTCTCAACTTTTTACTATGATTAATAGTCTCAAGAACCAATATATATTTGATGAAAATGTAATATAAAATATATTGTGTTTGAAACACTTATTTTTTCTTACAATTATACACTACACTAGCAGTTTAGAAATCAAATTTCTGGACCCTACATAATTTACGATACACATTAATCCTAAGATTAATAATCATAATCTCGAAAATTAATTTCTTTGTCAAGAGCAACCAAATTTTAAACATTCGATACACCTGCACTTGTCACGTGCCAGATAGTTAAATGCTCGAAGTTAGTAAAAAAAAACCTTTATTATCACAAAATTAAATAATATTATCTTTAGAGATGTGAGTAATTTCATTGATTATATAAACTTAGAGAACGAGAAATATTAAATTTAAAATTAAATACTTAATTAATTAAAATAATATTTCAATAATAAAACAATTCTTTTAATTATTGACAATGCATGATTTACTTTCAAATACTACCATTATGTTACAACCAAGATAATATTGCCACCTTTAAGGCATGCTATTTAAAAATTACATTTTCCATACCAAGAATAGTGCTTAAGACTTAATTAGCTTAAAACACTAATGTACATACCTAATATGAAAAATATGAACTAAACGCTACGAAAACATTACAAATTTAAATGTTGAAGAGATTACAAATTTGTAATATTTTCATACAACTCAGCCAACCACTAAATTTTTAAGTTGCTAATGAAAATATCAACTTATCAAAAACAATTGGAGTGATTTTATAAATGAAGACTTATTGTATTTTTAAACTCAAATAAAAACAAGAACTTGACGTACAAAATAGAATCTTTGAAAAGATTTATATTAAAAAAATAGTTCAAGCAATGCAAAAATTTGAAAAGAATTGTCCCAGATAATGAAATAATCTCAATAATTGTAAACTGACAAATCAATAAATCTCTTCTCGCTGCATGAAATATACAGGATTAAGAAAAAGTTAGCATTTCAAGTAAAATTAGATACCAGATAGATTGTATTTTTTTAATATTCTGTTCCAGAATGAAAGTCATGAGCCCAATGCGTTAGCAATCAGTACACAATCAATACCTACAATTAAGTATTAAAATACTAAACTATTTTTATTACTATTCTAATTTTTTTTTTTTTTAACTAAAAAATGGTTATAAACCAGCAAATTGTAATTGAATTTATTTAATATATGTATTTTTAACCTTGTAATAAACGTTAAATCAAAAAAAGATACCAGACTGAAAATCTGTGAAATTTATTATATTAATTGTAAATAATTATTAGTTTGAAATTAAGAAATGTCACTTTGCATCTGGAGGCAATAATATGTACAGATACTTATATAATAAGTACAGATAATGAGGAATTTTGACCGATACTTTATGCGTGATATAAGAACTTTCGTTTCGCGTCAGACCAAAAAAAGTAAAAGCGGGAGACAAGGACGAAACATTTTTGTAATGCGGTTTTTTTTTTTAAAAGAAAACAAAGCTACCCAATAAATAAATAATATATAATCCAACTACTCAATACATAAATAAAAAAGGAACATTGATTTAAAAAAATGGACTAAAGTGATTAAAATGATCAAATTGTAGCCAATTAAAAACCAAACTATTTATTAGATTAAGAAAAATAATGCTTATTAAATTTTTGAACAACAATATATTTTTATAATTTTTTTAATTAGCTGTCCAATTCATGCGTAATCACGATTCAGATACATATTTTGGAGATAAAAGTTTAATTTTATCTGTATTATTAAATTCGAGAAGCTTGTCGTATTTCAGTTACCTATATTTGATAAAAAAAATCTTATCTAAAAATCAAGATGAATTCGTCTTTAGGATTTTTCAGATATCGTATCCATTGTAAGATAAAATGAAGTATTGTACTAGCTACTTTAAATTATATAATTTAAGAGCATATTAATAACAAGATAAATATTGTTTCAGTTGCAAATACAGAATTTACTGCAATTTTTACGTTTAAATATTTTTATTACTATTATAAAATATCTTTCATATTAATATACATGTTTTTATGGTAAAAATAAATATAAATGCTTAGTACAGAAAATATTCATTAAAATAAAATATGACTGTGTACCAAGCGCGGGCGGTGAGATACTTTCCCTCTCAATCGCTCGCGTGTTAAGTGACGAGAGTGAGTGAGAGATAAGGGCATGCGGTCCGCATGCCCTTATCTTTCATTTACTAATATTGACCAGTGAAATTAGAAAGCAAATGTTTGATACCAATGAAAATATTACTTTACTGATAAATAAACATTTACTGAAACATATACAATATATCTAACACAACGTTAAAAAGGTTAATGTACACAAAAAGCTCGTACAATAATTATAATACTGATTTATGGAGTCATTTATATTATGATGAGTAATCTTCTCGTTTATAATTTTTAACACAAGCATTTCATATTTCCGGCAACAATAATACAATTGGGCCTTTTATACATGATAGATATTTTAATTAAAATTTCACGGTTCGCATCTCGCAAACCCAAAATCAAATCTGCGTGTAACAATTACAGCGGATTAAATTGTACTTTTTAAAGGATCAGATTTTTCACCGGTCGAAATACTTTTGTTATTTTCTGCGTGTTTAATCGCATATTTTACTTTGACAAAGCGCATTCAATAAGTCAACCCGCCATTAAACGTTCACAACCACCGCTTTTCCGAGAATAAAGTAAGGACAGACTTGAAAACGACAATTTCCCGACAATGCCAATACCCGATTCATTTTCTTCATAGCATTGCACACCTATGAACGACTTATATACAAGAGCGAAACCGTTGAAGCGAAGAATCAAACGCACAATTAAACCGTTTTTACAACTTCGCCTTTTCAAGTTTTCCTTTTGAATTTCGCTCAAAAATCAACTAAGTTCTAACAAAAGCTGAGTGACTCGCAATGGTCCATAAAAAACTTTTATTTCAGACCTTGTAGAACATTCAAGCCCGGAATAATTTTATCGATTGCGTGGGAGTGACAAAGAAATATACTTTCAATAGAAAAAAATCATAATAAATTCATAAAACAAATCCATTTATGTAACTGTCGATATATTTTTCTCGGTTAAGTAATACACGATAGATCTTACACGCTTGACAATCTGTGACACTGACACGTTTACGTTGTTTCGTTTTCCAATACAACGTAAAGAGAAATATACAATTTATCGATGACAATAAATTTAGCGAAGCGTGTTTAAAACGCCAATGCCACTAATAAACGAGTTCACATTCATTTTCATAACAACGGAAGTATTTACACATGAGAATAACACAATAGCCTGATATTAATAAGCAGTTCCTTGCTATGGAAATTAAAATAACTTCATGTGTTGTGCGCTTCTAAGAATTTTTTCGCACGATTTTCATATCAAACGAACATGCAAAGATCTTAATCGCGCAGATCAAGCTTAACTGGTAGTTTAACCTATATTTTTTATTATTATGATTATGTACTCGTTGATAAACCTACGTGGACTAACGTTGGGAAATAAGGTTGAAATTGTAATGGTTCAAAATTTTATGATTCGTTATATTATTACAATGTGCTACTTTTATTTGACATTTTTTTATATTACATTAGCATAATCAAAAAGCTTAATTGAATATTTAATGATATTGAAATTTATGAAGAATTTAGAACAAAAGTAAATTTATACTGCATTTTAAATAGCAAAAACAAACAATTTTCATTTTAATATCAATATGTCATACATACTAGAATAATTTTCCATATTTGATTTTGCTAAAAAACACACATTCGCCCACTTGTACACACATATGTTAAGATTGTAATATTTAAATTAAAAACTTGATTTTCATTGTTAGGTGTAATCAATCTACAACTAAAATATTATTATTAAAAACAATTATTGTTAATTTTCTTAAATTTTATTGTATTAGCTTCATACTCGTGAAAAATCTGTAATGTGTAAAAAAGTAGTTTAAATTAAATTTTCAGTATTTATTACAATTGGAAAATAAGTATTTTTTCATACTTTTTTTTAGTAAAAATTACAAAGGTTTCCCAATTATTTTTGAATTAAGTTTAGAACGTATTATTATTCAAGTCGTCTCAAATATCAAATTATTATTTTAATAATATAATTTTAATAACACTTCTATTATTAAATTTCAATAATTTATTTTATTTTATTCTTCCGCTTATTTTTCCCTGAGAGATGAGCTGGCTTAGTTTGAATTTTGGACTTGACCTAATAAAAGTTCTAAAAATATAATTTGAAAGTTGGTCGGTTTTTAATTGTTTTAAGAAAGCAAAAAATACAAAATATTATTTTACAAATATAGAGAAATACGAATAGTTGGACAAATATTCGAATAACGAATAGTTACAAAACGGGCGAATATATTAAATATTTAAATAATGACTTAAATGGCGTTAACCGTAAATATATATTTTTAATATGTTACTTTTACATGTTTTCAATTGAATAATAAAGTTATAGAAAAATTCTTAGCAATAGCTTTTATTGGAAACAGAGGGGAACACTATTCGGCCGTTACGGCCATTCGACCGCACGATTTCAATGGGTAAAGGTGTCACATTAGTACCGTAATTGTAACCCTTCATTAATTTACTACTGGCTTACAATGTCGAACCTGAACCATAAACTATCAACACTGAGTTTCAATTAGGAATAACTTAAATTAATAATATACATATGTATGTATGTACATATTCGTAGTAATCTGTTTTTTAATAGGCATATATAAAATTATTAAACATTTGTTTCTCAAATCGAGAAAGTTAACTGTTGTGCTGCCAATATTGTGATATTATAAATTATTAAAAAATTATCTTAGGCCATGGTTGACGTGAAATGGAAAGCGGCTGCTTCCTCGGTCTTTTGAATCTCAGTCGATGCTAGGCGTAGCCACGTTTTGTGAGAAGTATCCGGTAGAAGCTCTTGATAAAAATTTTGATGTACGTTATGTTCATCAAAATTTTTATCTAGAAATGCTTTTACTTTTATTTTGTTTTTTCAGGCCATTACGATGATTTGGGGAAGAAAACAATTTAGTTATCGTATGTCATTTCGTAACGGTCGTAATTTGAACAGATGGAAATTATGCAACGCCGTTATGAGTAGGGATTGCAATACCAGTAATACCGGTATTGGGGCAAAAATTGACCTTCAGTACTACCGAAAATATTGATTCTTCATATTTATAAATAAGAAAAATATAATCATTTTTTTTATTGTTATAACAACTAAATATTAACGCTTTTTATTACTTTACATCAATTAAGAGTATACATTTTTTTTAATTTTTTAAACACATGTAATCATAGATTTTTTCAAAAAATAATTCACATATGTTAGGCGAATTTGTCGAGAACTAAAAGGGTTATGCAGTATTTATGTATTTTGTATTCTATACTATTTACATAAACGTTTATAACTCTAATTTAATTAATACTACTTTTGACATTAGTAGATATAAATAAATCGCTTAGAGCCACTATAATGGTCCGCGGCAATGTAGTAGTTAATAAATAAATATTACTGAAATATTGTAAAATAATTAGTAAATGTCTATATAATATCACAATCAACAATTATGTAAATCCGTTTTTTTAATATGTCGCATTTTGAAGAAACATATTTAAAATTTTCTACGCACTTATTTCTTATAAGGTTCTTTCGGATAATGGTTACCGACAAAAAATAATGAGAATTATGTATATTTTATTGGAATAAATTGGCGAGTGTTGCTCTAGCCCTGGTATAAAAATTTAGGAGGCATCCATAAGTAGCACATTTTCACCTTTCTGGGTATGTTAATAATCAAAATTGCGGCATTTGGGGCAATAAAAATCTTCATGTGATTCACGAGAGACCATTACACATCCAAAAAGTGCCTGTTCGGTGCACATCGTAATCAGACGGCATCATTGGGCCTTACTCTTTTGAAAACGATGAAGGTCGGACGACTCGTAACAGTTAATAGTGAGTATGTTATGTAATAGAGAAACGACCGCACCGCCATGCCCTGCAGCTTATTTTTATGATAAGGATGACTGGCGAAGTGAAAACAAAATCATTTATTTTATACACAAAATTATTTTTACTATTTGTACATTTTATCTTCATTGAGACATTTTTTTATCCAAATAATCAATAAAATATGCTTCACTAAGCATGTGTTAAATATGGCTTTGGCGGACGAATAGTGACATTTATGTATTTTTAAAACAATGTAATATCGAAGTGCAGACAAACTATGGAGCAATATCCGAAATGCGACGTCTGTTTGTATTACTTCTCCAGCTAATTTTACTTGAGAGATGAACTGACTTAGTTTGAATTTTGAACTTGACCTAATGAAAGTTCTAAAAATGTATTTTGTTTTAGAACTTTCATTAGGTTAGGTTAGGTTTGAACAGGAAATGGACGTTTCGCAAATGACAAATTGATTTTCATAGACATTTTAGAGCAGCATAAAATTTCACTAGCCCCCATCAGTTAAATTATATTTTTGCTAGTAGAAATCTATATCTATCTCAAGAAATATTTACTGGTGAAAATGTATTTGTACTTTACTAGTGAAAATATAATTTCACTGAAAAATACATATTCCCTGTAACATTTATACATCGTATGTAAATAAATAACGATAAATACTACGTATCGAAAAATTGAAATTATATAATTTTACTAGCACCTGCCAGATAAATTATATTTTTACTGGTAAAAATACATATCTACTGGTGAAAATATACTCCGATATATTTTCACAAAAATGATATTATTTTTTATATTTGACTCTTTTTTTTTGAGATTTTCTTTGCGTACTAGAATTTCTAGTTCAGAATCAGGAATCAGGAATCATATCGTTGGTTATACCTAACAAAATATTATATTTTCACATACCATCATACTAAGGTCTACAATTTTCTTAGTGAAAATCGTACACATTTAAAAAATAGGTTTATATTAATTAGCTTGATCTTACTTATGGTTAATAATAAGAGCTCTTTCTACTTTAGACCCTCGATTATTCACTGGATGCCTACTTGTAGCCTAATCGCGCCCACTCAACGACATTTCGTCGATTTCTCAACACCCTACCTGACCGACTGACAAAATTTCTTGCAAACATACATACACACCGCAAATTTCGCAACACCTGGCTCCACCAATAGTGAATCATCAGACACGACCCGTGATGTTTGTATGTCATGTGGTCGTGCTGATTGCTGTTCGGCTGACCGTAGCGCCTCGACCCTCAGACGTGCGCTGAAGCCTGCCGCCTGCGCACGCGCTGCGCGATCTACGCGAGATCTACACGAGATCTACGCGCCGAAAACGAGTGACAGTGATCCATAGACGCTTGGTGACAAACGACCGCGTCAGGTAATACTAGTGTGTGGCAAACAGTGAAGAAAACCGCGAGTGACAAAAAACGCCGTGACGCGTGTGATGTTCGGATTAGCATTATTTCGATTCAATGCATTATTAAATTGTAAGAAACGATATATCGATTTCTAATTTCTAAAATGCACTCAATGTTATCGAGACCCTGCAGTGCCGAAAGTGAAACACTATGACTCGTGACGGATTTTATATAATAATAAAAACTTTGAGAATATTGTAAATAAATCGAACTATTAGGATGTCAATTCATAGTCGATTGAAAAGGTTTAGCGCTAGTATTTTTAAGTAACGCTTAAGTTTTCAGTATAAATAGTATATGACTCTAACAATATACTATATTTATTGACAAAAATAACATCAGTGTAAATTTTAAATCAAAATTTAGTTTACAAAATATTTTAAAAATTTTATTTTTGGGATTGACTTATTTTATAATATCTTTTATAGAAGTTTCGATTCTGCTGTTTTTTCGGCACCCAACGCGCGAAGTTTCCCGAGTCTTTTATTAATATTTTTTTAATGATCAGAATGGTCATTTTATATAAAATTCAGCGCAACCTTTTTTTATTTTGTCCATATAGAGAATATTTGATTAAAAATTTAATTGTTTCATACACATTTTAAGAATACAAGTATATTTCGTTCGAAAGCTGACGCATGCCACATTTGTAATTTGAACCAAAATATACATATATTCGTGGTGAAAGCAGCTTTTTAGCATATCAATTCCCATAATGCACAAAAGAGCGATACATGTGCCACCATCATCATCAAACCGTGACGCTTCCGCCACAACCCCCACAGTATGCGTACAATAGAGCAGGGGCAAGCACCTGCATCCGCGTAACCCCCATATCTATAATTTTAACACAAAGCGGGGGTGAGCGCCCTTAACGTTACGGAAATAATCTCGTCACGAATCGAGAGCGTTATTCAGGATCCGTCGCTGCCAAAATTGCCATCAAAATTCCAAACTCGAAACGAGCGTTAGTAACTTCTCAACAAGACTGGGTTCGAACCCTTTCGTTGGGTTTAATACCAGTACGCGAAAATTATCATTTCGACCTTGAATCATTTTACAACTTATATAATAATACACCATAATTAAATCATCCGATCGAACTCTAACTCTGCCTGCTTAACAGGTGCCAGTTCCCACAGAAATCCTTTTATTTTAACGCATACACCCGACAATTCATCATCTTCGTTCGCATACAAGATACTTAATTTACGCTGAAACGTATAGCTCTAGACTCAGAACTTGTCCGATTGCGTGTGTGTGAGTCACAGGGTGTTTGATGAATGTTTTACATTTTGTTATTAATTTATTTTCTAATATTATTTTTTTGTAGCATTTATTTTTAAATAATAAATTAAACAGATCGTATTTATGTCAGATTTTCAATGGACTGTTTTTTTGTTGCAATTATGTTCAAACTATTTTTTATACCTGGATAGGGATGGTTTATTGACATGGGGCTGGCGGAAGGGATTTTTTTTGTCTTACTTGTCGCATTGTGATAGTTTTACTAAACTTATATCAATGGATTTACCATGAATCTTTAGAATTTGTAAACTTGGTATGTATATGGTGAATTTAGAATTTAAAATTTTATTAAATTATATTAAATACTTTAGAAATTATGAAGATTTTAAAATGTATTAAATACGTGAATGACATATATAATTAATACAAAAATTGCAGACAAAATAATCTATCCATCAAAGGAATCTTCTGAACTAGAGTCCGAATCTTCGTTTACACTAAACACTAAATTCATATTATTCATAATATCATCCACGGCAATATCGTTGATTTCAAATTTTTTTTCATTTTTTATTGCATTTCGGCAGACATTACTCCATTCGTTGGCAGTTATGATATTTATTTTTTCTTCCACTAGTTTTTTTACTGAATCTATTGTCATTTTATCAATAATTAACGATTTGCTAGTATCGTCCATCTTTTTAAAATATGTATATACGTTTATAGCCATTTCTTTAGTTTGTCCCGATAATGCTCTTCCTTGCCCTAATTTGCTGTATTCCGACATCTCAATACTTGATAAACACCTTGTACTCAACAGACGACAGCTTCGCTCTGTGCCAATTGCCTACTGACTCACACCCATTCTACCTAACACCAACAGGCGCGTATGGTGAGATACATTCCCTTTCGCTCGCTCGCGTGTTAAGTGACGAGAGTGTGTGAGCGATAAGGGGATACGGTCCGAATGCCCTATCTCCCACTCACTCTAGTCAATTAACACGCGAGCGAGCGAGAGGGAAAGTATTTCGCCGCTACCGCTTGATCCTAAACCATCCCTATGTTATCGCCGTCCACTAAAAAGTCTTTACGTCAAAAATTATTTTACAGGGTCCAATCAGTGCAGATTAGTATACATATTTACTCACACTATTGCAATAGGACAAGTTCCATGTCTAGAGCTATACACCCGAAAAATTATTACGTAACTCGGGTTTCGTCACGCTCAAGCGGACGTACACAACATCCAAAAAACAAATACGTATATGCAACGAAAATATAGATTTCTTCCATCTATTGCAAATCGCAATTTTCCCGTTTTTTATCCTGAACGCTGAAGCGTAAAACAGCATTGACAAGTTCATCCGGCATTTCAGGTATTTAAACACGTGACCGATTGATTGACAGGTGTCACAATCAACCTTAAAATTTAAATTGTGCGCCTTTTTATTTTTTACGTCTAATATAATCTCCTCAAAGGCTATGTTTCGCGGTTAAGTACAAGCGATATAAATATCCATATACATGACCCAGATTAATGTATTCTCATTAAATGGAAATGGATATAATACGATCCATCCGCCTGCTTATCACTTTCCGCTGTTATAATAAACCAGAGTTGTGTTAAAATGACGCACATTAAATATTTGCTTCATAATGAGTACACTATGTGTCTTTCATCATATTTCAGTTAATTAATCGAGGCGTAAATGAATAAATTTCAGTATTTTCCAGCAAAAAAACTATGGAATAAAAATACATTTAATTTTTAAGATCTTAGTGAATAATAAACAATATACAAGGTCAGATTTGTGCATGATTGGATTCACCCAACCGACAACAACATAACAAAGAAAATGTTCTTGAGAAATAATTAACAATAATTCCATAGCAATTCTATCAATGGCATAGAATTATAGTTATTCTAATTTTAACCATCTTCAACTTATTAATAAATAAACATGCATACAGTTTTTTAAAGAATAGCTCTTGAATATAATATAATTATTAGTAAAAAAAACACTCTAATCCGCGTTTACAATTAAGATAATCACAGAGTGAAATAATACATCTAATTTCTATATATTTATACAGTCGGTATAAGATAAACAAAATTAACGCTTGAGTTTACTTTAGGAAATATTAAAAGGCATTAAATTAATAACATATAAGAAAGACTAATTATATGATTTTGATTACTAATCCGTGGTGAGCGTGAATAAGTTAGTAATTCGAGATGCTTAAATTTTAAAATTATTAGTTTCTAGCTCTCTAGGCTAAATAAATAAATATCTCTATAAATTTAACAATTTTGTACCGATATTAAATTATATATCAACTAAAATTTCGTTGAGCAAAAACTATTTTTATTTATTTAAATACATCGCGCCGATAAAAATATTAATAATAATAATACCAATAATGACAAGAACACAATGCATCCAATAACTGCGAGTACCTGGATGAGAAAAAATCAATACTATCAGACAGATGATTCAAGTCTGCTCTGCTTCGTTTAGCGGAGCGCGTGTCACTTTAATATTTTTTTTGAGATTCGCGTTCTGTACGGTACGTTAATTCGTAACGTCTGGAATTTAAGTGAAGCTAAGTGCTTTCTGAGATAAAAAATTTTAACAAAAATAACTAAAATTTTTGAGATGCGGGTCATATTCGTAGTTTTTGCTGAGCGTTGTAATGCAATCCATTGCATTCTCAACGTAGCGTCTACTCAGTGAAGCAGTTTTTGAAGTTGCTAATAAACAGTGTCGACAACCTGTCAATGCTTGGCAACTTTTAGACTCTTAGAGAGTCGTGATCGCGTCCCCTTTTCTTACGGTCAGTGCTTGAGAACGCTTCTCTTGTACGAGCCATTGAGCTGGATAAAAATGATGTGCTATACTCAACTATTTTAGGTGTGCACCATATTTTATTAATGTTTAATTGTATCATGACGCATTGGGAAAACCTGTCAAGTCACGATAGTCAGATTTGTAATAAAAAATAAAATAACGTAATTTTTCTGTCCTGAAATCGATTATTAACAAAAACATTTATTATTTACTACTAATAATATATGCGTTATTTAATTAAGACAATTTATTGAAAGATATAGTTCAGAATATCAATCCTAATTTTGTAAAACATTTAAATAATTCAACGAAACATAAATATATATATATACAATATATATAAATAAATGAGTAAAAGTATAAGATTTTTAAACATTGACTGGATAGTTTTCTTCTTTAGATGAATAAAAAAATCAAAATATGCCTTTTAGTTAGCGATTAAGATTAGGGATACAAATGACGCACATGTGCGTCAGCG
Source organism: Plectrocnemia conspersa (assembly GCF_051122295.1). Taxonomy (NCBI): domain Eukaryota; kingdom Metazoa; phylum Arthropoda; class Insecta; order Trichoptera; family Polycentropodidae; genus Plectrocnemia; species Plectrocnemia conspersa. Next base: position 5,237,680 of record NW_028277174.1, on the reverse strand, counting down.
GCTTATAACGTGTTAATAATTTAATTTAAAGTTATGTATTACGAATTAAATATATTTTCATAGTGATAAACACAGAGAAATTTCATATTAGCATAAAAATCTCAAATCGCAAAAATCTCTCATTCAATAGTGAATTAAGTTTTTAAAAGAAAAATGTATTATGTCTCATCTTGGCTACTTCTTAATGCCCTTTGTTTAATAAAATTAAATCAAACTCGTGGTAGATTAACTCATTAACCAACCACAAAGGGCATCTAATTAAAACAAGACACAAAGGCCTCTAACAAATTTAATATAATACATTAGATACACATATGCACAACGCTTAATACGTCAGAAACAATACATAAAAACAAAGTGAAAATTAAATTTGTGTGCAAAATTAGTTTGATTAACACCGATTCTAACAGACACGTAGTTAGCATTAAGCATTCGGCACGGTATTGTGTGTTTTGGTGTCGAAAACACGCTAATTCGCAGAAGTATTGTAAAAATCGAATGAGTGGTAAAACGAACGGCGACATCAATTATCACGTTGGATTATTCCGTTATACATTTTATTACATTACATATTGAACACAACCCAGTGTTTTAATGAGTGATTTTGCGACTCGTGTGTTATCGCGTGTGCAGTGAAACAGTGGAAGCAGGAAACAGGACAATAGGAGAGAAGGACACCCTGTCAAACACAGGTAACTCATTGCTCACCTATTCCTAACGGTTTCTGTCAATCTCTTGCATGGTTTGGCGTTGAACAATGGACTTGACACAATCGGATGAGCCGAAATGCATTTCGGCACCGAGAGGTGAAAGTATGGTTGAAATTACGGTAACCCTTAATAGGTCACTAGTATGTTTATGTTAATCGATTACAGTTGTACATGAGCAATTTGCTATAAATTGGGAAATGCCAAATCAGTTATTTTTTATTAAGATTAATCTTAAAAGGAGATCAACTTAATTGATTATATTTTTATTGGCTTTCTAATCTGCTCTATAATTATTTGTTTCAACACCGAAGATAGGATCATTAGATGATACGTAATGGACATTTTTATTACATCTACGTGCAAATTCATACAGCACGCTTTTTTAATATCGACTGCAAATATTAAATTTAAATGACCTTTACAAAGCAAATAAATCACGTTAGATAAGAAAATAAAATAAACACAAAAATAGCACAAAAGATATCAAATATTAGAAGAAAAACCGCAAACAAGTCTGATTCACTATCAAAAATAAACGTAACCAAATCTATGTATACCGGTGTCTAGCAAACACTTGGCACAAAGCAAACATTTTTTTTTATAAATATATATACAAGCGTATATCAGTACGCATGTGTGTATACGTAGCAAACATACATTATGGAATCGTACCAGAAAACGAATAGATTTATTTTTATAAATGAGGCTTTTGAATATTGAACCGGATTCGATCCATTGTTATCGTATTTTCATGTAAAATACCAAAAAACCAAAACAGAATCAAATCGTTTTTGGTCAGATTCGCGTGCGAATTGAATATAGTAGTGTATATTTTAAAATACGTCGTTGTCTCTTTTGGGCGGAATAATACCAATATGATAATTTAGATTTTCCATTTCATGATACTATAATACCATATACCATGTTAAAATCCAATTTCAATATTAAATTTTGGAGTTCGAAATACATAGAAGTTTCCCATTAATGATACAATTAAGGTTCGACATAAAAAAAAGTTAATGGGATTTTTTGGATTTATGGTCGTATCATTTAATCTAAATTATGCAGTATAGCCAATCGGTAATGTGCGCTTCTATACTAATTGATGAATAAGGCTTTATAATTAACTTTCCATTTTAATGTGTTTGTTTTAATGGATGGCGCTTGCTCAGTACAATAATTTAGGTAAAATGAGCGATCCATTATTTTTTATTGAGATTTTATTTAAAAAACTTTAGGGAATATTTTAATATATAGATAATTAGATGACTATCTTCTAATAATTTTAAACATACTCCTATGAAAGGCTTTTTTGTCATGTAACGCGGTGGAACGGCGTTCCGGCACCTTTTTTACGGTATTGACAATCAGCGGAACATTTTATTTCTTTATTTTTATATGGATTCTCTTTATTTTTAAATGTAAAAGTGAGACCTAAAGTTTAAAAATGAAATAAATTCCAGTTACTTCTCAACTGCCAGTCCCATTAAAAAAATGTTCAAAACAATAACAAAAGCGACTACAGAAAATATTGAAATATTGGTAGAAGTTGATTAATCAATCTCAAAACGATTAGCTAGATTTGTTTGATCATTAGATCAAATAAACAATTTTTGCTTAAAAATTGAATGGTTGAACATACACAAAATGAAACTGAGTGCAAAAAACAATTATCGTTTCTCAGAAGTCAAAAGCTATAAAATCATGACATTGCGATCGTAGTAGAAATGCTTGCTTAACATTTTGTGGCGACTTTTAAGTAGTAAGAATACAATGAAATGCATCTAAATCGAATTTTGACCAATAAGAGAGCGCAAAAAAACAATTATCCCTTCTCAGAAGTCAAAAATCCACGTCAAAAGCAATAAAATCGTGTCGTCGCAGTGGGAACGCTCGTTACTGAGCGTTCTCCTATTGACCAAAATTCGATTTTAATATACTTCAATCAATCCTTATTTATTAGAATTAATAAGTCCATTCCATTTTTAGATGCACTTAATATTAAAAGTAGCACCTTATTTTCAATTTAAAATGAACAATAAATTTATATAAATGATATGTACTATCGGGCGATAAACATATAAAATTATATTATGCGGTCAACTGCTAGCGATTAATTGCTGGCGGTGAATTACAGGCAAACTTCATTCAATCCTTTTTTTTAGAAGTAAAAAATCCAAGTCGTCATCGTAGTGGGACTATTCGGTTCTAGATATTAGACCATGGTATATACATATATATTATACATAGATTCTAGTAAATGTCAAAAACATATAAGATAAGTCCTTTACTATATTTAAAAAAAATACGTAAAATTTCACTACATAATTTTTTTTTCAAAAATAAATTTCATTGTTATTATAAACGCCATTGCAGTGTTTGCAGTGTTAGTATAAATGTGCCGACACAGTTTTTTTGTTTTTGACGTGAACTCTTGACTTCTGAGAAGTGATCATTGTATTTGCACCCTCTCATTGACTAAAATTCGGTTTAAATATACTTTGACCAATACTTTCACATCAGAAGTCCGTTGTAATATTGGTAAAATAGCTATCATATTTTTAAAACATAGTAAAATATCAAAGTGCAGACAAACTATGAAGCAGTATGTGAGAAGCGACGTCTGTCTGTACCACTTTAGCTTATTGTCTCTGAGAGTTGAATTGGATAAGCTTATATTTTAAACTTGACATAATGAAATGTCTAAAATTGTAAATACGTTTCGCAACTGTCAAATTGAGTTTCAGACATTTTAGATCAGCATATAATTCCACTAGTGCCAATCATTTAAGTTATATTTTCGCTACTAGAAATTTATATCTACTGATGAAAATGTATTTGAACTTCACCAGTGAGAATATAACTTCAGTAAAAAAAAACAATCAATTATACACCGCATGTTGATAAATAATGTTAGGTTAGGTTTGGGCTTCAACAACAAATGAACGTTTCACAACTTTCATAGATATTTTAAGGCAGCATATTAGCCCCTATCAGTTAAATTATATTTTCGCTTGTAGAAATATATATCTACTGGTGAAAATGTATTTGGATTTAATTAGTGAAAATATAATTTTACCAAAAAAATACACATTTATACATCGGATTTAAATAAATAATGATAAAAGGGTATGTATAAATTTTATTTTACTGGTAAAAATATATATTTACCGTTGAAAATGTATTCCGATATGATTTCACTAAAATGAAATATTTTTAAAAATATTTTGGGGATAGATTCGAAACTGTTTTGTTAGATTTCCTTTGAGAGATAACCCGAGAATTTCTGGTTTTGAATCAGGGACATTATTTATGCTTTTTTCCAGGGGGACAAAAGTTGGCCAGTCAGTAATAGTTGCATTTAATATTTTGATTTTATTAAAATTCATAGTATTTCATTAAATGACATGCATTTTTCTGCCCAAATTCAAGGGGTGACAAATGACGTTTCTGATTTTGGATCATATTATAAATGTGCTGTACATTTCACACAATGAAAATTTTTCAAAAAACTATTTTTTAATTGATTATTCTAGGTAGTACTGTCACAATAATTAATCTCTTAAAATGCATGTATTTACTACTCTAATGTCTTCTAATCAAATAGTATCTTATTATCAAACCATTTCAGACTATATTTAAGAAAAACTTAATGTATTTTAATAAAACAAATTAATGTACCATAATAATTTCACGCACGATATTTCTCATTTTATTACAAGAAAAAGAATTGCGGTTACAGTTTTGTTATACATTACTGCAAAAAAATGGCATTTTACCTGTCATCTTTCAATACGAGCCATTAACACGAGGGACGACCTTCACGGTGACGACGCTCCGTCACGGGTTATGAATTTTCTTTGAATTGCACCAATAACCTACAAAATACCGCACGACGTCAACCCGTTAAGCGCCATTGAGCAAGCGACAAGCACGTCAAACCGCAACGTATTAATCATTGATAGTATTTTTTATCCATAACAGATATGTCACATCAACGTTACTTAAAATCCATATATCTATGATGTGTGATACGTCAATGGGTTAATTCAATTACAAATAAACGACAGAAAAGTAGCGCTTACGCTTCTCTCTTTTGATAGTAATGAAAAAATCTACAGATAAAAAATCTCGCAAGGAAAAATAATGAACGTGTAGTAAAACAATAGGACAATAAAAAATGACCTTTGCCAGCGGAGTATGTCGATACGAATCCGCTTTAGGACTTTGTACGTGCACACGGCGTTAGCAAAGTCTCTTAATCTGAAAATGCATCAGCAGTAGCTACATACTAAAACGAGAATAAGTTGTTTAGAAATACGGATTACTAACGGAAAGTGCAGTTTATTTCAATTAACATTTTACTGTTTTAAAAAAATATGCACCAATGACGTATTCACTATTCTATTTATATAATTAAATAAACAAAGCTACGCTTAATTGTACATAGCACAAGACATAAATTAAACGTCCCTTAGATTTAATTTGGACCAGTCATCTGTCGTTTACAATGTAATACCATCGTTAGCGTAACTCGAGACGAAACCGGAATGACGCAAAACAAGACAATAGAGAAAAAGGAAAGCTCATTTATTTGTACAAACATTCAGGGATCGAATTCGTATTAGTCCTTTCAATCAATTTGACATAACGATACGATAATCGATCACAAAAATACTGAGAAATTTACTCCTTTCAATATGTTATCATATGAGATTGACATATACAACCATCAAATGATTAATTGTAATAATACGCTACATATTTTATTTAGCTCATACGGAATCAAAAAGTGAAAAAAAATTATAGTGGCTTCAGAATTATTGCCCTCTTCCACAAGCACTCTCAACTGTACTATCTACAGGCAATCTACTCCAGTTTCATTTTCTTTTCATCGATGTTCAGTCCCCTTTGATATGCTCCATCCACTTATTCTGTTATATAAACGTATACAAAAGAATATATATATATAGTATAAATATATTTTACTATATATTATAATATTATGATTTATATTTGTCCATCTAAACAATCACCTTAGAGTTCAACCCGATCTTTGAGACGACTTGGTAGGAACAAACACGTGTACATATGTATACATAATACAATGTATTCATTATTGTGATTAAAAAATAATTTATAAAAACTACTGCTTATATCTATTTTTCCAACGCGACAGTACAAATTAGAAACTTTTAAGTTTTAATTCGAAATATAAGCAATCGGCCTCGTATTGTTATATACATATATTGTATGTACTAATGTACACTATGGTATACGAATCTAGTCTGTAGCAACCAATTCAGAGCGCATATTTTTCATTCTACATTCTTTTTTCAGTGGAAAGCATGAAAATCGTAAATAATGATCCCCTTTCAGCGCATCCATCACACCGCATGAATTCTAGGAGCACCATAATTAACCAATTTAAAAAACCTTTGACGAATATTCATAGAAAGATTCAAACGTAAGATTATGTAATCGTGACATGTAATGAAAGGCGTCAATTTGGGTTATGTCAATATAAATAAAAGATAATGGGTTCCTTAAACATACGAAATTACTTTGATTGATGTATGATTAGTATATCAAACATTCAGTATCTTACCTTCACGGTCACGTTATAAAATGCTAAGAATGGCGGATCCAATATGCAATAATTCACGTGAAGGAGACTGTATTACAGTGCAGTATCTACGAGTAATTTAACGACTCAGTTAACATCATCCGGCTCATGTGACTCTATTGTTTCTGACATTATTATAATGAAAAGTGGCGTGACTGTGAATATTCATTACCGTGATGTAGAAGATGATATCGTAAAAGTGAAGAAAAATTGTTGAGCGTGTTCGAAGAGTGCACTCAAAAAATGCAGTTTCTATAAATATAATAAGTGCAGTGCATTAAATAATGTCGTATATAATTTTGATGGTATGTTTATATATATAAATATTTATAATTACGTGCAGCATATGTGCATTTAACAATTAATACAGACTAACATCACTCAACAGTAAAATAAAATTACTTAAACTTTGTATATTTTTTTGCTATTAATTAGTATACATAATCTCCCATACATCTGCGAAATTTTAATGTAGCATAAACATAATATGAATGTGTATAGTTAGAATATATACAAATTGTGTAAGCGTTACAACTTATAACATTAACTCATAAAAAAATGGTTCATATACATTGTATATATAGCTAACCATGCAATTTTTTTATTAAGTATTGCATAATACGTATATGTAATGCCTGCACTACACTCTCTGGAAGTTGTCCGAACTGAAGTTACAACTGAAGTCGGCCGAGACCTACGACTTCGAGTAAGCGACCACACTGCCACAAATTTCATATGCCGTCCGGCGGCGGCTTCTGTCACGTACAACTGGCATATTTGCGCGCGATCAAAAAATGTACAAAATAATCGCAATTTTTAAATTTTCATTTTACTAAGTTTGTGTGGGCACTCAGCAATACAATATCAGTGAAAACTTTTCGGTCGTAAATATTCAATTTACGCAAAATCTTTGTCGGCTTTTGCAAAATGCCATAAGGCATAAAAATGATACTTCAGAATACGAACACCACATCTGTGACTATCCTAGAATTTGTCGCCATCGATTCTAAATAAGAATTCGTTATGGTGTGACATTTATATAAACCGATCTAGGAAAATATATAAGGATATTCGAAACGATTTTTTTTTAACAAAATCAAGTACCACTAATTATTTAATTTTATATGAAAAAAATATAATAACGATATCTGTTAGAAGAATATACTATCAAAAATATAATTAATCCCTTTTGATGCCCTAAAATATTCAAAGATGTCAGTAAGAGTCTGTTGAAGTCCCCGATAAGCATGTGGTATTATAACTTGACCCCGTGACTACGATGCAGCGCTCGACATGCGTGTTGACCATAGGACGCCTACGCGCATACTGAAATTGAAGTGAGTTACTCGTTCAATCTCAGTTTGCGAAAAACCATATCATTATCTCTCTCACTGTCGTCACTTAACACGCGAAAGAGCGAAAGGGGAAGTATCCCACCGCTCGCGCTCGAAAGATCAGCTCCGACTTCGGTCCCTTTGACTCGGAAATATGCCGAAAATGTTCGGAAGCGCTTGAAGCTGGCCAAGTCGACTGAATTACCCCTACTTCTCGGTAACTTCGGACAACTTCCGGGAGATTTTATAGCGGGCAGAACTGAACTCGACCGAAGTAACCCGCTATATTCTCCGTACTTGGCCAATCTTGGCCAACTTCCAGAGAGTGTAGTGCAGGCATAAGAACTTAATTTATATGTGAATAAAATAAATTAAACACCTTTTCTATAATACGTAGTCACAAAATTAATATCTGAAGACTGTCAAATTAATTTATTAGTTATAACAATATATCATACTTTGTTTAACAATTTATGGCTGAATGAATTAATTAAGTAAACATGTACAGCGAAAAAAAAATACGCGTAATATAATGAAAACGAATCGAAAATTTATTTAATCATAACATCGCTGGCAGAGGATTAAATTAATATTTCATCATGATCGTGGAGAATATCATAAAAATTTTACATTGCGGAACTGACTGTTTTAACTTTTTAATTAAATAATTTACGCTTTGAAATCTAAAACTCAAAATTTAACTACCATACGTCGCCGCAAACTTATTTATAAGCCCGTTTAATAATTAACAACACTCGGTCAGAACATGATAGTTTTAGTGGTTTGAATTAAGTATGAACTTACACACCCTGCGAGCATCTCACGCAACAAAAACACCTTTAAACAACAATATAACGTCACATAAATTTCCAGCTACAACGAACGTTACGAGATGTGGCAAAATTATGCAAATAACACTCCAGCGTGACAAAAGTGCCTCACTTTTTAGGAGCTGACTAGTTATTTACACTGCAGTAACTCGGTTTGCAATTCCAGTTAATAAACTACATGCACACACGGATTAACTAGCAACTGGCGCAAATTTTGCTTAAGCCAGATATTTTCAACTAATTTGGCGTCTCGTTCGAATAGCACGAAGACCGATTGAATTCTAGTTCTGAAACCACTGAAAAGCTGCCATAAAAGATCGTCTGCGGATCGTGTGAAATGTGAAAAGTTTCCCGGTGGCATGTCTCGCCTTTGATTTACACACAAAGGAACCGTGAACCTTTTAGAAATATTTTCTGAAAGCTGCTGCTGGCTCAGCACCTCTAACTCGATTGCATATTCAAACAATTTTTCATTTCGAGACAAACGCTCAAAACGGCCAAGAAAAACACGCTTCTAAATTATTATATAACGATATGCAAATTCGCGTTAGCATGGCATTAAAAACGGGCGAAAATCTTTTCAGTTACGAGACTGAGGTGACAATTGACAGACAGTTTCTATACTATGGTTACAAAGTTAATTGCGCCAAATTAAAACTTATTGTTTTGATGATTAATAATTACAAAGCCTTTGTTTTATTTTTGTACGCATTACAAAAGTTTTCTTTCATCCGACTTTTAAATACCCTCAGGGGCACTTTTTGCTTTGTTTTTTCCAAGCTTTTAAGACCTAACTAGTAATTATTGTTAATTTTTTAGAACATAATTGTCAATTTTATGATTTACTAATTAAGATCTTAAAAATTATATCAGTCAATACCACTGCTTAAAAAATCTCTCTTTATTAAAAAATCAGGAAATCGCGCAAATGAGTATGAGCAACTTATACATATATGTATATTGTAAGATCATTATAAGCCAGTAACGTACACGTTGAAAAATCAACGGAGTGTACATAACAGCTATATAAATGAATATAGTAGTTAAATTTGAAGGAACTGTTCAAATATTTAATAAACATAGAAAAAGTGTTTTAGATACTAGAATTAATATGTAAAAAATAAATTTAGTTATAAGTTATAGAATATCCGCCATATATTTTATTTTTAAGCCCAATGCGTTAAAACGTGGTAAATCTGCACCAACTTGAGAAAGTCAAGCAGATATTATAATGAATACCCATAGAGGGGGAAGGAGAAGGGACTAATTCCCGGGGCCCGTTCTCCTTGAGAAGCCCAACTCTGGAAAAAATCATAGCAAGAATATATCTATAAAAAAAAGTAAAGACCCGACCTCAAATAATGAATCTGAACTAAACTACAGTTGTTTAATATGTGCCTATATACTGATATATTTCAGGTATAAGTTCATTTAGCCCTTTTATATACATAATACAATAAATAAAAGGAGAGGAACATTGCCTTCTAAAGCACCCACTTTCACAATAAACATTATAATTCGAAGGGACAGGTTGTAGTTTTTTGACATGGTTCCGTTTGTGTTAAAATTTGTTTACAAATTACTGTTGACTTTATTGCTTTTTGAACGTTTAAAATATATTAGACATGAGAGAAAATGTTCAAGAATGTAAATAATTAGTTGCAGTAAATTTAGGTATTCGATCTGAATTTTCAGATCGAATACCTAAGGAAGAAGCAAAGAGATAACGAAAAATTAGCAACAGTACCAGCTGAATCACATAAAGTTAATGTTTTAATAGATTGTATTATCGGTAATTTGACAACTAGATTTAATGCGGCAAAATAAATAAATAATACATTCAGTTTCATGTGCTTATTCATAAAGGAAAATCTAGAAAAAACAGTCTCGAATCTATCACGAATTTTTTTTTTAAAATATGTCATTTCAGTAATATCATATCGGAATACATTTTCACCAGTAGATATATATCTTTTTACCAGTGAAAATATAAATTATCTGGCAGGTGCTACTAAAATCATATATTTTCGTATTTTCTATATGTAGTAATATTTACATACTTATCATTATTTATTTACATCCGATGTATAAATGTTACAGCGAATGTGTATTTTTTGGTGAAATTATATTTTCACTAGTTAAGTGCAAATACATTTTCACCAGTAGATATATATATTTCTATAAGCAAAAATATTATTTAGCTCTAAAATGTCTATGAAAGTTGCGAAACGTCTATTTGCTGTTTAAACCCAAACCAAACCTAATGAAAGTTCTAAAACTAATTATAGTTTTAAAACTTTCATTAGGTGAAGTCCAAAATACAAACTAATCCAACTCATCTCTCAGTGGAAAATAAGCGGAAGAATAAATACAGACAGACATTGCATCTCACAAATTGCTCCACAGTTTGTCTACATTTTGATATTACACTATGTTATATAAATATGATAGCTATCCTTACCGATATTACTATGGACTTCTAATATAAGAGTGCTGATCAAAGTATTTTTAAACCGAATTTTCTGTCAATCGAATGTTCGAATGGTCAATAGGAGAGCACAAAAACAATTATCACTTCTCGGAAGACAAAAATTCACGTCAGAAGCAATAAAATCGTGTCGGTGCCGACAGCACCGACAGAAATCACTCGCAATTTTGTTATAAAATGTCGAATTATTGTTTTTGACCTCACTAGGTAGATATGAATAAATATTTTGAATAATTTTTAATGCCTAATTAAAATATTTGGCATAAAATATGTTGCAACTGTGGATAATTTTTATATTTATTTGTACCATATAAAGGGTTAACCCGTACCTATTTTTATTTTATTCAATTTTATTACGATGTTAAAAAATATATAAAATGGCATTTAATGAGGCCCGGAATCATTGTTTTTCCACGGTTCGCTTTCGGCGGCCCTACAAGTAATAACCACCAGACCAAGTCTGGGAAAAGGTGACATCTATGTTTATAATTATAAATTATTATGTATAATATAATTTATAACCAATAGATGTCACTGCAGTTGGCACCGCTTTTATGATAATAGCACTTTTTTAATAACAAAAATTCGAGTGCCGCTTTCGGGGCTGGAGCTAGCAACCTAAGAGTTACTAGTTTGAGAAGTCGCGGTCTACATTATTTCGTCCTTGATTAGGGCATTAGGTTTGAAATAAATAATCTATATCAATTAAAAGTGTGCAAATTTACTTAGAAATTATTTTGCTCATTTTTTAATTGTTAAAAAATGGCATTTCTTTTCGGTATACCTAATGAAATACTATTAGGATATATCTGGAGGTTACATCGAATGGTTGGTGATGTGACCAATTGATCATTGTAAAAAACTTTGGCAAATGACAGCGAAAGCTAATCGAGAAGCAATCGTTTATACTTTTGAGAATGTGACCTCACGTTCGATCAATTGTTAAAAAATTACAAATTATTTTATGCGAGGTTATTAGTATATTTTTAAACGTATCCCGAACCTTCTATAGAAATAAGTTTAAACATAATTTATAATTTCACTAATGCTTTGATGCTAATTTTTTGTCATTTATATCCATTCGTTCGTTCATTCTAAATGCCAATAATAAAATCCTTACAGTACAAAGACTAAATAAATTTAAGTCTTAAACTCAATACCCAAATCGTGTTCGGACAAGTACGTCAATACTTTAGCTATATTTGTAGGGCACATAAAACATTTTAATGAATAAATTATTGTAAGGAAACAGATTCTGGTGATGAATATTTTGAAAGAATTGCTTAAAAAATCGATTAAAACGTTTCTTGATGAAACTGAAGAAATAATAATAAATCACACACTAGATTTTAAATGTTTAATATTTGAGCCAATTAGAACAAAAAGATTTTATTATGAAGTGAAAACAATAAAAACATTTTATATCCATAAATTCTGTAATGGATTTGTTTATTTAATTACATATTTGTAGTTAAATTAATATTAATAGTTATTTGAGTTCTAAAAAATTGGAATTCGAAAATCGCTTTTTAAGTGTAACCCGGCACTTTATTTTTTCATTTTTTATATACCATTTAAAAAAAAAACATTTTTTTTTGCTATCATCTTTATTTGATTTTTTTTTAAATTTTATATGAACCATTTTTAAAAAATTATATTTTATTTTTAAATATTTTAGATGTACTTTTTCTCTAAAATTATTTTTACCGAAATTGTTACTTGTCAATATGATTAAAACTATGACAGTTATCTTGTCCTCAAATTTCGTCCCACAAATCCCACATACAGATAATAAAAAAAATGTTTTTTTTTTTAATTTTAAATATATTTTATTTCTATTTAAAAAAATCTATAATATTTTAATAAATAACTGCAATTTTGAAAAAAGGATGGCGGTTCACACTGGGTAACGAGCTGTATAAACTTTTTTTTTACTTTTTTAATATTTTTTAGGAAAACAATTTTTTTGGTAAAATTTTATAAAAACATGAATTTTGTTATTGAATACCGATAAAAAAAATCTAATTATTCGAAGAAACACTTGTGAACAAAAACATTTTCTGTAAAATTAAAAAAAAAATATTAAAATTATTGTTAAATATTGATAATTAAATTATGCGTTATACACGGATCTATGTGTTTATATTATTAATTACAAACTTTTTATATAATATAATATGTTATTAAATAATTTTAAAAATAAATTTAGCATTGAAGGCTTTAAATGTGACTACATTATTTTTATGCAGTAAATCGAATAAATGGAAATTTGACAAATGCTGCCATTCTTTCCTATAAAAATCGAATAAAAACGCAACTGTGCAAAATTTACATAAAAAAACACCGTTAATTTCAGACGCTTCCTGTCCCACTCTTTAACAATCTACGCTTTATTGTCAACACCATAAAACATTCTTTCCAATTTGTTTGTTTTACGACCCATTATTAAACTCGATTTACTAATATTATTTTCCAATCCTCTCTACGCATCTTTTTAAACGTAAATCGCAAATTCTGACACGATCCCTTTATGTTTATGTTTATCTACCTCTAAACGAGTTTCTTAACATACGCAATTCACCCGTATATTAAATTAAACCGTATTTGACTAAATAAGTTGACATCATCCCCAAGAGCCACAGTAAACAATGCGTTGCGTCATTTCACATAAGCCTCGTTAATTTACGACTGTACAATTTTACGGTTAAACCCGTAATTAATATGCTATGTTAACACATAAAGGGTTCGGCGATTTGTTTTAAATGAACAAAAAATATTTTTTTAAATATGACTCGCTTAATCTAAAGCTGTGATTTTACGAATGCGAGAAATCACAATGAAAAATCCGGCTCCAGTTCAGCAGGAACTTGCGTATTGTCCAAATATATGGAACTAGGGGCATAAAAACGTTCTTTTACACGTGCGCCTCGCGATTTTCATTTCAGAATACGCGTCGTAAAACTAAATTGTTCTTATCTCTTTTCGCTCTTGTATTGTGTCGTCCTGCATACTGAAAATATGATATTAACGCCTTTTGTCACACCGTACCTTTGCGCCCAAATCGGTGTGAACGTCGATTGGCTACCCCTGAAACGAGATTGTATTTTTCATGCGGGTATATAATAACATGCGTATTATATAAATACATAAAATGTTATTATGAATAAATCTTTCATTTTTGGCACAGTTGAATAAATCTAATTATCTTGAGCATCGATAAAATTTAACTGTTAAATCAAATTGACCCTTCTGAAAGTCGATTCAGTTTCACGAATTTGAATTTTGAATGAGAATAAATTTTCAAGACGTTTATTGTTATCGAATTATTAATCAATTATAAGGTGGAGGATAACTTATAATACTTTAAAAGGCTCCTTTGTATATTTTCTAGAAATTTAATATTTATATAAAAATAATATAGCTTGTTAATAAATGAAATTAAATAAGAATTGACGATTTTTAAATTCTTCTAGTGATATTTATAAAGAAAGAATAACATTTACCCCCCCCCCGCATACGTATAGTGGTACTGGATTCCTTGTATTTAAAAAAATGTACTATAAAGTAAAATTGATGGCTTAAAAGTTAGTTTACAGCTTACTTTTCGAACAAAGTAATACATGAAACAGATATTATAGATCAGGCTACCCAAATAGTAATCCAATAAAGTGTAAATGTAAAGTTATATACATTACAGATATTTCACCCGAAAGTACATGACTTTCGTGTGAAATGTCTACTAATGTTGTATGTAAAGAAAAACTGTGAGACCTTGATGTTAATCAACGATTAAGAAATATTTATGTGTTTATGTACAACTTTCTTAAGCACTTTTTGAATAAAATTTAATATGAGCGTATGTGGGGTTATTTTAAACAAAAAAATATTCCAGTCGCCACTAGAATTGGGTTTTTAATTGGTGGGGAGTATGTAATGTCACGTTATAATTAACTTAAGTAATCTTAAAATTTTCAATATTTTATCCGGCATAAAGTAATCGTAATTCAAAATATCCATTATGTTATGAGTCTTCGAATTTTTCAATAGATTTTTTAAGCCCTCATATTAGGTTTGCTATATATTTTACACAGCTTTATCATTTATCTTTAACAAACAATTACGGTTCATACATAAAATAAATAAGTAGGAGCCCACATACATTTTTACAGCTCCTTGTAGACAGCCGAAAACAGTTTTGTGTTTGGCAAGTTCGTTGAGCATCTAAATGACTCGTACGGTGGAGAGCATTCTCAAGGGCTAGCATACTGGCCATGAGGGGCAAGAATTAGGGACGCGATCGCGACTTTCTAAGGCACCCTATTGTCAAAAACACACCTTATCAAAAAGTTATTCATTGAGTATACGCCACGCAGAGAATGCATTGAATTGTATCCTAACGCTCCTAGCAATACGGATATGACTCGTACTATTTCTTATAGATATCTTTTAATTCTCTCCATCAACAAGGAATACGTCGCTTATCTAGGACGCTACGAACTAACGTATCGTACAGAACGCGAAGCACCAATGAATATTTACAGTGACACGCGCTCCGCATAACAAAGTCGAGCATTCTCAACGCCTTATAACAAATTTTGGCGATGTTCATACAAATAACGTCACTACGTCACTAACGTACGTTGTCAGCGGCGGAAGCAAAAAAAAATGCCGTGACATATGAAACTTCACGGTATACTAAATATGTGCTAAAGCTATATCCATTTTTTAAATTATAATAACAGTTTATAGATGAAAAACGAAAAATTCTCGTTGCGCGACTAATAAATTAAATAATAAATTCCTAAAATTATTCACAATGGTTTATAAAGTTGATAAAACTGCGTTTCATTTCATTGAATAATTTAGAATGCCGTATTTTTAAATTTATTCATATACAGTTTTAATCAATGGTTTATAATCAAGTTAAAGTTAGAACTAGTTGCGTGTTAAATAGCAATAAAAGTATGTTAATTAACTAAACAAATATTAAATTACAAAAACGATAGATCGTGTTATTAAAAACAAAAATATTGTTAAACCAAATTGGAGTTAATAAATATTACAATAATTCCCTATAATTCGACAACTTGAGCCATTTCTGAACCAATCCTCGTATCGCCCTCGACCAGTAATACGATTTGTTATCACAATTTATTGAAACAGCGCCCGCGGCACGATCGCGTGGTAATTCGATTGTGTTACACTAATCAAAACACTATCCACCCGTGAGGTCAAAAACGCTGGTCCCGTGACCTACACGGCTCTACAACTTATCAATTTCGGACACGTCCAAGGCGATCCTAAGTGTCAAAATAAAAAATAAAACGTACGCGGGAATCTAAACATAAATCTCCCACACACTTTGAAACTTAACATTCGAATGCATGGATAGCGAAAAAGAGGATAAGAGCCTTCGTTCGATATGCACAGCACGGCTTTGTTCAGACGCCCGGCGAATAAAGGGAATATCTTATCAAAGATTCAAAAAACCAGCTATTTGTAGAAATGCTAAAAACCGCTCTCGTCGTAATTAGAAGTTTGCCCAGAGGGTATTTAAAAAAAAGTTTTGCGGTTACTCGGACGTTGTGCTGTGTTTATTCAGAGGAGAGTTCAAAGCTTCAAACTTTACAAAGTGGTAAATCAAAGAACAAACACGTGAAATACGGCGCTAACCCCCATATTGACACACTTGAGATTTTGAGTAAACACACACACACTTGAACAAGGCACACGTGAATATATCGTGTATTATTCACTACGCGTGAATTGATGAGTGTATGCCGAAGATTCTTGAATATTACATTCAATCTTTGTACGTATATCGATTGTTATGGGAGCATAAGGCATAATATATGAATGAGCACATGCGAAAAAATCACTCCTGTTCTTTTATAAAATATAATTTTATTTCATTACATTTCGTGTAAATGCATAATAATTTTCCTAATCTCTCAAGTCGGTAAAAATGGCAGTATAGTGAAAAATCCATTAAGTTGCTCCACGTCTAAAATATATTGTAGGTAAGGGTAGTTATTCTTACTTCATTGAGATTTATTTTCTCCTCGTAAACATCACCCTCCTATATTTTATCTTAAAATGAACAATATAAAGGAAACCATGTACTAATAAAACACCATTGAAAACGTTGTAACATAAATGGAAATTATGCGAGTTAATGTTGTATTATTATACGATATGAAATGACGAAGCTGACGGTATAATGAAATAGCGTGTAACAACCCTATTATTAACCCAATAATAAATTTGAATAAATATTATTTAGACACATTTAACTAGCCAGAAAGTCATGCCTGTTAAAATAGTTTTAACGTGAAAACACGTGGTATGATAGTAAAAAATAGAGATTAGGAAACTGTTTATATAATTGAATAATTGATATAACACAGAGTTTCTATATAATTATATCATATTTAAATAAACAGATATGTATATAGGGTATCAAGAAGTAATGACGCTTTTATCAAAAAAACTATTATCGATTTTTTTTTCTATATATAATATAATTTTTATGGTTTTATATAACCTTTCCCCACCTTTCCAATGATTTTCTAGTTTGGAATTAAAACAATAAAAAAGAGCCAATTTCACTGCTTCTAGTTAAATCAATATTTTTCCCATAAGCAAATGTTTCACTGAAAGAAACAAGTGGCAGTCGGAAGAGACAAATCCGGTGAATATAGGGGCTGCAATAAAACTTCCAATAAAGGTTGCAGATTTTATCCCGAGTCAATCTAGCTGTGTGTTGTTATGTTGGAGCAATTTTTTTGCCTATTCACTAAATATTTTCATTTAATTTGAATTAATAGTTTACTATACACTTCTCTTTAACTTTGTTTTAACAATTTAAAATATATAATTTCTTTGGAATCTCACCATACAAAGATGCAACCCGAATTTATTGATTTGAATCGCCTTTTCTGTGTGAGATTGCTACTGGTTTTCTTAGTCACCTTTAAATTTTAAAAGAACTCATTTTTGTTCCCAGTGATCTGATCTTACATAAATAATGACCAGACAATTCATTGGGATCCCACACACCCTCTTTTCAGCTATTGTCAATATGTTTTAAACGTCGTCTACTAGACTTTATTAGACTATATTTGCGTTTACAGAGTCAGTTCGAGAGCTATATATTTCATCATAATTCAAAATTGAAAAAGAGATGGCATGTTTAGGTTTAAGCTCTTATTATTAGCACTAAAGCACACGATACGGATATACGTTCGCTATACTTATCATTACTCCTTGTTATTTTTTGAACAAATTTATAGAAATTAAAAACATTACTATATTTCAATATACTTATCATTACAATCCGAGTAATGATAAGTATATTGAGTAATGATAGCAAAGTACAGACAAACTATGAAATCAATATGCAAGATGCGACGTCTGTCTTTACTTCTTCTTCCGCTTATTTTCCCCTGAGGAATGAGTTGGCTTAGTTTTTATTTTGTAATATCCCTAATGAAAATACTAAAAGTTAATTAATTTTAGAACTTGCGAAGAAAATATACGTTTCGCAACTGTTAAATAATTTCATAGATATTTTAGAGCAGCATAGAATTTCAGTTAAATTATATTTTCGGTAGTAGAAATATATATCTACTGGTGAAAATGTATTTGAACTTTACTAGTGAAAATATAACTTCACTGAAAAATACAGAGACGGCCATTTAATTAATATAACTATTCATAATTAACACAAAATAATAAATGTATGACAATTAATTCATCAATATCAACTTCACGATTTGGAATTCAATTCTCTCAAAACATATTGTCTAGATACTGAGTTTAATTTAAAATTTATTTATAGAAACAACCATGAATAACAAATCTCATGTTTAGGTTTTGAGCGGTTGGCACAGATTTGTCAAAAAATTGTTTCCTAAATCCATCGATGGATTAACAGATTTTAGGACGAATTTTAGTAATTTGACAATTCCAGGTAAAATGGTTAGGAATTACTAAATATTTTTACTGTAATATAGAAGTATTTCTGAGTAACTAATAAAATAAAATACTGGAAAATTTAGCATGAAATCATTTTAAATGGCTTCACAAAATATATAAGGCATGACCATAAAATGGTAAAACCATTTTAGGCATGACATACATGTCTTTGGACTTTTAAAAGTTAATGTACCGACCTTGTTGAATATGCTAAAATTTCAACTCGTATGACAATTTAATCCTCCAAGTTGTTTAAAAAATATTGAAGCTCATACACAATGTAAGGACACGTTAAAGAACGAGTAGAATAAATAAAATATAATTTTACTATTACAATAAAAATAATTTATATGCCCACGTATAAAGCATGTTTTCATGGTCTATAAAAACAGTAGATAAATTTACATATAAAATGTACGTAATAAGTCACTGTAATCTGTAGAAGTGTATAAAAAAAATAAAGAAGAACATTCAACGATTATATTATCTTTAAGAATTTCTTCATATTGATTATAAATAGTTTAAATCTTTAATGGAATTTTTAAAACTCTTTCTATATTGTCATCTATATTTATCACTATATTTCTACTTAATTGAATAACAGATACTACATAAGTAAATTAGCTTCTAAACATACAGTAAATAAATTAGATTCACTGGTAGATTTGCTTTCTACTTCATGACATAAATTAGGCCGTCTTAACTGGTAACCAGACAACTGAACACGCGATAGTTGAAAATAGAGACAATTACACACAGTGACAAATGAACACAGACTAATGAATACAATAACAACTGAACACAAACAGTAAAAAAGTTTGAAATGCTATGAATATATAATTTATAAGGCATTCATTTGTATCATTTAACCATCACGAGGTCCTCTAAGCTTTCATAACTTATGTTTTTTTATTATAATATGATAAATTAATATACTCGTTTATTTATGTGACTGTATAATTCAAATATTTGTGACAATGACAAAATGAGCATTAGTAAAGCACAATAGTAACAACGACTTTATATTATGGTCCGACAATGACTTTAACAATTTTAATAAGATTATTTTTTTACTAGCATATAATTGATAGTAATGAAAATTATCCCAACGATTTTTAAATTATAAAAAAGGCATGTCTACCTAATTCACCTTAATTGACTTATTATAATTTAAATATATATATTGAATAAGGAAATACGAAAAATAAACCTAATATACGTAAAATAAAATATTTAAATAAAATAAAATGATACATTAAAATAAATTTAATAATCATACTCGCAAGGGAAAAAGCTTGTTTCATTGGTTTTAATTTGCCAGTTTGACTAAATCTAATCTTAAATCTTTAATAATACTAAATCTAAATTAAATCTTTTCCATGCGTGATTTAAACTGAATTAAATCTTAAAAAAAGAATTGCTTCTAATAAGTCAGCGTTTATGGAAGCTCTTAAATCAGATTTTATTATTTTAAGCGCGGAAAATAAACTCTCTTTAGCGCACTCAACTGTTAAGAAAATTATAAAAAGGGTTCATGTATAATATCCATACCTCTTGGAAGGTGTTTTTAGGGGTCTAGGAATGGCAAAAAAAATGTTTACAAAATTTGAACACTTGAACGCCTTATTTTTGCTTAAGTAATAAAATAAGACACTCATATAAGAAACCTTTCCGAAGATGTTTGAAAATATTCATAATTTCTCGGAAGATTGAAAATATTTGAATGACCAACATTTTTTTGCGATTTTCTATACCTCTAACCGGCCGGCGGCTTTATCTTTGCTTTGATGATTTAAGAACCCGCTCCAATCAGAATAAATTACGCATGAGAATCGTGCGTAATTTATCCTCCTTCACTTTTTTGGAAATCTCAACTTTTCGAAAACATTTTCTAATAAGAAGCATAGTAGTGTAAAATGAAAAAGAATTTTTGTTTATTTAATATCGCTTTGATATTTGATTATTGTGAATTTGTCTACTCTTTATGAAGAACCGCCTTTCGATATATGTATGTAAATATAACAAAATGGCTCTCTTCAGCTAAGTTTTAATCTTAAACAACGCCTGATATAAATGCAATATTGTGCTCGAATATGTAAGATAATATTCTTTGATGTGTCAGCGATATAAATAATGTATATATTTCAATCATAATTATTCTAATCCCAATTAACAAGAGGACACATCGATTGTATCAGTAAATAGCCTGCCGCGTGTAAGGTGATTGCACCTCAAGAAACATACACGCGAAATTTCCCAACTTTCAAAGCTCAACTTGTACCCAAAGGTTCAGCACATTTTCCGGGAAATCGATGTCGCGTGATATTTCTCCCAGTCATTAGGATTTAATGTAGCCGTATTCAACACGTGGGCGCACGCCACCGAGTAAAGAAGCGCCCCCATTGTGAAGTTTCGCCCCATTTTGCCTCAAAAATCGGTCATTATTCACTGGCGAAAATTGTATTCGCGGCCAAATGCGAAAACGGCGCTAAGGTCCCAGGCCCTTTAATATTTGATAAGGCTTCGCGCGAGCGTCGAAAAGCATCTCCGCCGTGGGTCCATTAAATTTTCATTTTTAATTAGCCCATTTCAGCGGCCCGTCTCGTCGCAAATCGTTGTTTAACAATTAAAACTAATTCGACCCTTTATCCCTTTTCAGACATTCGGTGGACTCGGCGGTGTCGCTACGCAGCCAGTATCACGCGGACAGGATCCGCTGGCCGAACAAGGCGCGCTACTCTCAAAGGAGATCCGTTTCCGAATTGGAATTGGCCAGCAGAGCCGCCCCAGCGCCACCAAGAACCAACGACTTGGAGTATCTGGACAACCCTGCGGAAAATTTGGAATTCGCGCAGAGGCGCTTACAGCATCCGCCAAAAACCTCGCGCCCCAGACCGGAGGACGATTATTACCGCCATTTAACGGCCAGGGTACAAGATAGATGGTGGCACGGCTCCCAGGGAATTCTGCAAGCTCCAGCCGCCTTACAAGTCGCCCATCCGCTTCCAGGATTAAGGAGATCGCGGTCTTTGGCCGTCATAAGAGAGGAAAGCTGCGCAGGACCGCTAATTCCGAGAGCAAGACTCGTAGATAAACCTATCTTCAAAGACAGGTAACAATTTGCAATTTAAACATTAATTCTTCTTTTCATCATTTCTTTTGTAGAATCATGTCATTGCATTTTTTACACAAAAATAACTAAGGTAGTTCTGACTAGGACCATAAACCAAATTTAAAGACATCCTAACAACAAAAGAGGACGCAATCGTGCTCTTTTCAACGTTCTCAATGTTCCGGAACCCAAAACTGGAATTCCTTGAGAAGAATGTTTGCAAATTTAAATAATATTTTATTTTTGCTTCGTAATATACTTATTTAAATTTATAAAAAAATACATGTGCAGCAGATCGAATGAATCTAAGCATTTTAAATCATCGACATACAGAATAAAACTTGATTTTGTCATTAATAAATATTTATTAGACAATAGCAAATAGTATGTTTTCGCCCCGAATCATCACATTGGCCAGAAGATCGAATATAAGAAGGGCGCAAGAATTCCCCTTAATTTTAAAAATATTTATATGATCAAACACAGTATACTGAAATCACTTTATCCAAGCTGCGCTACGCCCAGTATCATCCTAGACGACAGATGTCAGACCAGGTATAGCTAAAAAGTCACAGGAATCCAACAATTGGACCACTCGATATGTATATATGTTACATTGAATGTATATTAGCAGCGAATTTATATTTTCAACTCAACTCAGACAGTAAAAATGTATCAAAAAATAGATATAAAATTTCACTGCTCAGTATCAGTAAAACTATATTTGTTCACAAACGACAAAATACTACAATATTTAAAATAAATGAAACACAAACAAATTAACTTAATGAAAGTTGTAAAACTGTAGCTTTCATTAGCTCAAGTTGGGTTTGGTTAATAGCAAAAGTACGTTTCACAATTGTCAAATAGAGTTTCATCGACATTTTAGAGCAGCATATAATTTTAATTTATATTATAGCTTGTAGAACATATTTTTACCGGTGAAAATGTATTCGCTTATGATTTCACTGACACGCAAGTGAAAATATAACTTCACTGGTAATACACATTCACTGTAACATATATAAAAACTTAAATAAATATAAACGCACATATGTTTCGGCAAATGTTGAAGCAATGAAGATGACAAATAAATGAAATATGACACAATCGAAAAAAGTTGGAATGCGTGATGATTTAACGCTCGAGAATACAACTGTATTAATATCAACAACCAGTTAAAGTTGGAATACTAAAATTTTTACTAAAATAAAACAACTAATGGGTAATAATGCTAAGTATACTCTGCGCTTTCGCAATAAAATTACAATTTAAAAAGAAAAAAAAAGTTACAAATTTATAACTTTAAATTTTTTTTATGGAAAAATCCTAAAAAATCATACGGCCCGGTAAAATTGTCTCTACGTCTTTTTAGTTATTTTTCTGTGTGTATGGTTTTAGTAAAATTATATTTTCGTACCAACCATAAATATATAACATTTTTTTTATTAAATCTTCCGTTGTAACCTGACAGGCGTAAGCCCAATGCGTTACAACGGGCAAATCTGTACAAATAAGTATTAATTATCAGACTGAAAGTCTGTGAATCGGTGACATCCATATTATTAATTGTGAATTATTATGCGCTATACAATTTATAATCAATAGATGTAACTGCGGTTGGGACCGTTTTTTTTAATAATAGCGCATTTTTATAAATAAAAATTCGAGTGCCGATGCTGGGGCTCGAACCCGCAACCTCATATTTACTAATCTGAGACATTACGACTACGCTTTTCCGTCTTTAATATATCGTGTATTTGATATAAACTTAATATTTTACATTTGTATCATATACACAAAAAATGCAATTCTATTTTTATATTGACATTTCTAAAATTAAATTTCAGATTCATCAGATCCAAGTTCCAGACGAAAGAAGAAGCTCTCGAGAGAATATACAATAAATCAACCAGCTCTTGTTACGGCGACGTTTCCGATAACCCAAACCACGCTTCAGAAGACACAATATTGACAAGCGAAGGCATCTACGAAGAATACAAAGAAGAAAACTTGGACTGCGGCTGGGTCAACTCTGAAGGGATCGTAACCAACGGGTACGTGCCCCACGCGGACGAGCCGCACTATTCTCGCAACCCGAGCGAGATCGACAGTTTAGACTCCAACTACTTACACAAAAACTATAACTTCGAATCGCACAACCCTGGCGTATATAAAGAATCCTCCCCTGACTCCACAGACCGCGAACTAGGATTGGAAACCCACGCCTCTAAGGGAAAATTGCTTTTCATTCGACCGAATCAAACTAATACCGAATCCAGCGACTGCTACGTGCAAGACTACTCGGAGGGAATAAAATCTGATAGCGACAGATCCGTCAATAACGTCGCCAAATCGCCGACCAACTTCCACGTGCTAGATCAATCAAACAGCGAGTACAACGAGCACGAGTCCGACAGTTCGTGCGAACGAAGCGGCAATAAAAAAGAATCTAACTGTCAAGCGAGCGCAAAAACATCTGTAGAAAGCGAGAGGGGTTGCGACACCTCGGAGAGTGAATCCACTAAATCAATCGAAAGAGTCACGACAGGCCCCGATAAAGATAATATCAGCGTGACGTCGTACGTATCCGTGCCGAATTCCACCCCGGAAAACCCACCGAGGCGTCTAGAAAACTTAGCATTTTCCCTAGCCGAGAAAATCGACGAATACTGCGACTCGAAATACAGCGAGGCTTTCGTTGAAATACCCTTAAAATTACACAGCGCCGGCAACAGCTTTAACAGTAAATCATACGACGATCTAAACTCTATATATACGCAAGTGAATAAAGTTAAACCGAACATCGCCAAGGCCGAGGCGAAGGTCGTATACAAGGACACGCTCGAAAGACACCAAAAGAACTATTCACCAGCAGAAAATCAACTTTATAATCAATACAACGAGAAATTCAAGCCGAACCAAGAAGACTTAAAGACTCGATCGTTATATCGCCAAGGTAGCTCGTCGAAGAACATAACGACCGAACCGTTCGTCACTACTCTAATTGAAAATCAATATTACTCCCTACCCGATATAAACATAAGCAAAAATTTGCGGCGTTCGGAAAAAATAGACGAGAAATTGCGTGAATCGGAAATTCCGAACTCGAACGACAAAGAAGTGAGCGGTTCTATTCAATCGCAAACGAGTTTGAAAGACGTAAGCGTCGTAGAAGTTGACGGAGAGGAAGTTTTTGACGACAGCTTAAACGTATTAGTGCAACGCGATAGAAAGGTTGAGGAAGAAGAGCTTCAAATTCATAGATCCAACGATATTCCAGAGCCGCCGATATTACCGCCAATTGAACATATATATGAAGTGACGCTTAATAATTCGACATTATTACAAGAGGATAATTCTAGGACGGTGATCACAGTAGACGGGGTAATCATCGAAGTGGAGAATAAATCTGATAGAGGAGCTTTGAACGAATCTTTATTGCAAAAAGAGGAGGATAAAAATATATTTATTACGAACGAGGCTAGTAAGAGAATACAAGATAATATCGATGATAGCGTTTTCAAAAATAAAGTTATAAAAGGTTTGCCGACTATACCGATTAAGAGAGATATTAGCAAGAAAGAGATTAATCAGCAACAAAACGGTTTAAATAACACAAGATCTTTTACGGAAAAGGATTTAGTGGTAGCTAAGAGTCAATTAAATTCCACTCATAAAAACCGGACGTCGATAACGAAACATTATTCTTTGAGGCAAAGGGATCCGAAGGCGAGCAATTCTCCCGAATTACCGGCGCCGCCTAGCGAGGAGATAGAACTTCCCAAAGAAGTGGCACTACCCACTAGAAATCAAAGTCGGTCGTCGGCTATATACGAGGTAATAATCAGAGAAAACAGACAAGTGCAGCGGATTCACAGTTTCAAATCGAGAGAGAGCTTAAACAGAAACACAAAGCGAGAGGAAAATATAATAATTTTGCCGTTGAGCGGACATCAAACGATCGTAGTCGATCCGCCGATAACCCTCAACAACGCTTTGCAGGGTGCGGTGAAAACTTTCAAGGAAAACGAGCATTTAGCGAAGATTTCCAAGTCGTTCGACAGCGAAATTAACACAACCTACAAAAACAGCTCGGATGAGTTATCCGACCATTGCGATGAAAATAAAGCAAACACAAGAGACGAACACTATCACAGCGAAGGAGAAATAGGTCGAACTGTAACAAAACAATCAGGGGTGCCTCGGGTGAAAAAAGATAGAAGTTTCAAAATAGCGGCTGTGCAAAACAAATTTGAAAAACCGCCACCGCGTCTCATAATCAAGGACAACAAAAACAACCCCAGACGATTCGGCATGTCGCGACCTCAGGTTTTGCACGTCAGAGACACGCGTAAACACGAAAATCAAAAATTCAACGGAGCCAACTCCAGCTCTAGCGAATCGGAGGTACACGAAAACGGAATGAAAAACTTCGTCCATAAGGGTCACATATACAACGTAACCGAAAAGGTAGACAAGGCCGTTAAAACTGACCTTGAATATCAAGAAAAGCTCCACTCTGTGAAGAATTACTGGTCGAAGCTCATAGACAAATCCAGCGACGAAAACGAAAACGAAACGGAGGAAAATTGCGAGATTGTCGAAAACATGAGGGAATGTTTGCCCGACGAACCGGAGAACGCCAATAAGGCAGCGTCCGTAGAAAACATCATAAAGTCCATAGAGACAGTCAAAATAGTCGACAGCATCAAAAAGAATTCAGGAGAAACCGAAATCAAAGACGTGTGGAAAAAGATCGACGGGCCCGAAAAGGAAAAGGCTTTATCGGAATTAGAAACCGGCACGCTCAACAAAAAAATCGTATACGACCCTAAAAAAATGGGCGATAATGAATTCAATCAATACGACTACAAACCTGAACGCGTAAAGATACTATTGAGCCAAGAAGATGAATATAAGAGCTTCTCTCCCGATATAGAAATCGTGGAATTGAAAACCAGCAATCAAACGCATCGCAGCGACGAAGTGACACACGCCACACTGATCAAAACCAAAAATTACAACAAAGACAACGCTGAATTCGATCACGTGAGGTACAAAGTTGTAAAGCCAGATTTATTCAGGAAAACGATGATGGCGAATTACAAAAAAGAGGCTCAATTCGACGGTCTATTGCAATATCTACAAGATTTCAGTTTTCAAGAGTTGCTCGTTAACAACAACATTGTCATAATTGAGCCGGTGCGCACTAAAGTGGAAGCGAATCAAACATTAAACGCTTCCACCAAAATAACAAATAGCTGTAGAATAACGGGAGCGACGACGAAAAAAAATATCGAGACGAAGGACGACGGGGTAAAACAAAAACTGAGGAAGACAAAACTGTCGGGGATTAAGAGACACTTTTTTTATCATCCCATACGCGTAAACAAAGAGATAATCGAAGAGGAATTGCCTAATCCGGATACTGTAAAAACCGTGCGGAACCTTTTCGAAAGGACCCTTACGATGCGCATACCCGCCGAAAACACCGAACCTTCCATTGAAAGAGATCCAGTCTCAAATAAGAGGTCGAGCTCGCATAAAAATCTCACGGACGATTCTAAATTAGATAAACACTCTGTGCGTAAGAAGGTGTCCAGATACTTAACTATAGACACGTCTTACGGGCATAGGAAATGGGACTCGGCTAGTTTGTCGAGCGGAGTGTCTAGCGGAGATTTGAGCTCTAACAACGAACACGATTATGACACGGACGCTTTGAGTCCGTTCCAAGCAACGAAAGAAAACAACGATAACATTTATTGCTCGTCGAGCGAAGAATATTTGTGCGAGTCGCTCAATCCTAGTCTTTGTTACGAAAGTCAATATGTAAGCCAAGATATTTTAGAAAAGATCAGAGAATGCGGAACGTCTATCACGTATTACGGAGGTAAGGTATTGGATGAAAGGAGTGGACCGGCAGTGAGTCCCATGACGAAGCAAATAATGGAGGAAATAAGAGGATTGCAGCGAAACTGCTGTAGGGATTGCGATTCGTGCCAATCTAAATGCACGGGCGATAAGTGCGATTGCTTATACGGAACGGATACATTCAGCAGGAGCGATACAGCGTCTTTAATAGACGACGATAGGATAAGCAAGTGTTGCGCTTGTAGCGAGATAATGGAAAAAAATGACAGACACAATCCAGACGGGACGCTGAAGAAGAGCAGCTGCGACAATTACTTAGGTTTTAAATTCAAGCTCGTCAAGTCCAACTCTTGCAGCAGCAGATTAGAGCTGGCCGGCACGGACGATCACACGTGGAAGAGGAAGTTTCAACCGAAGAAGATCAAAGACGAAGAAGACCCGTCGATGATATACGACAGCCAAAATTCGGTGAAGACGAAGATTTGCAGAATAGAAAGCTACAAGAGGGGCGCGGTGCCTTCGCCGTTCACGGGCACAAACAAATGCGACGTGACGATCAATAACCAAATCCACAACCTAGACGGAGACAAGGTGAGAAACGGAGCCGCACAAAACGGAATAGACAAGCTTAACTCTAAGAACGTCACAGTCAACAACCACAGGACTTTAGCTAGCGTCAAAGAGTCGAACGACAAATTGAAAGTGAATAGGAATAAAGGAGCGGATTTGGCGTACGCCGTCAACGCTCACGTAAACGCCGAATCCAACCACAATAAGTTGGATAAATGCGAAGAAAGCGCTAATGAGTCCAACGAGGATGTAGTCAGAGAGGAGCAGAAGACAGTCGCAGAGACCATAAGGTGCTTCAACGAGCCTATAACGCACGAAAAAAAGTTTTACTACGTGAACGACGTAAACGTGATAAACGGGGATAAGAAAAACGGAGGAAAATTCGGCGAAATGGTATTCGAAGAGTTCCAAGTTTTAGAAACGTCATACGACAATACGAAAAATAACGATAAGAAATAACGAGCATCGAATCAATAATATATAAACTTTCCATATTATTTATGAAATCCATCATATTTTGATCATAAAGTCATACGTAGCACAACTATCATAAATCACGCTTGAAACCATAATAAACAAATATATTATCACACTATACCATGCATTTACCATAAATAGACACATTGTAGATACATACATATATGTTATTAAAATATTATCGATACATAGAGGCAGTGGGATTATGTATTATGTATTGGTTGTAATAATTATTGTATACTTAAGGATATTTAATAAATATTTTTGATTGTTAAATACTTTTATTATTAATAAATAAAGCATAAAGTTTCATAAAACATTTATTCAAAAAATATTTTTATAACACAAATATAAAAATCATGCATATTGATGAGTTTTATACATACAAAATTTTAACAAGCTTTAATTGTTTCGTGCTTTACATTTCCATTTTAATCACACACCTGCCGCATGTCCCAGAAACTGATGCAGCATCCATCAAAACCATTAAAAGAGATTGAAGTGGAGAATGCTGAAAGCTTTACTGAAATTGCGGCGGCAGAATAAAATAATAATAACATATATAACAGACAAATCTAATTTCGCGCATACCTTCCAAATTAACCTCCAGAACCAGATCAAATTAGTTACGCTGACGGAAACTATGCTCGCCAAAGTCGTAATTGGGTAAACAATTCCTAAACACTTCCGGATACGCGTAAACTACATAACAGTGAGCCAGTCAAACCTGCGAGCCTATAAAATTAGTTTATGTAGCATATAAATTTCAGTTACCTACTCCGAAATTGCGATATATTTTATTTATGATTCACAGCAATGCGAAGTTCATTAAACAACGTATGAGAAACAAAATCGATAGCAGATGCACTCGGTATATATTTATAGAGATATACATATAATATGTTACAGAATATTATGAATTTTATGCTATTAGTTGCTGGCGTATCGGGAAATTTATAGTCATGAAATTGTATCGAAAGACACCATATTCTATCTTAAAGATAAGCTACACTTTCGCGAGACTATATTGGAGATTATATAAAAGCATACATGGGCAACATTTTTATTACAACTAGTATATACGTTGAATAATACAAAACATAAATAAGTTTAAATTACTCGTAATAATATCAAAAATGTTGTTCTGGTTCCAATAAAACGTTCCGAAAATGTACTCGTATATCAAAGAAATTTACCCAGTCAAGACACGTCACACGCGCATCTGAAGCTCCGCGAGCTGTACCTACGAACCTAGTAACTGTCTAGAACAGGGGTTGCTTTCAAAGCACCTACTTTCTAGGTAGTACTTTCACAATAAACAATATTATTCAAACAGATAGAAAATAGATTTTTGACGCGATTCCGTTTATGTTAAAATTTATTTGCAAATTATTGTTGACTTTATTGCTTTTTGAACGTTTAAAAAATATTAGACATAAGAGGAAGTATTTAACGAATGTAAATTAGTAGCAGTAAATTAAATAAAAATAAGGAAGAAGCAAAGAAATAACGAAAAATCAACAACAGCACTAGCTTAATTACATAAATTTAATGTTTTTATAGATTGTATTATCGGTAATTTGACAACCAGATTTAATGCAGCAAAATAAATAAATAATACATTAGTAGATATATATTTCTACTAACGAAAATATAATTTAACTGATAGACGCTAATATGCTGCTCTAAAATGTCTATGAAACTCAATTAAACAGTTGCGAAACGTCTATTTGCTGTTCAAACCCAAACCTAACCTAACGAAAGTTCTAAAACTAATCATAGTTTTAGAACTTTCATTGGGTCAAGTCCAAAATACAAACTAATCCAACTCATTTTTCAGGGAAAATAAGCGGAAGAATAAGTATAGACAGACATCGCATCTAGCACATTAGTTTTAAAACTTTCATTAGGTCGCAAAATACAAATAAATCCAACACATCTCTCAGGGTAAAGTAACCAGAAAAAGAAATACAAGCAAACGTCGCATCTCGCATATTACTTCAGTTTGTCTGCACGTGGATATTTCACTATGGTTTAAAATTAGGATAACTATCCTTACCGATATTTCTATGGTCTTTTAATATAAGAGGGCTGATCAAAGTATTTTCAAAGTGAATTTTGGTCAATAGGAGAGCGCAAAAACAATTATCCCTTCTCAGAAGTCAAAAATTCACGGCAAAAGCAATAAAATCGTGTCGGCGCCGTCGCAGTGGGAACGCTCGGTAACGAGCGTTCCCACTACGACGGCGACGGCACGATTTTATTGCTTTTGACGTGGATTTTTGACTTCTGAGAAGGGATAATTGTTTTTTGCGCTATCCTATTGGACGAAATTTTGTTTAGATATGCTTTATTCGATTCTCACCAGTAATACTGTTTTTAAAGTCTTAAAAAATCGAGCGTTTTCACCGCGCTAAAACAATTTTTTTTTTGTCTTGGACTAGAAATTCGCTATATGTTAACACTGAGCAGCAAAGAAAACACGACTAATTATCAGGTAAATATTAGGAGCAGATTTTTTTAATAATTTTTATTTTTATTTCATATAAAATATGGTTTCAGAAAATATGTCGCAACGGTGGCTAATTTTTATATTTATTTGTAGCATAGAAAAGGTTCACTCGTACCTATTATTACTATTACCATGTTAAAATATACATACATAAAATGCCATTTTAGTCATGAGGCCCGGAATCATTGTTTTCCAAGGGCCTAGGATCGCTCTCGGCGGCCCTGACTACAGGCAAACTAAATTGCACTGTTTCTCACATTTTACAGGTATCCCTAATCCCATTTGAAGTGTGGTGCTTTACATAGGGATTCTGTGTCGAGACACCCGAGACTTTTTCGCTGTCTCGATTCACGGAATTTAAAAAAAGTAGCTCAAAAATCAAGACTTGTAAAATATTATTTCGAATATTTAATGTTTATATTGAAATTAAAATACAATCAGTTAGCAAACGGACAGTTAAAGATGACTCGTCGCGTCGGCAATAATAAAGAAAAATCTTTCATATTTAGATTTACCGATCGCCAAAAAATTTTTTGAAAGAAACAGAATAATTTATTGTGGCAATGGATTATTTAGTATTAACAATAATACCTTTTGACGTTGTTTGCAAAGTACGAGTATCACACGAAAGAAATTGCAAGAGTAAATATTCCGAATCTCACGATATTTTTCGGCGAGTAATGAAAAATACGATGCACGTGTTTTTCCTAAAAAAATCGGAAAGAAATCTTCTAAAAAAATTAATTTTATTTATTGAAAGTATTAGTATATATTCTGCCTTCAGCTAAATACGTTCTTTCAACATATAATTGTGAACATAAATTTCGAACTAAAATTTTAAAAGTTAATGTTTATTTACCTTATTTACAACTGTCATTTAAAACACTTTCAGTATAATTTTTATTTTTCAACTATTTTCTTTATGATTATTTTAGCCCATAATAAATAAGTGTCAATAAGAAGTTTAGAAGCATTTCACACAACTATAAAAGGAGTCAGCTCAATGAATAAAAGTGGATTATTAAAAAACTTAGTGATCCATTGGGTGGAGTAATAGAGTGACGTTGGGAGGAAGAATTTTGAAGAATATTAATGAACTCGAATTTCTCCAGTAAGTTGTCCTCAAGGTCTGGAGGATAAGCAGAAGCATTATCCACAACTAAAAGGTATGTCTTCACTACAAGAAGAATCATCAACTGTCGAAAAGAATTATCGGTTCAGTTGGGGAGAAAGTAACGCAATACGTACTGTTCGTATTGCAAGACATCGCTTGTTTATCAAATCAAAATTGATTTAAAAAAATGCTCGTATTGCGAAACATTAGCGAAGGTCTATTGTATTTATAGGGAAAAAATACCTGAATAATTGATAAATAAATTTAATTAATAATATATGTATTTAGCTCGTGATTAACTTCATAAGCGTTTCATCTATGCAGATATATTTATAATAATATAAATATTTACATAAATAATTAGTCACAATATTTCATATTTGAATTATTAATATCAGCTGAAATATAATTATACAGTACTCGAATTAATTAGCGCTACCGTAAGGCCAAAAAGACACATTTCGGTACAGAGTGATAGAATAATTTAATTTCGCAGCATCAGTAGATTAGTATTGTTAATCAAATTCTCGGACGAGCGCAACGCGCAGAATTTAATAAAACGCAATTTATTTCCAATTGCGTTTCGTTTCATCTACGCGTAATGGTCACGATTAATATAATTTCGAGTTCAATTTGTGGAAGCGGTGTTAATTTGATTTGCAAGTGAGAGATGCCTTACAAAATCGGCGTCTGAATGATGTTTGCATATTTAATAATTTAACTATGTGGTATAGAACGTTAAAATTACTTTATATTGCATGTTTAAAGAGCTTTCGAATATAAATATGCGATGTTAATTTTTATAACCAGAGACATGCATTTTTAAACAGCGAAGCTACTGTTGGTACTAAAAACGTGTAAATAATTCTGAGGGTATAAATATGTAGTGCGGTGGAAACCTTTAGATCGTTCCTCTCTCAAAGCGAACAGCGAGTGTACTTTGCACACGTTGAAAATCTATAGGTACGGTGCTGAATAATTATAAAAAAATAGTAAATACAGTCAATCCAAAATTTCGTATAGCAAGACTAGATATACTAATAAATATTTGATATAATCTGAGAAAATATTTTGATGAGTCAAGAGTCATGGCAGCAAAAACGAAAATACTTTTGCAGGTAAAATAAAACATTACGACCAATAGTAATATTTTGTCAATTATACAGTATTTTACGTCTGAGGTCGGTCGACAAGAAAATTAATCTCTCATCGACCGACTAGTGGTGTATCTTGATAATCTAAATGTGTAGCTCCCAATCCGATATTTAAAGAATAGATAATCCGCACTGAGCTCTGGATTAAATGATTTTAACCCTTATATACTGGACTCTCGTCAATATTATTGCATCAATATCGTCCTATTTCTCACAATTTAAGTTCCTAAGCAGGTATAAATTCTGAATTCATAGTGTTCTCACGATTTCGACTCACATGTGGGTGAACGATTTTGCATCCATGTTACGTTTTTTTAATGGCTAGTTTGTTTTATTTATGTCCCAGGAACACATTAATTTGTAATTGTAGTGTTACCGCGAGACTAAGCTTTTTGGTCATGACATGATTCAGCAGGTGCGCGCGTAAACGAAGGGTCAATTTTATGTGATTCAAAATTATTATAGTATGATATAATAATCTGTTTAAAGTTATATATCTCTATAAGAACACCCTTTAATATTTCATTAGCGAGTTTTTAGTGGGACAGAAAAACAAAAAGATCAATATAGATATGAAATATAATATATACTTTAAATGTTTACCATTTAACCTGCGTCACCACCAATCGATATTTCTACGAATCCTACCTCAATACGTAATGAAACAGCAATTCTCATACGTATTTTTACCACAAAAGCATTCACACCCTTACAAAAGGGTTTAATAACTCACTTCGATACTAACGTCAGCTTTAATTGTTTTCTCTTTTATTGGACTTGAAACGAAACTTGTTACGGTATCCGGGGCTGGGGCGTATGTGCGTAGTATTCTTTTTACTACATACGTGCGTGGTGTCGCATGAAAACAAATTATACCCCGAAACAAACCAATAATCCCCGGGAACATGTCAGGTTAATCAAGCCGCTTCCATTATACGCCGCACATAATAGCAAGGACGTGAGCTTTCCGCGTCCAAAGTACGAAAACCAATTTGGAACAAAAAATAAACGTACGCAGCAACACTGTAACAACGCGCATCTAGAGACTCGTTTTCACAGGGTGTTCGATGTTTTTGAACAAATAAACATTCCGAAAGATCCGTCGTAGCAATAAATTAAAATTTGAAAATTACCGAACGGCGTCTCTGACGATCCGTTTTTAATCGAGTTTTGAATTCGATAGAATACTGAGTGAAAAGCATACATAATCGGTGGGCACCAACGAATAAACCAATTTCCATATTTAAGCCATCACACACAATGACGGCTGGTGCTCACCCTGTGAGTTGTCATCGGTGACAGGGCCTTGATCGATGGTCGTGCAATATCTCCTAATGCATTCGGCCCGCCACCTTCTGCACCACGATTCCTGAAAAAAGTACAAAAATATATTATTAAAATTGGTTGCAAAGAATCAGGGCAAAAATGTGTCACTTTAATTCCGATCTATCAAAAATAATAAAAAACAAGATAACGAAATAAGATAAATCGTATGTAAGGTAGTTAACTTTTTTCCCGATGTACCACAGCAGTATCTATAGCTCATTGTGCGCTTTTTTGTTTTACGAAATTTATTTTCTTATCCTTAAGTTATTTACGACAGCCATGACCAAAATAAAATCTGACAAACAAATAGTAGAACACAAAATATCATAGGAAAAACAT
Source organism: Plectrocnemia conspersa (assembly GCF_051122295.1). NCBI lineage: Eukaryota > Metazoa > Arthropoda > Insecta > Trichoptera > Polycentropodidae > Plectrocnemia > Plectrocnemia conspersa. The sequence goes on along the minus strand of NW_028277174.1, from coordinate 5,202,234 downwards.
TATTTAATTTACGAAATTACAGAAATTACTCATATTTCCGAGTTTATATTATGCAGCTGTGGACCTGTGTGCTCAGTGGCTTATATATAATCTCTTTTAAATCAATGTGAATTATGTTTATTTTGAAAATACAATTACTGTCAATTTAATATTCATTTATACTGATCGTTTCACTTAGATAGTGTTTACAATTTTGTAAATAAAATACTGCCCATTAAAATAAAGCTCTTAGCATTTTAACCAATCAACAGAAAATGAAAATAAATTATGTACATATTTTCAAAGAAAGTAATATACTAAGATCTATATTGGTTATATTTCTAATTAATGGAACACAGTCAATGGCAAGATATATCTATTCTCAATATTCATAAGGAAAAGGTAGTGATATTTTATTTATCCCCTAATAATGAACCTAACAATCAGAATATGTATATATACAATCGATATAATCATCTTCACTCCATTTTAGATTTTGAACAACGTTATAAATACTAAAATAATTTAAATAATTTATATGTTAATATGGTAAATGTTATCAGTTATTAAAATCAATTTAATTACTCTTAATTTATAAAAAAAAGTTTAGGGAAAAATTATGCATATAGTAAAAACATTGTGATTCTTTACTGATGCTAAAAATATAATTATCAGAACCATACATAAAATATAAAATTAAAATACCAAAAATATAAACCACTAACTAAAAACAATATTATTCTAAGTATTAAAAAAAAACTTTTCAATAACTACTATGCTTAAATATACACTTATGTACACATATTATTTCTAGATCTCAGTGGTTAAAAATTGCCAGTTTCATACAAACAATAAGGGTGTACTTAACAATGTTTAGTGCATGTCAATCTTTTTTTTAATTCATTCAAAAACATACATTTATATTGATTGGTTAAAAAAACGTTATTTTAAAACGCACCTTTTTATAAAAAAAAGTTCGTACGTATAGAGTATTTGCAAAACAATGAAATAGTTGAAAAGTGCATTCCGCAAGAGCGGACTAGTGAAATGCTTTTGTTAAATGCTCCCAATAGATTGCGAACATTTTATTGTAGATTTTTTCGCTATGTACGGCTTCTTGTATTTATCAAAGCTTTATAGTTCATAGAAATACCAGATATAATATTATACACAGTATGAGTATAAGTTTTTTAAATATACATACGATAAAATAGGAAATGTGAGTAGATGTAAAATAAATATATTCGTGCTGAAATATTGCTTAGGGAATCCAATCCCGGAATTCCAGACAATTTATGATACCTATTAATCCTGGGATTAGAAAAAATAGTTTAATAAAATTTCGGTATTGATTTTTTGTCAATCGAGTTGGTCTCTGAACAAATTTTGTGTTAGATACACTTGCACTTGTTACGTGCAGAATTTCCAGATGCTTATAAGTAATAAATAAGTCTAGAAAAATGTATTACCCGCAACTCGCTGCCAGCAATTCGCCGCTAGCAATTATTCGCATAAGCAATTTATGGTCTACAAATGATCACAACTATATTTTACCGTCTACAATCAATGAGATGTGTTTTTGGTTATTTCTTGGTTGATTGACGGTGTGGCTAGTCTAAAAATTTGTTTTATTAAATCAAAACATAATTTAAGTTCTAAAATGTCTATGAAACTTATTTGCTTGCTTTTTGCTATTCAAACCCAAATCTAACCTGAACGAATTTATTTAATGCGAAGCAAAAAACTATAATTAGTTTTAGAACTTTCGTTAGGTTTGGGTTTATTTTCGGTGAAGATATATTTTCAATAGTAGATGAATAAATATAATTCTACCAAATAGGCCACTTAAAATGTATCAAACAATTGATTTATAATTCTACTGGTCAATATCATTGAAACCGCATTTATTCACTGCGCGAATAGTAAAAATAATATTTATAAAAAAAACTTATTTTCAATTTAAAATAACCAATAAATGTATATAAATGGTATGTATTACCTGGCGATAAAATATCATTTGTAGGCTATAAATTGATAATGCAAACAATTGACGCAGCGATTAATTAATTGCTGGTGGTAAATTGCGGGTGATGATTTTTCCGTACCCTGTAATAAAAAGCCTTTTAATGGTGAAAACGCAAATATAACAACGTCAGATATGTAAGTAATTTCATTATTAAAATTAATTCAGAAAATAAAAAATAATAGAAAAACGAGAGCTCTTACATAATGTTTTTAATTATTTAGAGCATATAATTTGAAATAAAATTGCTTAGCTTTTACCTTATGTTTTGTGAAGCTTATAATATGTTTGTACATCCAAAAATATTTAATACAATACAAATAATAAAAAAAATCGCTACACGGACCTCTACGACCTCAGACTCACCTCCTATTTGAGCAATCAACTACAGTACAAGTACACTTCAATTATATTATAGAATGTGTTTAAAATATTATTGTACTAGGATGTTGATTTATATAATAATATTGCATGGATAATCCACAGAAGTATAATAAATACTAGTTTTCTGTGTTACTTTTTAATATTGTTTTATGTAAATATTTTTTATTATATTTTACATTTAAAACTAATTAAATTAAAACTAATAAATATAATAAGCGATCAGCTAATTTAGAAGTAAAACTGTCTGCTGCTACTACTCTACTCTACTATGTATGTAAAAGCTGTTGTATTGCGGTCGCATTTTAGTCTCATTCTACCAGTAATTGTGCTATCACAGAGATGAATATCCTACAAATTGTATGTAATACAATTTTTAGTAAACTAATCTAGTAAGCTATTATTAAAAACAAATCAAAATTTAAGCGGTTTTAATTTTTTCGCATATTATATATTATTCGCATTGTCTTTTTTAAACGACTTTCAAGACAAACTTCATATATAATTATGATAAATTACAAAATAAATAACGAAATCTCCAGAGAGACGTTTACGAGTTTCCCGTATGCGGAAAAGCGCGATACGTTTCTTAATCGCGAAACGAGTAAAGTTCATACGTGAGCAACTTAACAAGAAAATATTAAAGTAAAGTCAGATCCAGAGACTGCGGAGATCAAAAGCAAAGATAATGTATTTCACTGAACTTATAACTACGTCATTCAATAAAAAATATATACTATATAATACATATTTGCGTTGGTTTACTTCAGACCATACTTCTAAGCTACTTTTTAAATAGTACGTCTTGATATCCATCACGCTATCCGGATATTGCGCCTTCTGATTTGTATCTATTCAGGTCACTCGCTATTTATACAATGAAATATAGGGTTACATAAAAATTAACTGTTTACAACATAAAATGTGAACAGGTCAGTCACTCGGCGCCTTAAAAATGTATCAAAATCGCAGTCGACGTCTATAAAGTTTTATTTTCTTTCAAAAGTACCCATAACGATCAGGTAATAAAAAACGGGAATAATAAATCCGAGACACGTGTGAAATGACAATAAAACCAACTTTCCCACGACAGTAAAACAATTCCCACCTAACCGAGCGTTTGTTCGGAAGCAAAATTCTGAACAAAGCCCAAAAATAAAGACCTAAATAGAGTTTTCCTTCTGAAATGTTCGAATGAAAAAAACGTCGGAATTTTCACCGCCGACGAAACGTTAAAGAATTTATTTCTCGCGAAGCATGTAATTAACAGACGAGGCTCTCTGTAATTTCTCGCAATACGAAATTGGTCTTCATTTCCATTAAATTACTTTAAAAAATCTCTGTATACGTGAATATTTTATAATATTTTTTTTTAATTATTTATATCTAACAAAAGATTTCTGTAGGTATATATTATAATTTATTAAAATATATTGAACTAAAAATTTAGAGCCATGGTTTCGATTTCCGCTTTATAATTAAATTTTTATTTATAATATTTATAATAAGCTGCACGGTGACATCTAGCAATTAAAAGCTTTGAAACAATATATTACAATTAATAAAATATATATCACCGTTTCCAAGACTGGTATGTTACTACACTTATTCGTATGTGTTGATTGTTTACACCGTTGTAACGCTTTGTCATACTACAGCGGTGGATTCGCAATAAATATTTATTACACACTCACCGAATTCTTGATTTAATATTGTAGTGATTTTTTAACTGATGCTCGTTAAATATTATTGAAAATATAAATAATACATGTAACCAAGCACTTATAAACAAATGAAATAAATTATTTGAAAGTACGACCAGTAATTAATGTGGCATCTGAAACATGTGGCGGTTGAAGTAAACAAAATTGAAAAATAGTTGCGAAGAAAAAAGTAACGAGTTAAAGATAGAAATTCATTCACATTTATATAAATACAAATAAAATAAACATTTAATACTGCTGTAATAATTGATAATTAAAGTACCAATTGCTTTACAATTATAATTGAGAGGACTCGAATGTTTGGTGCATTTTGGTCCTAATGATTCACGGGCGCAAATAAGTGAGAATTATGCAATAGTTTGTCTCTCTGGCTCAGTTAGTACAATACCATTTTTGTGACATTAACTTCAATATAATATTCAATTTTTAAAATATAATATAAACACTCGAGTTTGGGGTTGATTTGAATTTTTACTCGAGTATGCCTTGAAATAGGCGCACATGGCAATTTCTGGATGTCATAAACCGGCTGACAAGGCGGTTTAATGGCCAGATGGGATAAAAAATATTGACGAATTCTTTTCAGGCAGGAGGTAAAAAAAATATTTCATTTTGTATAATAATATATCTAAATTAATAGATAAATATTATATAAATAAATATATTTCAATATCCGTTGTAAAAGCTACGATAAACTAATACACATAGGTATCAAGAAACAAAATATCATTATATAGATATTAATTAAATCATATTATACGTCGGGACCACACGTGATCGTTGCGACACAGTTTGTCCTGACCAAATTTATTAATTTAAAAAGTATCATTAATGTGCAACAATTTTTAGAGTGCTTCTTCGGTCTACTCTACTCTCTGGAGTTCGAATTAAGATATCAAATGGAAGTGTTGAAGGAAGTGAATTCCGAAAAAAACAAGTATGTATTTTTTTGTATATAAATTAGTACCAACTGGATAAGTCAATCAGACGTAAAGTATGACTACAAATAAGTTTTAACCACCAGACTAAAAGTTTGAGAATCGATGACATATTTTATTTTTTACAAACTATTATGTATATTGTCATTTATAATTAATATATCATACGTCACTTTGCAGCTTTTTAATAATAGCGCATTTTTAAAAATATAAATTTGAGTCTGCTGCGAAGATCTAAGCCCATAAACTATGCTATTTTGACCATATGTATGCGCTTATTTATAATATATATATGCTTCGTGCTCGCCTTTCTGCTCGCCTACTCTCGCCGCGACAGCATTACTTGCATTTTTAAATGCATTAAACGGCAGTTTGAAATGCTTTTAGCTAATCCCTCAGAACTTCTGATTGTCTTGTACAAAATAACAATAGCAATTGTCAGCGGGTCGTTAAGACTAATAGCATTTTTGTTTATTGCGCTTTTAACACGTAATATGCAGCAAGTTTTTTAGTTAATTTTAATTAAAACTTTATACATGACCGAGTGGACTAGTTTATGGCCATAAGCCTACAAAACTGCTTTATTTAGATTAACGTTATATAAACGATCACGTATCTGAACGTATGTATGTTTTATTAAGACAAAGTTTGTTATTTAATTTATTGCACAACACGTAGGAAGTGTCCGTCGAGCTGGACCGGGGAATGCGAAGAGAGAAGTGGCGGTTCTGATAACCTAGAGATGAAGTGAGTGTTTAAGTATCAGAAAAAGTCTCCGAGAAATTCTCAGATTGTCTGCGAGAAAGTGATTATTAGTTTCCCGTGTTTCCGTATTTATATGCATCTATGGCCACCACCATAATAGATTTTATTTTCCGCCCTTTTTTGATTGTAGGACAAATTACAAAAAGGGTGTCCAGTTTTTTTATCGTTTTTTTTCAAATTTCTGTTTCTATTTAATGACAATTCTGAATTCACGTGCTATAGCTATATTTTAATATTTGTAAGCTCTTCAGATTCAATAGCATAACTAAATCCCTCAAACAGTGTATGGAACAGTGGTTCAATTGATTGGCGGAAAAAGCATAGCAGAGTAACGCAAACGGGCCAAAGGCCACGGTCCCTCCTGGGGTCCGAGGGCTAAGGCTGCGACTGAAGCAGTATAAACACCCCCCGTAAGATCTGGGGGGTGGTGCTGTTACGAGTATGATACACAATGCATGCTGTGCAATGCAATGCCGGCCAGCCAGCGAGAGCACGTCTTCCTGAGCTCTCGGTAGATATACTGATATATCTCCAATAACATACTTAGTACTACGGGGGGTGGGGGACAAGCTGGGTAGCCACCCATAAGGGTTGGACTCGTAGGGCCTTATTACCGGTAACGGCAGTGGTGCACGCAATGAATAACACGGATAACTATTGAATGATTTAAAAAAAGTGCTGAACAAAACTGAATGGTCGGTGCCAAATACAAAGGAACGCGTATCATTACTCTGATGTATGTACCGAACCTTAAAACACGTTATTTAATTTACATCAATGGCGATCTTAACGATGTTTAAACTATAGTTGCGCCTAACAAGTTTTATTAACAAAAAAATATTCTATTTTCACCCCCAAATCATCGATATTGGCTAGACAATAAAGAACTGAACCATATTTGTGTTCGAAGCAATTTTAAATATTTTAGTTGACTTATCTTTGTACATTTATAAAACAATAATAAATGTATAACTCTATTACTTCACTATAATTATTTTAGCGTGACAGTTAAAACGTCGAGAATGAAACCAACCATCAAAAAGAAAATTGAAAAACCGAAACAAACCAGAAAAAAACTGTTAAAAGCTCGTGAAGGTAACGTCGACGGCGGCATAATGGAAAAGTTGACTTTACAAAAAAACTTTCAATTTCCACACGAAGGCCTGGAAAAAAATAATAACGTTTCATTACACACTTACGCCATGCTTCTACAACCCTCTCCGCGTTATTAATATATATAAATATATACACAAACTTGTATTAACGAGTCAACATTTATTTAGGGCTTCGAACCGAATTAGTAATACTTTATGGACTATTTCAGATACTTAAATTTAACACGGAGAAAAAACACAATCGAAAGAAAAACAATCGAGCGACGAAGCGACGAGCTTTTAAAAATCTTACATCATTTATAAATATATAGTATAAATATATATATAAAAAGCGATAGATAAATATTTATACAGCTCTCCTTCATCCTTTTGTATTGTTTCCATCAACCGTGGCGCACAAAGAAAATTTCCATCGATATACCTCGAAAGCTCGTCTCTGAAACGAAAGCTTCGCTTGTCTCGACAAAGACAAATTAAATGATAAAGCCCACATAACACTACCGCATACAATTTGAGATGAATCGACTATCGATTCAAATTTTATCAGAAAACACGCTACAATAATCTGCAAAATGTTCTAAGCATAAAAATAGTGGTAAACTCTCGGCAATTTATTACCTGTCAAGCTGTCGAGAGCTTTTTTCACGACACGCGTGCCTAATGTTAGCTCCCATAATCGCCTAATGATATTCGTTAAAAATATATAATAATTATAAATAAGTAAAAACAAAAATATGCTAAAAATCAGACGTTTTCGTCGTATAATCCGTTAAGCCCTAAACTCATCAAAAGTTTAACTCTTAAAAGCACGAAACTCGTTCAAATTATAATTTTTCGCAATCAATGTAATTACTTTTGAGTATCGCGTCTTTAGAATATAAAATTTTCTTTCATTAAAAAATAATTAATTCTTAAATACAAACACAAAAACTTTAAGGGTGAAACTTGTGACCGATAGCACTACCCTATTGTAGATGAAACATTTTATCCTAGTATTTGTAATATAATATACTTCATAAAAGGTAATAAATCAATACAATTCTACAGAGGAAAAACATCAATCACAATGATAATATAAGCATTTACTACGAAGTACGATTAAATAAAGGTAAGCGTTAAAAACAGCAATCAATCAAATCCCAGAGCTCGCAACGATGATTAGCGAAAATTGGATCGTTTATCTTGTTTACGTATAATGTGGGCATTATTACATGCACAATACAATGCAGTTAAAGTAGTTTATTAAAGTAATAGCAAATGGTCAACATTTACAATACGCCCATCCCAGACAATACATCAAAATTTCTTTATGATGTAATCGCATGAAATATGTCGGAAATCGACAGTCTACTAAAAATGAGAAGTAACAAAGCCCTTAACATCATTTATAAAGCTTAACAAATCTTGGCGTTCAATTCTTTACGCTAGGGAATCGATCCCTCATCGTTTGACGTTACAAGTACCGACAGAAAACGAAGGGTTCATTATGCTTAATTAAAGACCTCTAGAAAATGTCAAATATATTTTATACGACATTTGTATAACACAACAACAAACTTGCTTGATTATCACAAAGCAGTGATGTTATGTTTGATACATATGAAACCAAGTTAAACTTGACAACAAAACTTCTTTACGACTGGCGTGTTCGTCGCTATATTGTAAATTATATCCTCAAACAAAATCTCTATACCGCTATAATCATACAAACGTAGGTACATATTATATTATTAACAACTAAATATGGAAAATTTTCAATTAAAGCACGAACCCCGAGACGTTCCACACAATCGTTGAATAATTCATTGAACCGCAGTGGTCAATATTAAATTCACATTTCTCAGAAATTTCAATTTAAACCTCGCGGAATAGTACGACCTCATTTATTTAATGATCATATAACACAATAAAATATATTATAATCAATACCAATTATCATTATTTATATAAGTATATATATTTAATGTTATATTATGAGGTGACCAGATTTTTAAAGCTTCAAACTGTGATGCAAGATTCACAATATTTTGTTGAGGAACACGAGCATTTTTGATAATTTAAACAAAAAAAATGTTATTACCGTTACGTTATTACCCCCATCGTCACTGTTTTTAGGCATAAATTTTTAATTACTATGAAGACGGCCGTTTAGGGTCAAAATCGATTGAAAAAATAAAAAAGATAGCTATTTTAAATGACTACATTTTTAATCTAAAAAATCCTGAGTGGAAGTATTAATAAAAAATGTACTTAAAATAAAAATTGAAACCAAGAAAAACAGCATTACCAAACAAAAAAAATGAGTAATGCTAGTTGATCTGTCAATTGAATATAGAGTTATGACAGCCACAAGGAGGGAAAAAATAAATTCTCACAACGAGATAAGGGGTGACTCATTTATGAGTCACAGCTAGAAAAAGTAAAAAATCCACCATTAGAACCATTTCTGAAAACAAGAATCAATAATGTTACCATTGAAAATAAATGAACAAATTAACTACCTTTAGAAACTTCATCATTAAATAAAAAAAAATTATGTTACTGTAGATCCGCCAAATGTATATGGCAGAATATACGACCAACAAATAAATCAAAACACATATATGCTGACTTGCAATAAAAAAATGTAGAGCCAGCTCTGAAGAATCTGAATTTAAAACAATCATACTGTAGTATGAGAACCTTATTAGGAGAACTGACAGTTACTGTGTCATATGGTAGGGAAAAGTAGAAGTGCTGAAAAATTTGTCTGGTTTTTTAAATGTAATAAAACTATGCTTTTCTTTTAAAATATACTTTCAACGCGGTTGAATATAAATAAATAGTGGCCTTTTGTGAATGGTACGATACCAGTTAATTAATTTCAGGACCTCCCGACTATCGTGAGAAAATACTTTGAAAATACGTGTTAAAAGCGTAATAAACAAAATTGATAATCTTGCCCGCGAGTGCATTTTTGTTTCGCTGGCGCTCGTGACAATCATAAATTCAGACGGATTCGGTTAATGGTTTTTCGTGTTTGGTTGGTTGCAATAATTCCACACTCAAATTGTCGAATTTTATCTAGGCGTCAAAAGTAGGCAGAGCAAAAAAACCTTCTCTGTTTCAACCAGCAAATATAAGCGCGTATAAATAAAACACAATAATCAAGAACTTTCATTGCACTGACACCAAGCGTAGTTACGCCGAGCAAAGACCGAAAAACAGCCGCTTCCCACTTTACAGCAACCATATACGAAGTCTAAAATTCAACCCGACCATCAGTGACGACTAGATTCTAAAATACACAGACAATGCTATCACGTATGTATATAAAAATAAGTATGCAAATTGCACGGAATAAAAATTATTGCGAATTATCATAATTTAATATATAAATAACTTTACCTTCTATACAAAAATAAACGCGTGATTATTAGGTCGCGTTTTATACTACAAACTGATTCATGGAACGAATTAAATATGCAGTACAAGCCTTCAATTTATACAAGTTTTCTCATGAAATGTATGGATATATTTTTATTTGTATTTTATTGTATATATCAAACTTTTATTATGGTTTGTGGATATGGAATATTTCAAGGTTGAGTATTTTTTTAATTTAAAAACTTGTTAATATTATTGTTGTTCAGATTTATTTGGGACATGTCCATTAAGTAATGATCAATAATATTGACGTCAATATACATCGAGTTATTTGCTTTAAACTCGTGCTTTTACCGTTAACGTCTGACAGGATCAGATGCGGGATGATTCTACGTAATATAAAGTATGAATTACAACGAAAAAAAAATATTTAAGCTGATCAAAGTGTTTCACTGGTCCTTCGATCCCGATAAAACAGTAAATGTTACGCTCATATAAAATGATGGAATAAGTCAAAACATACATTATTTAATCATTTTTTGTAATTAGAATATGTATCTTTAATAGGGACCGAACTTTTAACAACAATATATTACATTTTGTTCAATATCAAGAGCATACATGTACAAAATAATTTTAAATTGTGAATATATACAAAAGTACTTTACAATATGAAAGTATTTTATTATTAATCAACTTTTAGCGGAGAACGAAGACTCGCATAAGTAAGTAGAATAAAACAATGGCTTTATACGGAAACATGGACAAATCCGGACAATTATTACTGTGTGACAGCACTGTTGAGTCCGGTAATATCCCTCGTAATCCGAGACGTCTGGTCACTTTATATTTATACAATTATTGGAACAATGATTAAATTGTGATATGTAATATAAATTACATAGAAAAATACCAAACCAGCATAAATAGGAATATCCAAATAAAATAACAAGCTATTTATCAACAGTTCTAAGAACCTGTAGATAAGCCAATTAACAATGAGTAAGTGTTATTTTAAGTGATGATCTAATGATACACGAATATATACTGAGAGTAGTGACTCAAATAGTATAGCAATGCATATAAGTTATTGTTGGAAATGTATTAAATGGAATGATTTTTCATTTCCTTATAACCCAGATTTGTTCATGAGATATGTATAAAGGAAATTATATATAGAAGGATTTTTTATTAATTATCTCTTGTAATAAAAGCGATCAATTATGTTACATTATATATTTAAGGTAATAGATCGAGGATTTAATTTCAAAATAAATCTATAGGCGCATTAATTAATATTCATGTTATGCATACCCTCATTTTCTTTTACGATTTTGAGCTTTATGGTACGCCTTTAAAGACGTTTGTCTCTTGACGCGAAAACAATTACATACATATTTTAGCGAAAATCATCATGCGTTATTCATTCGGGGCTGTACGAAGCGAAATTAAATAAAACGCGAGCCAAAAATGTCTGCTTCTCTAAAATAAAGAGCGGCGATATTTCTGGGTCCGGAAAGAACAATTTTCGCGCTCGCCCGATCTTTTTGCTTTACTGCGACATAAACCAAAGATGTAATAGCCCAAGAAATGACACATTAAACAGAAAGTGTCGCAGGATCGATATAAAGCTTTTGGAAGGGACGGCCACGCAATTAAATACACGGGAATGACAAACCCAATACGAATATTTTCACATCGCCCGATTTAATCACTGAGACACAGTCATTTACCCGGAGAAGCGCTCTATATTTCTTGTAGGATCGGAGGATTGGATTGGAAATAATGCCAGAATTCGCATTTGCATTGCAAAGTTGTCGAAATTACGATCAGCGAGCTGAGATTAGGTAGGATGGAGGGAGGGTTGATGGCCTAAAAGGAAATAAAGAAAAGAAATGATTTTGTCATTTGCATGCAACGGGAAGGTACAATCTTTAAGTTGTACATACATCAACTATGTAGTATATTCAGCTATCGATCTTTACATTATCTCAGATATTCCGTTGAAGTGTAACGAGAGCCTAGGATGCCTACAAATGAAGCTCATGAATTTTTAATGACATTAGGAAAGCGCTTACACTCGATACGGGTTGTACTATAATATCAATAAATATTAATATTTTTTTAAATCAGACCTAACTTTCTCCAACACTAAATAAGCCATAACATATCATAGTACAATCTTAATTTATGACATATAGGCATCTTTATTACGGTATTAAAAAATATGTCTGATAATTTGTTTTCTTTGTGAAACCTGTTTTAGATGGTACAAATTTTATAGTAGCATTAATCTGTTTTACGGTGGCACTGAAAGTGCTTTCTTAGGTCAAGGATAAAATATAATTTAACACAATATCCTAAATTGAAATATGATAAAAATACACATATATATACAAATATATACCAAAGCTCTTTCTGATGGAGTAAAATTTTCCGGAAAATCTAAAAAAATGATTAATAGCCATTCTTTTGTACCTATCGCTCACACGCTCAAATAAACACGATGTTACAAAAGTTAACCAATAATGTAACCCTATATCGAACACTACAATATTAATGTTTTAATTACTGTTATACATCTAACAAACGTAAAACATTAACATTCAACGTGATCTTCATTAACCAGGAAAAGGTGTAGGTACTTTAATTAAAATATCGATTTTCAACTGTTGCCTCTTTCATGGATGTTGAATTTATGCGAAATGTATATCAAACTCAATTATCAAGGAATAAATATGTTGAATATTAATTTGGGAAATAATGTAAAATATCAAAATATTAATTATGAATAGTCTGGGATATTTTAATGCAAAATGACATGGAATACTTGGTTGAAAAAGCGTTTCTTAAATAAATTTCAATATGCGCTATAAATCCTCTTTATACATTCCTCTTGGAAACAGAAGTTACTCGTGTTATGCTAAATTAAAATTTTTATTATAAAACTATGCACAGTAGTATGACAGGTCCGCAACATCTGCGCTTTCTCTTGCAGAATTTAGTTAAATAACTACATATATCGTGCATCGTACATGTTATATTAATTTATTTAAATTAAATTAAGAACATTGTTACCTAATGGATATATCAAATCAATAAACAATACATAGTATTATTATAATAAATAAAAAATACACAACTAAGATAAAAAATTATACTTAGTAAAAAAAAATAAAAAATAATAGGGTATTTAAATTAAATGATACGAACTGGACCAGCGTAGCTGACATTAACAAGATCAATGTGCAAAACTAGCGGATGGCTACAGCCATAGCCGAGCCGGTTAGTGCGAACGTTCTGACTCTAACGGACATCAAAAGAGGACGCGATCGTGATTATCGGACGTTCCGAAGTCCAAAACTGAAATTTTTGGAGAAAAGAGGGAGTATTTGGTTATAAAAAATATATGCTGCGAACTAATGTTTCACAAAGAACACGAATAATACATTTAAATTTAGAAAATCATTTACGATTTATTCAAATAACGTAGATTAACATTTAAAGTGTCATTGAAAAATCATATATTGACATTACATTACGTTATAAAAATATACTATAATACAAATGTATTTAAAAATGATATTATTTTATCTTAATAAAAATCTTTAGCATATCGATATACATTTCATTAAAAAAAATATTTTCGTACAGCATTTTACCATATGACGTCAAACATCGCGATTTTTACCCGCATTTTGAGATCCAAATCGCCTTAATTTCCCTTTTTTATGTAACAAATCTATAATATATAAATATTTATAATTAGATATATTTTTATATACATAACTCGTTATAGACTAACTTTGTGTTATGTAAATAACGACCTAGTTCGATTTTATTTAATAATTATATGAAATTAGAAAATGCTAGGAACGTAAAAAAATGTAAAAGTCAAATCAACGACCTTTAATTTACAAGCAATTAAAATTATGTTTGGTCCGAAAAAAACATTCTTGTTATAGTTAGAATACACACATATATCAGAAGGCAGTTCTTCAGAAATAATACAGACAACACAGCTTTCAGAGATTTATTATTATAATTATCACTTCTCAGAAGTCAAAAATTCATGTCAAAAGCAATAAAATCGTGTCGGCGCGGTCGCAGTTTTTTTAGTTGGATCAGCGGTTAAGAAGTAACCGGAATATTTTTTCATTTTTAAACTTGGCGTTAAACTTTTACACTTAAAAATAATAAAATTAAAAATAATGACGTCATATTTTCGTAAAAATAAAAAATTAACTGTTACGCAGATTTTCAGGCGTGCGCATGTAGCGCATGCTCTTATCTCTCGCTCACTCTCGTCACTCAGCACACGAGCGAGCGAAAGGGACAGTATCTCACCATACGCGCCTGGTTGATATCTATGTTTTGCATCCTAAATAATAACTGTAAATCTACATTTAGATCTGTAAAATTATGTAAGATAATATTTAGAGTAAACATACGGACCTAAAACGTACCATTTTATATCTATAGATAATGATGTTTATTCGGATTAGAAGACACCTAAACATCGATAATGTATCGCTAACGCATTTCATTTTCCGATTAGTCGATATAGTCCGGTTTTAGATCCAAATCAATGATCTATTTTTCTCAGAGATAAGAGTTTACTTTACGACCGTAAAAGTTTAGAGTTACATTTCTCGTTGTTTACGTTCGAGATCGTAAAATGGCTGCAAGAGTTAACCCCGTAAAACAGCCGTCAACATATTAAATGTTAATGATGCTACACATCTGTACATAAAGCCTAGTTCACACGCGGTCGAAAGATGAGTCAAGTGGATATACGATAAGAATTTTCATTCTCAAACTTAGACCCAATTAAGAGCAATGAACGTCAAACCCTGAAAGTGTAATATCATTTATCGGGATCCATGCGCTATGTTGTGAGTTATCGGTGCTCGGCACACTTATATTTTGAACACAAATTACAAATGTTGTTTAGTAGAATTTGTGCAACATGATATTATGATTTATATGTATTTTTCAGTTAAGATATATTTTCACTAGTATAAATATAATTTCACTGTTTTAGTGAAATCGTATCCGAATACATTTTCGCATGTATATTTATATTTCTACTAGCAAAAAAATTAAATTGGTGTAGAGGTTCTTCTTCTTGAAACTCACGCACTAATTTTCCGTAATTTAAAGATGATCATCCGTAATAATAAGGATGAACGTAACAAAATAGTGTATAAGAAGAGACCACACAAAGCCAGAGACAGTTAACCAAGGGCTCTGAAGAATAATGATAATTGACGCAGAGTCGAACGTATTGTCTCTGTCGCGTGTCATCTCATACAAGGGGTTGTTTTTATTTACATTGATAATGGTACAACCTCTTTGGGAAGTTTGTGGCTATTGTGCAATCACGGTCTTCATACACGATTTCTATCATTTGTTGACACTGCTCTTTTGTTCCGTCTCTAACATACATACATTTATAATGATGCCGAGAGACCATCAACCTTAATCGTGACCGGAAACCCGGCTGCAATTGTCAATCGTGACGGTTTAGATCGAGAACGGAAGCGAAGCTAGAAGCCTACAGTATGTTGAAGCTACTGGTCATTAAAGGGCCGGCGGGTAATGGGCTATGTTCGACCATAAAAAGCGGGTGGAAACATCCAGAATACCTGGACTACCATTTTGTAGTCAGAATATTTTTTATTATTGAAAGCTACTGCGTGAGATATAGTATGGCAGATCTCCTCTATCGTTGTTTAAAGTCTAATCGAGGCCTCTAAATTTGTAATTTATGGCAAAACCAATATGTAATGTTTAAGGTCTCTTTTCTATTAATAAAACCAATAAATTTAATTTTCTGAATCTCTAAATCTTATTGACTAATTTATTTGTTCCGAGTTGCGTGAGTCTGACAAGGATTCTGGTGTTCACGTCATTGATTGCATTTAATAGCGCCTACATTCTTTCGTTATTTGTGGCTATACAATCGATCCAGTTCTGCGTTAATGAATTTCGACAATGAGGTGCATTCATAGTGTTCTATTATCTTGAACATTTTTTTTAACTAGGCGCTAAAACACTGCTTCTTTTCAAACGACTCATTCAGTGTATCTCGTACAAAATAATTGCAACGAGTGAGTGACATTATATGTATCCAACTGTGACATATTATATGTAAATATTCGGGTAAACCGGGCTTTATAACAGCATTCAGAAAAGTCGCTCACCGGAAAAGTACAAGCCAAATACCGGGCACGCTCCCGTGCGAACGCGTGACGCGAATAACTACACACATATTTTTAGGATGTTCATAAATATTGCACATTCCTGAAATATTCGCGTGAAAAATGTCTCAGGAAGGACAGAATCCGTGCCGAATGACACCGATATGAGGTTACGTGTTTGGATCGAAATTGAAAATGGACGATTTGCAATTTAAATTTCAGCATTGAAACAGACCTGGCAGGTGAATAAAAATGGATGTGGGTTGTGAGATATGTGAGGTAAATTTGTGTGCGAACCTTGGGCAAGGAGCTTTAGATGAAAAGTATGTAAGCGATGCTTGAGAGCTTTCGATCTATCTTTGACTTTGGTGTGTTTTTGCTTAGCAGTTACATTTAATCTTAATAATGGCTTCAAATAGTTGAACCACCTTGTGGTGTGATACCGTAATAACGTTAAAATACAAGATTGTGTCTAACAATCGTCATAATGTAGCCCCGAGGGACTATAACACATTAAATATGCAAACTTACTTTATGACTTTCCACGGTTTAATTTAACCGACGGTCGGTTAATACCGTCGGAAAACACGAGTCTATTGTACGTTTAGCTTGTGAGAATCAACAGATTATTTGTCGAACGTGATAAGAAATATTTACAAAATGCCTTAACACTTCACTTTTGAGATTCGTATGGTTGCATCTAGGCATAGTGACAGCGCATGAATACGTGGCCTGAATATGTTTCCATGATAAAATGACAGGAGATAACGTTTTGCGCCTTTGCCGAACAAGTTTGGAATAACTTTAATCCAATAACACGATGCAGCTTGAATTATGCATTTTCAAAATAACTAATATTTTCACTACTAAATGAATAATGACATTATAAAATGCGATTTAAAACTTCAACTATCCGTGTTTAAATAAAAACACTTTAACTAGTATATCACGAATTTTAAGTACACCCATACCTCGCTTTACGGCCTAGATACGTTCCACGAAACTTGGCCGCAAAGCGAAAAGCCGTATAACGAATCAATTATTCTAATACAAATTCATACAAATTCAATGGGATCGGTTCCAAATTTGTTAAATATGTAACATGGTTTATCATTTAAAATGCATTTTATCTTTTTATTTCATTTAAATCAAAAATACATACATAACAAGTACATACATTTGTTCATAAAATAATAACAGACTCCAAAAACCAACAATAATCCATAAACAAAAATGAAACAACTTCATGTTACATAAAATATGTGTATGTATACATACATAATATTTTTAAAATGGTTTTAATCTGAAGATGAAGAAATGGTAACCTGCAGATCACTGTCGTCATCATTTTTCGCTGGTAAGAATGAGCCTGGCTTAAAAAAATTATCCAACGTTGTCTTGCCTTCTTGTCTATTTCGTTCTTCAGTGATTTATAACAGCTAATGGCTGAGTTAATTCCTCGAGAAACTTTAGCGCTACGTTCGACGTCAGGATCGTTTTCTAGGAAGATGTTTATTCCTTGTTCGAAATAGGAAAAAGCTTTTGACATTTTTTTTGATGTTAGCTGTTTGAATACAACAGGCTCTGTCACTTCATCAAATGCCGGTTCTGCTTGCAACTGAATGAGTTCCTTATATGAAAGGGGTTCCCTATCAGCTTCAGGTAGATCAAGCACATCACGTTCGTTCAAACCTTCAAAGCCGAGATCATGTGCTAGATCCAAAATGTTTTGCCTAATTTCAGGAAGGCAATTAACTTCTGCATCAGTACTTTTTACACATTCTGGCCATATTTTTTTCCAAACATGGTTCATTGTTGTTAATTTTAATTCCTTCCATGATTCACTGTTGCTGTCAACAGCATCCTTGATGTTATAGTTTTTCCAAAATGTTTTAATTGAAGATTTACCATCGGTTTCCCTTATAAGTTGTCGGAAAGTTCGGCGTAGGTAATATGCCTTAAAAGTGGCTATTGCACCCTGATCCATTTGTTGGATCAGAGCTGTTGTATTTTTCGGAAGGTACTCAATCATGACATTTTCAGATAGTTCGGATAAATTAGTAGGATGCCCTGGTGCATTATCCAAAATTAGCAAAGCCTTGTTGCTTAAGTTATTGTCTCGCAAATATTTTTTCACTTCTGTGCAAAAGTGATTTTTGAACCAACCCTCTAAAGTAGCTTTAGTCATCCAAGCTTTCTTGTTGGATCTCCATATGACGGGTAATTGATTTTTACTTAGTCCTTTAAGAGACCTTAGATTTTCGGACAAATATATTAAAAGTGGTTTTAGCTTAAAATCACCCGCGGCATTTCCACCAAGTAGCAAAGTTAATCGTTCTTTAGACACCTTATAACCAGGCGCAGATTTTTCGGTTTTTGAAATGTACGTGCAATCAGGCATTCGCTTCCAATAAAGCCCTGTTTCGTCTACGTTAAACACTTGTTCAGGTTTATGACCACCTCTTTCAATAATTCCCTTTAAAATGTTGGGATATTCCTTAGATGCGGCTTCATCGGCGCTAGCTGCTTCACCTTTCATTTTAAAATTATGCAAATTAAATCTATTTTTCAATTTTTTTTAAAATCGACATCGAAAAAAAGTTTTTTTGCCGTTATAGCGAAACATTTTAGGCCGTAAATCATAAACGTGCTTTAATTGAAGAGGACCGTTATAGCGAAAGGCCGTATAAAGAGCGGCCGTATATCGAGGTATGGGTGTAGTCTTAAAAACGTACACTTTGAAACGAAGGTACACATTACAAAATATTATATGTAACTTTTTTTTATCTATCTATCATTTAAAAAAACTTGTTCAAATACGTGTAATTTAAAATACATAGATAGTAGATAAATTCATTAAAATAGCCGATAAACGGTTTATAAGTACGTTTAAGCTACAATAGCCAAATTTCCATTTAATAAAATTCAGCATTAAATATTAAACGCAAAAGGACACACAATAAAGTATAATAAAATTGATCACCCCATTTATTATTTATATATATATTCATGATAAATTATATATTTTTTTACTGTGGCCTTCATAGATACGAAACGACATTCAATCTGAAAAAGTCTGGTATTCTGTGTAAAAAAATAATAAGACACAAAATTGATATGTATGAAAATCTCAAAAAAAAAAATGTGAGTCACGAATATATGTTTGTACATATGTGAAAGTTAACTAAAATATCATTCATATAATATTTTTTTTAAATATAAATGGATATTTTTGTATATGTCAAATATTTTCAGCGAATTTCTCTCCATTGTATACAGCGTAATATTTACACAAAGTCAACATACCCGCATTGTCATATGCAGACTACACACATTTGCTTAAGAGACGCTTCTATAATTCGCTTGAAATACAACAAACAAATTTCTAAAATATTTTTAAACGACTTATAGCCAACCTGTGCTGATCTTATTACGAAACTCAATCCCACCATACGCTTTCGCTTTCTTAGTTTTATTATTCAGAGCAGAGCTTTCTCAGGGAATTGCTCAGGAAACTACACAATGTTAGGTACATGCCAAATAAAGCATACATTTTCCATTTCAATTATCAAAGGAATAAAATCATTCATAATGGTATAACTTTTGTGTTATTCTCAAAAAACTTCCATATCGGTTATTTTCGCATCTCCTCCGTTAACTTTAATCAATACTCTCCACCTTTCTGAGATAAAACCTTTTTTTAAAGGTTGAGGTTGAATAGTGCGAGGTAATTTTACCTTCAGTGCTTCCTACTAGATCCATTACCGAAAGACAGATTTATTGCTCAAATCTTAAATTACAATTGTGGTACATTTCATACGTGTTATAAGCTGTATAATATTTTTTTATTTATTATATACCAGCGCGGCGAATAAATCAAAACACTGTGCGGTTCCTTAAAATTTCCTCTCGGGTAATTTAATCATCCGACGGACAATATATTACATTATTATAAATTGGAGCGCTCCATCGGTTAAAATTTAATTAAATAGCTCTCACATATATTACAATGTAATATCTAAATACTATTTGATAACCATATTCGCACGTTACGCAACACAAAGATATCCTATTCAGTAAAAACGTCGGACATATCTAAAACTTAATTCTGATCCCATTTCACCCACAACCTTTTTCTGGCACAAAAAATATATACAATGTATGTGTTTCCTTTACAGCCTACGATATATTTTATAGTATTGTAAGAATTTATTTTATTTAGAAACGATATTGGTGTGACGAAAAATAAGTAGTTCTTTTTGTATAAAAAAAAAATATTTTTTTATATATGATACATACACTATACATTTAATTAAAAGTGGTTTTATACAATATAATCGAAGCTTTATGACACATTGAATTATTTCTGTACTACCTTAAATTATAGTTAATTGGAACGTATGGGTCAGAGCTTTTAAATGGGTCAACGTTTAGGGCGTAGTCAATAAAAGATAAAATTTCATTCAATTATTTTTAATTTATCGTTCATAATGTGGCATACATATATAATCACACGTCAACAGATGATAAACTTATTATGGTAGTAGTTTTCCATTTTCTTTGGATTAACATTAGGAAAATCAGAGGTTAAAATAAAAAAAATACAACGTATGATTTAAACATAAATAATTGAGTTAATCAAGGACTTACAAAAAGCAAATAAAATAATTGCTTTGATTTGTAACTTTCGAAAAACAAGTTTTTTATTTGTCTACGATTCTACATGATACAAGATACAAGTGCTCGAGCCGATCGCATATTTGAGCGGATCAGAAAGCGCTTTGCATTAGGGTCTGAACAATAGATACAACCGGTACTAATACCTTAAAATCAAAAAGTCAGTGGTATACGCTTAAATATATATAATTTCCAAATCTATCGATTTTTTTATCACCAAAGAAAATACTAATCAAAGTAAACAACAAATTTATTTATTCATTGTTATCATAAAAAATACTAAAATAAAACGATATGAATCGGACCAGCTCCTTATAGCTGACATTGAACAGATCATCGTCCAATGCCAGCGTATTAAGAAACTGAATGACAACTGCAATAGATCGTCAACAGCTCTCTTCAGTAACTAGAAGAAATTCTTGGTAATGTATAATTTTATAAGAGGTCATACATTCAAAAAGAGACTGGGTTACAGGTGAAGATAATAACCGAATTCTTTCAAATAGAGGTATCTCAAAAATCTTTTCTGGGCTTTCCCAATCATGGAAGAAGATTTTGTCTCGTAGAGTACCAAATTAAGGATCCTAATTTTATATGACTACTATGGACTAAAGTTTTCATCGAGTCCGCAAATCACTTATGGATTATCAAAGTGAAACGCGTTCTTTATAACAAAGTAAAAATTACAAATCTGACTATACTGTCATGACAGGTTTCGCAATGCATCATGATGGTCATTATACAGATAAGTTTTATTAAAAATTTCACATACATTCACACGAAATAATAAATTATATCATTAAATATAAAAAAACATATTGTGCACGCCTAAAATAGATTAGCACCATTCCATATTTTTTTCCAGCTCCCTATAGCTATAGCCGAAAACATCTACATATGTGTTTGGCATCGTTAAGTAGTTGGATGAGGAAAGAAGAGCGTTCGAGCGCTGACGTCTTGGGCACGACGGTGAAGAATAAGGGTCACGATCGTGTCTTGATCGCCAAGCATTGACGGGTAGTTGACACTAGAATGCAATGAATTGTATCCCAACATTCCTAGTAAACTGGCACTAGGATATAAAAACGGATATGACCCGTACTTAGATTTCAGACAATGGACCTATATTCGTAGGCGCTATTAATTAGCGTATCTTACAGAACGCGAATCTTCATTAAATTGATAAGTATGTATCATTGACTTTTTACCACAAACTTTGGTGAAGTGCATACAAAATCACCATCGCTACTCCTAAGTCATCGACGGAAGTATTTCTGCTTAAAACACATCCGCCTTAACTGTAAGAGAGTTCCGCCTGGCATTTTTGAATTTTTGCAAAGAATGAGAATACTCTAAAACAAATCATTAGCATAAAATAAATATTCTGAGTTCCTAATTGCAATTTCAGCAATCAAAATACAGAATAAATAAACCTATCAAAGTTGTTCCTAATGAAATTTTAAATTCTGACGTTATCTTGAAATACAGGATCGTAAATCTTAATCTACTATAACAGCGTTAAAAGTAAATTTTATGCTACATAGCGATTACGCGGAAAATTTTCAAAGGAGCTATTTTAAAACGAAGTGAACACTAAAATATTTTTGGCACACAAATATCTAGAAGTCTGTGCAAAAATACAGAAATAAATGCTGAAACATTACTCAAATTTCCCAATTGAGAGCACTGAAATGTGTTTATATTTGTGTTACAAACCGGTTGTTAAAAATGTCCGATTGCAACACTGAGTGGGCTTCGAACCTTAAAATGTGAAATATGTACATTGTACGCGTTAAACCGAGGCGACAGATATTTAACCGTAGGTTTGGTCATTGTGCTAGGTCCAGTATTTCAAGAGGCACAGCACTAAAGTCACGTAGTAGAAAACGTGATATGCCAGAATGCACGTGCCCTTTTGAGAGGACTCATTAACAGCTTCTGGTTTAAAACTCAATCAAGATATGGAATACATTACTCAAAAGAAAGCGAAAGTTTTAAGTGACACGTGTCAATCAAATTTGGCATACTACATTGTTAACAAAAATTAATATAATACAGTGTATATCATTATGTCTATGAATATGAGTCGAATTAAATTCTAGACAACATACATCTTATATGTATATAGAATACTCTGCATTTGAAAATGAAATTTCAAATGAAGCACTCTAGTCTTGGAATATGCAATGGTAACTCAAGAATCCTCCTTATTCACTTACGTATGCTCGGCTGCTGTTTTTGATACTAGTGCTATATTTTCGGCTCATAAAATATTTTATAGCGAGCGTGTGTCGTCCTAAGGTCCTCCAAGGATCGATACCTGGACCTCACAGATGTTATATATGCATATCGTAACTGAGGCGGGTTCAGATTTGCCGAAATAAAATACCCTCTAAAGTGCCTATACGACCTAGCGTCGTTTCTCCACGGAAGGAAAAATCGTCTGAATAAAAAACAGGTAATAGATAAACATGTAACGCGAGCCGAAAAAAAATATCATCGCTACAGAAGTGCGCCAAGAATAAATCAAGTATGTAGTGAGGAAGGAAAAAATAATGTTGGCGAAGGACGCGAAAGCTGGCTTGGCCCTGACTTTTGGGCAAAATTTATGTTCTTACGCATCGTGGGCACCACTCGCAAAGTTTGGAGTATTAAAATTGATGGTATAATTGACGCTTGCGCCGTTTTAGTGTTCAAGTGATGAATTACAACTTGCCCGATCGGGAGAGATGCCAACTACCAGCATGCTTAGTACACTTCAATCAAAAACACAAAAAAATCGACATTAGTTGAGACATGCTGACGTTTACCTAATAACTTCCGACAGGAAACTGACGTGTTAAGATAATCACTGTAATATATTATTAGACAATAGTTTATATTTAAACGTAAACAACTATAACAAAGACATCTGAATTACTTATAGTTCTGTATAATATAGTATGCTAGCTTTCATATCCAGCTTCCTATTTGTCCAAAGACGATGTATTTTGCTGAATTATGATATCAACGGATCATCCAAAGCTCTTTTCTTTGAAACATAAAATTTTTCATTGAAAAAACATTCACCTCTCAAATAAATTACTGACACATTCAGCAACTGCCAATGACAGTAATTTACTGTCATGACTAAACCACAGCGAATTTTTAATTGAAAAGATAACTTGATAGATGCCAACATTTTTGTCTCGTCAGATTTGTTCATTACATTTTTTTTGCGGATTCGAATTTTTAAACAGCATAATAAAGCTACTAACATTGAGAAATAGTTTGTACTATGTAAAATTTGTTGAATCAGGGAGTCAATAAATTGATTTTATCGATATCAAAGTATTATCATATTTTAGAATTTATTCAAAAAAACTGTACAAAAATATTAGGTGGATCTATAAAATATTTTTATAGAGTGCCAATTGAACCGCAAAAATCTCATTAAGTAAAATTAATTATAGTGTAAATAAGTGGACATCTTAGTTGACCAGATCTGATCAGCGAATGTCAGCTTTCAGTGTCAAGCGTGCAATCGCATGGTGGAGAACGGATATCAGCTGATCGAGGTCGGTCGACAAGGAGACAGTTCAGTTGAAGATTGTGTGATTTTGACGCTTTATATGTGCTATATTAATCTTTTGGTCGCTCTTAAAAAATATCCGCGGTGATGTTTTTAATGAATTAATAAATGAGTTTTTTATACATAAACTTAAATCTGTTACTTCACAAAATAGAATATATCTAAAGTATTTTTCAATTCATGAAAGTTAGAATATGTGTCAAACATTCGGTATAAATTATAAAAAACGTTCTGCACACAAAAGACGGGTATTTATTCGCGCTCTCCATTCAATTCTATGAACGCCACAGTGGAGTAAAATGGAAACACAAATAATTCTCTGAAAAATATTTAATTTTAATATTTCTGCAAATGTTTTAAAGCAAATATCAAGAAATGTCGTTAGTTAAAAGTTTTTATATTCTGTTTAAGCAATTATCAACTTTAACATGCATGAAACAACTGTTACATAAGGTTCAAAAGTTGATGACGGATAAGTCCGTCATCCATGCATGGGACTGTTTGCCATGACGGCTAAAGCCGTCAAACGCGGTAAAAGGGTTTTTTACGGAAACGTCATATTTTTTAATAATACATTTTTATATTCTATTTTAAGAAGCATAATATTTTTTTATTTATTTATTTACGTAATCAGAGTGATAATTAATTCATTCCGCGGTTACAATTATATGCGTTTATACATTTACATTCACAGAAAATATATTATTTTATAATATATTTATATTAATTATTGCAAAAATTCATTAATTTCTTTGCAAATATTTTTAGTTGATTTTGGTAAACCATTCAAGGTTTTAAATGCAATATATTTAAAATAATTTGTGCCGTACTTCACAGAAAATGTTGCACAGGGATGTGTAAATCATCCGCAGATTTAATTTTATAATTATGAAGCTATTTTCTGAATATCTGAAGAAAGGTCAATTTGTTCCGGGTGTCGCTAATATACTATTACTGTGACTTTGATTGTAAATCGCTGGTATCCCTCCCTAGCAATTTTTTAATTAAGAAATTGGGACTCTTGCAAAATATGCAGCGTGATTTCGTGCACAGCTTCTGTCAGCGAAAATTCGCGTTGTAGAATAAGTTTAAAAAATAATATTTAAAATCTCTACTAACATTTTTATTTATATTAAATGAATTGTTTTTAAACACTAATAAATCCTCGACATTTTATGAGTAAAATATATTAAATCTTCACGTGGTTTACTTTCACAAACTAAAATAAAGCAGCCCTCGTTTTCTCTTTAATTAAAAATTAGTAAGAGAGGCAAAAACCCTTTTTTTCGCTCTCAACTTTTACATTTATTTTATTTCTTAGTGGAGACCCGCCAATAATTTTTAACAGTGCGACCTGCGAGATTCAAGTGCTATTTTAGAAACTTTAACTCGAATTATGTAGCGAGCTCTTACATGATTTGTTTAATATATAATGTATTATTCTATTTACTTATTAAAAGCATTGAAACGCTAATTGAATGGTTTTGAATGGCTTTTCACATCGAAATTAGCAGGACGGAAGTAATGATTAGAACCATTCTATCAAAATGAATGAATCGGATGAAACCATTCGTATGCCGAATATTGTCAACAATGGATTTCTATTCATGAGATACAGAGAAAGCCCAATTATGTACTTATTTTATTATTAATTATAAACAAGGCCTTGGGAAAACAATGATTCCGGGCCTCATGACAAAAATGGCACTTTATATATTTTTTTGCATCGTAATATAATTTGTTAAATAAATAACTACAATCTGTCACTTTGAAAAATAATGTTTATTGTGAAAGTACTACCTAGAAAGTGGGTGCTTTTGAAGGCAATGTTCCACTTCTTGTATTTCTTGTATGTATAAAAATGACTAATGAACTTATAACTGAAATACATCAGTACATACATCTCAAACAACTACCTGTAGTTTAGTTCAGATTCATTATTTGAGATCGTTTTTTACTTTTTTATATATGTATATATATTCTTACTATGATTATAAGCTTGGTAAATAGTGTAGGTACAATTATTAAAAACACGTTGATATGCAAACGTGATTATCAAAATTCAAATCTAAAAATACGCACTGACTGACCGCTTGGAAATAAGTTCAAACACTACAAAGTACACCGCCCTGATGTTAACGACATAAAGGGGTAATTTCCCTGAAAAACACTCCGCGCAAACAGGTGTGGCCCATTATAAACTCATAAAGACCGGATATTAAAAATGTGATCTATTTTACATAGTCTGACGTTTCATAATTGATAGCAATAACGACTTGCGATGTTGCAGATTGCATTTGAAAATTTCATTACGTTTAGGTTAAACTGAAAACTTGTGGATATGCATTAAGTTAATGGGCGCTTTTTGTGTGTTTTGTATGATTTTCACTCATTTACATTCTAGCGTCGTTAACTCTAACATAAAACCTTGAATAAGTAACGAGTTCATTGGTGGCCAACCGTGAAAAGAGGGTTTATTTAACGAGGATTTTCATAATATAATAAAAACGCATGTAATAAGAATTTTAGCGAGCTAGTAGATATAAAATAGTATAATGCATCATAAATTGTATGAAATGTTAATAATGCATTCGATTCGAATGTACTACTATGTAGATATTTATTTAAATTTAATGAACCGTATTTTTTTACATATGCGGTACAACCAATCGATAGTCGAAAATATAATCATCAATGCATATGCGACAGTTTCATTGGAATATTATTTAATCAATCCAATTAATTGTATATAACAAATAGCAATTAGTGTTATAAACATATAGTATTATCATTAAAACATTTTTTGTCAGCAGCTATTATGATATCCAATTTATTTCTACTCAAATGTGTCAGTCTATAAATATCAGGCAAAAAACACTTTAAACCCATACGTCCTAAAACCTAAAGCAAAAAGCCTCACAACTAAAATTTGCATAGTACATTAAACAATGTATGTATAAACTCACATTAAATAACAAACTGTAACCGGCGAGTTTCGAGTACATACATAAATATAATAATTTATACTATATGTTGATTATTATCAAACACGTTGTTTATACCGAGTGTATAAGTGATAACAAAAATCTCGTGCGAGAGCGACTTTGCGTAGTTTAGTTAGCTCTATTTAACAAAAATATTACAATCTTATGGATAATAATAAATAACATAGATAACACTAGTTCGTTATCCATTTAACCAAATTTGTACCTACAGTAATTAAATAAAACTATGTATAATATCCTGTTTTATACTAATTTTATCACAAATTAAAAAGTGGGAAACCACAACAACTAACGTTTCAGTGTGATAAACATCTTCAGAGTTAAGAACTAGAAAGAAACGCTATTCACGTTCTGTTTTCAAGCGAGCGACTTTAGCTCTATGAAAAGGCAAAATCCTTGACCTTCTTGTCTGGATGATAAGCAATATCTATACGCAAAGTTTCATTTCGTATTCTATACACTGCACTATTCCAGTTCAATTCAACTTCCATAAACTGTATCATATCATCTTAAATTGTTGAACGTGCATTTGAAGCAATCTTCAATCTGAATTCAGGCATTGGGGTCACGGCCAGTTGTAAGTGATAAAGTGCTGTTAACATTCGAACCGATGCAATGCTATTAATCAGTTATCTTCCAAGGAGTACGTGTGTTTACAGACTCTAGTTTTTAAATCGACCTTACATCACAATTTCCCATTATAAAAGGTGATAATATACGCAATGTAAATCTCATGAATCCTGCTATAATAAAGTGTTTACAGCCTTCCCTTATTGCGATAACAAAGTGCGCTTCCTCTGACCGTCTAACCCTTCTTGAACAAAGGAGTTCGTTAGTCGCGTTGAAGGTACACAAAAGCATACAAGCATAGGTACGCCTTTTCAGGGCATACGAGTATGTTCAAAAGTGCGATAGGGATGAGAAATAATAAAAAATATGCTTCATTTTTTTAATATGAATATAATCGCTTCTTTTCAACGCATACTAAAATAATTCGTATACCTAAATAATAACAGAATGGACCTAAATTCATTTAAAAAGGAAATAACTTTTTCAAGCTTGAATATTATTTTATTTATAATATAATAGTTTCATAGAATAGAAGCGTGTGAAATAAATTATAAAAAACTTGCTTGCTTTTACTTTGAAAATCAACACTACATTGTTCTCACTCAGAAAGCATATTTACAGTGATAAGAGACCGACGAGGACTGGAAAAATATTTCTATAAAGAACCAGTAATGTCCATTTTGCGTAATTCTTAAGAGTCAGTAGTTTCATATTTTTATGCATATATAATTAAAAGAAAGAGCTTTGTCAATATTCGTGAAGAAATTTGAATTCAGTTATTAGAGAGCGCTCTCAATGCCTTATTTAGGGACCAACGATTAACAACCACTTTTGTTGAAATACCATATCAGTGACAATCTTGAAGATGTTCTCCAAAAATAATTAAATACTTCGTTTAAATCAATTTTTTTTGATTAAAAATAATTGATATGCAATTTTAAAAACAACTACTGGTTAAAATCCGCTAAATTCACAGCTGCATTCGAAGCAGGTAGTGAGAAAAGGGATAGATATTTCTGATTAACACTGAAAATATTGTTTGACAGTATAATTTTTATGATCGACCTTAGAAATTGCGATCAGTAGAGAGTACCGATTTCAACAAAAAATATGAATGCAAGTATTAATGACTTAAATTGATTTTATTATCAAGTCTTTGGCATGGATTCATTTGGCGGATAAATGTAACAAGAGTCAATGCTTTAATGTAAATAATATGTTTTCATTGTTTGAAAAGAACTGGAAAGAAAAAAATGTCATGTAATAGAAAGTGACCGTCGAAGCATGCATTATATGTTTTAGTCAGAATTACAATAAAATCTCAAATTAAAAAAACCGAATTAAAAAAAAATTATTATTAAATATGTATGATGTTTTGATATATGTTTAACCAATCTTCGCGTTCAATTATATGTTAATTATTAATTTCAGTAGGTAAATAAAAACTCTATACACAGTATATAACTTATATGATTTTATACATCTACAAATTTCTCTAGAAATGGAAAACATCGAGAAATGATAAACAGAATGCGTGACAAAACACAGGGTGAATAAAAATGAATGCTTTCCTGTGTTTAATATCCATTGACAAAAAATCTATGAACCGAGATTCTCACGCATAAATGGAAATGAAATCCCATTATCAATAAATCACGGAACATTGTACTATAAAATTTGGGATGAAAAAATAAAATCGTTAACAAAATAATGAGATTCCGCAATAGTACAAAATCATATCATTCTAGCTGTTGAGACAGAAACAACCCGCCTAAAACTTTCAAACTATCGCAGAAATCCTTGAGTATCAACAATAGGCGATATAGACCTTCACCGAATTAACCTTTTAAATACAAGCCGACAAGTAACAGCTAATATTTTGGTCATCTTACGCAATGTATGAACGGCTTTTAAACTATAAATCGTTGTCGTGTAAATATAATTTATATTCCATTGACTGAAATCCGAAGAGAAGTAAAGTACTCCTTTTTGTTGGAGAGAATTAAAAAAAGCTTTTTGCTGGGGAGGTTGGAATAAAATTCATTGCATTTTCGGCGTGGCGTCTACTCAATGAAACACTAAGTTGCTACAGGACGGTTTCGACAACCTTTCACAGTCAATTTGAGCTTTCGACAATCAATCAATTTGAGCTTAGAGTCGCAATCGCAACGAACTTGCCAAATACATAGATGTTTTGGGCGATAACTATGAGGAGCTGGGAAAAATATATGGAATGGTGCTCATCTATTTTAGATAAGCATAATATGTTTTTTAAATAAATAATATAATTGTACAAAACAAGTTACTAATAAAAACCTACAAATATTATGTAATATTTTTCTAAACGGTAAAGCATTTCACTAATTATTTTCTGAGCAAAACATCATCATACAGAACTAAATATATCCTTAACGAATCATATTTATAATTTAATTTCACATGATTAAAAAAATGATCACACTAATTTCTAGTTTCGAGATTCTAACCCGGAGGGGTGTGGCTTCGCAGCCAGTAAGATACATGTGGAAACTAGTGAGAATTTTATTAGATTATATTACATATTGCGAGATTTTTTTTTTTAAATAGTGGTGGAGAAGCTGGCGCAGGGATGTTGTCCGTGGAAGATCCTTAGCGTTATTTGTCTTCCCGTGACCGTTTCATAAGAAAGAAATATTCATGCAATGCACCGGAAAATTTTTGCGTGTTATTTATGAGATACCCTTATTTTTTCTAGTCATAACGAGAGTCAAGTATGGTGTAAATTCCTCTGCGTCGGACTATTGATCTAGTTAGTTGTTTTCTTTGGAAGATGAAAACAACTTTAATTCTTAATAAATTCTATAGACACAAA
This sequence comes from Plectrocnemia conspersa, assembly GCF_051122295.1. NCBI lineage: Eukaryota > Metazoa > Arthropoda > Insecta > Trichoptera > Polycentropodidae > Plectrocnemia > Plectrocnemia conspersa. Next base: position 5,171,066 of record NW_028277174.1, on the reverse strand, counting down.
TTTATTAGACTTTTAACAGATTTTTCATGTGTGACATTTTACGGAGAAGCTTTCATGTCGGGTCGGCTACTTTTAGACCTACCGGTATGTAAATGTTATCCTTCATACGTCTGTAAAAATAGACATATAATCACAGGAAAATAACTCGAGTTGCCTTTTTATGATTTCTCTCTCTAGCGCGCGGAAATTTCCCTCTCGTTAAATTACTTTATATATTACGCATACAAGAATGACCGCAATTTGTCGGAAAATGGGACTCTTTATTGCGCTTATAAATACATCAGTCCCTTTGTCTCACGTCGATGCTTCCCTTTTATAAACGAACCGTTCCCTCGCAATAAATGTTTAGCAAACAATTTTCGGACATATTACCCTCTGAACATATACATACGTTTGCACATTTCATCACATTCACTCTTTTTTTTAATATATCAAACATTCAAAGCTCGTAATGACACGTTTGCGAGCGCGTGCGAAAATTCCCACAGAGGATCACGAGGGTAATGAGCACCTCCACGCCTAATGGTCACACGTGGATTCCGTAAATAGGGTGTTAACGAAGGGGTTGAGGATATACCTCGACTCCCTTGAAGGATAAAGCGCAAATAGACACCATACAAGCTAGTATGGCGACGAGCCAAGAGCATGTTCGCGCACAGCTCAACACCGAACGACACAATAATTATTGAACTAAACTCTGTATTTAGCGGACAAAACGTTGACATCGCAATGTATAGATTTTCAAGTCGACAAATAACACAAGGCCGCACGTAGGTTGACCTAACGCAACGTTAACCGAAAAGGTCCGGGCCTTCATTGATTAGATTCGGTAGCCGAAGTTTTCAACAAAGTGCCTACTTTTCCCATAAAGAGTTTTTTACTTTTTTCGGAGAGAAACATTTTCTTTTTGTTTTCGTCGGTTCGGTTGTATTAATATATTATATATTTACATCAATATTTGACGCCAGAGTGTGATTTAACTTTGATCATTAATACATAATACGCATTCAGAGATACCAATCTTATTATATAAATGAAAAATCCGTCAAAATCCACTTGCGCTAAAACGAAGGTTTTTCGGGACTAAGCTTAATCCAAATAATTCGCCCAATTGCTTATGTATACCCCTAAACGAGAAAAGTAAATCCAGCGATATAATAAATTATCGATTATGGGCGGAATAAAGAAAAATACTCGATAAAACCACTTTTGATGGAAGAAATAATCGAATATCCACAAAATTGCTTATCATGAAATAAATGGATTTGAGAGTTTAAGCGTATAATTTGATTCGAGGCAGTTTTAAACTCGCTGCTAATATCGAACGACTGATTATATTATATATAAATTGTTTACATGTCTTATTCGACGAATTTATTTAACCTTTATCACCATGTTGGATACTCTAAAGAAGTATTCAGTCCACTCTAAGTACATACACCTATATGAGGTTTTTGAATATTTATATAAAAGACAACGCCCTGCGGTTAAAATTTGACTATTGTGTAAAATTCAAGTATGTATAAAGTTATATAAACGTCTGCGGCCGTTCACATTGTATGACATAGCAAAGAAAATGTTCTAGGGAACTTTGCCAAGGAGACAAAATTAAAGCGAAACGACACGCTCCACGCTAATGTCGCGCTTAACTTCCAAACTAATAGCTCAGATTGATACATCTGAAAACCAAAGTAGTGTATGACAGTGCTGCTTTGTTATCTGTTTCGTCTGATTTAATATCAGTTGAATAATATTTGGGGTACACTCAAAGATAATATTACTACGTATATTCAGTCTCTTACCGGAATTAATGTGACACGATTTTCTCAAGAAAAGGGTGGTCGTATATGGTGCGCCATTTCCTTCTTGTTACTAAGAGAAATTTTTGAAGAAAAATATGTTTGCGAAAGGGAAATTTTACCGTGGCTCTTCTCTAGGCACAGATTTTATTTATATGCGGTTCGTAATAATATCATGTTACACGAATCCTAATCATTACAGCCATATTTTTTTATAAATTTCAATACATATGTTTTTTAATATGTAGGATTACACGCTATAACAATAAAAAAAAATGGAGTTTACAAATTAATTCACACTATTTCAAGTGCATACTCAAAGATAAGAGTGTATGTAGGTATAATAGAATAACGAGAAGGTGCGTCATATTTGTTGAATTTGATTCGACTATTATTGATTCGGTGAGTTGTATAGCGTCGAATGTTTTTCAGTTAACTTTCCGCACTAAAGTTTTAGAAATCGTACAAAAGGAAGTTCTAGTTTATGAAAGCCAAAGAATTTTATTTTAAATCGATAAATTAACTTAGGGAATTTTATGTATAAGCAGCAATTTAATGTCTAAGTGTACATGTACGAAAGTCGAGGACTATCCGTTCCATATAAATAATATTAGAAATACAATATCGACGTAAAAGTATACAAAAGCACATGCATTAAACACAGGTAAATGACATAACAACAACACACAGACTATAGATAAAAAAAATAGTTCGGGATATCTAAAAATAAACTTAATCTTAAATGTTTAACTTGCAAGTACGGTTCGGATCGCCGATGCTACATGTGTTTACTCGTAAAAAATCACACGAGAATTCGTTCAATTGGGTAGAACCATCCATATTGATTATAATATAATCAGTTCAGAACGGAAGATTAAAAACAATTTGTACAATGTTTCATCGAAAACCCATATTTTTATTTATATTTGCAGAAAGGTTGTAGGTAATGTGCCAAGATACATACGCTTTATCAAGTCATTCCTTAATGCAAGATATATTGTATAAAGCGATAGTACATACCTCATGCTAGAACGTTTGTCTGATAATAAGAACGATATAAATAAAAATATACAGTTAAAAAACGTGTTTATGTAGCAACATTATATACGAGATCCATTGCAAAAGTAAAAGTGTAGTCATATTTTATTTAAATGTATATAAGACTCACGTGAAATTACAAGTTATCTCCTTCAAAGTACGACCCTTGGGAAGGCAAACGATGTTTCCGACGTTTTTTCACTGGTCGTGCTCATATTATAAAGTCTGCTTAGTTCATCGATTACATGTTTATATACAATCTGCATTTTAAAAATCTTTTTATTCACTAAAATCTGTGAGAGATATAGAATAATCGAACACAGCAAATCCATTTTCAAAATATATTTGTAAAAAGCCTGATTGACTCTTTTATCAGAGAAAAAAATATTTCTGCAGCTGTCGAAAAAACATTAATTATCGTTTTTACGCTTTCTTTGACTCTATTATTACTTTGTTACGCGGTATAAAAATATAACCGTACACAAACAGAGGTAGCGCAGCACACTCAACAAATCGAGTCAAAACAATTCTGAACCAACCTGGATTTTTTTTGCTGAACCCAATTTTTAATTTCTAGCTTGATTTTGATGAATCATCAAAATATTTATCTGTGAGATTAGGAAAATTTAGGTAAACCTAATCTGTGATGATCGATCGAAATCAAAAGTATACAATAATCGCTAGTTCCAATCTTCCAGACACGATACACGATCCATGAGATCTTTAATTTTCGATAAGGTATACAATGACTAGGCAAAGTATGCATTAACTATGAGTTTTAGTTGAAGGTTGCTATGTTATAATTCGTGTACATTTTTACTAAATAATGTATGCACATTAAGCCGATTTTTCGACTTTTTACATTAATGCGATATGCAAAAATAATAATTTCAACCAAATATCCTAAACAACGCGTAATAAGTTAAATGCCTTCGGTTTATTGCTTGTTGAATAATAAGCATGCGCTTAACGCCTGTGAATACGAAAAACGCGCTCGTGATATCGCGCATTGCACTCAAAACATTGCACTACGAGCTCATAATTTCGCGCTTTATGCTAATAACCGCGCGCGTCTCATTTTAACATTAATTAACTAAACTATTTTTTACTACTATCTTATTAGTGAACATTAGGCGTATAAATATCCATACATATTTATCAGATAATAATTTGTTACCTCTTACAAAGCCCAATTAAATAAACCACGTATCATGCGCATAGATTGTTCTGTTTTGTTTTTTATCTAACTTTAAATTATTTTAATATTATTTTTTTAAGTTTTCACTTATAGTTACAACATATAACTCTACCGTTTTCACAAACAAACTGCTGATAAAAATGATTCGATTTCATCTGAAATAAAGTTATCGCTTCAAATTGAATATATATGAATTAACAAGAATCATTGGTTTGTTATCTTTGCCAAATAAAACTGAATAAAAAATACAGGATTGAAGAAAAATGTATTGATTGTTCCGCAGAAAATTGTAATACTAATTTTGGAAGATAGAAATATTTCTATTTTATTTAATATGCATCATCCAAGTCGTATTTTTTATAACTTTACACACCATGTATTCGAGCCGGTGACAATAGATTTAAAATCAATAACACTTTTTCTACTTACAGAAATTACAACATCAGGACAGAAACTTTCGAAAAGTGCGTTACCCTGGTTTAAAATCATATATGTATAATTATCACACTTATAATTAAAATTATTTAGAATTTGCGGATTCATTATGCTATGTATTTAGTATTAAAATATAATATTTTTTCCAATCAAAGTAAAATCCATTTTGTCTTAAAAAATATAAAATGGATTGAAAATGAAACATATAATATAAATTCAATTTAAATTGCACAATAGCTATAAAAATCTTACGAATGTTTGAAGTTATGGACCAAACGACAATCAAATTTTATTAGTTTTACTTGTATGAAATTTTATAGGGTTCCAGTTACATGGGAAGATATTAAAATTCGAATTCGATGTTACTTCTTACGTTTAGCTATTTGTAGAAAACAAACAGCTAAACGATGTTTTTAGAGGTAACAAGTATTTTTAACAATACATCGAGTTTCACTCTGAACTAAAATGCTAATGTAGAAAAAATATTTAAGAGTGTAAATTGTAATATTTAAAAACCCAAAAATAAATATCATTAACTATGATTAGAACCATACTTAGACTATTGTAAACAAAGCATCGACTCGACCCTTGCAATATGTTGCGATACTGAATTTTGAATAAAACAAACAAAGCGCTAAACATTGTAATTTAGCGTCGCGCGGAGCTATCGTCGATACGTTGCAATAATTAAAAGAAAAAGGCTAAATGAATTCGTACGACTTACGACGCGAGGTCGAGAAAAAACGCACACAAAACCGGAATTGCGGCCATGTGATTGCAGGATGACGGAATAGAGGGGGCTCCGGGCAGGGGCGTAGCCGCCGGTCGGCCGGCAGGTTCAAATGTTTTTTTGACAGTTGTACTCACCGCGGCGGGGGGCTTGACCCGCGAGCCGGTGGAGAGCCTCGCCGCGGCGAAGAGCGACCGCCACACGGACGACGCCATCGGAGCGCGGAGCACTGAGACGAGGGCGCCGACCGCGACCCCGACCCCGCTGACCGCGGAACACGCGGAACGCAACGCACACGACCGACACGACCGAGCCGCCGCTGCGACTGACACGAGTCGAGAGGAACGACGCGCTAAACCTACGTCTCGAACCGACCTACCCCCTTTTCGAATATATTTTATTTTTTAAATTTGTCATGCACCGCAAACTTTTTCACCTGGCCGAATTCATTTATTACGGCGTTATAAAAATCCCACGCTCATCTTTATTTATTGCCACTTTCGCTCTCGCGATTCAACTACAAGATTAAAAAAGCGTATTTCTTTTGATAAAATGTACCTTGATATTTTACAGCGATAAAAATGTCGTTGCAGTCCATATAATTTACTAATGTTTTTTCGCACTTCTTAGACCAACTTTTCTTACATTCAGGTGACCAAATGTCCTCCTTTAAGTATGATAGTATAATGTATCCTCTTTTTGTCCTTCTTTAACAAAAAATTCAAAATGACCGTTATTTTTTTTTTAATTTCGGGGATGGCCTTTGAACAAAAATTTCCGGGAGCTATTCAAAAAACCGTTTTTATATAGCTTCCGTAATCTTAGCTCCCATTCTCCTCGAACAAAAATTTCCGTGATAACCTTTTTTTAGCTACTGCAGCAATTTATCTTCCTCGAATAAAAATCTCCAATATGGCCTTTTTAATTTTAGTGTCCTCCATTTTCAAAATCTGATCACCTTATTTACATGCATAACAAATTTTGATGTATGTTTGAAATGACAAACAGAGCCGGTTCATTGCACACGGAAGCGTGCACACGATTAGAAACCACTGGGATATATTTTCAGACTCAACCTCAAAGTGGAAAATAATATCAAATATCATAACAAATCCTTCTGTATAAAATGTTAAGAGAGTCATATTGAAAGTTTACGCAATTAAATACGAAAATTTAACGCCATACGAACAGCTTTACTATGTCATTTCACACGCTCCTCATAACTTCTACTTGCCAAATCAACTGTTTAATTCGTCAATATGTATACTCACAAAAAAACTTGGAGTTGTTGTGGTGGTAGTCGATCGACAATAGGCAACTTTTAAGCATTGCCGAATGTCACATTTTTCACATCTCATTGCTCAGCAGAATTTCCAAATAATTAGACTGAAGTATTTTAACTAGAAATATTTATCTCTGTTACTTGAAGTGACGTTAAAGCATCGAGGAATACGGGTCGCATCTTTATTTGTTTCCTAGTGCCCTTTTTATGAGCGCTAAGATAAGTATATCAATAATAATAAGATAATTAGATTCTCGAAAAATATATTCTAAAGAATCTATCCTGATAGTGTTAATACTGTAAACATAAATATATTAATTTTGAAGCTGTTATCACCGAATACATTCATGACGTGCCGAGATATAAAAAATGCAGAGTAAACGATGCTTATTAACACGTATCGTGCCGTGTCAACCATCGGTGACCGCCAGAAATTGTTACCAATGCACCATGGCGGTCATATGTGACCGCCAATAATTAATTGGAAGAAAGGGTCCTCACGCGCCGTCAATCACTCCTTAACGGAGTTTTACCCTGAGATGTGACCGACAAGCACATTATTTTTATTACTTTGCATGTGCATTTTCATTTGACAAAGAAATAAAAATCTTTTCTACGACAAAATAAACTTTTTTTTTGCACATACTATATTATACATTATTAGAACATAAATATTATCAGATAAAATTTAAAGTTAGCAATATTGAAAACATATAGAACAATCTGAGACTTTTAGTAATCCTGTTTAAACATCAATTATATAATAACTAAGTAATCCTTGTCTTATCGGTGCTGTATTGTAGATATCATATACATACGTAAGGTGGGTAGAACTAGTCGTCTTAAATGACCAGAGTAGATTTGAGCTAAATTTCAAGCTGATCCGTCAAAAAAATGTACTTTAAATATATACTCCATAATGGAAACGGCCGGTCCTAAGCTGGCAATGAAGTTTTCAACTAGAAATTGGATTCGTCGGAGAGAGGTGCTTAAACCCTAGATTTTTATTTCGTAACCTTTTTGTAGTCACGCTCTTTTTATTAACGGTAAAACAGTCTGCGACCCTGCGTCGCCACCAAGGCCGGTCTAGTTGTTACGCATAACTCAGCCCTTTAAAAATATATAAAAAAATAAACATATTTTACAGAAAGTTTTATTTTTTCATAAATCATATTATTAAAACCTAAAAAAATAAATGTAAATATTTAAAAAAATCTATATTTAAAAATATAGATTTTTTCTATATAAAATCCTTTTTACACATACACAGCTTGATCCAATTTGAGTTTTCTATGTTGGCAGCACTGTAAATCAGACAGCTGTCAATAATCACGCTTGTTCATTGCGATATGTTAGTTTGCAAAAAGTGACTGTTTAGTGCACATTGTGGTAAGACGGCGTCGTTGGGACTTACTTTTTTGAAAACGACGAAGATCGGGCTGTAACAGTCTACAGTGAGTGCTATAAGCTTACGATAACCGATTCTTTTAAGATATTGACGTGGAAGACATGTGGTTCCAACAGGATGGCGCAACTTGCAAAACATCGGATGCAACGTAGGATGTTTTGCGTGAAAAGTTTCCATGTAGCATTATTTCACGTTTTGGTGACTGGCCGCCAAAATCATGCGATTTAACGCCGTTGGTTTTAGTGAGGCTACGTTAAGAGCCGAGTCTACACCGACAAACCCGAAACGTTGGAGCACCCAAAAACCAACATCCGCCGAGATAACGCCCGAAGTTTACGAAAAAGTCAAATGCTACAAAAGATAATTAATAAAATTGTTATTATACAATAATAATAATTTTAATAATAATAATTTTTATAATTAATGTAATACATCAAATGTTCGATTAATAAAAAAATCCGAAGATATTTTAATTTTTTTTAAATGTTAGGAAACTGAAATTGGATCTTTCTCTTACATCTAGAAGGTTTTTTGTCAGAAATGTAGTCAAACGTTAATTAAAGATAAAGTTATCGCTTCGCAGCGCAAAATTTAAGTTTTTTTATTTACTATAAAAAAGCGTTTGAATTTTGCTTATTTTTACTTAATTTAAATTCAATCCATATTGCTTAAATATTTGACAAAACATACACAATTAAACAATTTGCGAAGCGTCTAATGCAGTCATAAGATCAATATAATTTATTTGTAATAATGTAAATATATGTTCGTATAATTTATACTGTCTTAAGTTGTAAATGCATCTTTGTATTATGTTTTTCTTCACGGAGCAAAAAGGGTATTTTACTCTATATGAAAATATATTGTATTGATACAAAAGCGAAAACATAAACATAATAACAATTTGAGAGACTTTTAAAATGCTTTTTTACTATATGAAAATAGTAAGGATTGTCAAAACATTTAAATATATTTCTTCATAAATTGCTAGTTTTAACCCTTTAAGCACCAGCGACTAATTAATAAGTAGCCTGTTAATTCACTTCACAGGTCAAAATCTCTTTTTTAAGAAAAATATGAAAAAACTAGGTTCATTGATAAATGTTGCTAGTACAATAATCTTTTACAGTACAATTTAACAATAAGCCGCCGGCGTTAAAGTATGATATAATACAATGGTTTTTCTGCTTTAAAATATATATTTTTTATTGCTTTGCACTTTGTACAAATTCTAATCCCCCCGAATTATCAAAAAATACAACATGTTAATTACTATGGTTAAGTTAATTAAAATAAAATTTGTGGTACATATAATTATATTTGACAAAAATTGTAAAAATAGATTTATAAGCAATAAGGTTCAATATTGAATAAATAAAATCAAGTGATCATCAGAAAGAAAATAAGATAATTAGTTATATGTTTGAAAACAGTTGTTTGCACATTTTGTTCATCAGTCTAATTGAAGATTCATATATTTTTATTTTGCGTTATTTAATATACGAATAATGAATTTAAAATAATTATATTATTTAAATTGTTCACAAAAATAAACGTTTTAATAATTTTATTAATCCGATAAATATTTTTACGCACGGGCAACACTCGCTAAGCAAACTGCTGAGCTTGTGCCGGCGAGTATCGCTTGACAGCGTTCAACGAGCAAATTGTGCAATGACGTCGGAATGGGATTATCATTTGTCTACTGAGCTGTTAGCTCATTCCTTGGACGTGAGAGCGCTGGCCATCGGGCCCGAAGGATGCATCCTATCAGCCTCCAGGGACAAGACTGCGCGCCTTTGGCATCCTCAGGGGTTAGACGGATGACTTGCTTATTTGTTTATGTCACGATTAATCACGACTTGTGCAATAATATAAATTACTGTAAACGTTCCAATACAATTATTACTAAATCAAGTTTTAACTTCATTTATATTTATTTACAATTTTGTCTATATTGAAAATTTATTTTATTTACTAAGTTTAAGTACATAAATGATTTATGTATTTCCAAACTTTATAAATTCCTAGAAAAAAATCTTGATTTAATAAAATAATTCATTAATTAATTGCTGGTGGAGAGAGTCATTTAAAATTGGAAACGTCCAATTTTTTTTTTTTGTAATTTGCCATTTCCATAGCTTTAAAATTTTTACGATTTCTTTTACTTGTCCTTGCATTGATTAATTTAAACCACTCAATTTTAAAAACTAAATAAGTAAGTTTTATTTATCGTTAAAATTAAATTAAATTTTAATTTATCGTTGAAATCGCAATTTCTCCGTTTAACTTTGCTTTTAAATGACTGTTTTATATGTAATTTATAATTTTTGTTAAAATGTTTTTAAGTATAAATGTATTATCAGTAAGTAGTATCTGTTTTACATATGATAAGCGAAACATTATTTCAACCAAATCAATAGCTGCTGGCAAAACAAGCTTGTGTTTTTTACATTTTGCGATTCTGTATGAAACTTTTATATGATGGGACAAGCTATTTTTTCACATTCGTCTTTGTTTAATAAACTGCTCTAATTTTCTGTGAAAAAAATACTATATAACAAATTAAATTGTCAGAATTTATATTAACTTTGATTCAGAATAAATATCAAATGGCTAGAATAAAAATATATGACGATCAGAATTAAAATAATGAATGGTCATGATTATATTATTCAAATAAATATCAAATGGTTAGAATAAAAATAGCATACAGTCAGAATAAACATAAGGACGATCATGATATAAATTATTTATTTTAGAAATATCTTATAAAATATCTCGCCTGCACCAAAACTGTGAGTCAGAACATTGAACACCCCATGAATAACTCGTAACGTATTTATTTAATTGTATGTAGGACGCGAAGGTATTCAGAGTAATGAACGAAACAGGAATAACGACAGAGAGTACATTTGACTTGTGTTGACATCTGACAATGTTGCGAGCATATGTTGGCTCTAAAACATCTTGATAATTTCCATGTATTATTATGAGGCTAAAATACAGAGCATATAATATAAATACTAACTGAAAAATATGATTCTGACCATCTGTAAAAATAGTACTTAGCATTTAATGTAAATTCTGAATTTATATTAATTCCGACCAATCAATATAAATTCTGCACATCTAATGTTTATTCTGGCCGCTTATATTCTAACCTTTTAAAACCATTTCATGCTCTGGTTTTTTTTTTACATAAATGTAATTAAAAAAATCAGTTTTTTTATTATGTTTTAATTTACATAATTTAAATATTAATAGTTTACATAATTTAAAAATAATAATAGTTTAAAATAAAACAGAAGCAACGAAAAATGCAAGAAAACCTAACCTAATACAAAAAACAGAATAAAAATGTTTTTTTCTGTTATAAATTCTGACACATGTAATATAAATATAATTCTGACCACAACTGTACTAAAATTCTGACCTCAAAAATACGAGCAATTTACCAATGCATTTAGAATGCATAGCTGCAATGTGCTGTTTTAATTTACTCAGTTTCATACCATCTCCAGCCAAAATTTTCATACAAACCAACGCATTTTTTTTCCAAGCCATTTGTCACAATAAATCGTATTTTCTTGCTTATTGTTTTCTGTTTTCTTCTTCCAGTATCTTTATTTTTAGTACATTTTCTCTTGTAACTAGTCAAAAAATTATACATTCCCACCCAGAAACAGATAGTGCCACAGACTTCCGAAAATGTAAACATGGCACTTTACAAGTCCCTCCGAAATGGCGCAGCTTTCTTCAAACTCTAAACATTACTTATTGTAGTAAATATTTATATAATTTTACCACTCCCTAAAATTATATTTGTCCCTTCCATTAAGTGGATAAACAATGTGCTTCATTCCACATGTGGCAACCGATTTAGGTGTCCTATTTCAAGCAGACTACAGATTACATCAGCATATCTTTCTATAATGCGCAGTATCTTCGAGCATGCTTCTTTATTCTAGTTGCTAAATAATGCAACTGATTTATATTAAAAAAGGTTTCTCAGATAATGCGGGAATATAAATATTTTCCATTTTTATTTTCCACAAAGTAAGCTGAGTCACGTCGATGAATGTACTCGAGAAAGCAGTTCTTCCACCTTATTATCAACTCTTACATTCCCAAGTAAAAGTCACACTTATATCAAAAATATGTTGTTTATTTTTTTAATAAATGTTCTGGGTACTATATTTCTTATATCAGCATTACAAATTATTTTAATTGTTGCAGCATAAGAGAATTCACCAACGTTCAAACGTACAAAGGTCACAACAATTTTGTAGCCACAATATGCTTCCTTGGTCCCACAAAGAGTTTTCCAGAAGGGCTCATCGTAACGGGCAGTAACGATAAAAACATATGCTGCTACTTAATTAATGAATCACTTCCTGTTTTGACAATAAAAGGGCATGAAAACACAGTTTGTAATATTACAAAAGGAATTAAACCTGGAACATTTTTAAGGTAATTTGCTTTATATGAGAAATATTATAAAATCATCTAACTGTATTTCTCTTTTACAGTGCTAGCTGGGATACTACGGGATGCCTTTGGTCGGTCGAAACGCCCGATAAACCACTCATAGTATTTAAAGGTCATTTAGCGGTCGTTTGGGCGATTATAGAGCTCGAAAATGGATTGATAGCCACAGGATCGGCTGACAAAACTCTCACGCTATGGGATAATAAAGGAAATAAAGTTAAAAATTTGACAGGACACACCGATTGCGTTAGGGCTATGTGCGTTGCAAGTGAAGCGACATTCTTGAGCGTCTCAAACGATGCAACAATTCGTCTATGGACGAATACCGGAGAATGTTTGAATACATTTTACGGTCATACAAATTATATTTACGAGTGAGTTCTAGTCATTCTTTTAAAGTCTTGTAAAACAGAATGTTTTATATTTAGTAGTCAAATGAGTATTTACATATATATTTTTTTAATTTTTAGTATTTGTATGAATCCTTACATTAAACATGATGTAACCTTTGTGACTTGCGGAGAAGATTCAACTTTAAGAGTGTGGTCAAAGAACGGTGATAACGTATGCACTATCACGCTTCCCACTCAATCTGCATGGTGTGTTACTGCTTTGCCAAATGGCGATATCGCTGCCGGTAACTATTCTTAAGAAAAATACTTATCGTTCTCTATGCATTATGCTGATACTAAAATTATAGGTAGCAGTGACGGTATTATAAGAGTATTTAGTGTAGACGCTCAAAGGCAAGCGGATGAGACTCTTTTACATTATTTTGAAGATTGCGTCAAAAAACATCATCAAGCTACTACACAAGAGATAGGCGGCTATAAAGTATCAGAGTACGTGTTGTGATTAAAATAAAATATTCTAAAAAACTTATAGACTCATAATGAAATTATTTTAGTTTACCCGGTCCGGAAGTGCTGTTAGAACCGGGCAAATCAGACGGTCAAACAAAATTAGTGCGATCCGGAGACAAAGTTAAATGTTACTCTTGGACCAATGAGACGCAGAGCTGGAACGAAGTCGGAGAAGTGTTAGGATCGGCTAAGGCGAGCGAAGGAAAACATTTATATGAAGGAAAGGAATACGATTTCGTGTTCAGTGTCGATGTTGAAGACGGAAAACCTGCACTCAAATTGCCGTACAATAAAAATGAAGACCCTTGGACGGCTGCTCAAGCGTTTATACATAGGTATGGTGATTTATTTTATTTTTTTAATAGACGTGTTATAAATTTTGTGAATGATTTTAGAAATATGCTACCTCAAACTTACTTGGAACAAGTCGCCAATTTTATAGTGAAAAATTCGAAAGTGGGTGATGCTCCAGTTCAAACTAACAGGTAAATTGCACAATTGAAACAGTCTTTCATTATTTCTCAAACCTAAATTAAACATTGTCCTGTTAGATATAATTTAGAAACCAAATAAACTTTGTACTAGACAACTAGACCATTGTCTCGCAAAATTTCATTTAAAAAACCCTTATTAAACATGTAAATAATATGTTGCAATTTTACAGTGGTTACATGGATCCGTTTACTGGTGGTACACGTTATATCCCAGGAATAAGTAGCATCAAAAGCACCACAAACGGGACTGCCGCCAATGCTAACGCCGATCCGTTCACAGGATCATCTAGTTACACAACATCTAGTTCTTCTCAATTGGAAAAGCAAAATTTAATCTCGGGAAATTATTTTCCACTTAAGAATTATTTGAGGTAAATAACACTACAAGATTTTTCCGTGAATATAGAATAACTAGCTTTATATGTAAAATAACATGCAGCTTTCAGCTATTCATTTTTTTCTTATAATGTATGTCCTTTTTATATTATTTATGCTGACAGCTTTGACGAATAGTAAAAGGGTTTATTATGTCCAATTAGATTGAAGGAGATTCATACCCCTTTTTTGGTAGACCTATGTACAGGAAACAACGGCATCTGCCCATGTATTTACCGATGTGACCTATCATATATAATTTTATTATCTGCTAAACTTAACAACCTTAAGCCACGCATTTGAATGGAGACAATGGACTTTATTTTAAGTGTGATAATAGCATAGAAATTTTAACAACTAAATTACCATACACAATTAAAAAAAATTGTTTGAAGGAACAGCAGTGTTGCTATCTGAAAAATCCTTTTTAGCATAATTTTTGTTCTTGAAAGTCTGGCGATTTCTATTTCTGGGTGTTCTCGTACTATTTATCAAACACATTTTCTCTCAAAAGTTGATCCATAAAGCTTTTATTCAAACGAGAACGTAAAAAAACATAATTTATTGGGTTCTAAGAGTTAGAACTATTTTATATGTTTTTTATACGTATATTATTCGGTTTTTGTGGGATTTTTTTTATATCAATACAGAAGTCTTTAATATTTTTTATAAAATTAATATAATTTTTTTTTATGTTAATTTATTTTATAGTTTTTAATTTATTGGTAATATTTTCTATATAAATAATTTATATTAATTCAAATTTTAAAAAATATTATATAATTTTAATGTTTATTTTTATGTATTATTTCTTCAGTTATATATTTAAATATATATACTATCTGGGATACTTTAAAACACTGAAAGATCGACCACCATACATGTACAGCAATACTCCTCAAAGGGTTAATATTTTAGTTTGATCTTAAAACAGTATTTTGTTAAAAGATTTTTTTCAAAATAATAAATAAAAGTTATTTTATCTTTGTATCAAAATTTGTGTTCAATGTAATTAGAATGTATACTAATAAAATTATTTTCAGGTTCGACCAAGCAAACACTGCGGCCATTTTAAGTAAATTAATCGAATTCAACAAAAAAGTGGAAGATACAAACTGCGTTGTTTCAGAAGATGATCTCCTCCATGTTATTAAATTTGGAGATCAGGTTATAAACGCTTATTTATTACTACTGAATTATTGAATATTTATAATAATTTGAGATTGATAGACGTTTTCAGATCGTAGAGCTATAGAAACGCTCAAGACTCTTTTAGGATGGCCCAGAGGTAGTTTGACTATTTTTATGAAATTAAGATACTGAATTTATTGAATCGAACTCTTTGTATTATTTTCAGAATTATTGTTTCCTGTTCTCGATCTTCTAAAATTAGCTATAAGAAGCAAATGTGTCAATGAAGAATTTTTCAATGATGAAAATTATGAAGCAATACTAATGAAGATATTTTTAGATAATTTATTATTAGGTGAATAGATTTCTAATCGAATCAAGTCGTTCATTTGTGAAATGATATTTATAAATAAAAATATAAAAATTCCAGATTCTCCAATTGCTAATCAATTATGTTCCATAAGAGCTTTGACTAACTCGTTTACGCATTCTTATGGTCAAAAAACAGTTTCGAATAATCATGAAATGATTTTAAACACGTTAATCTGTTATCAAGACATGAATAAAAACATACAGGTAATTTAAATTTATTTAAATTAAATTAACAGCATGATTTATGTTGTATAAAAATGTTTCAGATCGCGTTAGCTACATTATTGCTGAATCTTGCAGTTGCATTAGGACCTTCCAATCCTACATTCCTGTGTCAAAGTATTTTAGAATTTGCAGTTGCTCTTGTCGAAAATGAAGCTCAATTCAGGTATGTAATAAAATTTACAAAATATAAATACTAATAGCATAATTTTTTTATACAAACTAAATGATTTATTATTTTAGAGCTTTAATGGCTATGGGAACATTGGTCGCAACGACAACGACTAAACCAGTCATGATCAGCATGATCGTCTCGCATCATCTCTTCACAAACAAGATACAAAAATTAAGCGAAATGCCAATAAGCGGCAGCGACGCTAACAAACAAAAAGTAATTAAATGTGCAAAGCAAATCATGCAACTTTTATAAATATTTTACAAAAGAACCATTAAACGCTTAAATTCGCTGAGGTTTCTTGCAGTTCAATGCATTATGTGTTAAGTAACCATTTGGGGCTTTGATGTGTTTTATACAACGTGTATTCTATGAAAGTAATATATGTATATTTATAAATTTATTGTGTCTATTTATTTTAAAATTAATACTCTATAAACCGAACGCATGGTATATTATAAGAGTTTATTATCAGAGACGGATCGAAAGGTGTGGTAAACTTTTGTTGCATGATCTCTCATTAGATTTTTAAATGACAACATTTAAAAATATAAGGTGAGTGTAAATAATGCTATAAGAAATATTTTAAGTTAAATTATAGACATTCTACAATGACTGGAAATCAAAACATAAGTCAATAAACATTGGGTTATTTTCTAAAATCGACTTCAGTCCCAGCTTTAGTAAAAACCATCAAAAATACCCCACTGTCCTGTATTTCAAATTATTCTATTGATTTTGAATATGACATTATGATCAATATAAAAAAAAAAAATTTTGGCGGCGGGCCGCAACCGAAATCCTGGAAACTCTCAACTCATAAAAACCGAGCTACATTTTTATCTAAAATAAAAGACAACGAAATACTTAATGCTGTTAATTTTGTTATTAAATTTTATAAAGTAATTTAAAAATATAGCACATTTACACATAAAAATATATATATATAATATGTACAAAACTGTTAAAACAATACCAAAATAAAATTTAAACATCAAAATATTAATGAGATGATTGTCATTGTTTTTGATCAACATTGTAATGGGTATTTCACACTTCGCACTCGTTTCCATATTTTCTGCACATAAGATTAATAATATATATTTTTAAATGAACAATTTCACAAAGGGCACATATTTTTTATTAATTACTTTTTTGTAAGTGTAACTCACCATTCATTGCTTATATAAATATTTTTTATTGTTGTCTTAATAGTAAACTTGGGATGTTTTAAGAAATCAAAAATATTTTTTTGAGATAAGAAAATTAAAATAATATTAGATTAGAATTTTTTAATATTCCAGTATAATTACCAAAAATAGTTAACAAAGAAAACTGACAATAACTTACTCTTGAATATCACTGGAACGTGGTACAAAAACTAAGGTGACCAGATTTGGAAATATCAAAGGACACTAAAAATATAAAGGCCATTTCGGATTTTTTTGAGGACAACGATAAAATTGCTATGAGAGCTAAAAAAGCACTTCATAATTTTTGTTAAAGGATGACAAAGAAAGACAAAAGGAAGATGTTCACAAATGAGTTAAATCAGAAATTCAGATGACATTTGTTCATACATACACAAACATACAACACCCGATCGATTTACTATTAACCGTTTCTTACAGGACCAAAATGGCTTTCGAAAGTCTGCGTGGCTATTATGAGCATTGTCCTCTTTATTCTCAGGTGTTCCGAAATGACCACTTCACTTTTATTTGACAATGCTCCTTTGTTCGATGTTATCTTTTAAGAGGGCAAAATTGTGTTGGAAAATTGTTCAAAAAAAATCGAAAAGCTTCATATATTACTTCTGCATTTTTGGCTCAATTCGTTAATTTATCTACTTATTTAAAACTACAAGAGATATAGTTACAATCATTGGCAAAAAATGTATTGACGATTGATGTTCTCCATTATTAGTTTTTTACGTTTCAGACAAAAAGGTCAGGAAATGATTTAATGACAATAAATTGATAAAGATTTCCTTGAGTACTAAAAACAAGATTTTCGTTGATAAGAATTGCGAAATTGCTTTTAATGATGTTTTTTAAGAAAAACATAATTTTTTTTTAAGAAAAACATAATTTAGTAATGTATTTAAAAAAATAAATAGCGAAATGTATAGGTTAGTAAAAAAAAAACACGAATCGATGAGAATTTCTGTTTATTAATGTTCACAATGAAACCGCTATATAACTCTACAAACTATAATATATATTAAATTGATTATATGGATATAAATAAATTAGGGGAATGTCAAACGTAATACAGTTGATATATTATTTACTACCGAATTTCGAATATATTATATTAAGGATATGATAATGTGACATTAGATTTCAAATACGACTAAGTGATAAATAATTTACCGATTTATTATAGATTGATGCATATAATATCTTAGACTCGAGCGATTTTGAAATCTAACGCTTTTCTTAATAGTACAATATTTATGGTATATTGGATCTTAGCCCCTTTTAATTAATCTGTTTAATAGTTATACTTTTAAACTAGGAAGAACAATAATAACAAGCTATAAACAATAGATAAATGCCAAGATTTGCTTAAATCTTACACATGTAATCTGAAATATGACAATGTCAATAAATACATGATACAGGTTTTGCTGGTCGTTCATATTCATACAAACGTACATACGAAACATAATATCACAATAGCAAATAAGTGAGATGTTTTCAAATTTGCGTTTTTGATGCGAGAAAACAAACAATACTGAAACATTAGACGATCTCGATCGTCAATGATTAAACTTTGTTGCCCATTTTCACTTTGGACGTGATGTAAATGCCGACGATGAGGCCGAACAGACCGATGGCCGAACCGAAGATCTCCACTATGAGGATCTTGACGAAGAGGGCCGAGTTGGCGGCGTCGGCTAGGGCGGCGCCCGATCCTACTATTCCGACGGCCATGCCGCAGAACAGATTCACCGATCCGACGGCCAGTCCCGAGGCGAACATCAAGTAGCCGGCCATGAAGTTGGACTGGAGGATAGCTGCGTCGTCGGTGTTGATGTCGAACTCTTCGAGCAGGCCTGAGAGCACGATAGCCGTGATCAAGCCGTAGATGGCGACGGCCTCGCAGAAGATGACCGAGATGAGATTCTTGGTCTTAATGCGAGGCGCCTTGACGCCGCCGCCGATGATGCTGGTGCCGGTGGTGTGGATGCCGGCGGCCGCGCCCACCACGGACAGGGCCACGGCGAGGGCGATGCCCAGGCAGGCCCACATGTAGGGCGAGGCGCCTGCGAGGAACCAAGCTAGGGATACGCGCTCGCCGCGCCCCGTGAGCACGTGAAAGAGAACCACCAGGGTGGCCACCGTGCTCAATCCCGCCACCAGGCTGCCGCCCACGCAGTACCGAGCGCTCATTCTCATCATCTTGTTACAACAAGATAGAGATCCGCCTAGTCGACTATTGAACGGCCGTCACGGGACCTACTCAGCTGACACTTGAGTGTTGCCGCGCTACAAATTTTTTTACAACCTTTGTTATGTCAAACATTGCCTTTTTCGACTACCTATATATAATTAGTTTCAAATTAAAAATTAATAAGCGTTTTTTACATTTTTTCTTTACAAGTAATAATATTAACAAAATAAATCGAATTACTTAAAATAAAACATAAATCTATTTATATTTAGATACAGATATGTATTATGGTAAAAACTTGGCGGCACTCCAGTAACACTGGCGTGACGGTTTTTCTCTCGCCTGGCGTTCCAAAGTATAAACACCATGTAACTTTTTATATACTTTAATAAAATATTACTACAGCAGCTCAATCTGTGTCTAATTGCCACCCGTCACCAACAATTTTTTTTAGCAAATACATTTTCACCAGTAGAAATATATTTCTACTAGTGAAAATATAATTTAACTGCAGGGCTGGCTGTACGTGCTGGCCGTTTACTCCGAATGAGGTCGCCATTTGCTTATATTTAACACGGTATCGATATTTCATCAAAAACTTTTCGGAGATGGTATTTGCACAAAATTTTCTAAATGACCTTTTTTAGATATAATATTAGATTTGTAGGAGACCTACACCTATTTATATTTGAATATAGATGTTGTTGTGGCCAAAACTTGGCGGCATTTGAGTAACACTGTTTTCTCTCTCAACGCGCGCCCCGTATATTGTATTCTACTTGTACACAACATGCAACAACTTCGTATCACGAATAAAACATTACTGCAGCGGCTCAATCTGGCCACCCGTCACCATCCAGGCGCCAAAGATTTAAACAAATACATTTGTGATCACCCTTTTTTAGCTCTCATGAATTTGTCCTCCTGAAACAAAAATGCCCCGAATGATCTTTGTTTTTTTAGAGATAACTAATAGCGCTAGTGAAATTATATGCTGCTCTAAAACGTCTATAAAACTCAATTTTTCATTTGAGAAACGCTTATTTGCTATTTAAACCCAAACCTAACCTACACGAATTAATTAAACGCAACTTGATCTAACGAAAGTTCTATAACTAATTATAGTTATCATTAGATCAAGTCCACAATACAAACTAAGCCAACTCATCTCAAGGGGAAAATAGGCGAAGGAAGACACACAGACAGAGATCTCGCATATTGCTCCATAGTTTGTCTGCACTACTATATTACACTACTTTTTTAAAATATGATAGTTATCCTAACCGATATTGTTACAAACTTCTTATATGGGAGTATTGGTTAAAATGTATTTTAACAAAAACAATAATGGCTTTTCGGAAATCAAAAATTTACGACAAAAGCAATAAAATCGTATTGGCGACGTTGCAGTGGGAACGCTATGTAACGATCGTTCCCACTGCGACGGCTTCAGATATGCTTCATTCAATTCTCATTTATTGTAAGTCGTAATATTGTTGTGAAAAGTCTTGCTTTTGGCATGAATTCTAAACAGGAGCGTCATTTTGGGGAAGGAGGACATTTGCATGTCATTTTATAAATCTTAATGAAATCGACTGACCAACTTTTGCCTGCTTGTGGAATTTGTTTACAATTTTTTTGTGTAGAAAAGTTAGTCGATTATAAGCTTTCCCTGATTATTTTCATTTCAATATATATTACAAATAGCAAAATTTTTATTCAAAATTGTTGAGAATTACTAAAACAGGTAAAATAAAAAATGTTTTTCTAACATTTGGTTCTAAATTAATATTAATTTATTTAGATTAAATTTTCATTAATAAAAACAAATAATTTTGCTGCACTTACAAATCGTGTGCATTATTATAACTTTGAAACAAATCACTAAACACAGCATATTTTAATTCTCATACAAAATACATATATATTAAATTGATCAGATTTTTTAAAATCTGCTACACACTTATTATTACTTTGAAACTATGTTGTTTATCCATTTAAATAATATCACATAATATACGACAGGTTTACATTACAACTATTTACATACACATTATGAAATGAAATAGGTGCCTCGGGAAAGATTGAATCATGGTTTTGGCACTTTATATCGTTGATGCTTTGAAATAATATGTTTTGCAAGATTAATCTTCTTTGGAAATGTTTTATTGCAATAATCGCAAACGAAACCGTTGTTAAGGTGATAATGAGCCAAGGCGTGCGTGCGTTTCTTAGCTAGAGTTTTAAAACGCTGACCGCATTGTTTACACTCGTGAGGCTCGTCGTTGGAATGTGTCCTTAAAAATAAAATAGATAAATAAATATTATAAAATATATTTATATAAAGTTGATCACACTTACACCATATGCGTCTTATAACCTGGTTTGGACGTGAGGATCTTTTGACAAATCAAGCACTGATACTCTTCGGGAAAAAAGTGCGAACTTTTGACATGCGATGCCAATGATTTTTGATCACTAAAACGAACAACCAAATTTTAAGTTGATTATTATTATTTTTCAAATAAAAATATATTGTATACGATATTTACTTGTATCTGTTGTTGCAGTATTGACACGTGAATACAGTCGCGTCGCCAAATTTTGACGTAGCATGAGAAGCTTCGTGCGTGAAACGGGTGCTAATAAAAGTGTGACATTTCAGCATGTATCCGCAAATTGAACATTTGTACCGATATTTGTGATATCGTTCATGTCGCATCAACTCAGTCTCAGTTTGGAATAGTGAAAAGCAAATATCGCACATAAAACTGCCGGAATTCTGCAAAAAATTATTAATTACATAGTGTTAAAATATAGTGAAAACAAATGTACAATAATTGTTAAGAAGTAATCACACCTTATGATTCTTTTTAACGTGATTCTGATAAGTGTCGGGAAAATTGAAAGCCATCGCACACGAGTGACACGTGTAGGGACTACTTTTATAATGTCCTTCCGAACGCCTCTCTTCTAATTCCGTGAGCTGTTCTTCTACAGTTAACGTGACATGTTCCCAGATAACGCCGCTCTAGCGATATTGTTATTTGTAACATACTAAAATAAGGATATTGTTATTTGTAAAAAGTGTCAAATTTCAACTTACGTTCCGTACACTAGTTGTGCAATATTTGATGGCGTCTAAATTTGTAATCATATGTATCGTACTTATGTGGATTAGCGCTCTAGACTGACTTCTATAATGTCTATCGCAAAGCTGACATATATAGGTCATACTGAAAAATGAAAATAATACCTATAATAAATAGAAAGAGTAATTTTTACACTGATGGAAACTCACCTAGATCTTAAAGTTTGTTGGTATTTAGAATCGGAAGGATCGATCACGTCGGGTTGTTTGTGTATTGCTTCGTTGAAAGGAATCGAACTGCCATCGTATCTGAAATCTTTTATTGTATGCTGGCTCTTTTTAAACGACTTTGCATGTTTGTCGATTTCGGCTTCAAAATCTGTCTCGTCTATTATCACAGTTGCCGAGTTTTGTACCTCGTCCGTTTTATCTTCTGTTTCGAACGTTTTCTCAACGTTCAATGCGTCCATTTTTGTTTATCCAAGTTTCAGCGTGAGTAAATAAAATACTTATTTACTATCATAATAAAAATTGGACAATCCTGTGACGATGCTTCATCTTCGATGTCCGACATCAAACGACAAAGCGTCGTTTATGCGTCGTCTATGTTTAAATTAAATTTTCATTACCGGCGGACATCGGTATGTTTGACGTTAGAAAACAATCAATCCTTATTTGGCCATAACAACCGTTGATTTGAGCAATTTTTTATTTATTTAAATTATATTAAAATATAAGTACCCTTTTAAAAAAACGAGCATAATAGAAACTAAGAGTTTTTGCCCCGAGTCGAGCTTTCCGAAATTTCTGTCTTATGTTGATTTTTAACAAGGTTCCGAAGATTTGTTTACAGTTTGTTTGTTGTCTTAAAAATATGAGAAAATAACAATTTAACATCTTACACAAAAATATGACTAAGTTCGATGACCTTTTAAAGTAATCGTAGAACACAATAATAAATGACAGAAGCACGTATAGTATGTGTTTGTTTAATATCAGACGAAATTATATCAATTGAATTAATCTAGTATTTATCTTCAGATTAATCTTCTAACGCTCTAATACTTTATATGTTGTTTAGTTGTGTAAAGTCAAGGGTACACTTAATAAGTCTAACTTGTCGATATCAGCTCACAGTATTCTTCAACTATTGTTATTTTTATACGATTCCAGTCTGAAATTTAGTTTCTCGACAAATACCGCCTATGATCCACTTTTGAGGAAGAATCGTGTTGGCATTGTTTTTCCGACGAAAGAATATTTTTGTTTGTATACCTCATGCCTGGGCAAGTGAGCAAAAATGTCTGAGATTACCTTATTTATTACATAAATCCCGCTGTATTTTTTTTAAATATATGTATTTGAAAAAATATCACTATGCATATTAGTAGTAAATTTAATCTTCACAGATTAATCTCATGTGCTAGATTATTGTACACTTGTCTTATAGTAATTAAATAATTAATAACCTGTCATTATCCTATATTCATCAAAACGGGCTTCATCTGTATAAAATACTTAAAATTTAATTCTGGCTAAAAATATTCCTATGGTTGCAAGTACACCAAATAACACTGAGTAACACACGAGAACACTGATAATTACGATTTCAACCGACGTTTGGGGAATAAGCACGCGCACGGCGATAAAAAACTAAGTTTTCAATTTTGAAATGTAGTTATGTTGCAAAAGTTGTTGCCCGCTTTTGTAGCCGTTAGGGTTAAGCACAGCGGTGAGTTCATAACCGTTGGTTTCTGAGCGTGGTGCCGATATTCTCAACAAGTACCACAAAAGTAATTATCATTGCGCTGGTTTCATAACTATATATTTATACAAAATTTTATACCATAGTAAAAAAAAGTAGTGTTTTGGCCAAATTTTTCCAAAGTTTGCAAGATGGCGGAAGAGCACGAAGAATCTGATTTCGTGGCAAATCTATGGCAGGTGATCGAAGAGAGTGATTGCTATAGCGCTGTACGTTGGGGTCCAAGAGACCGTGGCATAATCTTAAACCCTGGAGGTTTTTGGCTATTATCGCTCGAGATAAATTCGACGAAAAAGAACCGATGGCCGTTTTCTAAACTCACGTTTAATTGGCTGAGTCGTCAGTTGTATTTGCACGGTTTCTACAAGTGTAAATATTCAAGCAATCTCTACTTTCATCCAGCCTTTCGCAGAGGACGGCCGGATCTTCTCCATTTTATTACTCCGAAAGAACAACCGAAAGTATTTATCTTTAAAAATATGCATATAAATCGTATTACATAAACACAAATTAAACTTTTCAGCCGAATTTTTCAATGAAAATCGACGAAAAATCACCAGGATTAATGCTGACCATAGCACGCGAGCTTTTAAAATCAACCTTAGAAAGTACAATAAGAACGCTCAATCCCAATAAGAATACAAATAAGGAAGGTATTATACATAATTCTCCACTATTCTTATTGTGCCGTGCATTTTTACATTAGTGTACGATTAACTTATACAATTTCAGAATTATCTAATGATCAAATTAACAACTCCAATGTACAACAAACTGAATTAGGTATCGTTCATTATTCTATTCAATTAATTCACTTACGGTTATAAATGAGTCATTTTTTCAGATTCAAGTGTGCAAATTATACTAAATGAAGTGGATAATTCTAAAAGCAATTGGTAATATCTCTCAATAATCTTTCTATATATTTTGATTTAATCAATTGTTCTTTGTTAGTTGTACGTTAGCTTCAATCGAAGATTTTACTGCTTATTTAAATAGCAATCTTTCATCGGCCGATGTTTCAAATATGCAATATAGCATTTATCAAAGTGAAGACCTATTTGAATACAACATTGAAATAGAAAAAAAAGCAATGGAAGCTGAATAGCAATATAAATCGTAAATACTATTTATAAATAATTATCTCACATAAAGACTTCAAGGCAGGAATGTTTTAATCGACACTCAAAAATAATATTATAAGGGTTCGAATTCTTTCACGAAGCCAACAAAGCCATTGGAAGCGGCCACTTTTCACATAATTTTATACCAAGAAAAAATAAATTAATAATTTATTTAGCTTATTGTTATTACACTAAACAAATACAAAAATATAAAAAATACTTCAATACTATTGTATATTTTATTTCTTTATTCCATTGAGAAAATCCACTATATTTTAATTTTTGCGGATAGTCCTAGGAATATTATTAGACAAATTCACACCTCCGTATAATTTTCCCCTAGCAGTTCTCGTTTCATTATGCCTATCTATCCATAAATTATCCCTATTTCTAGTATTAAGTCTATGTATATTTTTATTTCTTATTAGATACCTATTAAAATACTCGTGAGTATCCAACCATTCCAATCTTTTAATCATACTACAAAATGTGTTAATTGGTCTCATTTCTTCACCCTTTTTACTATTTCTTATTTTAGGTATAATAGTAGCAATTTTCAAGTTATCAGCTATATTTGCTAAATAATATAATTTAGTTCTTAGTATTTTCCATGTTTCTTTAATTATATTTACATCCAATTTATCTGTGCCGGTTTATTTTTTCAATTTACGAATTTCTTCTAAAGATACTAAATTTTACATTAAATGTTTCATTTTTGTATTGTATAATACTAAGGTATTGAGTTCACAACCTCTTCTATACTCTCAATATAGTATGTTTTCATTTTTTCTGCTATCATATGATGATCTTTATATAGGTATATATATATATATTTCCATCAATCTCCATATTTGTTATGTCGTTTATCTGAGTAAAAATTATTAGAAATAGATTCATGTGACTGAAGTTACAATCATGTTAACACAATTATGATCGATTCGGATCAGACCGTTCGTTAGATGATGAAAAAATTGATTAGATCAACAATTTATCAATTAGCATGCGTAATCACGACTATCGTGAAATATATGTATTATATAAATATTAAAATATTTTAGTTATGCCATCAGCTATTTACGGCAACGGCTCGTGTTTAACTGATTTTTGATACTGGAAAGTTTTTTGCAACTCATGTTTTATTTTGGTCAATTTTTGCTTCCTGCGGTACATTGAGTAATGATGCATTCTTTTGCGTTTGACCCTAAAATTTTATACATATATTTAATTTTAATCAATAAATCAAATGAGTATATTTGAGCTAATTTTATAGAGCGTGAGATTATTCAGCATACTTTTTCTTCGTTCAGTGGTGGTAAATCAGCTGCATTGACCATAAAAAGCTTAAGGTTGAGCTTCGTACTGAAAAATACTTGAAAAATAACTTGTTCTTCACAATTTATATTAGTTAGCATATTCTTGCCTTAAGATCTTGGTGACATAATTGCACCCATTTGTAATTTACTAATGATCTTAAAATTTACAGGATATTAGATGACAATGTTGCAATATCGCATTTAATAAAAAGCAATTCAGTAAACCGAATAATTATTTATTAAAAAATATTAAAAATAAGTGTACAAGTTAATGCAACGAAATGGAAAAACTATCACTTTTTCTGTTTTTTCTTTTCGGCTTCCGCCTCTTTTTCCGCTTCGATTTCCTTGACATATTCGTCTATTTTAGCAGGGTCCAGCATGTTCATCGGCACGCCGCGTCTCATGACGGCTATTTCCAAATTTTTCTGTCCAGACTGGACGACTTCTAACAAAGCTCGAATCGCCAACTGTAAAATTATTCAACATTAAAAAAAATGAGGATAATCTGAGACACGATTTCAAGCAAATCTTACCTTAATGGCGCCAGTTTCGGTGGAAACTGTTTCAGCGTTGTAATGCTTCTCCAAGAATTCTCTCACAGTCTTGGCGGACCTGCCCGTTGCGTTCGCTTTCCACTCGTAAAATATACCAGACGGTTCGGTCTGATACAAATGGGGTTTATCGTCGTAGTCGAAACCTCCGATCAGGCATGAGATGCCGAAGGGTCGGCGGCCGTTGCTCTGAGTGTATTTCTGCTTGAGGGTGGCTATGTATCTCGTGATGTACTCGAGCGTTACCGGATCTTCCAAGGTTAGCTTGTGACTCTGGCATTCGATTTGTGCTCTGCTAATTAATATTCTCGCATCGGCCGTTAAACCGGCGAACGCCATAACTACGTGATCGTCCAGAAGACATATTTTCCTCACGGTCCTCTCCTCTTGCAGCTTAGCTACTGATTTTTTTTCGACGCCTAATACGACTATGTCCGCTCCGCGGACGCCGACCTAGAACATGCGCATAGTGAGCTAAAACATGTAATTTTATGATACTGGCGAGATTCTTTATTTTACCAAACTACTTTATAAAATATACAAAAACAATGAAACCCTTTGAAAGCCGATGATTACAAATTAAAGGTCATAATGGAATATATTATTAAATTGTCAGTTCCAAATTTAGCAGATGGTGTGTTTTTTAACAAGAGATTACAGCAAGAAAAGTTTCTTAGGGTGAATCTACCAAAAAGGTAAGACATCAAAATAACATAATAATATTGCCTTGAATCATGAACCCATTTTGCGATGATGACACCACGTAAATTGAAAACCTTGATTTAGGATGATAGCAAACATCCCTTTGACTATCACTATCAGTATTGATAAAAATAGGTTGGTGAAAATTGAAATTAGCTTTTTTACTTTTAACCCAATTAACAAATTTGAGAAACATTGTTTTAAGCACACGGCCATTATTAAAGATATTTCATATTTAGTATTATAAGGGTGTAATAAATTTTAATTCAGTAGCATA
Source organism: Plectrocnemia conspersa (assembly GCF_051122295.1). Classification (NCBI taxonomy): domain Eukaryota; kingdom Metazoa; phylum Arthropoda; class Insecta; order Trichoptera; family Polycentropodidae; genus Plectrocnemia; species Plectrocnemia conspersa. The sequence goes on along the minus strand of NW_028277174.1, from coordinate 5,142,828 downwards.
AATATAAAATTTTATTTTGACTTTAATTATGTTAATAGACGCGTAAGCGTAATTAAAATCACGTATATACGTTATAAGTGGATAGTTTCGTAAGTTACAAGTCATTTATATAGCAGTCAGTAGTTGCAATGACGAAGCGCTCGTCAAGTTTAGGTTATAAACTCACCGCAGTGGATCCCTTGCCGACGGCTTCTTGAGCATATTCAACTTGGAGAAGATGTCCGTCCGGGGAGAATACAGTGATGGCGTGATCGTATCGTGACGAAGACATCTTGACAGCAGACAAACACTTGGGCCGCCGGTTCCGACTTCTGCCTTGTAATGCTTACTGCGTGATGTGCCACGCGATAGTAACGACAATAGAAATCAGTTACTAAACACGAATGTCACTCCACGTTCTTTTAAAATAATGGCAATGACACAAATTAATATTTAATATAAATATACCACGTTTGCATACTTATTTGCAAATACGCAAAATTCTGCGATTTTTCTCGTGCAAATGGCTGCAAATTAATATGTCAATAGCACAGACTTGGGAAAAACTTCTTTTTTAAAATTGTTTTAGTTTTGTTAATTGATATTTACGCAATTTTTAGCACTGATTCTAAAAATAATATTTATTTTTTTATCACTAGAGGTTTTTACATAAAGATAATAAAAGATTAAAATGTGACATAAAATGCAATTTTAAGATATTTGCATTTTAATGTTGGCACTTAACATGTATCAGAAGTACACAAATATGAAAACAAAAATCATTAAGAAATTTTCCAATCGATGCAAAATGTCCTTAAAGCAGCGTTTTCTTTTCCCCCTCAAAACTTCTTTTTCCGCTTTTCCTTTTATGATTATTTATTTTAAATATCCAGCAGTTGTCCGCGATAATGTTCACATTCCATTTCTTTGTATTGCATTTTCATTTTCTTTATGTTCTGGTGAAATGTTTCACCTTGTTCCTTGCTTACTGCACTCAAATTTTCAGGAAAGTAGTCCTGATATGAATAGAGTAAAAATACTCCAAAACTGATATTACAGTGCAAGATCTTGATTTTTTTCAACCTATATATTTAATAATATATTTGTAGTTTAAATGCATTCCACGCCTCTTTTCAACTTTTTTCATTTTTGTTTCGAAATTTTAATCCTTTATTTCTTTCTGATGTCAAATCTAGCAAAAATGCCTTTCTTCAACTTTGCCTCTGACAAGCTAGGGAATTGGTCACAGAAATAAAAGTGACAATGTTCACATTTCAATTTTTTTGGCCAAATGGCCAAAACTTGGCGGCTCTCTGGTAACACTGGCGTGACGAACACATATTCTCTTGGCGACTTCGGCGGGCTTGCAAGGCCGGTGCGGGCTATGCGCACGTCCACTCACACACTTAAATTTTAACACGTAACTGTAATAATATTGAATAAAAATACTACTGCAGCTGCTCAATCTGTTTAATTGTCACCTTACACCTCCCGTGGTCAAAATAATGAATAAAATACTTTTCTAATATTTAGTATAAATATAAATAATTTAATATAAAAAGTTTTATATTCATCGATTTTGTTGGTCATAGTAGAGTAGTATTAAGATAAAAATAAAATATGACGATATACATATGTATGTATGATTCTAGAAACTCGACCCTTGGCGATCCTTTTTCTACACAGGGTTGAGCGGATTATATTACAAAAAGCGCCACAAAAACACAAGAGTAAACGCATCACGTGCATACACAGAACAGACATTATCTAGTCTGTGAGTGCATATTATGTTTCTTTTACATAATCAAAATTTCAATTTCTTAAATGTCGAGGAGATACTAATTTATTACATTACTGAAAAATGTGCAATATGTACAAATAATCTCTGATCAGTTGCATTTTAAATTTGAAAAATATATTAGTTGCAGATTGTCTTTTGAATGATAGCAATAAAATTAGTTTTATTGTTATAATTATGCTAATTTCAACTAGTTTTAGGGGCAAAAGCTTTTGATTCTGATTTATACTTTTTATTAGTGTTAATACACCAAAAATAATTATTTGATATACCATAATTATGTATGTATTGTAAATGAACCCGTTTCACTGTAATTTTCATTCTACCAAATGTCAAAATTAGAAGTATGATTTGTGAAGAAAAACGTGTCTAATAATTAGCACATGAAAAACTATATAAATCACTATTTACATTCAAGCCAACTTTTGCATCGCAGGCCTGTTTAATCAATTGGAAAATAATATTTACAAATTCTAAAATGATTTAAATTATTTTAAATATTGTTTATAATATATCCGAACAAACCGTAAACTACTAACGTAAAGAACATCTTGTTTGAATTAAAAATATATAATTCTTTAAGAGTGCTAGCTCTAGAGCAAGTTACATATAGTTGATTCCAAATTTATCCCCAACAAAAAATATTGTCCATGGTTAATGCGAAAGCAAGTCTCACCGAAAATTGCAATCTTTTAAAGTTAAAAAGCACGCCGTTCACTGTCAATGAAAACATATTTGTCTATAAAGACAAATAATATTAATCGAATCACTGACATGCCAAGTTGTTTTTAAAATAAGTTGCCAACGTGTCCATAAAATTAAATTGAACGATTATTTTATCTCATGCCTGTCTATGAATCATTTTATTTTATTTCATTTTTAAAATATAAATTTTACTAGTCGATAATTGCAAAACTTTTAGTGCGCGTATTTAAAAAAAAACGAATGGCAATATTTTTTAGCTTATATTATTGATCTTTTCATTACATCTCACAAACATGTTCGAGTCATGGTGGTAACTACATAAAAAAAATTACAAACGATTTTTTCGCCTTAATTTATTTACAAATATACACTGTACATTTTTAAAATACGATCTCGACTGCGACTCGACCCAGTTTAATTTTTTAAAAATATAACATTTTGGCCGATCGTACACTGTATGTTCCCATTTATCTAATTTTATTTATTTACAATACAGGCACACTTTCACTTAATCGTAGACTGACATTTCATAATAAAAAAATAATAATAACGATAAAATTTGATATGAATTTAAATATTCATACAAACAAAAAGAAAAAAAAACAGGAATAATTCCAAAATTTACGATACGTTCTACGCGAAAAAAATAAAATCATATATAATCCTAAAATGATAGAAACAATTCATGCACTCAACAGTCAAATGATAAAAATGATCTATGTTAACAAAATATCAATTGAAAAATTGACAACAAATCTCCTATGTATATACATACAACAAATCGACGACTAAATATAGGAATTAAAAGTCTATCTCTTCGGCCGGCCTTTGGTATACAGGTCCGTACTTCGCCATGTACTTTTTCACAAACTCTCGAGCTTTCTGCTTCACGGAATCGTTGCATTCCAACTCGTTGACTGTTTGGCAATGCTTCAATTCTTTGAGCATCACGAAATGTGTGAGCTGAAATATATATAAACGTCATATATATGTGCCTTTTATATTTGCAATAATTAATTTATATATGACTCACCTTTTTAGCAAGATGCTTGAAATCTGCTGTATTTGTTATGCGACCAACGGGGCAATCTTCTCGTCGGTACGGATCCAAATTATGGACCATTACTCTAGCCATGTGCGCTGTGAATATTTCTTTAATTTTTTTAGCCGCTTTTTCATTCACCATAGGTTTCTTTTCCTAAAACGCAAACAAAATTAAAACACAACTCCGATATCGTTTAAACTGACAATATAAAAATAGTATACTTACGATAGCAATTTCTTTTTTATGTTTCATGCTTTTGTGACGTTTTTTGTACTTATTGAGAGCGTCGGGAATTCCGGCGGCCATTAAAGCCTGCTCTTTGCGCCTCCGGAGCTTTTCTTTATTTTCTCTATAACGTTTGAGATCTATTTTCGCAGTGACAATATCTTCTTCTTGTCTCGGCTAAATTAATAAGCATTATATGAATACACATAAGACATTTAGATATTAAAATAGTGATTCTTACGCTTATGATCCTTTCAGTGACGAGTGCTGGACGTTTCTTTTTAACGGTAATGGAATGCACATGAATTCCTTTAATGATACCGTTCTTCTTCGGCGACTTTTCTTCTTTCGTTACTTAAATATTATAAATGATAATAATTAATTTAATAATCATATAACTAAGGTATTAAAAGAAAATTTATGAACCTTGATATATTCCGTTGAGGCCTTCGACAAGTTTTTCAGTTACGAGTACATCCGGATAATCCTTAACAATACCAATAGACTCGCTATCATCATTTTGTACTTCTGTTTCGCTCTCTTGCTCATCTTCGGAAGTATCCTCTGCAATCGATCGAAATATAGCATTAAATTATACCAACGACGTTACTGGGTAATTTATATTAAAACGAACCATCTCTAGAATTGAGAGTCGGAGAATAAAGTGGCGGAATCCACTGTGAGATTCTAAATTTGACATGATAGTAGTAAGTCCGACCGCGAGCGTCTTTCATGGATCTCCATCTGGACGGTAATCTCACAGGAGTCCATCTCACCACATCAGCGTCCTTTTTGAATTTAAATTAAACATATACTCATCATATATGCACAATAAACGACAAGTAACGAATAAAACTTACCTTATCTAAAGATGATAAAATACTGTTGGGCGTTGTTATGACACTTTCTACTTTATTCTCGACGTTTTCAATCGTCGGTTTATGGTAATAATCAGTCGCATTTTTAGTTTCGCTTATAGGATACTGATAAGGAGTCGTTGATAAAGATGCGAGAGATTGAATCGGTTGAGGGTTGTACACCGATTGATCTATAGGAGTAGTCGGCAACGTAGCCACTGCAGTAGGGATCGGAATATTGTTCGTTTGAGACGTAATTGAAGATATGGGTTGCGTCGGAAGTTGGTTATAGTGCGGCGATGGTGTTTGTAAGACGGCTCCGGTGGCATAAGGGGAAGATGACGGGAGCGTTTGAGTCGGGGTATAAGTGTGAGTTTGATATGAGGCACCAGCGTAATTGGTGTAATTGAACCCTGGCGGTGGCACGGACGTGTTAATTGCAGGAATGGGATATATTTGTTGCGAGTACGACATTTGATAAGCGGCCGCATAATCGCTTTGCTGATAGTCTACTTGCATGTACTCTGTTTGCGGCTGTGCATATTCGGAAGCCGGATATTCGCCAGTCGGAACTCCGTTTATGACTCCTCCATATGCGACCTAAAGCGGAATTTTATTTTTATGTCATATAAAGTATGTATTTTAAAACAAATAAAATAAAAAGTTATTCTAACTTGAGTATCCGTAGGTTGTGTCCACGTGCTGTTTTTAGGAAGCGGTGGGAATATCCTACCGATTGGTTGAAAGTGTGTCGGTTGACCTAAAGTTTGCGCTCTTCTTATTTGTTCTTGATGAGCAGCTCGAGCGGCAAACTCTCTTCTCCGTGCTTCTTTGCTCATCGCTGGAACGGGAGTGAGTATACGCTCGTCGAACCTACTACTACAAATAATATATTTATTAGACTGGTAAATAAATTACTAAGCTTCAAGTCTTTCAGAATGAAAATGGGTGTACAACTACTACTAGATACTTTATCTCCCTCCTGCAAGTTAACCCCTTCCCGATCATGCCCGAGTTACCTCGAAAATTTATATTTTGTGAATTCTCATTTCAAAAATCAGCAAATTTCTCAAGACAATTATCATAGCATTTTTTGTTAAATAACGTGTACGAATATTTTTAAATGTTTCACAATAGCTGCATAGGAAAGGGTGGGCCCGTTGAGTCATTTTGACTGGGAAGTGATTAATAAAAATACAAACCTTGGTATCCGTCTTGAAACTTCCGGACTAGGTAAAAGGATTCTTTTCTTATCCCTATCGTGACGATTATACCGCTCTTCCCATCTCTCACTTTCAGGATTATGTTCAGTATCCTTATCGCTTTTCGATTGCGGCTCATTAGCTTGACGTTCATGCTCCTTCATCAACTGTATCCTCTCTTTCTTTGGTATCTTGAAAATCTCCTAAAAAGCACACAAAACGCTACATAGTCATCTGAAAACCGATACAATTCCACTTCAATAAAACTGTCTTAAGTACCTGAAGAACCGACCATCTATCGATAAGCTTTCTGGCCAACTTTTGAATCTTTGTTTTCTGCATAGGTGAACTGTAAACAATCGGGATCTTTTTCTTATCGAGATTCTCGGTCGTATTAGGGAACACTTCGTCTACTTTGACGGAAATGTTGACATTTTCAACTGGCAGTCCTGTGCTCTCGTCGATGAGAATAGGAGTGCTTTGATTGCTTTCGTCGCTGGAATCTTCTTTGTTCGTAGGGTTTGATTCGGTATCCGCTAGCCAATTTTCGACGTTATATATGATTTTGCTCTCTTTCAAAATGGTTTTGTTCAGTATTGGCAACTTTTCTAAAGCGATCAATATTTCCAGCCTGTAAAGTGATCTTAAATTAGATCGAAGTTTCTCAATTCATCATGATGTAATAAAAACGAAGCTTACCGTGCACTAGCATCAGAGTTCTCACACCACGGATTTAAAAGACGTAGACCGCGATAATCGAGGAATAAACGCCTGCACGGCAGATCCGCCGACGCCAGCAATTTGAGAAGTGCTATTCGCTCGTTCATATGCTTTGCTCGAACCATAGCTCGGCAGAGAGATAACGTATGGCATTGATTCCTGACACCGGTTCTGGTCAAGTTGTTCATTTCCTGTTTTAACTGAAAACAAAATAAAAATTATTTATAAATATTAATGAATATTGTAATAATTGACGAGAAGAACATACGTCCATATCTTCGAGCAGATCGTTGAAGCAACGGGTACTCGATTGCTTGAGCTTCGTTCTTTTCAAAACTTTTTTAAGTTTAACTGGTTCTTCAGCCGGAGGAAGTTGAACTACTTCTTCAGCGGGAGTCTCTTCAGACTTTAAGGGTTCAGTTTCTGTCAAAACTTCCACTGTTTCGGTTTCGACTATTGTTTCAACTATTGTTACGGCTGGCGTCTCTGCCACACTCTCTGTTGCAGCGGGAGTTTGACTTTCTGGTTTTTCTGGTACTTTATCGTCATCCTCTTCCTCCTCTTCTTCCTCTTCCTCCTAATAAAAAACATTATTAAATTATCATTCAAGAGAACTTCGGTTCTAAGCAAATTATATCAATTAGCTCCAGAAAATGATTATATCATCATAAATATAAAAATAACGATATTTTTCTATATTTTTATTACGTTTGCACAATATTTTTATAAGCTTGAGTTACATTATTTTAAATCCTCGAAAATGCGTGGTCAGATTGACCTCTAAAATTTCGCTATAATGCAAAAACGTGTGAACAGAACGCAATGTGTTAAAATGAGTCACGGACGACTTATATAACAGTTAGCAATAATTTAATTTAAAAAACGAAAAGTATAAATCAGATTAATAATATGCATTACCTCTTCCTCTGAGCTCTCAGGTTCTTCTCCAATCCAGCCTCGGCAGTTACTGGCCTCACAGAAGCAACGCAACCCCTCCTTCCTGTTAGATAAACAATTAAAGAAAAACAAAAGTTTTGAATTACAAAAGATAACATACATAGAAATATTATGTATCATATGCAAATAATAATTAAGCAAACATGACTCATACCCATATCTCTGAAATTGATAGTCGAATGTTATCTCGTCTCCAGCTTTTATGTCTCGTTTGCTAAAGAATCCAATTCGCAAGTCTCCATTGACAGTCCATTTTTGCGTTTCGGCGTTTGGATCGCAAGAGTGATTGATAAAGCGCGATATGTTTCCCTTGAGAGTTGCGTCTATTACGGCGTCGCCCTTCAACGACATGAAGTAATGGTGTGTGTTCTTGTCCGAGGAGTACTCTTGCGCTCTCTGGTTGAATTGTTCCCAGTTAAGTACTTCGCCGACATACTCCATGAGGAATTCGCCACTGAAAGTCATAACAAATCATTTATTTATAATAATAGCTGAATTTGTTTTTATAATAAATGAAGAAATAAAAAACACTTCTATAAGAATTTTGATTTCCATTTTAAAATCTTACAAGAGAATAAGACGGGCCGTTATTTTTTCATTTAAATTTTCGGGTCAGCTCTAAGTGTTTAATTTTTAAATGTGTTTATTTATATTAAAAATGTATTTTCTACCATAAGTTAGAACATTTTATTACTTCTTTTGTAATAAGCATATTATATTAATTGATACAATAATACAATACAATTAATAATTAATTAGAGGTATAAAAATATAATTTATTAAACGAAACAAATTCGTAGTTACCTCTAATTATTAAAATATCTTTCAATGTATTTTCATTTAAACTACTTCTATTGTCTCGTAGAATAAACTTTACTCCAGAAAAGGCTCTTTCAATATAAGCTTGTGTTGCTGGAACTCCTAAAACCACCATTGCAATTTAGTATAAATGAGGATATGTATTTTTATTTCTAAATTTTTATGGTTAAAGTTATTCAATATGAATTCAATGTTCATAACGAGTACGGCTAGGGGAATTATGTACGGAGGTTTTGATTTATATAATAGTCTTCCAAGAGAAATCCGAAACAGCAAAAATATAACGGGTTTCATAAATGGAATAAAAAAACACCTTCGTACATATAGAAATAAATTATAATATTAAGACTTTATTATTGTATATTTTCATTTTTTCTTTCTGTTATGTATTTTTTATATATTTTTATATATGTTTACTAAATTTGTTAGATGTAAAGATTAGCTATTAAGCTAAATAAATTAATAAAATAAATAAATAAATAAAATAATAATAATATCTGTCAAAATACGAAATCTATGTGTCTCGATTGCCAATTCTTTACTTATTAAAAAATCTTCTGAATCGTCTACCTTTTCATCAAACATTTCACTATATGATTGTGATTGAAATTAATTTTTCTAAAAATTGTAATTTGTTACAAATATTTTTCAAATTTTGCACTTTTTGTAACTGCGTGTTTGAACATGTACCGAACAGAAATAAATCGATATTTTTTTCGTTCCAGTTCGAAGCCCTGGAATAAAACGTGTTTCGATTTTTTTCTCATATCCCATCAAGTTGGACGTTTAAAAAATTATTAATATATAGAAATAATCAATTTACAAGTGCAACACGGAATTAAAAAATAGCTACATTGAAAAATATATAAAAGTACACTACAAATGTTTCTGTGTTTTCGATTAACACATTGAATACCACGTGCACAGATTTGTGCGTGTCTTCATTGCAAATTCATCTAACAAAAACACACGTAAACTGCGTATTTACTGTAACGTATTTATTTAGTGCTTTAGCAAACGATGTTACTATTATATAAATCACTTTACACGCGATCCCGCACGGGTGTGGGAATTTAGAAATACCATTACACGCAGTGTCGAGCCAATGCGGGAATATGAAAATCGGATTTAAACGCGGTTTCACATATAATCGTGATTGTATTTGTCGTTATACTCTGCTTCCGAGTATATGCGGGAATCCCGGCATTTAAGTTTAACAAGTAAAAAAAAGGGTCTTTTTTTTAGCTTTGGAAGTCATAAATTAGACAAATACAAGGCAGTGTGTTATTCACATTTTTCCCCTTGAAGTATTTCTCAATTTTTTTTATGTATAAAAATGTGAAAAAATATTAATAATACTTATTGGATTTATTGAAAATATTATTCATTATTACGAGAATATTTTTGATTGGGTACTGCAACGTATTATTTAACATCGGTGCTAGCAAATTTCCCATGGTCTAATAATAATGAGAATAATAATAAGTTTTTTTGATAAGTCGCAAATGATTTGAAAATTCAAGCCTGTTTTTATTTTTTTATTGTACATGTAATTTTTTGGATATATAATTTAAAAAAATATAATTTTTTTATTATTTTTCCCATTTATATGTAATTATTTACAATTTTAATTTATAATAAAAATATATGATTTTTTTGGAACACTTTTCAAAAAGAAACCAGCATTAAGTTGTTAACTAAAAAAATTGATGTCCCAAATTCCAGAGGCTTAAAACTCGGATAAAAAAATTGTTTCAAGGCAGTGTTTACATACACATACAGATTATATTCTATTAACCCTTTTTATTCGTAATCGTTTTTGTATAAGATTTGTAGTCAACTCGGAAAAAATTAAAAATGTTAAATTCTTATTAAAAATTAAATTATATATGTAGAGCATAAATATTAATAAACTAATAGCAAACACGAAGAAATCAAAACAAATACAGTAATCCCCCCTATAGCGTATTTTTTGTCTTTTATGACAGGCGAAACGCCACCGCGCTATAACATTCCAGGGATATTCATCACAATACAGTAAAAAATATTTATTTTTGTATAGCTATGGACAAAAATATGATCAAGCAAATCAATGTACACGTTTTTTGAATACATTATGTGTACACTTTTCAGGGGGTTTCAACCATTTAAATTTTTTATAATAAAATTATTTAATTATGTAATAGGTATCTATTACAAATCTAAAAAATTAATAATAAAATATATTTAGATATATGATATAAGACACTTTATATCCAACATTAAAATTTTAGTGGATTTAAAATAATACGTAATATTTCTAAACTTAGCTAATTTTTTATTTAAAAATTTAAATGCAAAACCCATGTAAATATAATAATTTATTTAATACGCTGAATCTGCTGAATTAAAAAGATAATTAGAAAAATGTCAAGCACCATATTATAAAATTCGAGAAGAAATGCGGACAGAAGACAATAAAGAAAAAGTGGTTATGAAATTAAGGTATTAAAAAGGTTTCGATGGTACGTGATAATAGATGACACTGACGGTAATTAAATGCATAATTACACGATTTAAGATGTTTAACTTTTTTCATTTTTATTATTATTGTTTGTTTTTAATATAATTAATAGGTTTATATTAATATCCTAAAATAAAACATACTGCAGAAAAAGTTTAATAATTTATATTTTATTTTTATTATTTATTCATTGTAGGCTTACGCATTTAAAAAAATAACTCAAAAAACTGATGTCGCAATAAGTACATAGGGCACTTGCTCTTATTTACAAACTAAATACAAGGTCATTATATACATAAAAATAGGAAAAAAGTGTTTTGCTGTTTTTGTTAAATCATAAAATACAGTTGAAAGAACATAACCTCAAATATGTGCCTAGTCCCCCCATATAACGAAGTCCCAATCTCTACGCTATAGGGGGGTCGACTGATATAATCGATTTTTTCTCTAGCATTTTTTTTGTTACCATTATTAGTTCATATTTTGGTAGAATAGTTATAGATAAAATTTTAATTTTCATATACATGTCTTTCATGTAAGCATCGAAAAGCAAATTAAAAAACTTATCGCACTACTTTGAATAACTTAAGTGAGTGATTAAGTGATTTTAATTTAAATTTACTTGTAAATCCCCAAACACAAGACATATATATTAGATGATTATGAATATATTTAAAAAAATACCATTTTCAGATACTAGAATACCAATTCTAGAATTAAAACTCTGTATTTTAGAAAAACACCACACAAAAATAAATATTAAATTTATAATGTTGGAATAAATAATATTATAATAAGTGATAAAGATTGTGCATCTCTGAGTGCCATGCAAATATCACCACGTATATTGACCATAAGTGTTAAAAATGATTTAGATACATTTTAATTTTATTAGTACACGATTCAGTTTGATGGTGACTGATTTCACTAATGCAAAAACATCTTATGTGGGATGTTTTAACACTTTCACGACGGTTGATATTTTTGCCCACCATTTCGAAATTTGCTAATATGTGGGGGAGCACCAATTTATGCCAGAAGTTATTTAAATATTAATTCAATAAAGTGTTTTTCAACCTTAAATTATACAAAAACATATTGCATTTAAAACCTTTAATGATTTACCAAAAACTAGGAATAATTGCAAGGAAATTAAAAAATATTTTTTAAACCAATTTATGCAACTTTAATCAAATACAATTATGTCAATAAATAATACATACTATTACATAATTGTTATTTTTGTTTTCTTTTTACTATGCTTCTTAATTTTCTTATTTGTTTTATAAAATTTAATGATAAATATTTTAAATGTATACATATTATATTTATATTTTTAATGTAGCAGATTGTAACCGCAGAATAAGTTACTTCTTACTTATGCGAAATTACGCAAAAAAAATAAATACTACCAAAATTAAATCATTTATTAAATTTCGGGGTTATAACATTTCTTCATTTTGACGATTGAGCTGAAGTTACGTATTTATGGTGATTTTTCTCCTTTGATATTGTCTAGAACAAATCATCACTAATAAACTTGCACACTTTAAAAATTGTTCAAACTTCCTGGAGGGTCATATTCTGAGGGTATCGCATCAGGGATACCGTCTTTTGAAGAATTTTTGAAGACAAAGCGACACGCGAACTTGCACTTATGTAGACTTCTGGTCTAAAAACTTCATCAGAATCACTGTGGTCATTGATATCTTTTTCATCTTCGTTAGAAGGTTGTGAAAGATGATCTTCAAAAGCTTCTTCTCTTTCATACATGTAACAATTACAGTAAAAATCACAAAACAGAATAATTAAAATTTTAAAGTCGGTAAAAAATCTCAATACAGATCATGTATTATCACAAAATTGTAAAAAAACCCCAAATATTTGCTAGTAGTGGTCAGAAAATAACTAAAATATGAGAGATATAAATGAGGCTTACCTAAAACACCAAATATTGGCTACACTCATAGTCGTTTTAAGCAAGTACATCATACCCTTATTGGTCAGCAATGACATCATAGAAAGGTAAATTGTTTATAATTTGTCTTATTATGTCTCTTTGGGATATATATTTATAAATTTTAGTTTCTGTTCTTCTATAAAATTTTGAATTGAGTCCCTCTTTTATTATTTATGGCCTTCGAACATATTCATTAATCCCTAATCTGAGGTTTGCTGTCAATACTTGAACTTACGCATCAGTTGGGAGTCACTGAAGTATGTCATTGTTATTGATGATGTCTGAGAAACTGGGAGCAAAATATGTAACGATGTATCAACATTTTTCGCTGTCAACAGTATCAAAGTTGTCAAGTGTTAAAAATAAATAAACTATTGTAGAGGTCACAGAGTTTGATATTTGTTGTTTTTGTAATGAGTAAAAGCATTCCACCATAATCTGTATCGTTTATATTTTTAAAATATGAATATATGGTGATTCTAAACACAAATTTATTTTTTATTTTATTGGTATGCGATTCGCAGTTCGACATTTACTGAATTTAAACACAATCATTACAAAACTATATTTTAAATTTGACGTTAACAGTTATAATGGTTTAAAAAAATAGTACAGCTGCATTTTTAAGAATAATGTCCGGTATGCAATGTGTTAATGACTGTTTTCAATAGAAGTTTTCGCACTGGAACGAAATCAAACACGATTTAAGAATTTACCGTTATTAATTAGAATTTTGTATTCAAATTATTATTTCGGACTAGAATTTACAAAATCGAATCAATCACATTTTATTTAATGGTGTTTGACTGCAGACAAAATATTCAAAAAGTATTTGTAATTACAATTTTATTACTGATTAATTTAGATTGTGTAAAACTTTTAATCTATTTTGAAAATATATTTCAATTCACTTTAAAAATAATTTTAACAATTCACAGAGCGATAACTAATAAGCGTTATTTGTAAAATATCGCTGATGCGTTTATCCGCCATTCAATACCAAAGACTACCAGTGTCAATCAATAATAATAAAAATAATGACAATTATTGTAACTTAAAAAAGAGTTCTTTTTAAAAATATTGATTTAGTGTTTTTAGGAAAGAGTTGACAAATAACGGAAAAGCGAAAAAAAAAAAAAAATATAAAATTACCTGGCCATGTCGCTATTTGCTTCGATCCCGAGACCTTTCTTATCAGTCTTCACCACCCGCAACGTTGAATACTCTTTTGATTGAAATCTTCTATTTGTGCAACGCTCCTTGACTGGACATCGTGAATTACTATTACATAAAAAAAAAAATACAAAACAAATGAAATTTACTCGCTTAAATATAAAAGCCACTCTATGAGATAAAAATCTTACCATTCTATCATAAGTAACCTATTTAGACAGTCTTCTCCGCAGCCCAGCTCACCTCTTTCTATCTCTTCTTTAGTTAGAAAGCAATCGCAGATCATTTTCTTCGCCTCTTTGCTCACGGCTCTATCACAGTGATATTCGTTCTCTAAAATTATCTGAAACTGATTCAATCTCTCTTGAATGGCTTCGTCAACGGAGGTTTTTTGATCTATACCCGCGTTATCCGATAATTTATTATTTGAATTAGGGCTACTCAAGGGCGGAGTGACTGGAGATCGGCTACCCATTTCCATCTCGCTCGATCTTCGCCATCTAGATTTGACTTTGACGGGTCTAATTTCGCTATCGCTAATTGGCACGGGAAATATTGGTGAGTTTTGTGAGTTTGAGACAGTTTGTGATGCATCTTGCGATTTAGTTGGATCGCCGTCGGACGCTTTATTATCTTTGTTCAAAGTATTAGAAATGTTTTTCTGCGATCCTTTAACTAAACCGTGTCCTTTTGATCGTTGTTTTTGAATCGAAATCGTTTTAATCCGGCTAGATCTTCGAATGCACGTACTCGACGACGAAGAAGAATCTGTCGAGTAATTATTATCAATCTTTTCTGTATTGGTTTGACTGACTGGTTCGACGTCCATTTTAGTCTCTTCTTCGGACATGGTAGGCGTGGAGTTCGATTCTTTATTAAGTTTAACTTGCTTCTTCTTGGTGACTTTCTTGATAGTTTTCGGACTTCGCTTAATTGTTTTCGTTTCAGTATCATCGTCGGCCGTTAATTTTAATTTATCTAATTGAACTTTCAAGTCGTCTTTCTCTTCAGTCTTTATCGATTCATAAACGACTTCCGGTTCTGTATTTGAAAATATACACGGCGCTTCCGTATCGTTATTTTGATCTTCGCTGATGATTTCGTATATCGTATACATGTCTTCTTCTTCTCCGTTGATTTTTTCAGCACCCTCTTGACTCTCATCTTCTATGGTGACCTCCGAGGCGAAGTTATCCGATAAAAAATCATAATCGTCACTAGAATTTTTATCCGATTTTAAATAAGGCGATATACGACCTAATATATTGTTCAAAGAATCCATCGAAGACGCGCTTCTTCTCGGGTCCATCGAAGATATGATTCCGAGTGTCGGATCGGGTAATTGAGTGTCATAAAATACGCTAGATAGTGTTATTTGATTGTTGGAGTTGTCCGATTGTATTTCGGTCAGTCCTACTGATTCGATTTTGGATTTGATTGATATTGGACTACTCGAATTTGAGCTCCTGTCGCTTCTGTTGTATTTGGAAAAGCATTTAACTGTGGGAGAGTCGGTTAAGCGCGTTTCTACAGAGTTGGAGTCCGATTCGGAGCTCGCGCAAGGATCTACGATTTTGACTTCGACGTTATTTATGATCTCGTCGCTCGGTCCGCTGCTCTTCGAAGATAAACATCTGTACTTGCCGAAATTTTTGTGGTTCATCAGGATCATCGGGAAGGATAATTGATTTGAGTCTTGTGAGTCGTTCTCGCAGTCTTGGTTAGCTGATGCATCGTCGGATATTTGTTTCTCAACGACGGGAGGCGCTTCGCTCGCTCTAGTCGAGCGCCTCGTTCTCGGCGGCTGCGCCGAGGATGCCGCCGTCTTTCTCCTTCTGGCCATGGTTTTTACACTGATCTGAAATTTAATCGTTTATTCAGATTTATACACGATAATATGTAAGTTACACTGTACAATGATAATAGATTCCACATAAGTTTTGGGTTCAAGTTTACAATTATATATTTTTTAAATAGAAAAAAATTAAATTTTCTGTAAAAAAGACGCTAGTGAAAAATTCTTCTTGTTTTTGTAGCGATGTATGCATATAATCAATAGTGATAATGTTTTTCTACTATGTGTAAGTTTTTTGTTATAGTTGTTTTTATCATTATTTAAAACTTGATTATAATTCTATGAATATTCTTATAGTTCATATATCAGATTGTCCCATAAGTCTTAGCGTTTTATTCTTACATTTGCAAAAATGTATAGCTTTTTATAAATTAATGAAAATTTCACTATTCTTTCGGTGTTTGTTAATAGAAGTCGTATCAATGATGCAATTAAGTAATGCGATATTTTTGTTACGATAGTTTCAACCCTAAATAAACAAAGGCAGTGGAGGTAAAATAATCTCAGTTAAGCTACATTATGCTTTTTTAGTTTCAACTGTCACATTGCGACAATAGCAGTTAAAAACAATTGTAATGCAACGGACAGGAATGCCATTCAATTCAGAAAGTATCAAATGTGATTCTAAACATTTCTTCCGGGAATTTTGACATTAAATATCTATGTAGGGGTTATTAGTAAGTATATTAGGGCTGCATAATTTGTCTGAGGACAACGAGAAACCTCGCGCAGCGAATCCCAATATGTCAGTAATAAATGATTCTAGATCAGATTATTTTTGAGTCGAATTGTTACTGAAGATAAGAAGTGGATTCTTTAGTTGCACACGTGACGTAAAGGCAGTGTTTGAAAGAAAATCAACCCCCAATTCCTTTTTCATCTACCGTATTCTTCAGACATTGCTCCAAACGATCTTAAAACAGTTTTAAGGTGAAAAAAAATATTTTACGAAAACGGATATAAAAAAATGACATTATAGAATTTATTGCTTCAAAAAATACATTATTTTTCGAATCAGATAAAAAAAAATTGAATATCATGTGGAGAATATATAATTTAGTAAAAGTATTATACGTTTTAATTTTTAACTTATTTAACCCGCACCTTAAAAAATGCAAAGATAACCTGATAACCTGATTTAATTAGTTAGTAATAATTTTATTAATTGAGCACACTGGACGTATAAATGATAGAATCGACAATAATAATAAAAATGCTTACTCCTGCGCGGCACAGGCAGTAAGAATCTGTTCAGTGATCATTACTCACAGATAGATTGCTCATACGAATATTACTCACGGTTTGAAAAAGGTCAATTTCTTAAGGAAAGTTATATAGAAATAATATATTAATAAATATTCATACTATTTTTTAAATTATTTTTAACTAGTTTTACAAAAAATCTCTACGTTAAATAATAATGTAACAATTAGGTATTTTTGATTTAAAAATCGAAAGTATATGGATAATTTTAATTATGCAAGCTGCTGATTGGTTAAACTAAATATATCAATGAATGGTGATAAATATAAACATAATTATCTAATAGCTGGTCCTTTAAAAAATAAATAAAAGCAAATATAAGCAATGAATTTAATTATTATTATTATGTAGGAAACGTTTTTTTAACTTCCGCCATAATAAATAATTCACAACTACTCTGAAAAGCGTTTCAGCGCGATACCTATATTACGCACATATCGTTTTATTTTCAATGTTCAAATTCGTAAGTAAATAAATAATTTTCTCAAATTTATTCATAAATAAATAAACAACAGAGCAAATGTTTTAGGACATTGTGAAGAAAAAAAATTTGTAAGGATATATTAAATTAATTTAAAATAAAATACCTATTAAATTAATCATTAAAAAATATATCTATAAAATAAAACTATATAACCATCCTATTTATCGTTATTATAATTATGAATTAATTTAATCATACATATTGAAATTCAAGAAGATATTCAATATAAAGTAAAAAATCATGTTTCCCAGGTAATTTAATTTCAAAATTAACAGGACAGTGAAAAAAAATTTAATTGATTAAAAAATTAATAAATATTCATACACTATTTTTAAAGTAATTTTATTATTTCCTCATATGCATACAGTAAAACCTCGATAAAATGGACTTTGGATATAACGGACAAAATATCTGATCAAATGTGAAAATTGTTAAAAATATTCTTTTAACGTTATACATATTTAACCCTTTCACCGCGGTTGATTTCGAAATTTGTCAATATGTGGGGGGCACCTGTTCATGCCATATTTTTTTAAATATTATGGTTCAATATAATCAAGTGATTTACAGCGTTAAATAAATTAAATAACCACATTATTAGGCTCAAAGGTTTATTCACCTTTAGGTGCCCAATGAGTATTGGCGATATTCTTGACGACTTCTATAGAAGCCATCTGCGGCGAAAGGGTTAAATCCAAATGTCACCGTTTGTAAATTTTCTGACCATGATTATCAATTCATACCTACATCCAAATAAAGTGTATTTACAAAAAAATGTTTGTTTATTTATTTTAATTTGATAGAAATCCTATCTGTGAAATAAATAATAATATTTTCAATCCATTTATGGAAATTTATCCGACACTGTATTGTGCCATTTATTTTCTTACTAAAAAAACACATTCAGAAAATATACTTTTAAATAAGACTTTTGGCTTTAACGTACAAGGACACCCCCTCACCCGCATTAGTCAGTTATATCGAGGTTTTACTGTATTCTAGAAATAATATGTACACGACAAAATGAAAATAATATACATTCAATTAAAGGCTAAAAGTATTTGTAAACATGAACAAATATTTTTAATAAACTGATGCAAAATATAAAAATTTCAAAATTTATTAATCAGAATGAGTGTCTCAATAATTTGTATGTGATGATCGTATATTGAAATTAAATAACTTTATAAGCAATATGAGCGACCGATTTGTGACCAATTTCCGTCTGAGCAAGTTGTCATGTGAGCAATGGTCCGTTTACCGAAAGAATCAGGTCGATTTTTATGTTTAAAAGTATTTTTAAATAAACTATTTTTTTCTATATTAATTTTACTAATGAAGACACAAATTTAGTAGCAGCGCTGTAAGTCGAATCCCATATGAGCCCATCATATCTACGAAATCGGAATAAGTGATTATTGTATAATTGTAATTTCGAACCATCATCACAAATGAGGATTTCCTAGATTTTCCTGATCTCACGGTTGAATATTGTGATGATCAATTAAAATCGAGCAAGGTTTTGAATATACAATACAAGAATATCTAAATTCAATTCATAATAAATATCTTATTAAACTTGGCACAGATATCTAAATACAAACTTAGTACAGATATTTATATAGGTTAATTTTTCAAAATGACAAGTTTGATTGAACAGTTTTGAAATTTTAAATTATATTATTAAATCTTTGTGGCTAAGAAATGTAATTGAGATTAATCTCAGTGAAATAATGCACATATTAGTGTTATATTTAACAGTAAAAAATATTTCTTCATTTGTTTATACATTTTATTTATTTATATACAATTATATTTTCATTGAAAATTAGTGTTTAACCCTTTGGAAGCTATGATGTTTATTCAAAATCTGAGATTAGGTGAGTTTATAATTACTTTTTAAATAAAAGAAAACATATGTGTTGTTGTAGCAGGAAGAATTGTGGTCCCGTTAAAGATCACATATCACATGTGTTATATGTGAAAAATGTCATCACGGCATTTGTTTAACCGTTTTTGTACCGCAATGTGTATTACGTATCAATGCGCTCAGTGCTGCGTATTTTTAGATTTAAAAAATGTTATAAACATTTGGAATGCACGTGTTGACCTTCTTCACATCCCTAAAAGGCTTCAATGACGTAAATTATTTAGTCAAGCGTTTGATATTTATTTTATTTTTTATTTGCATATGACATAGTGACAGCCCTGACGCGCCGTGCGTGGTTTAAAACTCGTTATTCAAATTATCATAATTTTTAATGGTTCTTCATAGATGACGATAAACCCAACATGGCTTGTAATATTTTTTCTTAGCGTAAATAATAGTTTCTTGTGAGAGAAAAGTCTCAAACGGCACTAGCGTCGTGACCGCATCGAGCGACAAAATATTCGCACGGTATTAAAAATGTTAACAGAACATTTCAAATATTGCAAATAATTTTGTTTTGTAATTTTCAAGTAATTTGTAGTTTTTTTATTTTGTTATGCAATTTGTATGGCTTTTAATTTTGTTGTTTTATTTGTAGTCAGTGAAATTATTTTAATATAATTTGTGTTTTTTCGTGTATGTAATCAGTCAAGTATTCTTTATATAAAATTTTTAACTGAATTATAAAATGCAGTAATTGAAATTCTATTTTACACAATAATTAATTAAACTGTATAAAAAATGTTTTAAACCACTGATGCACAGATTTTCATATTCGAGCATGATGACATCATCAATGACCCGATAACGATGGTTGTTAGTATTTCTCGCTAGTTTTATGCACGACATATTGTTGTTTAGCATCTAAAGGTTTAAACTGCCTCGTAGCGAAACAGAAGTCGTACAATTCCTGCAAGAATTTTTTTTGTTGTGTTCGATGTTCTGACCGACGCTCACTCGCTACTGCTCGTTCGCACTTAACCGTTTTAAATTTTGAAACAGGTTAAGTGTGACAAGC
This sequence comes from Plectrocnemia conspersa, assembly GCF_051122295.1. Taxonomy (NCBI): domain Eukaryota; kingdom Metazoa; phylum Arthropoda; class Insecta; order Trichoptera; family Polycentropodidae; genus Plectrocnemia; species Plectrocnemia conspersa. Next base: position 5,122,335 of record NW_028277174.1, on the reverse strand, counting down.
GGCAGCGATTGAGCGTTGGTCAGAACAGTGAACACCCCATGAATAACTATCTGCAACGAATCTACTTGAAAAAGTAATTTATAATTGTATATATATATATATATAATATATGATAACAGCAAAGTAGCCAAAAAAATTTTTACTTAGCATTTGCAAGGTTTGACAATGCACTTCTTATATTATTTTAATAATCTTGCCTTCACAAAGTTCACACTGTGCACAGAATCTATTTATCGATGAATAACATGACAAGTTTCCAAAATGAACAACTAATATAATTATTATTCGATACGTTTTGTTGAACTAAAGTGAATGTTTTTGAGAGACTATACAAGGGCTATTGTCATTAAATCAAAATTTCAACCGTTTTTTTTGCGAAAAAATAACTCGTTTATAAACATACTTATAAGTAAACATATTTTTACTATTTAAAAGTGTGTTAAGAGATCAAGATTTTTTTGTTAAAATATGGGGCGTAGTAACATAAGGTTTAGAAGCCACTGACAATAAATAATTGCATTAAAAGTCACAATGCTATTGTTTTCACTATAATCAAGCAAAATATTTGTAATATAATAAAAGTAAAGCATTTATTTACAACTTTCTTTATTCTTATGAATAAAATATATACAAGCAAAATGACAATAATATATTTTATTATAAAAAAATGATTTTTGTAGTGACGTTAGACCTCAAATAAATGAGATGATAACTATAAAGTTAGATGGAGATATACGTGTTGATGGACTCTAAAGATTCACGTCTCAGAGTACATAGCGATTATACGACGAGAATGATAATTGGGTGTTTGAGTCAGTTTGTTAGATTTCGATGGAATTAACCAAAAAGAAAGGAATCGCGCAGAGCCGGAGTCGGGTTCCGGCGTCGCATCTTTGGCGATCGTACGATCGTAAAGGTCGAAAGTGCGATATTGGACGAGTAATTCAGACGAAACGCGAGATGTCATGTCAAAATTAGTAATGTGACTTTTTTGAATGGATCCCATGGTTGACGTTAAGAGGTTCCACGGTGCGCGGTGTAGAAGGCGACGAAAGCGCGAATCGACGGTGATTACCGGAGGCTCTGGCTTTGGGGCCCCCGATGCGGGGGCGTGTCGGCGGCCGAGGGGGGCCGCGCGCCGCCTCAGCGCCCACAACACCGGGACACACACATCTCGGGCTTGCAGAGATCTACCTTACCGACGGCATCGGCTCGGTTTCGCCATACGCCGATAGATGTCACTAGAAAGGGTCGTTGAATGCCGCCATTTTTCAAACGAGCACAGCGGTCGGTAACCTGACCACGCGAAAGGTGCCGGTGTAACTGTATTCTTGCGTCTTAACACTTCCCTTACTGTGCCAAATAAATCCGCGCGTTACTGTGCTGTATAGTATATACGCATGCAAAAATATCGCTTTAATTATTTATAGTTCAACACGTAACACGTAATAATAATTGAAATTTAATTGCTGAGCTTTAAGTTATTCCCCATTTCGCTCGTTCGCGTATTAAGTGACGAGAGTGTCATCGAGGTCATTGCCGGATGTTACAAATCATATTGTAAAGGGCCTTTTTATATATATTTTCATTTAGGTTTATTGTGGCGGCACTCTGGCAACACTGGCGTGACGGACCTCTTCTCTTGTCGACTCTGGTAGGCTCCGCGCACCGATCACTATATATTTATATAAATAACAAGTAACTGTAAATACTCAATAAATTACTTTTAATTATTTTTTACTTATTTTTTCAGCAGCAATATTATACTGCCGATGTCTCGAAGACGATGGTGGTAATGATCTTCATTCAAAACCATGCTTGGATACGAGTATTTCTCCTTCATATTTGCAGGGACGACCTTTCAGCTTTTTCCAAGGGAGCAAAAGTTGGTTAGTAAGTGGTCATTTTTTTAATATTTCCATTTCATTTGAATTCACAGTATTTCATTATATGACATGCATTTTTCTGGCTTAATTCAAAGGGTCCTGTTTAGTTCACGCCAAAAGCAATAAAATCGCGCCATTGCGTTCGCAGTTGTATTCAACAATATTACAATTTAAAATAAATGAGAATCGATTGAAGTTGATTAGTCAGTAGTCGTTTTTTTTAAATATTTCGATTTCACTTAAATTTATATTATTTCATTAAATGACATGCATATTTCTAGCCAAGTTCAAGAGGGCGTCTCTATTCAGGGCCGGCCTTAGGTTATTTAGCGCCCCAGGCAAAAACTAAATTTGCGCCCCCCCCCCCACCATAATAATACTTTAATAACTCGTTACATGAGCGCAAAAATATAATTCAAATTAAAGTAATTTAATATTACATATATTTGACACCATACTCTTTTTTGCGAGTGTGGGTATTTAAGAATTTGTAGTTTTATTTTCGTTGCGATTTTTTACGCGTGAAATAATCTAAAGAGTACACAGTAGTGTATACAAAAAAATATCAGATTATATTCTTTAACAATATTGTTTGATAATTTTAAGTGAATATTGCGCCTTTATTTGGTATCACGGCGCCCCACAAGATCTAGCGCCCCAGGCGTTCGCCTGTACTGCCTGCCCCTCGAGCCGGCTCTGTCTCTATTTACATACAATCCACGTTAAAATCAATAAAATCGCGCCATGTTAAAATCAGTAAGACTTTTTATAACAATATTACGACCTACAATAAATGAATAAACACTACAATAAATAAACCGAATTTTGACTAATAAAAGATCGCAACGGCGCCGACACGATTATATTGCTTTTGACGTAAATTTTTGACTTCTGAGAAGTGATAATTGTTTTTGCGCCCTCCTATTGACCGAAATTCAGTTTGAACATATTTTGACCAACACTCGTTCGTAGTAATATCGATAATATTTTTAAAACATAGTGTAATATCGAATTGTAAATAAACTATAGAGCAGTATGCGAGGTGCGATATCTGTCTATACTTTTTCTTCCGCTTATTTTCCACTTAGCGATTAGTTAGCTAAGTTTGTATTTTGAAATTTAACTAATGAAAGTTCTAAAACTATAATTAGTTTCAAGTTGGATTTGGTTAATTCATATAAGTTAGGTTATGGTTTGACAGCAAATGGGCGTTTTGAAACTGCATAATAATAGCAAAGGGGGTTTACTTAAGATCCCAACCCAGCATTTATTGTATTTATATAGATATTTAAATTATTTGAAGCAATGTGTAGTATTGTTTACATATAATATAGTTATACATCACAGAAAATGAAAGGTTAGGAATACCGGCGACACGCTCAGAAACCAATGGCTATGAACATTGGTTCTGATTTTGGCCCTAACATCTGCATAAGTGGCCTACATAAATACGTTTTAAAATTTAAAACGCCAAGCGCGTGTTTATTCCCTAAACATTAGTTAGCAATTAACCGTTTATCAGTGTCGTCGTGTCTTATTCGGTGTTATCGACGACACTGATAAACGGTTAATTGAGATTTTTAATCGATGTTTGGGGGAATAAATACGCACACGGCGATAAAAAACGAAGTTTTAAATTTTAAAACGTTGCTGGCCATTTTCGCAGACGTTAGAGCCAAAAGCCGGAAAAGATGTTTATAACAATCTGGTTTCTGAAAACATATGTATTCGTGCGTAATTATCATAACCTTTCCGTGAATTTCAATACACAGTTTGTACAGAATTGTTATTTCTGTATATTTAAAAAAGTTAATACAATGCATTCCATTAAACACAAATAAAAACGACACTTTCTTAAAATACTTTTAGGGAGATTAGAATGTAATTTTTAAATAAATTATGTCATCAAACTATTTAAGTATACTGAATAGATTATTATCGTTTGGCAATTTTTTATATTCGAAGACCATAGAGCAACTGACATTTTGTCTAAAATAATTAAGAGGTAATTTACAAGCTCAATGAAAATAAGTCTGCCTTCAATAATTCGACTATATTAAGACCTCGTTTCCCCCCAGGAAATGAGGCCACAGTAGGCAGGGACGTCCCGTGGTCACAGACGAGTAGGCGGTTGCCTAGAAGCCGAAAATTGTGGGGTGTGGCAAGTGGTGATGAAACACGGATCACGGAAAAATCCATGTTTAATAAAAATAAAATATGAATATTAATTTTCAACGGTAATACTATCGAGTGACTTAATTACGAGATGTGCAAAAGTTACCTTAATCCACAAAAAAGTGATACATCATGTATAGAAAACTAGTCGCCATTCTGTCGGCACCTGACAAGTGACTTGATATAATTCTTCGCACTTCACTGTCAGCAGGCTTTAGTAGACCAGCAACGCGGTTGTTGTTAACGTCTTCTTAAACAATTTATTGACAATTCGCGTTCTGTGTGATACGTTAAATCGTAGCATACTCGAATATGGCACTATTGTCTGGAATCAGAGGGAATTTCTTAGATACATTAACAAGAAAGAGTTCGGATCATATCCGTATTTGTATCCTAGTGCCTTCATTGCACACGTATGGGATTCGAACCCAGGTCTTTCAGGTCAATAGTTTGAGATTTATACCACTCATCTATCGTGCTGGTTTAGCTTTTTTATATTTATATTTTTAATTTATTGTAGTTATTTTTTGATTTTTATTATTAATATTGTATCCATATAAAATATTATAATAAACTTGTACTATAAGTCGATGTTATTTTTACTAATTACTACTCATTTTTATTATTTTTCTGTACATAATCTGTTTTGTTTAATTAGTACAATATTAGACTTTCTGTGTAGACTCAACAAAAATATCAGGAGCTAAAAATATGTAGTATATCACAATATTTATATAGCATTCTAATGTGATTATTATGTTAATTAAATAAAACGAACATTTTAATTCAATATATAACATATATTTTCAACTATAATAATAAACAATAAAAAATAGATACACTTACAAATAAAGTAAAAATTAAAAATAAAGCTTTCAAAGAAAAGCGAAACAAATACAATATATTATTAAAGAAATGTTTTAACTCTTTGATACGCATTATCTAAATTTCGAAGTATTATAGAAAATAATACAAAATATGTTCATAAAAAATGTGATTTTTTTTTTGAAGCAAATGCCCATTAAAATGTTTTTGATATTTTCTTCACTGCTAAAATTGGATATTTGGAAAGTAGCAAAAAAAGTTCGGCAATCAAAGGGTTAATACAACAAATACAATACTGTCATTAGTGGCTTTAATCATTAAACAGCAAAAGAATAAATAATAAATTCTGTGTGTATTTTACAAAAGAAATATGTTATAATATACTATTTTATTTGGATTTAAAAAAGTGACAGAGGCGTCTCGTGAATAACATATTTATTTAACTGTAACTAAATTCTTTGCATAAATATATTAATATAAATACATTCATATGTATATTATTATTCGTTAAACATTAATTAGTTTTGCCTATCATAAATTTCTCGATTCACGGCCAATTAAAGTACGACAATACATTTTAATTAAATATCATGTTTTGAGTTTGAGAAGCTATACTTACTAATAAAATAAAGCTTAAATTATAGCCTAGTTTGTACTAGTGTGTGGTTCTCAAATGAGGAATCCCTAGATTTATTTACATACATATCTAGATGTATGTATTATATCTATATATGGAGTTATCTTGGAAACAATATAAATTATTACTAATATTGCAAAGAAGTATTTTATAAGTAACATGGCAGATTCTAAACAGGATTATTTTGGTCATACCATTTCGGAAACGGTCCCAAATTATTATGCTTCGAAGTTTTTCTCCTTCCATTTGTGGTGGTAGTGGGTCTCTGCTGTCTCCAAAACTCTTGCCTCTTGTTCAAAAACTGGACAGCCTCTTCAGCATGTATAGCAATATTATTAGTCTTCTTATCAGCCACATTCAAGTCCGGATTTTTCAGCAAATTTTCTAAATACTCCTTATCGACGCACAGTTGCCCCAGAAGCTGTCTCGACAGCTTCTTCTCTGGATCCTTAGCTTTCTTTCCAGTTCTCGGCTTTGTCGGCGTCTGACTCTTAGAGACATCTTTGTTCGAATCGACAGGCGTGGATACCGAAGTAGCGTTAATAACCTTAACGTCCATGAGAGGCTTATTTGCACCGATGGTGTTTTCTATAGCTTCCTGAGCCTTCTGAATTCCGAGACGAAAGCCCTCCAGTTCCGGTCTCGCCCTAAGCCCTCTATGGTAAAACATGAGACTCAATTCGAAATCTCCTAGATAGTACAAAGCTTCGGCTTTTTGGTATATAGCTTTGATGTAAATCTTATCTATTTTGAGGGCAGTTTCGGCATCTTCCAAAGCAAGCTTAGGTTCACCCAGAAGTAGATAACATTTGCTCCTCGCTACCAGGGCGATTTTTTCGTTTGGATTCAACTCCAGTGCCTGAAAAATAAAAATGATATATGAGTCATCTTTGTGAAATTTGAACACGACATGCAAAACTACTCGTATGTATCGAATGTCATGTTTATGCATCGTAAGATTGTAAATTTACATATAACGCTAAATTTCCTGGCAGTTGATTATCAACGGGTCTTTCGTAAATTAAATAGCTTAAACTAACTCATTATAAAAACAATCGCTCAAGGGAACAATTAGCTAATATTTACACAAATATAACCATAATTAGGATAAAGTTAAACTCAAATTATTGATACGCAAAAAATGTTTTAAATATTTATGAACAGCTAAAAACTTAGATGACATTTTATATTTAAAGATTTATAAGTAGTAAAATTATTCTGCAGTGTGTTATTGCAGGGCGATTTTAAATAATCGACTAATTATTGATATGCTTAGTAATGGCTAAAGTCACCCTACTATGAATTATATCGTAAAGTTACATTGTTTACTTTATTCACTTCTCAAATTTCTCGAGAATTCTCGAGAAATCTGAGATCTGAATAAAAGAAATCTGAATAAAAATTTTTTTTTGGATTATCAAAAAAGAAAAATAGCCTTTAATCGTTTTGCATTCTGCAGATTCCCATGCGTAATTTCTTATTATCGGAGCGGGTTCTTAGATCATCAAGGCAAAGATAAAACCGCCGGCCGGTTAGAGTAATAGAAAATCTCAAAATAATATTGGTCATTCAAATACTTTAGATTCACATTTTTAAACATCTGGCACGAACTTATTCAGGAGGCTTTCTAATCTGAGTGTTTTATTTTATTTCTTAAGCAAAAACAAGGCAAGTTCGAGTGTTAAAAATTCGTAAATATTTTTTTGTCATTCCTAGACCCTTATTAAAAAAATGAACCGCCTTTACTTATGCAACGTTATAAAAAGAACAGTGGTTATAAACCTCTTTTAAAAATATTCGTAAAAATTTAGTTTTATATAATAAAAAATGTTTTAACAAATTTCTCGATAAAGATGAATTCTTGATTTGATATTTTTTTCGAGAAATTCTCGAGAAGAAACACTACATAGTACAGTAATTTTTACATAATGTGAACTTGTAAAATTACTCCGTGAATGGAAATATTTTTCTAGATGAAAAATATTTATACATTGAAAATTTTATTAAATTCATCCTATTTTTCAATAGTTTTGTTATATGTTGACCAAAGTTGTTCTAAAAATGTATGATGATATGTTTGTTAAAAAAATAATTAGCGTGCGTAAAAACTATCCACATACATTTACGTCTGGATACTTATAGTGATTATTATTATAAATAAAAGTAGACCTTGTTAACAAATCCGATAGCCGTATCGACGTTTCCAGCACGAATCTCGTTTCTCCCCAAAGCGAGCAAAGTTCCAGAATCCGCTTCTTCAGGCAGCGAAAGAGCTTTTGTCCTATCCTGCTTCATCTTCTGATTGAGCGATAGCTTTATATCCTTAGATCCCATGTTGACAGCAGCAGCCCTGTCCTTATCCGTGTAAACCTCTTCTTCGTGCCTCCTGCATTTCTTCTTCTTGGCGTTCACTTTGTTCTTCATCTCGATCTTGATTTGCTTGAAGATCTGTTTACCCGATAGCATTTTCGACGACCCTTGCTTCGGTGAAGAGCCTTGATCCTTGGATCCCGAATCGGCCCCGTCCAAGGATGTCTGTTTAGGCAGATGGAGGGTGTCATACCTCTTGTGTCCGGACCTGGTCTCCTTAGGCTTTTCATCCTCGGTGCCTAGGTCGATGCGAACGAAGCTCTGCAGGAACTCGGTCTCCTTGCTGAGACCCAAGATCTTACTCACTTGAGCTTTGGCTTTCTCCTCAGCGGTCATCGCGGTTACATCACGTGTTTACACCTCGGAGGGTTTGTTAAGTGTGGCTGGTGTCGGGGGCGTCGCGCCTTCGGCACCACCGAAGTTGCCATGGAGACACCGCCACCCACCTGGTTGATCAATTCCATCCGAGTGGGAATCCTCACCCTTTGACACACATCATTCCGGCAATAATACGCCGATTGATCGATTTCGATAGGCGCAGTGGTGGGTATCGGGGTTGGATGTGCCAAGAACACTGAACCATTCCAAATCAATTTTTTTGATTGGAATTTGTATAAATACAGAATGATCCACTAAGCAGTTTGCATTTGATTAAAAAATCAATATATAAACATTACTAAGATAATAATATCATTGTCGTTGATTTTTTTAAAGCTTTGATTATGAAATAAAATAAAAAAAACAGGAGAGAAAAAAAATACTTTTAAGTACAAAAATAAACATTTAAAATCTCTTATTTTATATAGTCCTTGTATATGCCATTTATATTTATGTGATATTATCAGATGGAAAGGTTAATAAAGAATTAAAAAATGTTTGTGATAAATTTACAAAGTCTGCCCCTTTCTGTATTTCTCCTTTTTATATTTTAATGTTCTAAAATTATTTTGCTAAGCGTATATTTGGATTCTCATTTTGTTGTAGTACGAAGAAACTAGGAACTTGGAGGACGTAAAAATGGACATTTTAGTATTTATCCTGATTAGGGATTGCAATAATACCGAAATTTTCAATATTGGTATTACCGAGAGAAAAAGCAGTCAATTATTATTTTAATTAATTTACCGAAAACATAATCCGAGTGCCGCTCGCATTAAACTAAAGCATTCGAATACCTGGCAACTATTGTTTCTTATTGGGTGAAATATATATTTTTTTTAAAAAATAACACGCATTTTTAAAAAAAATAATTTAAATGTAATTATTGAGACTTATTTATTGCGACATATGTTTAGTAAAACATATTCTGTGGACTATTTGGAAATAGAACAACTTTCCTATATGCAATACCTGCTTTTATTATCACTTCGCCAGTCATCCCTATCATAAATAGGACGTGGTCATTTCTTTGTTACATACTTACTGGGAACTACTAGGTACCGTTAGATGAAGCAAATAAAAAAATATTTTTGCTACTACCAGTATTTTATTTTTAGTACCGGTAATACCGAATGACAATTTTTGCTCCAATACCGGTATTACCGGTATCGGGCAAAAATATTATTACATTATTTATATTGTTTCAAAAGAGATAAAAATTAACAGCAACCATTGAGGAAGTTTACAGCTGTTTAATTCAGAAATATGCGTAATTTCTGAAATTTCGGCATTTACAAATTTTTTTTTTCACTATTATTTGATTGTAATTGTATTTTGGATTGGAGCCTATTGAATGATCTTTTATGGCTTTGTTTAAATTATACACTAGAATGTTTTTATCCTTAATTCAACTCTTGAGGTTATCCTTTTCCAAATATGTGCTCAGAAATATGAGCCTACAAACAATATCCATGCTCATTCAACATTCCTGTTCTTTTTTAAGCAGGGTTTTATTTTTTTACCTATTGGTCTTATTTTAACTTAATTTGATTATGACATTTTAATTTGAGTTATATATAGCGCAATGGAAATTCTACTATAATGCAACATTTGACTTAATATAATAAAACAGCAGCTAAAAATAATATATTTATACAAATTTGTACCAAAATATAACACTGGAAGTTAAAGCAGATTTTAAGTTAAACCGTATATTATACAAAAATACTAATTTGAATACCTTAGCTTTGTGCGAAACATATCAAATTTTAAAAGTAAAAATCTTTGATATTTTGAATAAATGTGGCCTTACACTTTGTGGAATATTGTATACTCAATTATTCTCAATGTAGGGCTGTGTCATGTAGACTCCATGAAATATCTAAGATCTAGACAAACTCTAAAGAATTCGAGACTGCTTTAGTTGCTCCATATCGGATGATCGAATGAAAACTGATGATTTAATCGGGCTTCTAAGTCGCCTCGGCCAATTCAGCATAGCTCCGCTTGGTTCGAATTTATTCTGAGAGGGATAGTACTGTGTCAAATTCTAGCTGAATTGACACAATACGGCATTGTTCTCGTTTATATACCCTTAATGTTCTTTTTAATCAGTAGTCGTCTGATCAATGTCATGATTCGAGGTGGAATCAGACTCTTTATTATTGTCTTGAACATATCTTATTAGACTCGTTACGTGCGTATATGTAACGTTAGTTTCGAAATAACTAAAATTGTCAACGTTATTCTATAGCATGTATAATTCGGGATTTAGGCACCTGTTTGTAACGCAATCCTTCGAATTTGGCACCGACCTTTTAGTGTACTTATTCAGAGATGCAAATGAATACCGTTTTAATGGACGTCCATTTTTTTTTAGAAAATCAAGGAGACAAATTATGTTAGTTTTATGACTCTTTTGGCGAGGCAGCGATTATGGTCGGTCCCGACTATATAGAGATAATAGCAGTTTCAGTGAAAATGTATTAAATTATTGTGCCTTGCTAGAACATATATATATTTAGGAGATATAATATATAATTAAGCATGAGCAAACAAACATAGCTTGTGTGTTTGATAGTAAAAAAAAAAAAATTGCGTTGCGCGGTTTATCGAAATCAATTTGAATGTTATTTATTAATTGTTACGTATGTAATAAATTTGGAATTATTTACCTTAAATTTAAGTCCACTATTTCTAGTAAACTTTTTCATTCATCCAAATTTATCAATGTTATAATTCAATGAATGAAAATATTATAGACTCAATGAAGTCATAAGTGTTTTATTAGTTAAGATTGCTTTAGAAATTGTACAATTTTTGAATTAAATATTTGCTTTAGAGATTAGATTATTTTAACTGCAAATATAATTTTTGCCCAGATATTATTCATTGGCAATTTAGCATTAATAAATTATACAAAGCAATGAAAATTTGGCAATAAAGGAAATAAATTACTACATAATCTAAAATAAAATCGTCGCAAAACTAGTAAACGACGGTCGTTTGTTCATTTATTGCGCGTCACGATTGCCAAATATATTAAAATAAACTGACAATTTTGCAATTGGGTCGCACTATCAATATTAAAAATCAAATACAAAACATATTGAGCCATTGTTAATCTATTGCGGAATTAAGTGAGCAATAATACACTTTCGATTTTCGTGTCGAGTGTCGTTGTTGTTCGAAACGAGTAACTAATAGACGATACAAAGCGTCGCTAAACACTTTTGCGAAACTTGTCTCGTGTCACGTTTGATCGTTTTTAATGGCTTTCGCGTTTGTTCGCAGTTTTGACGACGCACGCGAAGCTCCTCGCCGTTTGCTCCATTTCGAATACTATCGATCGACACACGAAGTGTTGAGTTTGCTTGAAAATAGCGAAAACTTTGCAGTTTTCTACGTACGATTTTGGCGATTCTCCAAGTTCATGATGTTCGAATAAATATTGTTTCGTTGCATGCCATCGCTTATTTAAAAATATGGTTAAAATGTATAAGTTTAGTAATACAATACAAACCTGTTTGTACGACGTGAGAGCTTTGGTATAATTCCCATTTTTCAAATATCCCGCCGCTTCGTCGCAGTGAATTTTCGCTTCGGCGCAGTCGCTGCGTTCTTCTCTTGGATTTTTTTTCTGACGTCCTGCCATCTATTGGATCATATTAAAATCATATTTAAATTAATACAATATTTTATTTGGTTCGAAACTTTGCTAAGAGTTTTATTTTATAAATATTTTTATATGATAACAGATGTCTTTAAAACTTGACTGGATAAAATTAGGTTTTCACATATACTATTACATATTAAATACCTTAAAATGTTTCAATACGACTTTATGATATTCTTATACGAAAAGAAAATACTTTTTAATCCATAAATTTAATTATTCGTAAATTTATACATATATTTTTTATGTATGTATAACATTTTCATTATTCAACTGTATAAATAGATATCGTCTGAATTAGATTCACTTGGCTTTGCTTTGAATATTGCCTTGAGTTTTTTTATAAGATTGAAAAATGGGTAAACTTTGAGGTCGTGTAATTTGATTAAATATAGGGTTGGCGATTCGTGGCCCGCGTGAATTTGATTGATTTTAATATCATGCGTACATAATTTGGATAAGCTTGATTTCAAAATCCATAATATTAAGTTTCTCTATGTCTGCGGTTCTCAACTTGTGTTTGATGGAATTACTAAAGATTTTTTTAGGTCCTAAGCGAAGTTCTGTTGGGACAACCCGAAAATAGTATTATAAAATTAATTGATATTAGTTTTTTCTTGTCGAACGGTATCCATTAACAGTTCCAAAACAGTTCTTTAATAAGCGCTCGGTCTGCACGTATCTCAAATTTTACTGATTTTAAATCACCGTTATAAAGTATACAATCAAATAAGATTTTTATTATATATTAATAAAAAATCTAGTTCCGTCCATATCATCAATATAGGCAAGACAATCGAATTATATAATTATTTTTATACACGTATGATATTCTGCTTAGTTCGATTTGAATTAATCGTCACGATACTCAACCGTGATATAAGGAAAATCTAGGGAAAGCATATACATATGTAATGATCGATTGGATTAAAATTAGAATAAAATTAATTATAGATAATATTCATATTTTAAGTTTCATACTGAAATAAGAAGGCTGTCCTAAAGATAAACCATTGTCAGATAGTTTGAATTACGAAAGGCAGATTGTTTTATAAATATCATATGGCATATTAGTTATATGTCGTATATATTTTCAAAACTGAATGATGAAAATATATCTTTATATTTTTCACATTAAAATATAAAATACGAAAATTGTAGCTGTTATTTAAAAATTTACATATTTCCATTTTTTACAGATATGGTGCTGTTTATAAGGATGTTAAAAAATAAATATGATTCATCTAATAATTAATTAGTAACAGTCTCATTAAAAATATAGGGTTTCTCTACTTTTATTATAAATAAAAATATGATATTGTAGGTTTAGAATATGATTTTTTTATTGGGTTTGTAAATATGACCATCGTAAAAAATGCAATTTTAAAAGCTTTTAATGAAATTGACGCACTGAGCGCGAGAAACAAAACCCTTGCATGTTAAGTCGGTAGGAATTTGTCATGCCATTGTCGATAGAGATTTAAATTACCTATTATAGAAAAACAAGGAATTTTCGCTCGATGCCAACCGTAAGTGACAATAGACGGATTAAAACTGAAAGCGTCATATTATAGCCAATTGTATTTTTCTCAATTGGCGAATGCTATAACATATTGTACAGATTGTTTTAAAAATACAAGTTCTGATGTTTTTAAGTGGCGATTATTAATCAAAGGATTTGCATCTCTAAATGTATCATAATTGCATTCAAAGCATCCACGAAGGACAAATGTCAACAGTTTCAATTCTTTTAAAGCTCCATGCAACAGTTTGTCGTAACTAATATTTTATAAATAACAGTGTCATTAAGATATATAGTTTTCTATCCTTTTATTATCAATAAAAAAATAAGATATTTTAGAATATGATGTTTTTATTGACTACAAATAAAAACTGATTATAAGAATTGGGTTTGTAAATATGACCATTCTAAAAATCAATAACGTACATCGAACAACTCAAAAAAAATGCAATTTTAAAAGCTTTTAATGAAATTGACGCACTGAGCGTGAGAAATAAAATCTTTATGAAATAATTAAAATAGAAAAATAAAGTTAAATGTAGTATTGTATTTAGAATTAGACTCAAGAGGAGATTTTTCACAATAATATATTTTTACTATGTTGGGTAACATAACTAGACTTTAAATTTGTATGGGAAAAGTAAACATATACTGCTATGAATATATTGATAGCCATTTTTATTTATTTATGCGTTTCGTGTCGATGAAAAATCGTTTCCGAAAAAAAATGACAAGTTTCGTGTAATGTATTGTTTCAAAAGTCTTGATTAATCGTTTCCGTGTTTTTATGTCTGCTGTGCATAGCTATAATATTTATAACTTTAGGCTAAAAGGACAAAAAGTCAGCACGGAAGAAATTGTGACAAATTTTCAGATATATATACATACATAAGTCTATTTATGCGTCTGAAAAGTTTAATTGTATTACATATATAATATTTATTTTTGGAAAATAATTTCTGTTGATACTATAAAATTGGTACTATTTAAAATAAATTTAATTGGTTTTGAATCCTGTAAAATATTTTCAATATCGTCAAGTAAAAAAAATGGAATAAATTTAATCTTAATATTTTAAGTATAATTTTAGAAATACTTGCTTCTGAAAAAAATTGTATTGGAACACGAAGTTGCAGAACTGAATAAAACTTTAATAACATTATCGTTTAAAAAGATAAAACGTAAAAATAAAAATATATTAGGTTTATTACGTTTTTGCATTACTGAAGAAAATCTAAAGAGTAATATTTAATTTTTATAAATTAAAATAATAAAGGTTTTCATTAAACATATAAATTTCCGCAAATAAATAAAAATATGATGAAATAATATTTTTTTTAATTTAGGTAGCTTAATTTAAGCAAGTCACTAATGTTTCCCTGTTTATTAGTAATTCATTAAATTCTTCAATGTGTTCTATTGTAGTATACAAATTTTATTTATGTTTTATATATTGTATAAAATATATATATTAATATGTATTAATAACAGTAAATATAATATATAAACTACATACATATTCGAATAACATATTAAATTTCCCAAATATACGATACCTCTCATTGATTGAATTTTATTATTATATTTAGACCGTTAATAATTTCAGCGCTGAAAGGAACAAAATCCCGTCACGCAACGCCAAATTCTAATTGATATCGTGATGTTGTTCAGAGCCTACGCTTTTTTAAATACTATGTTGAATATACAATATAATTTATATTACTCGCATATTGTTACTATATGTATACATATTAATAGAATTTCACATCGAAAATTAATTGACAAATCATATTAATATTTGGAAATAAATTTTTATATTATTATAACAATAACTTGTTATATATAATAGCATTGAAATAAAAGGCTGATTGTTACGATTACGTAAATTGGCCGTTAAAATTGCAAAAATCAAACGAAATCCCGTGATTTGGAGCTATTTGTGGATTGTATTAAAATTTAGAATAAAAGGATTCGAAGGAATTCAAAATGACTGTAATTTGTCATTTATGGCAATCTAATGCAACGATTCGCAAATAAATAGTATATTTAGATTCTTATTTATGTTTATTGAGGTGTAGTTATTTTTGAATCACCGTTTCTATTTATTGATGCAAAATAATGAATGGTTTTATCGTAGATGCATTCAAGATTAGTTTATTATTTTCGGGTACAATAACAATGCATTAATTGTTTTTTTTTAAATTAATAAATGTTTAGTACATTTATTACTAATGAAAAAAAATATTTTATGTTTAAATTTGCCGTATAGAAATTATTTGATTTATATGGTAATTTAAATTGTTATTGTGTCTTTTTATTCTCTCTTCTGTGGTCGTTTTATATTTTCTCAATAAATTTTTTTCAACATATTTTTTTTATTTTAATTAAATATGCAATATAATATAGTATTATTTGAAGGCATATATATCTAATTTTCAGACTGAAATAAAATTTTATGTTCTAAAATTGCAACAAATAATAACCATATAGTCATTATTTACCGCATAATTATTTTTCGCACTTCTGATACTTGGTTTTTGTATTTTTTTACGGTCAGCTGTGACGTGTAGTTCAACACGTAGCATTAAACTCAATTACAAAAACTTATTCCTTTGTGTGTGTATTTTTTAATCATTACATTTTTTATGTGCTATAATATTTTTATACATAAAATGGATTGGTTTTCTGTTTTTTATGTTATTATACATAATTAATGTTAATTACTTTAAGATGTTTAGGTTTTAACGCATAGTATCTTACTTGTGATTTCATCTTTTTGTACCTGAAATTTATTATGTTATTTAATTTTCAGTATTACAATATTGCTAAGTACACTTTTTTACACGATTTTGAAATAACACGGTATTTTACTATTTTTGTATCCCAAAATGTTTTAATGCACCTAAGTATGATTTTTTAATGAGTTTCATTATACAATTTATTTTATTTTATTATAACATCACATATGTATGTAGATTTTTTAATAAATGAAACACTTTTCCTATTTTTAAGATTACCTTTAAAATGTTTAAAAGATTATCTTGAAATAAAAATTAAGAAAAAATATTATAAATTAGTTTATATACAAGTGTTTATTGAATTTATGATTCTTTTTTACTTCTTCGTATTTAAATGTCTTATAATTTCGTGTTTTATCAATAATATATATAATGAGAAATATATTAAAAATATGTAATAATCTACATTATTACATAAAAATATTAAAAATTCGTAAGAATTGATTTATCATAAAATATTTAAAAAAAATATGATATTATATAATTGAATATAAAAAATTAATATTTTTTAAAGCATTTTTTACATTTCATAAGCTTAATAAATAATATCTATATATTTAAGTAAAAAAAATTAACTATCGTATTCATATTATATATTATTATTAAATTCAGTGTATCAGTTAATTTTTTTATCAAGTCTTATTTTGGTGTCTTTCAGAAAGCAAGTTAACTAAAAATTAATTTTCTTCGTAAAATCCATATTTATCATATTTTCTTGTATTATTTAAAATTTTGTAGGAAAAACATTATAAAATTATCTAGTTTCGTTATAGCCATAACACATTATCTCACTTTTCTATTCATACTTATATTTTTGAATGTCTCTTTGTTTAATTTAATAAATTAATAAATAAAAAACATGTAAGTATTTAATTTGTTAAAAAGATTTGGTACAATATGCAATTTAACACTTTAATTTTATTAACAGATCGTTAAAAATAGTTTATTTTAATTTTTTTCAACATTGAGTTTATTTTTTTTCAACAATAAAAAGTGGAGAATAAATATAATAATGATTTATATTAGGAAAACCATTAGAAAAGGGTGAAAAAATCATACACATATTACCTAACTTCTCTGCCGTATTTATCGACTCATCAACATATTCACGTTTACTACCAAATAAACGATAAAAAAATAATTCACTCACTTTACGTCGAAGTAACTCACATACAAAGAATTTTCACTTGAATTAATACGCAATCTAACTTTTTGCTTAATTCTCTCTATTTTTAGTCTCCGAGTTTATTTATCTGTTTTCAATTCAATTAACGGCGCCGATAGTCGATGAGAAATTGATGATTCCTCTCGCTAATTACCTTTCGCACGAAAGTCGTTATATTTGCAAAATTCCAAAAGGGGAACCACGCGAGCGGCTTCCTGTTTGCACGGTAACTTGACTATAACTGGCATGTTAGCAACTTGCCCACCACCAGTTAGAAGGTCCTGTCTTGTTCTCTATGGTTACGGATCGAGTCGCAGGGGAGGGTTTCCATGAAAATACACATAAAAGCAAAGCTGTTTACCTGTATAACGTGTTAATGAAAGATTACGCCTGACGAACACAATCAAATTTCACAATAAAAATCTTAAGTAGCTGTACATTTTTTAATAATGTGGTAATTTCAATTTAAACAACATGTTATCAATTTGATTAAAAAGACAATGATAAACTACTAAATTTAATTATTTACAATTACTATTGATTAGACCATTGATTCATTACTATAATTAAGAAATAAATTTATATAAAATCGTGCGTCTTAATTATTTTGTCTACTGTATGTCTGAACATCAATCGATGTCCATATTACTCTTCTTAAAAAAATATTTTTGTCTGTATGTCTGCAAATAACTACGAATTATCTGATATTTAAGATGATTTTTAATTAACTTAAGCTTTTCTGTAACTATACAAAACCTTTCCTTAAACTAAACTATATTTAAACTTCATATTAAACGGAGAAGAGGAAAAAATATATATTGTTTTGTGTTCCATATTTGTTGTTAACATACATATGTTAAAAACAAATCAATTTTAAATATATTTTTAAAATAATAGATTCAAAGATATGTTTATATTTTATATATAGAGAGTGTGCTTATATTATATTATATAGCATAATTAGTCTAGTTTTTTGTTCTAGAATATATAATAGAATAATCTGTAGTTTACCGGTTTACAATTATTTATATCAGCCATAATATTTGCCGAATATAAATAAATAGCTTAAATTTTAAGGTCGGAATAGCGTAATGCTTAAGGTCTAGACAGCTAAAACAGAGACCGAGGGTTCGAGCCATGGCAGCCAATTCGAATTTTTATTTATTAAAATGCGCTAATATTAAAAATTCGCACTTGCTACAATGTTGACTATAAAATATATTACACATAATAATTATACATTATTTATATAGATCTCACGATTCTCAGACAATCTGGTAGTTAATACTTACAAACTTAGCCAACTCATCTCTCAGGCGAAAATAAGTGGACGAATAAGTACAGACAGACATCACATTTCACATATTGCTCCACAGATTGTCTGCATTTCGATATTAAACTATGTTTTAAAAATATGATAGCTATCCTTACCGATATTACTATGAACTTCTAATATAAGAGGGCTGATCAGAGTATATTCAAATCGAATTTAGGTCAATAGGAGAGTGCAAAAACAATTATCACTTCTCAGAAGTCAAAAATTCACGTCAAAATCATTACCGAGCGTTCCCACTGCGACAGCGCCGACACGATTTTATTGCTTTTGACGTGGATTTTTGACTTCTGAGAAGTGATAATTGTTTTATTGCGCTCTTCTGTTAAGCAAAATTTAGTTTATTTGTTCTTTATTTAATTTATCGACACGATTTTATTGCTTTTGACGTAAATTTTTGACTTCTGAGAAGTGATAATTGTTTTTCTGCTCTCCTATTGGGCAATTTTTTTTTTAGATATGCTTCATTCGATTTTCACTTATCGTAATATTGTTAATAAAGACCTACTACTTCTAGCTTTGCTGACCATTTTGTTTTTGAAATTTTGAGTGCTAAATGTTGTTTTATAATCTCTTATCTTATTAACTGCCACTAAATAAATTATAAATTTGTTTAACAGTACCAAAGGAAGGTACTTAATGGTTTTCCCAACCAGAAAATGTACAATTGTTATTTTTACGTAAAAGAACTGCTTGTTCTCCATTATACTTTCCTACCATGTTGGCTCAGTTATTTGTAGCCTTGTCTCATACAGTTTTTAAAATTAAATTTTATTTTCTGTAACTAATCAAAATCAAACGTTTCATTATAAAATTTAACCATATAAAACGTTTTTCAATAAGAAATTACAATTGAAGTAACAAATAATTATTTACGTTTGTTCCCTTTGAGATGAATCTGGAGTTTCATCAGTAATAATAGCAATATATTTACTTCTTCAATGATTGCGTTATGAAGAAACAAACCTCAAATATGTATAAACTCGTATTGTATGTTCGTTGAGAGATAATGAACCTACTTATTGTCTTCATCACATTAACTTAACAGTGCAACTAATCTATGAAAATCGTTGTAGACTTCCAATGCATGCGTCTGATCCATAACACGGTAGCCCTCTTTAAGAGAGAAAAAAGATTCTTCTTGTCTAATCTTTTGTTGTGTCATTATTTTCATTTAAAAGCAAATTTTCTATTCCTCTATCAGCTAAAGCTTTTTTAAGTATTTTTTTTTATAAAACATAATTTTCTTTATGTGTAAGAGAATTTTTGTGAGATGATTTAAATAATTTTGATCGAATTTTATATGGGATCTATTTTTTTTTTGAATTACCAAGATGAAGCCCCTAATATTGTGAGGTTCGGAACAGCTGTTGCTCCCTGATAAACCCTATATAGTATAATCAATATTTTTTGATACATAGTCAAAGTAAAAATTCGACAATATCTAAAAGAAAGTTAATTAATAAGCTTTAATATTTTTCTCATATATATTACACTTAAATATATATATTTTTAGGCGTAGCGAAGCCTTGTCCAAAATGAAAACTTTCTCGACGACTACGACTAAAGGGGTCTTTTGCTAGTAAAAGTTTGAAAGCATATTCTCCGCGAGAAAAAGTCGCAACTAACGTCGAGCAACCAACCCCTAGAATATTCAATGTTTTGTCAATAAATTAGATTTTTTATGCGATAAATGAATCGGTGTTCGTACTCCATATACCAACGTATAGATTTCTTTTATTCTAAATTGGCATTGCACGTGTTTTCTTCCCAGCTATACCATATATACTGGACCATAGGCGATGTTTTTTATTGCACTAATAATATCCGACAGTGCCTCAGATGCTCCACTCGAGACATAGCGACATAAAAATGACTACAAGAGAAACATTCATGTCTTAAATTGAGCAACTATCGCGATGGCATATAACTGATTTTATTATTATTTTTTAAAAGTTTATTATTGTTTGTATGAGGCACTGTGACGGCGCCTACACAATTTTATTGCTTTTGATGTGAATTTTTTACTTCTGTGAAGTGATAATTATTTTTGCGCCCTCATATTGACCAAAATTCGGTTTAAAAATATTTTGATCAGCCCTCTTATATTAGAATTCCATAGTAATATCGGTAAGGATAACTATCATATTTTTAAAACATAGTGTAGTATCGAAGCAATATGTGAAATGCGATGTCTATCTGTACTTATTCTTACGCTTATTTACCCTGAGAGATGAGTAGGTTTAGTTTGTATTTTGTACTTGACTTAATGAAAGTTCTAGAACTATAATTATTTTTAAAATTTTCATTAAGTTAGGTTTGGATTTGAACAGCAAATGAACGTTTCGCAACTGTCAAATTAGGTTTCATAGACATTTTAGAGCAGCATATTAGCGCTTATCATTTAAATTATATTTTCGCTAGTAGAAATATATATCTACTGGTGAAAATGTACTTGGACTTTACTAGTGAAAATATAACTTTACCAAAAAATACACATTCACTGTAACATTTATATATATATATATTACTGCATATAGAAAATAAAAATTATTTGATTTTACTAGCACCTGCCAGATAATTTATATTTGTACCGGTAAATATATATATCTACTGGTGAAAATGTATTCCAATATAATTTTACGGAAATAACATATTTTAAAAAATATTTTTGAAATAGATTCAAGACTATTTTTACTAGATTTTATTTTAGAAATAACCACATGAAATTTAATGTATTATTTATTTATTTTGCTGCATTAAATCTAGTTGTCAAATTCTGATAATACAATCTATAAAAACATTAAATATATAATTAAGCTGGTGCTGTTGTTGACTTTTGCTTCTTCCTTAGGTATTCGATCTGAATATTTAGATCGAATACCTGAAGTTACTGCTACTAACTTACATTCGTTAAATATTTCCTCTCATGTCTTATATTTTTTAAACCTTCAAAAAACTATAAAGTCAACAATAATTTGAAAATAAATCTTAGCACAAACGGAGCCGCTTCAAAAACTATAACCTGTGCCTTTGAATGTTTATATTAAATATACTACCTAAAAAGTGGGTGCTTTAGAAGGAAATGTTCCGCTCCTTTATATTTATTGTATAATATGTATAACAGGGCTAAAGGAACTTATACATGAAATATATCAGTATCATCTCAAACAATTGTAGTTTAGTTCAGATTCATTATTTGAGGTCGGTTCTTACTATTTTTATAAATATATTCTCGCTATGATTTTTTTAAGAGTTCGGCATCTCAAGGATTCTCCGGTGCATTAAAAGAATATTTCTTACAATGCACGGACATCATCCCTGCGCCAGTTTCTCCACCACCGCTGGGAGAAAACATCGCGCTATTTATCGTTTGTCGTAATTGTAACATAATCTAATCTAACTAGATTCACATGCGTCTTACTGGATACGAAGTCACACCCCCTAGGGTTCTCAAACATTAAAGAATATATAAAAAATTGTATGAAATTAAAAACATTGCCTTAAAAGAAGATGAAATTGCATTAAAAAAAATGCTTTATTTTTCCAGTGAAATATAGCAGTCAGTCTTTTTTCATGAATCGCTCTTTTTTGTCATTTATTTTACCAGTTTTATTAAGAGAAAATGTAAAAAAAATTGAAATCTTATTATTTTTTTAACAATATTTTGATGCGCTTGAGCGTCTTGTGAATTGCATCCAGTTTTGACACACCTTATTTAAAGCATATAAATACTAAATTTCTAAATTGCTGGAAAAATACATTTGTTCATACAGCACATTTAACCTTCGTTTACATACAAGGATCTGATATAACTTGCATAAAATTCCTTGTTTTCTCTGTGGATTTATGCGTGTAAAGCGAATTTTATTCCCTTTGCAGCAACATTTTTGCAGTGTCGTGCAGCAGGAATGTAGCGTGTTGACAAATGGTCGGCCACAATGACACATATCAAATTTTCCGACATTGCATAAATACGCCGTTTATTTACCGCTTTACAGAGTTTACGTTCTGGCTCATTTCATTCCATGCAGTGATTCCGAATAATTCTAATGAAACCACGACAGGATGGTTATCAAGCACGATACACCCAGGCCTCGCGATTTATTGCCTGGCTCCGTAGACGGTCTCTTTCTATAGTCATTATAAAAGGTGGAAAAAAGTCGAGACAAACTTTTCTCTTTTAGTTTTTGCAAGAGAAACATAGATTGCTATTTATTTGTGGAATTTATCAGCCACTATATTTATATTTATTATATAAATATTTTGTGAGACCCAAACTAGACTAATTATGTATAAGTATATGTAGATGACAAAAATATGTAAACTGACATTTTTGCCAAAAATAAGTAATAATATAGACTAGACTAAATTTTGCGTGACATTTCACTCGTAATACTCAAAAACATATATATAGTAAATAACACATTAATTGCAATTTTATATGATTAAACTAAATAGTTACCACACATGTGTTTTGGCTTATAGTTTATTTTGTTTGCCTTTGTTTTTATGATTAACTAAAATTACTTTATTAAGAGGAAAACTGTTGTTCTTTATCTTGAATAAGACAAGATTTAGAAAAAACATAAGACACGTCGATAAAATATTTTTAACTTTATATGTCGTTCAACTGAGTATGTTTCTTTAATAATAAAAGTTAAATGAAAACAAATTATATTTTATGTTATTTATAACAGTCATTACCATAACAACTAGTAGTCGCTAACAAGATTATGAAGAAAAAAACACGTCGTTAATGACGAGTCATATTTCTGAATTTTTCGATGGTTGGTATTCATTTTTTGTGTCTTTTTTAAATCAAGATGAATAATGTTAAATTTTAGCTCTATCTATATTATCTTATTGTGGTAATAGTTTTTGGAGTATTTTTGACAACAGTTATAATTTAAAATAAACTTCGTATTAAATTTAAATAAATATATTTTGCTGCTTCTTATTGTTTATAATATAACATAAAATTATGTTTATATATAAAACTGTATTTATTATTTTCATTGTGTTTTTAATTCTTTATAATTTCACAGATATATTCTAATATTAGTTTACTATTTGATATTCGAGTAGTTGAAAATAAAGTATTTGAAAACTCTAATTCGAACATACACATATTATAGATTTTTGTTATTGCATATTTCATTATTGCTGGAGTGTCGAGTTGAATTGTTGTCGGCTATTTAGGTTATTTGGCACCCCAGGAAAAAAATAAATTTGCGCCCCCTTCCCTATTAATACTTTAATAACTCATTACACGAGCTCAGAAATATAATTCAAATTAAAGTAATTTAATATTATATTTGACACCATTTTTGCAATTGTCGGTGCTTAAGAATTTGTATATTTTTTCGTCGCGATTTTTTACGCGTGAAATAATCTAAACAGTACACAGTAGGGTGTACCAAAAAAATAATATCAGATTAAATTATTTAACAATATTGCTTGATAATTTAAAGTTAATATTGTGCCTTTGATCTTGTGCCCCAGGCGATTGCCTGTACTACCTGCCCCTCGGGCCGGTCCTGGTTATGATATGTCGTGATGTCTTCTTGTGGTGATGTTAAAAGGCGTCTCTCCTTGGGTGTCTTTCACCGTGTCTCTCGCCAAGTCTATGGAGCGTCTTTTTTTGTCTGCTTCTGTCTTCCAGATTGGGACCAAGTGTGACATGTTTTATATTGATGGTTCGAAAGGATGTTGCCAGACTAATTGTATCGCTTCTTGGATACACTACGCATTAACAAATGAGTAGAAGAGCAATATTATTTTGCGTTTAATAAAACGCGCTGGCTATCGAGCATCCTTTCCACATAAAGAGTTTTTTTTCCCGTATTGTTTCAGAAGGATGCTTCGGGAGCTAAAAAAGCTTATTTTGGAAAGTTTTATTCGAGGAGGGCAGAAATAAACCGATTTTTTTTCGGTTAGCCCAGAAAAAAAAAGTTTTTTATTTCAGTTTCTTGATAAATATATAATATTTTCGGTTTACATTTACTACCCGTTGATTTTTTTTAATATAGGATGTTATATATTTATTTATAATTGACGAAACCAACGATTCGATGCATGCTTGTATTTATATTTTTATGGTGGCAACATTTGTTTTTGAAATCAATTTGCGAAAACAGCCGCGGGTAATTGATGTCCCAGCCATAGACAAAAGTTCAATATGGCCGCCGTCATAATAGAGCCTGCATAAAATACGATACGACATTTAAGCTTATCACGCGATGTTGCCTTCGAAGCTCTGTCGTAAAAGCTTATATTCATCAATTTGGAATTAAATTACCCAGCGCGAGAGCCAATATAACTTTTATGCTCCCTTGTTTTTTATTGTTATTAAATTAACATTTACGTTTTATTACCCCCTCTACGTTGACGTTCCTTTTTAAATATGTTTTTCTTTCGTTTTATTATCGTCGTGGTTTACAAGTGTTGATCTATAAAAGATAATTTTATTATTCATTATTAAATCAAACAAAAATATATGTTTTTTATAATAAATAATTCAACTCTGATTCTCTTAGCACCATTTCGTGGTAACGGTAGCATTTTCCGCTTGGTCTGTTTATCTTACGCAAGATCTTTTTACCTGACCATCTCAGGAAAGGCATGTGTGGCGTTTCGTCGCAAAACCTTCAAGTTGAGTTAAACCGCTTCAAGGTGTCTGCTTGGCTGAATCCTTAATTTTATGACGTGAACCAAACTGTATTTAAATAGAATAAAATTTGCCAAAGACTTTATATACAATTATTTTTATACTTATTAACAAACTAAAACTCTGATGTAAGCCACTAATTTTTTGACCTGTTGTTAGTGTTTTCTATACTATCGTAATAATATTTAAATAAATTACAGTAATGCTTCACAAATTATTAATTCAATTTTTTATTTTTCTTCATTTAGCCGGCGAACGAATCCTTGCCAAAATTAATATAATCATTTTTAATTCATTGATCCTTGCATTCTTAATGTTCAAAGAAGTCGAAATAAAATATTCACTAATCGTAATTACTAAAGCCGGTCATAAAACTTATATTGTCGAGCAATGTTATTGGAGTGTTAATCGGAAATCTCTGTCCCTTTTCGTACTACCTGATTTGAATGCAGCTGTAAATTTAAAGATTAATTACACGGCTCATTTTCGGAATTCCGGCGGTTGTAAACAATTTAAATATATTTGTATAAATTAAATATTGCAAAAATATTAAAATTTCTCAAGAAACAAGAAATTGTAATTTAGTATTTTCAAGAAAAAACATTAGTCATGCATGCTTTACCTCAACTATGCGAAAAATAATTCTTTATAAGGCTTTTTTCATTGATTCCTTAAAAATTGTTTGGTATGCTTATGCTAATATTGATATATAATTACCTACATTTTATAGGAAAAATTATTCTTCCTCATTTGTATTTATTATGGAAGATCCACTTAGCTGCATAGTTAACAATAATGCCGTCCAAAAGCCTATTTAAAGTTATGAAAAGGAATTAGTAACGCGTTTTGACAAAATGTCTTACCAATAAGCGAATACTTGATACTATAATTTTATCGGAGATTCCACTTCCATGTCAGCATCCGCTCGTTAAGTATCATAAAAACAACTATTTTGTGCGTAAATGATACAATAGACGATGCATTTATTCAGCATAAAAAACGCTATTGTAATCATGAACGACCTTCGAAATGTGTTTATTTTGCAGTTTCACTTATTCAAACCGTGAATATATTTCGTTCGAATTTGCATTTGGCCAACCAATTTCTGCATCTGTGATTCGGCAGAGGCGTCTCGCATCTAGTGTTAAAAAAATCCGACACTTTGTCACATTGGTACATAATCAAGCGATTCGAGACGATTAATACAATCAATTAAACTATGATAAAAATCTTATATTAAATATAAAAATAGGACAATAAAGCAGATAAAATAAAAAAAATAAAATAATAAAACACTGTTAATTGGCGATCTTTAAAATATTATGGGACCTATTATTTTTTAATTAGGGAGATTTCGTGAAACAGAAGGTTATAATGTATTTTAAATATATTTAAGCCATGTAAATCATAAATGTATATATGTATAATACATACACAACTTAACCATTTGGACGCGTTAATCAAAAATAAATATTAAATTGTTTTTTGAAAAATGCAAATTTCAACTTGTTTAAATGATTTTAAAAAAAAATTATTTAAAATGATATTTTATGTTTATTCACTAAAAAATTTTTTTTACTGAATTTTGCGTAAAGAGATAAAAAATCAATTACGCGATTTTAGTCGATTTACGCTTTCAAAGGGTTAAAATAAGAATAAGTGAAACTTAAAAATAAGCACTTAAAGAGTGATTCTGTACTAAGGTGTTAAAACATATTATAAACTACTTGAAAAAATATTAAAAACAGAAAAAATAGATACATTTATACAGATTAAATTTTAATTATATATAATATAATTTGGATATTAAAATTGAATGCTATAATGTATTATCTATATATTATATTTTTTATGTAATAAATATATGTTCTATTTTTTCAAGGACGTAATCAAAAATACAATTATCTTTGCTGAAATCCAATTTATTCAAATTTAAGGTTATGTTACAAATTTGATTGTGTATTGCGATGGAAAATGCACAATTTCGCGATTCTGCAAGTACGTTATACTACTGCCTTAAACCGTTTATGAAATTGTGATTTATGTGGCGAAATTCGAAAAGTTGTGGGTCGCGTTTGAGAAGGAATTTGCAACAATTTGCATAGTGCACCAAAGGGTTGCATAATTGCGGAACGAACGATGCAAATGTGAGTGCATCGACACACGCGTGGAACACAATCAGATGTATCTATATTACTTGTATCGTACTACTTCGAAAATCAATGGAGAGTATAATAAAATAATATTAAAAAATCGTTAAATAATGAGCATCATTCTAAAGAACTTTTTTCTGTATTCTTTTATAATAAGTGGCTATGTAGTATGTCTAGATTTTGTCCCAAGTCACATTGATTGGTTTGTCTTTTAGTTTCGGTCTTTGAGAAGTTTCCAGATGATATCACGATATTTACATATATGTATGTATATTTTGTACACTTTTGTTATTAAAAGCTATAAATCGTTCAATTGTAGTTTTTTACATGGACAACTATAATTTTTATCCAGCTAGTTTGATAGTGACTCCATAGCATATCTTCTTTTTGTATCTAAGTGTCACATAATTTATAATGCTGTTACCAGACAGCTTTGGCGTATTGCAGATGAAGATATTTACGAGCCAGTTGCATCGCTTCTTAGACACACCCCTGAAATATGTTCGCGCCTTAAGAGAAACGGTCTAGATGGCCACTTTGGCGATCGGTAGCCAAAAATTCAAAAAACAATAGTAATATTTTCAGGGCAGAATCTTTTGTCTAGAGCGTGTTCTTTTCAAACAAATACTAATTTTAATCGGTTGCTCTCTCTTTTTATTTGTTCGATTTTGGTCGTTAGGGTAACTAAGTTGTAACAGATTATACAGGTGGTTAAAATCCGACTATATTCAATAGCATATCCCGATCAGGATTTGAGAACGTAAGGACCGCAGAGGAAAATGAATATTATTGCAATTACTTGTAAAAAATATCTGGCTTTTCTCTAAAGGATTGTTTAAAATAATAGCATATTCTTCATATTACACATTCATATTAAAGAGTCAATATAATTTAGACTATAAACATTACATAATTATAGAAAAATTCACTGAAAATAGCTTAGGGCTTCTGGAACACTTTTAAAGAAACATTTGGAGTACATAGGGTTAAATTAAATTTACATTAAATTTATTAGTACTTTATAAATTATATTGTGAATTTCTTTTAAAAATGCTGATTTAAATTCTCTGAATTTTATATTAAATATTTCATTATTGTATTGTACTAATTTATTGATCTGAGGTATTGAATTCACAATCTCTTCTATATGTATTCACTTTTTATGCTATTATATGATGATCTTTATATATATTTCCATCAATTTTAATATTTATTATGTCGTTTTTCTAAGTTTTAACATCCTATTAAACATGTCAATGATCTCAATAGCCACCATTAAAACTTTTGAAATAAATAAAAATAATAATGTAAGGGAATGAAGAAATAGATGAGAACATATACTGTAACTCTCAGCGAGCCCCTCTTTCGACCGATCGAGACAAGTTACTTGCTCGCATTTTTATTAGAAAAAAAAATGGTTTTTGTGCTTTATACTATTGACTGGAATATGGTTATAATTGTAAATATAATAAATAGAGCATTATTTATTTTTATTTAAAATATTTATTATTATTTATATATACTAATTTATAAATTAATTTACACAATTTAGACGGCGTTTATTATTTTCTTATGTCTGGTTTTATCGTCTCCTTCCACTGAATATGACACTTCATTTCCATGAGCAAGAGTATGCACCGAAGCCAATCCTTCAGGATTTACTTGAGGTCCGGCCAAAGGCTCTATTTCCTCTCTATAATAATAGTAAAAATATTAAAATAAAATACACTAATATTATATAAATACACTTTAACTCACCCAACAATTCTGTAACCATTTTCATCAGCTTCATAAGACACTTTCCTTTTGTAATGTCCGTCACTGTAAGCATAGAACCCCGTCACTTTGCGTCCATCTCTAACTTCCTCCCTCTGCTGTGATAAGTCGCTGATTCCATCTTGGACGTCTGAGGCAAAGTGGTATTTGGCAGATTCGGCTTCAGCGATCTCATCTTTTGTCAGTTCTCTGACATCGTCGTCTAATGGACGGCTCAAAGCAGCCGTGGCCAATAATAATACAAGCGCCTGTAAATTTTATATTTGTATTTAACATACAAAGTTTCTTGGTTGTATGTGAGACTTACGAATTGCTTCATTTTCTGCGTTGACTAGTATGACTCGTTGGAACTATGAACCAGATCAGTCTACCAATCCGAATGTCATGGCGATATTATATATACTTATGGGTGCGTTGAAGAGGGGACGACGCGTGTGCTATACATTGCATTGCAACATATGATGCACCTTTGCAACCGGTAACTCTGGTTGTGGTGCTCGAACCCAAGGCTCTTTGTCGGGTTAAGAGCATTTTGCCTGTGGCGATTTTTGTTAAATCGTCGCAAGGTCAAAGAAGTATTACTATCAGTACGATCGATGGCTAAATGGTTCAAGACTTTGGGACTGATATAAATATAGAGAAAATAAGTATTATTTAATTGTAATAATTCATAATAAATGATTTAAAAACTTGGAAGTAAGATGAAAAAAAATATATTGCTTTTGAAGATTATATGGGAGCATTTTAGCATCTTTTTTCATAGTAGACTTAAAAAAAATTTTGTTCATAAAATATAAGCTTATAGTTAAACAAATCGTTCTTTAAAACTCGGCTCTAATTCTTGTTGTATTGTCTAATGATACTGAAATCGTGTCTTGTATGTAATTTTCTCAATAATTGAGACGTTTTCTAGTTGATGTTTTTCCTAAATACTCGATTGCACATATTCAAGTATGTACTAAAATCTTAAAAAAAAAATATCGCTGCTTCGTGGGAGGATTTGAAATGAGGATGTTGAATCAAAAAAACTATCAAAACTTTACTTTTTGAGATAAGAAGTTTATTTTCAAGAGCTCACGATGATTGAGAGTATGTCTTACTGAACTAAATACAAAAAGTATGGCAAATTATTATAAAAAGGTGTTCGAGTATATCAGTAGTATTTATATTCGCAAAAAATGTATGAAAAGAGTAATTTTTGTATATGTTACAGGCAAAGTGTAAATTAAAAAATGCATACATTACCTAGGCAAAGTATGCACTGTCAAATCACTTCTAATATATTAGGAAAAGCGGAAAGTAATGATATTTTTTTTTCACATACAAAAAAATAATTAAAAAAAAATATATATACAATTTTAATCAGTAAAATAATTTCCATTGTTTTCTATTACTTTTCTCCAACGATCAAGCAGCTTTTCAATCCCTTTCTTATAGAACTCTGCAGGTTTTTCGTTAAAGAATGATTCTATGTGATTTTCAATACTGGCAAATGAATTAAATTTTTTATTTTTAAGGCTCTAAAGATCTGAAAATATGGTAGTCAGAGGGTGCGATATCGGGGGAATATGGGGGATGCTGTAAAACTTCAAAATCAAACTCCCTGATTTTTTCCTGCATGATCCGTGCCGCGTGTGGTCTGGCATTGTCGTGCTGCAAAATTCGCCTTTGATTGTTGACCAAAACTGAACGTTTTTTCAACAGCTCCGCTTTCATTCTGACTAATTGACCACAGTATACCTCTGCGGTAATTGTTTGACCAGGTTTTAATAACTCGTAATGGATGACGCCAATCATGTCCCACCAAACACAAAGAAGGACCTTTTTTAAGGTCAATGAGGGTTTAGGGGTAAATATGGGTACTTCGTTTTTAGAAATCCATTGATTTTTTCTTTGGATTGTTGTATAGGATCTACTTCTCATCGTTTGTAACGACCCTTCTCAAAAATGATGCCGTTTTGTGCGTAGACAATAGCGATGAAGAGATGGTAATTCGCTGCTCAATGGCCGTTTGTGAAAGTTCGTGCGGTACCCAAATTCCTTGCCTGTGTTTTTTTCTAATGCGCTTGAGACGATCTTTAACGGTCGTCCAAGGGCAGCCAAGCTCCTCTGACAATTCTTTGATGGTTTTTCGGGGATCCGCTTCCACTGCTGATTTTAACACGTCATCGTCTAATTTCGTAGGTCTTCTCATTGCCATTGTTAATGTAGTCCAAAGTACATAGATTTGTATACTTCTTGATTACAAGATTTCAATAAAAAAATCGGGAGCAGCTATTTCTGATATCAATTATTTATTCTAAACTAGAATTGTTGATGAAATTTTCATACTCGTGTTAAATAATGTATCATTTAAAATTTTGACTGATATTTGGCACTGCTGTATATTTTTATAGTAAGATGTTCCATGTCTATATCCGATGTTCTTATAAACGTATTATATTTTAAGAATAAGGCTATTCTTGTAGCTGATATATATATATATAGAAAAAGAAGGAAAAATGTTTAATCATTACAAGGTTTACATGTCGTTTCGGCACCTTTGTTCATGTCAATTATCAGAAAAGTTTGACGCGGTGCGTGATGCGCGAACCCACAATAAAAAGATAATTTGCATCGTGCCCTTTTGTGTAGATATAGCATTACTTGTTGATTTTCATGCATGGAAAGGAAACTTTTGATTTTGCGTGCGTGATTTTTCGCCTTGATGTGTATATTATATGGTGACTAGACGCGATGAATGTTATTATGATGGCACCGGGTAATTGATTCACGCTTTTTACTTCCTTTGTGTCTTATTATGTATTATATTATACTAACGTCATATTGATTGAAAACTTAGAGACAATACACAATCTGTATGATACGTTACTTCGTCGCGTCGTCGAAGCTGTAACTTTAATGTTCAATCAACACCGCAATGAAAATAAGAGATAAAATGCTTAGCTGTAAACGTCTTTATAATCTCTGAATAAATAATGAAAGATTATATTATATATATAAAATATTATATACATTACTCTTCTTATACGTCAAATCTGTTTTTTATATAAAATATAAGCAGTTTATAAGTATTTAAGTTAAGAGTTATACCTTTTAATGGATGATGTGCTTTGAATATTGAATGATTTATAGTTAATTTATATAATTTTATAAATTAGGATGCGATACTATTTTCTTCATAAACACTTATCAAATCAAGTTAGATTATGTATATACATACATACATACATACGCTTATAGAAATTTTTGATGATAGCTATTTAAATAATTAGCGATTTCATGACTCATTTGTAGAAATTAAAAACCGGTGCTGAGACAATGGTCTCTTTAAGGTCACAAACGATGCACAAGTGACCTCGTTTCGTTCGATTAAGGCGTGTCGCAACTCCAAGAAGGTTCCATAAAACTTTTTTATATCAGTTACATTTTTATTATTTATCTCCAAGTTTTCCACAAAGAGAAGCGAATACTTCAAAGCATGGATTCAAAAACCAGAATCTACACACCCACCCGAGGGCTTGAACTATATTTTGACACCGACATTGAAACTCGCTTCCAATTTAAAACTATATAAAGGGCAGTTGCTTCTTCGATCATATTCACTTTCAACCCAAAATGGCTGCTATGAGGATGTTCTTGATCAGCTCACTTTGTTTGGCAGCACTGGTCAGTGCTATGCCTCAAATAGAGCACGGTCGGCCGAAGATCTCATTGAAGAAATTAGTGCCGATCCCTAGAGCTCCAGTCCTAGACGAAGTCAAAGCTCATATGGTTGTAGAAAATAAGAACGTCGCTCACGCTGTACGGACTTCGACAGTAAGTTCTTTAATTTAACATTTATTTTTTTAAGAACTTATTAAAAAAAATTATAGACTTCAGAAGAAGAAGCAGCTAAACTGTTCAAAGAGCAAGCAGAAAATGCTAAATATGCTTTCGAAACATCAGTCGATGATGGCATCATGGGACACGCTCATTCCAGAACCGAAGTCAGGGATGGCTTGAACGTTGTTGGTATGTATTCCTTCAGCGATGGATTCTACAAGAGGACTATCAATTATGAAGCCGATGATAAAGGATACAGGGTTACAAAGTAAGAATTTAACATTATGTCTATTATGCAATATATTATTTAATTGATAGAAATGATTTTAATTTATCTTTATTTTATTTTAGGGAAGAGGTAGAGCCGATTGGCGATGGACCAGTGATAGATGAGAAAGGTGAAGCTATAGTGAGGTCTTCTTTGGGTGCTGAATACAGAATCACCTTGGACGACTATCAGAAGAAAGACGTGGAATAAATTTACTACTGAACTTGATGTGCTGTATATATTAAGAAAACTATAAAATTATGCGTTATAATAAATAATTTTATTAAAAATTAAGTTTTTTTAGTTGGTTTAAAGCTAGCAATAGTTTTATTTAAACATTTTAATTCATTAAAATATGATTATATGGAATACTAATATCATAAATATAAAACATTTCGTTACAAAATTGACTTTCTAAAAAAAAAAAATTCTTACATACTCTCTTTTGCAATAAAAAAGAAAGAGTTCTAAAAAATAATAAATAACATTACAATAAATCTTTTCTCACAAAGAAAAGTAAATTCGAACTATATTAATATATCATACAATCATTAGTATTTTTCTAATAATGTGTCATTATTTAGATATGGTTGACTTATTTTATGTTCATGTTCTTATTTTACTCAAAAATATCAAAAGGCGTTTGAAAACATTTTAATTAAAATTTAATACTGAAGTATTGAGATCTAGATTTTTATTATTATTTAATTTTGATGTATTCTGCTGTATTTATTTTTTTATATGTTTTTATTAATATTTACATCTAAATATTTTATGTAAATATGCGCATTATTTAGATGATATTAAATTTGTTAATTTTATTCACAATTATCGTCAATTACCGCCACTTTTCTATTTATTCATGCTATTAAATTATAAAATGCCCAGTTCAGCTTGTGATAAAGCGTTTTTACTGTCTAAGTAAAAATGTGTCTCTTTGTTAAAATGGAACACGGCAAAATATCCGGAATAAAATAAGAAGAATTAAAATATACATCGACTTGAGAAAAGATAACGCGTGCATTCGGGTTTGCCACTAAAATGGCCGTTCCTAATCTGCTCTAGCGGCCAACAGCTATTTATTTCAACATTGCTGATTTTTGTAACATTGCAATTATTTTGCATATGGAAGCCTGGTTAAAGGACTATTGAAAAAAAATAATAATTTACAAAGTTTCAACTTTTAACTCGTCTAAATTTTGAGTTAACCTAAAAAAAATTTTAATCCTAATTTTGCGAAAAAAAATTACTTACGTTTTTAGCTGTGTCTCCATTTGTGTATTAGACGGAGAGTTAAAAATTGCGAATTCTGTAAGATTGAACAATTGACAACAAAACCTCATTTAAAGATTTTGCAATTTCCGTTTAAATATAGCAAAAATGAGCAATATAGCAAAAAAATAAAATCACTTATGGTTAAACTATGAATATAAAAACGGGAACGAAGTAACCAAAAACCATTTGATCTGTGACTTTCTCAAAAGATTTTTCTATTGCCATTCACACTTAAAGTTCCACTCCGGAGTTCAAGACATTCGAACTTTAAGAGCTTTATATTTATTTTGCACTTCAATCTGTTGAAACCATCGAGCTAACTGCATATTATTTTTATTAAAAATAAATTAGCATAGCAACAACTAATTTATTTTTATACACATGCTACAAATAAATTATATTGTACGCAATTAATTATTTTATCATTAATAATTAATTATCATAGTGTATCGTATTAAATATTTAATATAAATATGGAGCGATTAAAATAAATAAAGGTCATTAACCAGTCGTCGCAACGATACACCATCTAATTATTGCTGGAGCTTCTATGCCTCACTTAGTTCTGGTTTTTAATACCACAGCGCCCCCTGGAGGACGGGCGTTAAAGTGGTGACCCACCGACGCGATCTGGACACAAAAATCTCGTTTGAGCCACGCCTCTCAAGATCAGGACGGCACAAAAATAGTAACTAACCTTCTGATGTCGCCAGGATGGCG
Organism: Plectrocnemia conspersa; assembly: GCF_051122295.1. Taxonomy (NCBI): domain Eukaryota; kingdom Metazoa; phylum Arthropoda; class Insecta; order Trichoptera; family Polycentropodidae; genus Plectrocnemia; species Plectrocnemia conspersa. The sequence goes on along the minus strand of NW_028277174.1, from coordinate 5,086,883 downwards.
CTTGCATTGCCAACGCCATGATGACACAACCAGTCACGCCCTTCGCCCTCACAAGCAACAGAACACACCGACTAAAATAATCTAGCGACCAATAACTGTCAATAATGGAACATCCTTTGATGCGAGTCAGATGAACTCTTGTTTATTTGAAGTGGTGGAAGAGTCAAGTTCTAACATAAGTGAATTCATAACGCTGTGTTTGAGTTCACAAACTTTTTGAGAATTAAGGGAAGTCCAGTGCTTTTCCAGTTTTCGATCATCTGGCCAATATGATGATATATGATGAAAGCAGAATGTTTATTATTGTCTAATATTGTCTAATGGAGATAATTTTAAAATCGGTAGAATTGGAAATAATGGAATGCGTGTCTGAGTGTCCAACTTTATATTGACTTTCTTTGTATATCTAGCTAGACTACCAATGATGGTATTTCTATGTAATGTGTAACTAAAATACATTTTTTTTAAATTCTGTTGTAACCTGATAGGTATAAGCACAATGCGTTACAACAGGGTAAGTCAATCAGACTTAATGAATACCTACAAGTAAATATATAATTAATTATAAATTTTTGGGTATTTTATAATTTATAATAAAAAAATGCTACTTTCCATTTTGAGCCGATTTTTAATATTAGTGCATTTTTATAAATAACAATTTGAGTCTGCTGCTGTGGCTCGAACCCGCGGTCTCCAGGATACCAGACATGGCCATACGGACTACGCTATTCTGACTTGGTATCCGGCGTCAGATTCCATCACATTTCTTTGTGTTTAATACATCGCTTAAATATTCAATCATTTGTATCACGCCGAAAAAAAGCTACTTTAATTAAACTTTGTCTCAGGTGGCAGTGGGAGATAAATTGGTACAGTAGATTTTATTGTAGTGTTACGTTTTCATTAATGTTTTTGAATGTCGCGTCGCCGCCGTTGACTTTAGAATGTGTTGCCAGTGTGCTGCAAACCAAATAAATCACCCCCACAAATAATATTGAAGGATTTAGGAGCTGGAATTCGTTGTAAGCATAATAATACTCATATTTTTGTTACATTTTTTTTATTATTTTTTAAGAAAATATTACGGTTGCATTAAAAATACTACAAATAATATATTTTACATTAAGTATTTATAATAAATAATATGTGTATAACTTGATCCAGTTTCACCTGAAAAAAAATCCCTTAAATTTTCGTTCCAGTGCGAAAATTTAGGGGAAGGATAAATTACAAGCGTAACCGTTGTTGTTTTTAATAAATCATCATCATGTGTTATACATACTTATAATGAATAATAATTAATAACATTTAAACAATCTTCGAACAAGACATCAATATTAATGCAACCGTACTATAGATCGATCGTTCGTTCGTTTATTTATAGGCAGCTGCTTATTCCATTGTGAAGTGCGTCTTATTATGGACTTCGTTGAACAATTTGAGATTCCCTTTTAGAAGATTTTCCTTTTTTCTTTTTAGTAGATTTTCCGTTTTTCTTTTTTTTAGAAGATTTTCCGTTTTTCTTTTTTTTTTATTATTTTAGTTTCTTGTACACTAATTTTAATTCTAATTTTTTTATATCACTATATAAATTAATGTTGGATTTCAATATTTATAATTAAACACAGACGACTATAATGAATTCCATGGCAATACATAATATATATGTACACATTATTAAATATAATATATATGTCGCGGTAATAAGCAAATTTATATTAACAATATAAATATAAATAATAAATAAAATCGCCACGACAAAGTTATTCAAGCTTTTCGTGATCTCTCGAATGACAACCTACCTCTGGTTGGTCTTCTTTCGAGGCTATAGTTCGATACAAATTGTATTTCTTCCTCCCTCTTTTGATCATCGATATTCTTCGACGAGTTCTGTATCGGGCCGAGCAACAGTTCGCGATGTCGCGTCTAAATATTGATGCAATATTTTCTTCGATCGCTGTTGATAATGCTGGCTCCGGTGGTAGCCGTGTTGGTAGTGGTGGCGGTTGTCTATTAATATGGGTGTCAAAATCCTGAAATAATAATATCACTTGAGGATTCGATGGAGAACTACTTAAATTCATTTTATATGCAGTTAATGCGGCTCTTCAAATAAATCGGAATACTCACGTGAACATTTGTCCTGTGAAGTTCGGTCACTTCATTGCCATTCACTTCGTAAATGATGGTCGGTCTGTGTAAAGCAGGGTCTTCTTCTTCTAATTCTTCGTCAGGTCCAGTTATCGTTGTTAGATATTCTTCGTCGTGGACTTTCTCTCTGGCTGCGTTAGCCCTCATTAAATCACTGGCTCGCTTCAGCAATAGCTTCTGTGCTTCTGGATAGTATTGCAAAACCGAATCGAAGTCTAATTTACTCAAGACGAAAACGTTGGAAAAGAGGTGAGCTCTAAAACGAAATATTGTATTGTATTATTGCAAACCAATATGTATCAATATAAATTACCTGACGTCAGCAGTACGACGATTGACGCCATTGATGTTCAACAGACTTATCTCTCCGAAGACAGAACCTTCAGAGAGAGTAGCTAATATTTCATTATTGTTGAGTCCACCAATCACCTATAACGAATTTTTCTTACTATAATTATCACTAAAAATGCTATAGCAATATGATAATTTTTATAAAAAGGCAATGCATTAAAAAAATTTGACAGGTACTAAAAAAGTAGACAAAATCAGTTTATCAGCTATCCACAACTATTATGTTGCACATCATTTTTAAATAATTGATGACTGACACGAAAGCTCGTAAATATTTTATTATTGACTGTTGAAGAATAATCATCATACTTCTACGTCTCCTCTTTTGACGATGTACATCTCTTTTCCGACATCTCCTTTCCTGCAAATGACGTCTCCAGGAAGATAGATGACCGATCTAAGCTTCAGAACCAAGTCTCGGAGTAGGGCTGGTTCGCAATCCGTGAAGAGTTTAACTTTGCTCAGCGTTTTGATGTGCATGTTCATCGCTACTTCAGTCATCAGATTTATTGGCAAGGTGTTAAGAGCTCGCGAATCGTCTGTCGTATGAAAAAAATTGAGGGTCACCAAAAATAACTAAAAAGTTATTTTTGGTGACCACTATTTATAATATATAAATCAAACACAAATTAGTGTTAATTTATAATGTGTTTGGTAGCAACAATAACGTCAATTACATATTCCTATACCTAGAGTCCGTTGTTGTTTCCACGTAAACTCAAACCACAACTTCACTCTCTTCTGAAGATTGCATGGTATGTTCAATTCGCGCATACATTTTAAAGTTTCGGCCAGAAGTATTCTATACTCAGTCTTGAAACAAAATATTTATTTGCATAAAATATATTCTGGGTTTTTATACTACCTTCTTCCTGTACCTGGGCTTTGGTTGCCATGATGATGAAATATCTGATTTGTCCGACGAGAAGTGCGAAAACGCATACGCCCGTCAGCCAAGCAAACGTCATGTAGATGTATTCAAAGTCGTTTTCCGGCTTTGCATTTTTGCCGATGGAAGTGGAAGTTTTGGTTGCAAAATAGAAGCATCTTATGTAGGCGTTGCCCTCTCCGTTGTAAGTCCATCCGTTGTAACCTATACCTTCTATATCACTGGCCTTGTAATATGCGCATGCATTTAAATGAATCATATAGAAGGTATAGATCAGAGTTCGAGCGACGCGGATCTAAAAATGGATATATTTTGTTAACTATATTTCTTTAGAAGACATAGTTAAATCAATAAAAAACATACGATTAATGGAGACGAAAGCCTCTTGTCAATCGATGTGGTGAATTGAGAAAATGTTTGCCATTTCAAGATACGAGGAAAACGAAGAAGTGTTGCATTTGTACCGAACTTGATGTAAAGGATTTCCAGTGGAAGTAGAGATGCCATGTCCAACTAAGAGCACAATTAGTCGTCGTATACGTTAGATCTTCTATACATAATATAAATATTACAAATAAATACCTTAAACATGGTTTTTTGACGATAGTTAAAAGTCGTCTTCTTTGAGTCTTGAACCCAGCTTCCCTCTTCCAAAAACGAAACCCTCGGCTTGATAAGAAATGTGTCGATGACGTAAAAAACGTCGCAAAAGTAATCAAACATCAACCAATAAGAGGAATTCTCGGGAGTTTGGTATGGGAACGTGGATCGGAGGGGAATGACAATTAAATTGTAAATGTAACATAAAGAAACGCAAAATAACCAAAAGAAATAATAATAACCTGTAAAACATAACGTATTAAATAAACTATCAAAACTTGTATCAAAAAAAATATAGTCAGTATACCATGTGGGTCAATGACCCAATCGCCAGCATCATAAGAACATTTCGAAATATTTGATCTCCTAGATGCCGCTAATGTTACTGGTGGGCGCTCTACATCGGAGGGTCTGGAATATAATAAAATATAAGCAAGCTAATTCCCGAAAATAATAATATTTGTTTCTTTTAATCTTACCTAACATTTAGGTCGATTGAATCGACCCTTGGTGGTGATGTAACAAGAGCGGCTCTATCGATCAAGCGTTGAATTAATGAACGAAGTCTTGCTTTGATGCCAGGTCTAAGAATAGTAAAAGAAAACGATTCTCTGGTTAGGTATTATATATAGATAAAGCGCATAATATATTTCATTACAGATCTAGATTGTTAGTTTATTGGTTGCAAGTATTCTAATGCTTCAAATGAAGAAGCCAAGTCAGTAAAGGTAAATCTTAAATTATCTGATTTACTTTAGAGGCACACAGAATCTGTAAATATAGAGGGTTCCCTAATATTGCCACGCGATCATTTTCTTAAAGCAATAAAAGAACACGGGCGCTGAACCTGCAATTACCAGTTCGCAATATCAGTTACCGAACATAAAGGATATGAACTATGAGCCCGTGAAGTCCAAGGGGTATTCAAGGCATTTGTACCCTAGAGATATATCCAGTTTGGTGTTGGGTGTGGTATGTAACACTCGCACCTGCGCACTGGGTGTGGCTACAGGTCACCTTGATGTTAAGATGGGTGCAGAAAATGCACATGCGCATTGAGTATAAGTGTACATAATAAGTGCACCTGGGCATTGAATGTGGAATGTGTAAAGACAACCAAAGCAAAACTGAATTATGAATTCATTGCTTTTGAAGAGTCTCTAATAATTGCACATGCGCACATGTGCGTACACTGGAGATGCATAGGTCATCTTTGTGTTGGGTGTGGTATAATAAATGTACATGCGCACTGAGCGTAGCCACGACCTAATACCGTCAGCTTAATGTTAGTATAAGAGCAGCAAGTGCACATGCGCATTGGATATTTGCGAACCCTGGAAATCAACACGTCGCCACGGTATAAAGGGGACACGTAACAGGTGCATCTGTGTATTGGATGTGGATTCATCCTAAAAATTCAGGTTATCTTAGTGTTGAGTTTAGCGCAACAAGTACACATGCGCAATTGGGTAAATCATTAGTTGATCGTTGTATTGTACAATATTACTTACCGAACATGAAAGGCAAACACACTACCACCACAAAAGACAACCAAGAGAAAACTGAACTCTGAACCCGTAACATCGACGAGGGAGAAGGAGGTCTACAATAATTGCACATGCGCACAAGTGCGTACCCTGGAAATGCACAGATCATTTTGTTAGTGGGTGTGGTAGAACAAGAGCACATGCGCATTGGATATTTGCGAACCCTGGAAATCTGCAGGTCACCTTCGTGTTGGGTGAGTGCACATGCGCATTGAATGTGAATACATCCTGGAAATTTTGAGGTTATCTTGGTGTTTGCTTCGGAGCAACAAGTCACATGCGCAGCTAGGAAAACTACTAGTTAATCGTTAAATTGTACAATATTACTTACTGAACACGAAAGGCAAGCACACAACCACAACAAAAGACAACCAAAGCAAAACTGAATTATGAATTCATTGATTTTGGAGAGTCTCTAATAATTGCACATGCGCACATGTGCGTACACTGGAGATGCATAGGTCATCTCTGTGTTGGGTGTGGTATAACAAATGTACATGCGCACTGAGCGTAGCCACGGCCTAATACCGTCAGCTTAATGTTAGTATGAGAGCAGCAAGAGCACATGCGCATTGGATATTTGCGAGCCCTGGAAATCTACATGTCGCCTCGGTATTAGGTAGGCACGTAACAGGTGCATCTGTTTATTCGATGTAAATACATCCTAAAAATTCAGGTTATCTTAGTGTTGAGTTTATCGCAACAAGTACACATGCGCAATTAGGTAAATCATTAGTTGATTGTTGTATTGTACAATATTACTTACCGAATATGAAAGGCAAACACACTACCACCACAAAATACAACCAAGAGAAAACTGAATTCTGAACCCGTAAAATCGACTAGGGGGAAGAGGGTCTACTATAATTGCACATGCGCACAAGTGCGTACCCTGGAAATGCACAGATCATTTTGTTAGTGGGTGTGGTAGAACAAGTGCACATGCGCATTGGATATTTGCGAACCCTGGAAATCTGCAGGTCACCTTCGCGTTGGGTGAGTGCACATGCGCATTGGATGTGAATACATCCTGGAAATGTTCAAGTTATCCTGGAGTTTGCTTCGGAACAACAAGTACACATGCGCAGTTAGGTAAATTACTAGTTAATCGTTAAATTGTACAATATTACTTACCGAACATGAAAGGCAAGCACACAACCAGAACAAAAGACAACCAAAGCGAAACTGAATTATGAATTTATTGATTTTTGAGAGTCTCTAATAATTGCACATGCGCACATGTGCGTACACTGGAGATGCATAGGTCATCTCTGTGTTGGGTGTGGTATAACAAATGTACATGCGAACTAAGCGTAGCCACGTCATAATATCGTCGGCTTTATGTTAATATGAGAGCAGCAAGTGCACATGCGCATTGGATATTTGCGAACCCTGGAAATCTACATGTCGCCTCAATATTAGGTGAGCAAATAACAGGTGCGAATTTGTATTGGATGTGAATACATCGTAAAAACTCAGGTTATCTTAGTGTTGAAGTCAGCGCAACAAGTACACATGCGCAATTGGGTAAATCATTAGTTGATTGTTGTATTGTACAATATTACTTACCGAACATGAAAAGCAAGCACACTACCACCATAAGAGACAACAAAGAGAAAACTGAACTCTGAGCCCGTTGAATTGAAGAGATGGATGAGGGTCTACAATAATTGCACATGCGCACATGTGCGTACCCTGAAAATGCACAGATCATTTTGTTGGTGGGTGTGGTAGAACAAGTGCACATGCGCATTGGATATTTGTGAACCCTGGAAATCTGCAGGTCACCTTCGCGTTGGGTGAGTGCACATGCGCATTGGATGTGAATAAATCCTGAAAATTTTGAGGTTATTCTGGTGTATGCTTCGGAGCAACAAGTACACATACGCAGTTAGGTAAATTACTAGTTAATCGTTAAATTGTACAATATTACTTACCGAACATGAAAGGCAAGCACACAACCAGAACAAAAGACAACCAAAGCAAAACTGAATTATGAATTTATTGATTTTGGAGAGTCTCTAATAATTGCACATGCGCACATGTGCGTACACTGGAGATGCATAGGTCATCTCTGTGTTGGGTGTGGTATAACAAATGTACATGCGCACTGAGCGTAGCCACGGCCTAATACCGTCAGCTTAATGTTAGTATGAGAGCAGCAAGAGCACATGCGCATTGGATTTTTGCGAGCCCTGGAAATCTACTTGTCGCCTCGGTATTAGGTAGGCACGTAACAGGTGCATCGGTGTATTGGATGTGAATACATCCTAAAAATTCAGGTTATCTTAGTGTTGAAGTCAGCGCAACAAGTACACATGCGCAATTGGGTAAATCATTTTTTGATTGTTGTATTGTACAATATTACATACCGAACATGAAAAGCAAGCACACTACCACCATAAAAGACAACCAAGAGAAAACTGAACTCTGAGCCCGTTGAATCGAAGAGGGGGATGAGGGTCTACAATAATTGCACATGCGCACATGTGCGTACCCTGAAAATGCACAGATCATTTTGTTGGTGGGTGTGGTAGAACAAGTGCACATGCGCATTGGATATTTGTGAACCCTGAAAATCTGCAGGTCACCTTCGCGTTGGGTGGGTGCACATGCGCATTGGATGTGAATAAATCCTGAAAATTTTGAGGTTATTCTGGTGTATGCTTCGGAGCAACAAGTACACATACGCAGTTAGGTAAATTACTAGCTAATCGTTAAATTGTACAATATTACTTACCAAACACGAAAGGCAAGCACACAACCACAACAAAAGACAACCAAAGCAAAACTGAATTATGAATTTATTGATTTTGGAGAGTCTCTAATAATTGCACATGCGCACATGTGCGTACACTGGAGATGCATAGGTCATCTCTGTGTTGGGTGTGGTATAACAAATGTACATGCGCACTAAGCGTAGCCACGTCATAATATCGTCGGCTTTATGTTAATATGAGAGCAGCAAGTGCACATGCGCATTGGATATTTGCGAACCCTGGAAATCTACATGTCGCCTCAATATAAGGTGAGCAAATAACAGGTGCGAATTTGTATTGGATGTGAATACATCGTAAAAACTCAGGTTATCTTAGTGTTGAAGTCAGCGCAACAAGTACACATGCGCAATTGGGTAAATCATTAGTTGATTGTTGTTTTGTACAATATTACTTACCGAATATGAAAAGCAAGCACACTACCACCACAAAAGACAACCAAGAGAAAACTGAACTCTGAACCCGTAACATCGACGAGGGAGAAGGGGGTCTACAATAATTGCACATGCGCACAAGTGCGTACCCTGGAAATGCACAGATCATTTTGTTAGTGGGTGTGGTAGAACAAGTGCACATGCGCATTGGATATTTGCGAACCCTGGAAATCTGCAGGTCACCTTCGCGTTGGGTGAGTGCACATGCGCATTGGATGTGAATGCATCCTGGAAATGTTCAAGTTATCCTGGAGTTTGCTTCGGAACAACAAGTACACATGCGCAGTTAGGTAAATTACTAGTTAATCGTTAAATTGTACAATATTACTTACCGAACATGAAAGGCAAGCACACAACCAGAACAAAAGACAACCAAAGCAAAACTGAATTATGAATTTGTTGATTTTTGAGAGTCTCTAATAATTGCACATGTGCATATGTGCGTACACTGGAGATGCATAGGTCATCTCTGTGTTGGGTGTGGTATAACAAATGTACATGCGCACTGAGCGTAGCCACGGCCTAATACCGTCAGCTTAATGTTAGTATGAGAGCAGCAAGAGCACATGCGCATTGGATTTTTGCGAGCCCTGGAAATCTACATGTCGCCTCGGTATTAGGTAGGCACGTAACAGGTGCATCTGTGTATTGGATGTGAAAACATCCTAAAAATTCAGGTTATCTTAGTGTTGAAGTCAGCGCAACAAGTACACATGCGCAATTGGGTAAATCATTAGTTGATTGTTGTATTGTACAATATTACTTACCGAACATAAAAAGCAAGCACACTACCACCATAAAAGACAACCAAGAGAAAACTGAACTCTGAGCCCGTTGAATCAAAGAGGGGGATGAGGGTCTACATCAATTGCACATGCGCACATGTGCGTACCCTGAAAATGCACAGATCATTTTGTTGGTGGGTGTGATAGAACAAGTGCACATGCGCATTGGATATTTGTGAACCCTGGAAATCTGCAGGTCACCTTCGCGTTGGGTGAGTGGACATGCGCATTGAATGTGAATAAATCCTGAAAATTTTGAGGTTATTCTGGTGTATGCTTCGGAGCAACAAGTACACATACGCAGTTAGGTAAATTACTAGCTAATCGTTAAATTGTACAATATTACTTACCAAACACGAAAGGCAAGCACACAATCACAACAAAAGACATCCAAAGCAAAACTGAATTAGGAATTTATTGGTTTTGGAGAGTCTCTAATAATTGCACATGCGCACATGTGCGTACACTGGAGATGCATAGGTCATCTCTGTGTTGGGTGTGGTATAACAAATGTACATGCGCATTGAGCGTAGCCACGACCTAATACATAATATAATTAGTTGATCGTTGTATTGTGCATATATTACTTACCGAAGATTAAAGGAAAGCACACGACCACCACAAAAGACAACCTAGGCAAAACTGAACCGTGAACCCGTTGACTCGATAAGGAGGGGAGGGGTTTACAATAATTGCACATGCGCACATGTGCGTACCCTGACAAGGCACAGGTCATTTTGGTGGTGGGTGTGGTATAAAAATTGTACATGCGCACTTAGTGTAGCCATGTGCTAATACCGCCAGTTTACTTTGGTGTTGAGAGTAGCAAGTGCACATGCGCATTAGTTAAAGATGAATACATGGAAATGTATAGGTCACCTTGATGTTGAGTCGGGTACATAATAAGTACACATGCGCATTGGATATATTGACATTCTAGAAATTTTCAGGTCACCCTGATGTTGAGTTCAAATCAACAATTGAACATGCCCAATGGGTTATTATACGGTTATTATACAAGCATGCAAACTGGTTGGCAATTAATTTTAATATTGTGTAATATTACTTACTAAGTATGAAAGATAAGCACACGACCACCACAAAAGACAACCGAGGCAAAACTGAGCTATGAACTCATGGATTCCAGTAGGTATTCATCAATTGGACATGCGCACATGTGCGTCTCATATCGGTATTGGGTGTGGCATAATAAGTGTGCATGCGCACTGAGTGTGGGCATATCCTGTCAGGTCACCTTGGGGCTAGGATAGGAGCAGCATGCGCACATGCGCATTGGGTATAAGTGACCCCTGGAAATGTAAAGGTCACCTTGATGTTGGGTGGGGTACATATTATTTGCACATGCGTATTGAATGTAGATATGTACTGGAAATTTGAAGTTTACTTTAGTGTTGAGTTCAGAGCAACAAGTGCACATGCGAAATAAGTAAATTGGTATGTATTCGTTATTTTATACAATGTTACTTATCGACTATTGAAAATAAGCACACGACTACTACATAATTGAGCAATGAGTTCAAGAATTTTTATGTGCAAGTGGGCGTACCCTTGCAGTGCACAGGTTTTGGATGAGTTATAACAGGTGCGCCTGTTCATGAGTGTGCCTTCACACTTATATTGAGATAGAAGCAGTAAGTAAATATGTGCATTGGATGTTTTTTGTGCACACAAATCTGTAGTAAAATTAAGGAATACTCACAAAGATGGATGCTTAACACAAAACCAGCATCACCGACGATAAAATGAAAACTAAATTATTAAGCACCGGATATTAAGCTGATGTCAAATTTGCACATGCGCGTTGCACATGTATTTTACAAATTTCCATGGCACGTATCATTTCGACTCTAAATACACATGCGCATTATAAGTTCTTTGTGTACACAAATCTCACGGCTGCGCATTGTACATGTGCGGTACAGCTGAACGCTATTGGTAAGTGCAGAAGGAACTTAAAGAGAACTACGGCTGCGCGGAAAGAGTTATATTCTATATCGACTTTTAATACTTGGACATGCGCGCGAAATCATCAGTGTAGGTGATTACCCTATCCTACGGCTGCGCAGAAAGGCAATGTCTAAATCAATATCACCCAATACAATTTAAGAAATATCAAAGTGTAATTAAGAAAAGTACTCACAAAAATGAATACAGCACAAAACCAACAGCACTGACGATGAAATAAATACTGAATCATCAAGCACCCGATATTTAATTAAAGTCAAATGTGCACAGGCGCGTTGTAGCTAAATCCTGGAATTTCTAGATCTGGTGTTCTCTAGACACTGGATGCACATGCGCACTACAAGTTCTTTGTGCGTACAAATTTCACGGCTGCGCATTGGATGGCGATCAATAGATGTACATGTTGCAATCTTTAGCTACTGTATGGACATGCGCACGAAACATACCTATTCTATGGCTGTGCAGAAATGTAATGTCTAAGTCGAAATTATTCACATTGTTTTTTTTTATGAATTCAGGCTATGTAGTGCTAGCCAAGCGATTAATACATTATAAACTATTAAATTATTTTTGTATATCAAAATCTATTTTGTTGCTTAACCACGATATTTCCATGCGTTGGATGTGTAACAAAATTATAAAGCCCTATTATGGGACAATATTGGAACGATGACGAAAGTATGATAGTCGTTCAGAGTTAATAGAGTATAAAAAGTGATTTAGAAACTCATGTTTGTTTAAGTAACACTGAGGAATACTCACAAAAATGGGCGCACAACACAAAACCAGCACCACAGACGATGAAATTAGAACTGAATAAACAGGTATCGGATATTGATTAAAGGTCACATGCGCGTTACATCTGCATCCTGGAAATTGACAGAACACGTAGCCCTTGGATTCTGGATGCACATGCGCAATGAAAGTTCTTTGTGCACACACATCCCACGGCTGCGCATTGGGTGGCGATCGATAAGTTCACATGTGTGATGCACTCTTTAGCTACTGTGTGGACATGCGCACGAAACATCTAGCCTAACCTATTTTACGGCTGTGCAGAAATGTCATGTCTGAATCATTATTAAACACTTTGGAAAACACCGAAATTCATGTTTGCTTTAGTAACATTAAGGAATACTCACAAAGATATGTAGATGTTCAACACAAAACCATCATCACGGACGATGAAATTAAAACTGAATACACAGGTATCGGATATTGATTAAGAGTCAAATGTGCACGCGCACATGCGCGTTACAACTGCATCCTGGAAATTTCCAGAACACGTAGCCCTTGGATTCTGGATGCACATGCGCAATGAATGTTCTTTTGCACACACATCTCACAGCTGCGCGTTGGATGGCGATCAATTAGTGCACATGCGCGATGAAACCTTTAGCTACTGTGTGGACACGCGCACGAAGCACGTGTGCACAGTTGATTAACCTATTCTAGGGCTGTGCAGAAATGTAATGTCTGAATCGATTTTACCTACATTGAAAAAACTACAAATTTAGGTTTTCTAGTTCTAGCCAAGCGATTAATACATTATGAACTTTTAAATAATTTTTATATAGTAAATTCTATTTTGTTGCTAAGCCACGTTATTTATATGCGTTGGATATCTAAAAAAACATGTGTATATGTATAAAAAGTATAAACTATAAAGCACTATTGTGGGACAATATGGTAATGACGACGAAAGTAGAGTTGTCGTGCAAAGTTAATAAAGTATGAAAAGTGATTTAGAAACTCATGTTTGTTTAAGTAACACTGAGTAGTACTCACAAAAATGGGCGCACAACACAAAACCAACACCACAGATGATGAAATTAGAACTGAATAAACAGGTATCGGATATTGATTAAAAGTCAAATGTGACGCGCACATGCGCATTACAACTCCATTATGGACATATTCAGAACACGTAGCCCTTGGATTCTGGATGCACATGCGCAATGAAAGTCCTTTTGCACACACATCTCACGGCTGCGCGTTGGGTGGCGATCAATAAGTGTACATGCGCGATGCAAACTTTAGCTATTGTGTGGACATGCGCACGAAACATCTAGCCTAACCTATTTTACGGCTGTGCAGAAATGTCATGTCTAAATCATTATTACACACTTTGGAAAACACCGAAATTCATGTTTGCTTTAGTAACATTAAGGAATACTCACAAAGATATGTAGATGTTCAACACAAAACCATCATCACAGACGATGAAATTAAAACTGAATACACAGGTATCGGATATTGATTAAAGGTCAAATGTGCACGCGCACATGCGCATTACAACTCCATTATGGACATATTCAGAACACGTAGCCCTTGGATTCTGGATGCACATGCGCAATGAAAGTCCTTTTGCACACACATCTCACGGCTGCGCGTTGGGTGGCGATCAATAAGTGTACATGAGCGATGCAAACTTTAGCTATTGTGTGGACATGCGCACGAAACATCTAGCCTAACCTATTTTACGGCTGTGCAGAAATGTCATGTCTGAATCATTATTACACACTTTGGAAAACACTGAAACTTATGTTTGCTTTAGTAACATTAAGGAATACTCACAAAGATATGTAGATGTTCAACACAAAACCATCATCACAGACGATGAAATTAAAACTGAATACACAGGTATCGGATATTGATTAAAAGTCAAATGTGCAGGCGCACATGCGCGTTACAACTGCATCCTGGAAATTTCCAGAACACGTAGCCCTTGGATTCTGGATGCACATGCGCAATGAATGTTCTTCTGCACACACATCTCACGGCTGCGCGTTGGGTGGCGATCAATAAATGCACATGCGCGATGCAATCTTTAGCTACTGTGTGGACATGCGCACGAAGCACTTGTGCACAGTTGCTTAACCTATTCTATGGCTGTGGAGAAATGTAATGTCTGAATCGATTTTATCCACATTGAAAAAATATAAATGTAGGTTTTCTAGTGCTAGACAAGCGATTAATACATTATGAACTTTTAAATAATTTTTATATAGTAAATTCTATTTTGTTGCTAAGCCACGTTATTTCTATGCGTTGGATGTGTAACAAAACATGTATATATGTATAAAAAGTTGAAACTATAAAGCTCTATTGTGGGACAATATGGGAATGACAACGAAAGTAGAGTTGTCGTGCAGAGTTATTAAAATATAAAAAGTGATTTAGAAACTCATGTTTGTTTAAGTAACACTGAGGAGTACTCACAAAAATGGGCGCACAACACAAAACCAACACCACAGACGACGAAATTAAAACTGAATAAACAGGTATCAGATATTGATTAAAAGTCAAATGTGCACGCGCACATGCGCGTTACATCTGCATCCTGGAAATTGCCAGAACACGTAGCCCTTGGATTCTGGATGCACATGCGCAATGAAAGTTCTTTGTGCACACACATCCCACGGCTGCGCATTGGGTGGCGATCAATAAATGCACATGTGCGATGCAATATTTAGCTACTGTGTGGACATGCGCACGAAACATCTATTCTAACCTATTTTACGGTTGTGCAGAAATATCATATCTGAATCATTATTACCCACTTTGGAAAACACTGAAACTGATGTTTGCTTTAGTAACATTAAGGAATACTCACAAAGTGGTAGATGTTCAACACAAAACCATCATCACAGACGATGAAATTAAAACTGAATAAACAAGTACCGGATATTGATTAGAAGCCAAATGTGCTCATGCACATGCGCGTTGCAACTGCATTCTGGATATTTCCAGAATACGTAGTCCCTGGATTCTAGATGCACATGCGCAATGAAAGTTCTTTGAGCAGATAAATCAATACGTGTACATGCGCGGTACAATTGAACTAGAGTTGGTATGCGCAGAAATAATTTTGAGATAATAATATTATCCACAACGATTTAAAAAAATATCAAAGTTTAATTAACAGTGAGTTTAATTATTTGGAATATGTAGTACATAAGAGCATTATTAAACTATATCACAAAACATTTAGGAAATTATAACAAAAGTGTGATCATTGTAAAGATATGGCAAAGATAACTTAAAATTTTTATGTAAGTACTCACAATTTGGGATGTGCAAAACCTAACGGATGTTACTTAAAGAGCACTACTGAATTGTAGTCAACAGGTGCACATGTGCGTTGCGTCCATAGCTACCGTATAGACATGCGCACGAAGCACATCTGCGCAGTTGATTAAGCTATATACTACGACTGGATCGATATCACCCACTTTGATTAGAAAAAATATCATTTATGATCTCCCATTGTTAAACAAGCCATTGTTAATGTTAATTTATTAAAATCTATTTTATTGCTAAGCTATGTTATTCATATGAATTGGATCAATAATGTTGTATGTACATATCTATGAAAAATATATATTATGAAGCTCTATTTCGGGACAATACGGAAATGATGTCGAAAGTAAGAGTGTCGTACTGAGTTGAAAATAATAAAAGATCTAGAAACATGTGTTTGTTTTAGTAACATTGAAAAATACTCACAAAAGTAGATGCTCAACACAAAACCATCACCACAGACGAAGTACCGGATATTAGTCAGAAATCAAAAAAGGTCACATGCACATGCGCGTTGCAGTTGCATCCTGGAACTTTCCAGAGTACGTAGCCTCTGGATTCTGGTTGCACATGCGCATTGGAAGTTCTTTGTGCACACAAATCTCACGGCTGCGCATTGGGTGGCAATCAGTAGGTGTTCATGCACGGTACAGCTGAACTCTAGTTGTTATGCGCAGAAGAAACTTTGAGAGAACTACGGTTGCGCAGAAAAGGGCGTATTCTATATCGATTTTTACATTTGGACATGCGCACAGACGCATCTGCGCAGTTGATTAATCTATTATGCGGCTGCGCAGAAAGACAATGTCTTAATCGATATCACATATTTCGATTGTTATTATTTTTAGCTTGCGGTAAGCAATCGTTATTTTATTGCTTAATCATGGTGTTCCTAGGCATTGAATGAGTAAAAATGTATGTACTTATGTATAAAAAATATATATTATAAGCCACTAATGGTAGATAATATTATAATGAAGACAAAAGAAGTTAATTAACTTTATAAAAGTGATCCAGAAGCTCATGTTTGAATAGTGAAATAATGCTGGAGTACTTACAAAGATGGACGCTCAGCACACAAGCAATATCACAAACGATACAATTAATACTGAATATTTAAGTACTGGATATTGGGATGAGGTAAAAAGGTGCACATGCGTGTTGCAACTGCACCCTGGAAGCATCCCTGGTTGCGAACTACTATTGATTTCATTTTCCAATAGATGGAATGAGTGCACATGCGCGGTGCATTCAGATGCACTGATGGTAGACGGTATTGATTTGGTTCGTGCTTTGTTAAGATTTATAGGCTTATACAGATATGAAATTTGCGAATAACGTATATAAGGAATTTAGATAATTTTCCAAATTGTGTATGTAAAGTTCGAAGCGCAGTACATTTATATGACTGAGAGAGGAAAGTTTTCTAGAGTTGCGAGTAAAATCAACAGGTGGTACTTGATACATACCAAGCTAAATTTTAGATAACTTCAATGTGTTATATTATATTATATTATATTTACAATTGCTTTACAACAATTAATGAGATCCATTGATTTATTTAATTAAAAAACAATAAAACAGTGAAAAGCTTATATATTATTTTGAAGAATTGTGTTTAATTGTATTAGATATATAGACTTTAAGTTTATTAAAAGTAAAATATAGAGTGATAATAAATAATAGTTAACATATATTTTTAACTCGATTTCAATGGATATTTTTAAGTAAGATTAATTTAAATCCTAGCTGAAAGTTATTGGTATAAATCTAAATAGCTTACTGCGCAAAAGTAATAAATTGTACTCACTGTAGCGCGATTTGGTGTTGTACCCCTTAACTCCTATTGCTAACTGACCTTAGGTACCTTGATAGACGTGGAGAGCGCTACTTCGCATGCGCTCTAGTGCAATTTCCAGACATTCGAAAATTGCAAATGCGCAATGTGCAGGCTCCAGCTGCATCGATTTTAATGTCGAAGGGGTGGCAAAAAGAGGGGGTTGGGCGTTGGGTGCTTTTCATGCAATAATTTTACGAATTGAATATGATTTATTAAAAATTTTAAAAAAACACTCACCGTGGACATATTGGTTCTTCGAAGGTTTGGATCGGATTTTCTTCAATGAACGGCATGGGATAGTCAGCTCGAAGGAGTCTAATACTAATCAATATAAAAAAACACAAATTAGTTTTTAAAACTATAAATATTTTTTATAGTGATTAATTTACTTACAGTCGATTGACCCGTGAGCTTGGATCATCGTCTGTGTATTCATCAACGAGCCTGGTTTCCCTGAAGGGTCTTCGCGTTTGCATGGTGAACCTCAGATCATTAGCAGTTGGATACACGACGTTCTTGCAAAAGAAAGTTTATCTTTATCGCTAGTTTTCGGATGCGGGTCCGGGTCGTCAAAACGAGCGTTCGATGCGAATCGCAGGTTAAAACTGCGTTTTGTAGTTCGCTTTTGACATGCGCGATTTACTTGCACAACTACCGGGACGTTACGAATTATTTTAGTTCCGTATTATGAAAATGATAGATTTTGCGTGCATTCGAAGAGTTTGTCACTAAATAGGCAACCTGTTGAACTATACAGCATAACCTGTTGATTCAAGCTTTATGCTACACGATATAGTGATTTTGCAAAATGTTTGCAAATAAATTAAGGATACTTTTTAATCAACGTGTCGAGCCAAGTACCATACGTGACCGTTTTGCTAAGAAAATCGTCATTCATCCTTCCCCAGGCAAAATGTGATTAATTAAATGGATGTCATATAGTCGACCCGACCCTAATATCGCTTCTTTATATTGCGCACACGAACATAATTAAGTTGAAGGCGTGCATGACTCAAAGACATCTGTTTGTTTCCTTAGAAAGTTGTTGATCCATCGAATGAAAATGTCGAGTTCTACAGGAAACATATGACAGAAATCACCCAAAATTCTGAATATGATCTAAAAAAGTATGATAATTGTAGCACATATAAAAATATAACCATATAATCAATTAATTTAATTAACGGTTTAAGATTTTATAACTGTAATTGAACTAAGATATAGATTTGGATTAAAATAAGCTAAATTAAAGTTGTATTTGAACAAAAACGTATACTATTTCTCGTGCCGTAATATTTGGATCTGGTCAGATTTTATAAATCATATTTTAGTGTAATTTTACTATTACTAGCTGTCAGATTTTTTTGAATCTATTTTTAAATTTAATGGTTGAAATTAGACATTAATATTTAGGATTTTCAATGATAGTCAAAATGGTTAAATCTATAAAAAACTACTTAATATTTTCAATTCATTTGAAAATAGGTTTACAACTTAGCTAAATGTTTCCAGAAGAAAACATTAATATTATTTAAAGTTAGATTTGAAACTTTAATGATAAAACTAAATATTGTATATCATTTTCGATTAGGTTCAAGACTTAGCTATATAAAAATAAATTTAAACTATAATAAATATAAATATAAAAAAAATTGTTATACTGAAAATTAGTTAAGATGATTATGATAAATTAAGATGATATATTTTTATTTTATTTTTAATTACTATATTACTACAGCATTAAAATAACTTCTTATAAGATTGACGAAACGTTTTTTGCCCATTTTTAAGGATACTGTAATGAACACAACAAAATTTGTTAAAAAAATGTTTGAGGGTCGGCGAAAACCTGTAATGCCGCTGGTGAGCACATCCAGCACATGCCAGGTCAAAGACGAACTGAATTCGGAGAAATATTGTATCAATTCGTAACGTCATTCTTAAATTCGGATCAAAATATTTCGTTATACCGAGCTCAGTTTTCGTTACAATGAAAGTTTTTCGGGGACAAATTGAAGATTTGTTATATTGGGAATTTGGTTATTTCGGTATTCGTTACAAAGAGATTTCACTGTATATGTTTAAAAATATTTCTCTATTAAGGTTTATTTGGATATGCTATTTTTTACATGATATTAAAAAATATTTTGTTACAACTTACTGACACAATCAATTACCTATAGTTGGTGCAATGTGAGCGATTATAAGTCATTGATTGTGTTTTAGCGTATTTTAGGTGTTTGATGGCCCGTTTTCTTGAAATATTTTTTTGTTTAAATAACTAAATCAATATCAAAAAATAGTTTTCTATATTACTATGTGATACAAATATCACGTAACTTACTTATAACACAATTTTATCATAAATTTAAATTTCAGTAATAAGAACATTTTTTAGTTACACCATAAGTTACTTTATAATTAAAAAAATGTTTTATGTGTAAATATAAAAGCCTGTTTTTTTTCAAATTTACTAATTAGAAAAAAACAATAAACTGAAAATATCGACCACCTAATCTGTTGCTTAAGATTAAAAATGTACAGTAAGCACAATATTCACTTTCATATATTTAAGTACTTTATCTATGTTTATTAAAAAATATGTATTAAAAAAATTATATTTTTTTATGCGCAGCATTATATACTTTAATAATCATAAAGTGCAAAAAAATTTCACTGTATTTAAAAAGTATAATAAACTAGACATATTTAAAATCAATAATAAACTAAAAATATTTGAAATCCAGAAGAAAAAAAAATATTTTCAAGGCTGAAAAAATATTTTGAATATATCATGAAATCTTATAATTAAAAAAATATTTAAATTAGTGCTTTACAATCTTGCGTAGTTATTTTTAGTTTAGTACCTTTTGAATGCGTCAGTAAATGGATTTTTGCAATACTGTATGTTTTTTCTATTATAGTAGTTGGTTGTTAATTATATACGTAGTTGGTTGTAGTTGGTTGTTACGCGCTGTCATTGTGCCCTTTTTTGTTGGAATTGTTATTTTTTTGAACGAAATTTTAAAAATGATATAAAAAATATAAATTTAAATTTCTAACGTTCGCCAAAATTTGATTTCACCTTTTTTGCTCATGGAGAAACTAATACAAATTCACATTATTTATATTATATTTAAAATCCCGTATAACCTTAATATATTTTTTTAAATTATAAAAATATTTTTTTTTAGAACTTGATGACTTTTCTACATATTTTGATGTGTTTTACAATTTGAATCGATAAAATCAATTGCGTCGTTCTTTTTCAAGCGCGCTATTTTTGGGATTTCCCTTAACCGTCAGATTTGCTTACATCTGTCAAGATTTGCTTACATCTGTCAAGCGCGCGCCGGGATACAGCTTAGTGCGATTAAATAAACAGTGAAATATGTTATAATCACAGCATTTTTCACAGCATATGTTATAATCACAGTGTTAGTTGAAGATGATTCAAAAGGTGTAGCACTTGGAATTAGATAATATAAACAAAAGTTTAAATTATGAGTGTGTCAGTAAGTGTGGTTATATGAATAATATTAAAAAATTACTATAGACTTTCTAGGATCTAATATTAAGAGACAAACAGCAGTGATTTGGCAATTAAAGATATACATGCCACAGTTAATTAAACATATTACAATGGTAGTAATAATGAAAAATCTCATATTAGTGTAAACAAAAAATTACATTTTACCCACTATATAGTACCATTTACAGTTCATTTTTAGAAGCAATGAAAGATCTAATAACATTTACCTATGGCAAACAATTAAAATACGACATACAACTTATCTGTATTATTATTTTAATTATTTTTCAGAAGCAATGATACAACAATTTGACGACCTATATGACGACAGCGTAGAATTGGTATATATAAACAAAAAGTTGAAGTCAATGTCAGCAAGTATTATCTTTTTATAAAGAACATACTACATAAGTTTGATGTAACTGAATATTCTGAACTTGCCTGTTCCAAAAGAGAAATGATTGCACAGAAGAAAAATTGATAAAAAACCATGACGTAGAAATGTACATATTTTGCTACATCAGAATTAAAAATAACCCACTCTTAGATATTTTAGCTATCGATTATTCTAGGTATGCAATCACATATTTATAATCATTGTGAAATGTCGTTTATTAGATAACATCCGAGAAACTACACATTTATAAGCTGTCCGTTGGCGTCCCTACTGCAACAGCGCCGATTTGATCAACATTAACTTTCAATACTCATACATACCAAGGATATATTACACGTTCACGTTTATAACATATCTGATTTATTTGCAATTCGTATACTCCAACGAATATGTGCATTAAATTAGAAGCAATGATAATTTTTATGTATTGTAAAAGGAAAAACTCACTTTTTGGCCTCGGAGCCCGTCGACGGTAATTAAAAATTTGAAGATTTCATTATGAAGATTGTTTTACGATTGTTTATCTAGTTTAATCAATGCATTCTTATAATCCTTACACACATTATGTATATATTTCATTTTCATAGAACATACCTGGTTAATTTGCAATTAGATTATTTATATTCAGTCAAATCAAACAACGCACATGACAAATTAATGAAAATTATTGAAACTGTTGTCATGTTGATGTCGGCCATTTTGTTTTATATTTGAATGTTTATTTTCCGTTGGTCGAAACAACAGAATGCATTACCGATATATTTCCTTTGTTGATGTGTATTATTATATACACCGTTCATACAAAGAGATACGATTCAGAGTAGAAAATTAAACGGAAAATGTTTAATTTTAAAATATACGCGTTCGGAAGCAGAAGCAGCTTAGAACAATTATATTATAGAAGATTATTATTAGAAAGTCAGTTAGTAATTATAAATATTTAGTTAATAACCAGACCAACTTACAATCCACCAGCGTACATTGGCAACAGTTGATTTAACAAAGCAAATCCCAAAATAAAGATACTAGACATAACTTACATACAATGTAGGGATTAAATCTACCTATCCCAAATGTTCCCAAAAAGAAAAAAATAGTCATGTAATCAAATTTACATACCGAGCTAAGTAATCACAGTCTTACGCTATTAAGACATAAACGTCGGCAGTGCTATAGATCTTTTCTCATAGAGCTTAATGAAACAATGACATGACAATAGACGAAGTATCACAATTGCCTTTTGGATTCTCAACGAATACGAATGCCAATGTGTTTTGTTTCTTAGAATCCATTACAATAGCGTTCCAAACATATACCAATATAATCTGTTTAAAAAACAGCAACGCAACGGTTACAACGAGCGAGCTCTAAATATCTATTTGTAAGAAACATGTGTATAAAAACTAGTACACAGCACTTCAATGTATAACTTCAATTTCGTATAATTTTCGACCAATTTAATCAATAGCTCTCTAGCATGGTAGCGATTTTGGATAACCTCGGCACTTGGAAGAAGATGGAGGAAACAACCACTTCTCTAGCGTCGAACTCTAATCCAGCTCGACGTCCTGAAACTAGAGTTCATCCCGCTTCGGAAACGACTAAATAATTCGAACGCAGACACGGAAAGAGGATACGTATACCATAACATAAACATTCATTCAAATTGTTGTATAATATCAATTATGCTTTGTCTTCAATAAAAAATAAACGCCCCTGATCTACGTGTTAGGACAAATATAATTACTAACCTTAACTAAAGTGACTTAAATTGAATTACTAATTAATATCAAATAAAAAATACATAGCTTATAGCAAGTGCACGCTCATGTTCATGCATTTTGCGCTTATAAAATGAATAATATATTAAATCATATTTAAACAAACTTCACAAAGTGCACATAATTTTTTTAATATTGTATTTCTTGTTAGCGTAATTCACTAACTAAATTATTTTTATTCGTTTTTGTATTTATAGATAAGAGTCAGATAAAGATAATAATAAGTTGGCAAAAAAATAGCCGTATAGTCCGCTGATTAAAAAGAATCGACAAAGAAAAAAAGTAGAACGTACAAGAACACTTGCAATCAAATGTAATCAAAATGTTCTATGGCGACCGTTCGGCAAAGAAGATAACGACGTTTATTGGAATTTGAGATTTAAGATTTTCGATAAAAATAATATAAAGGTGAGATTCTCAGTAATATTAAAATTGTTTTCTTATCATGCGTTTCTGAGTGCTTACGAGAAACTCACTCTTAGCCAGGCACCTGGAATATCAGTTTTGTGAACAGTTTTGGGTTACGCCACACAATTGTTCATAGCTCATCGATTTTAGTAGAGAGACAGTGCATTTCATTATTCTTAGCATGACGCTGAATTTTTTTAACCATTGTTTTATTGGGCTTCTTAGCTGCCCAACACTGCAGTGGGTTGCTATTTGCCAAGTTCATGTTCTTGGCCGACTTTCTCAATTGAGGACCTTGCCGCAGATGCGCTCCATTTAAATTATTAAGAGAGGGACCCCCAGCAAAGTCTAACGAGACCAGGGCTAGCCCGAGGGGCGGACCATATGGGCTGTCGCCCGGGGCGCTAATTACTCTTAGTGGGAACGCCATTTATTCCGAACCAGGGTGTTATTTGATTCTATTTGGCACGGTATCAATATCTCCTTGATTCCTTAAAAAAAAATCGGATTTGGTATTTAAACAAAATTATCTAAATGATCATATTTATATCTACTCAAACAAAAAAATCTGTGGTGATCTTTTTTTAGTTCTCTTAGAAAAAATCCAAATTGCCATTGTTTTTTTAGCCTAGGGCGTTGAACACTTTTTTGCCGGCCTTGTCTGAGAGACTGCAGTCTACAGAGCTGCCGTTATGGAGTATGGTCCTCCATAGAGAGTTAGCTAGGAGTTTGCGCCGCCTCGTCCTCTTGAGAACAACGACCTCATCTACTGAGCCGCAAGCCCAAGATGGCGCGTCATCTGAGGTATGTGCCCCCGGAAAATGTGCTTCGTAAAGCATGTCCTTAGTGGCGTTTATTATATGTTTAACCAGTAATTTATTTAAGTGTGCTATATATATTATAATGCAATAGTGTTCTGTATAAATTTAAAATGGCTTGAATTGCGTCTCTATCGGTCTCCCAAGACCATAACCTTACTAATAACTATTTTTATAATATTTAAAACTAAATTAAAAAAAAAAAATGAGCAATAAAAATTAAAAGAGCAATATAATTTTAGGTATGAATTTGCCATTTTTTGTCAAGTACACCCCTGCAATGTGCCTCAGCACTGTATATGCCTTTAATCGTGAGCTTATAGTTACACAAGATGCAGTATTAACATTTTCACAATTCCAATATTTGCGCCCTTTGACCGATTTAAGCCGAAATAGATAAAATCTTTTATCTCAGATCACTCTTTGCGTGGCGTGCGATCCTAATACAATTTCTTGGTCAAACATCACAGTTTCGAAAACGAATTAACAAAATATAAATGTTCTTTAATAAGCAACGTTGTATAGTTAATATTATATTTGTTTAATTTTAATAGATAAAGCAATTATAATATAATAAAGTTTAAAAACTATTTTAAATATGATATTTTAAACTATATATTACATTTCATAATAGCACTAGATTTTTTCAGTCTTATAAAATATTTTAATATTATTTTACTTTCTTAAATAGTGAGTTCTGAAATATTAACGTAAGATAAGAAACATTATTTATTAATTATATTGGCAAATTTTATAAAATACAACAATATTTTTTCTCTTTCTTTTTAAATTGTACACTAATATAATATAATATAGAACAATTTTCTCACAGTTGAGTTAGTGAATTTAAAACAGTAAGTTTTATTAAAATGCAACATTTTTCTTATTATCATGAAGAAATTATATTCTATGATACATCGGTTTTTCCATACAGATTAAAATCATTTTAGCGTTGATTTTGCAACGGAAACGATATTACATACGTCATGTACTAAGTTAATTCAAAGGTACCATATAGATTGAAGTTTATCATTGATTTATTATACTGAATAAACATACATGTATATTAAAGGGTTTTGTGTTAAAATCCGCAAAACATAAAAAAAATATACTAAGATGCAAAAACATTTATATACGCAGATACGAAGATATTTTTTTATTTTGGATTTGAGAAGTTTATTATTACAAGTTTTTGGAAGTTCTATAAATAAAGCTAGATCTTATGTTTTTTTTTATAAAGATAGGAGCTTTTAAAACTATCTATTTTATACATTTTTTCAGAACATATTTTTGCTTTTACGTTTCTCAAATCCACATAAAACTTTTACAAACAAAAGTTAAAACTTACCCTTTTCCCGTTCGTCACTTTGTTAATGTGCCTCTTAGCCATCGTTTGGCGTTGTCCAAACTCGATTAACGTAAATCACTTGAAAACCGACTTTCTTTACTGTGAAATTCAGTTCATGATCGCTTTAGGTTTGTACACAAATGCGACTTTTCACGTATTATCGACATTTCATTTTGAAAGACGCATGCGTGTCTTCGTTTGATAAAAGCGTTTATTTAGAAGGGACCGTCGTTAGGGTAACTATGCTTCAAGTATAAATAAGTTCGATTCTATAGACGCGATCGATGGACTTTAGAGCTTTTATGAATATGTCTATGAAGCCAACAATTTTAATTAATACCTATTTATATAGTATTTCTTAAGAATGAGAAAACATAAATATACAACAAATTTTATATTATCTATCAAATCATATAATACAAATTCAACATAAATAAGCTTATCAAAGTTTGTACTTCGTCTTGATAAAACTCTTAATAAGAGCCAGCGCTCTTTTTGGTTGATCTTTGGCAACCATGTGTCCAGCGTTTTTAATCATCACTTCATAGAAGTTTTTAGAATTTCTAACGTATCTAAAATGCAAAAATATGATTATAATCGATCTAATAAAAATGATAAATAAAATTAAAGTTACCCAACAACTTTATTATGCATGAACATTACACTTCTAGTAGCATTCTGGTATTCTTCAGCGCCGCTCCATTCCAAACTTCTGTATATTTGCACTGAAGAGTAATATGGAATTACTAAGTCCAGATTGCCACTTGAAATTTATTAAAACACAATTTTTATTGGAAATCATGGTTACACTAAGCAATAAAGTTCTATAGATTTTAATTGGCTTTCGAAATATTAAGGAGGTATATTCATACATGCAATCAACACATTAGAGTAATAACGACAATTATCTTTTTAATTATTTTATATGATATATTGTGGAGTGAAAAACTAGTGGAGTATATTTATTTAAGTCTAATTATTTTTTTGCCTTTATTTTAGGAAAGAGAGTAGAAGTAAACATCCAAAACTTTCAAGTGATCTTATAGATATAATAATTCACTACTTATTCTATGATACTTTATTTGGTTTTGTGGTCGATAGTTTTTATTTTTATTTACATGTATTTAATCATGCTTTATTATATTTAAGTCACACTGTTCTTTCGGTACATGTTAAGTTCTTTGATATAATACTGTCGACAGGCTATAGTGGACCAGAAACGTGGTTTTCGACTATGTCGTCCCACAGCCACTATTGTAAAAATTTGTGTGATGTAACAAGTTTGATAACATGCTCTAAAGTTAATTAGAAAAAAAAATGCTTTATAAGAGAAAACCTTTTAATTTAAAATTATTTAGCTTTTAATAAAATAACTAATATAATTAGTTAATAAATAATTAATTTTAGGTACTTACTTGAAAAATAAAACTTTGTAGTTTTCTAAAACTCTTTCCAACCATTTTTTCGAACTAGTCAATATATCTTCATACAGATTGTCGTAAACTGTGTTAGGTGCTGAAAATTTAGCATCGCACACGTGTAAAATTGCCCTAATTTCAGGAAGTTGAACATATTCTGTATAAGCACTATCAAAGCTAAAAGCATCTTCATTGACGTAATTGTAGATGTTCAAAATTTGAGATTTTTCTTTCAATTCATATAAAATATTCATATGAAGCTAAAAGTAGCATTTTTAATACAAAATGTTAAAATTTTAATAGTAATAATAAACATAAACTTACATCTAACGCTGCTGAATAATTTCCCATTTTAACAGCTTCTTTAAATTCAGTTTCATACCCACTGATGTTATCAGCGGAACTATCGTCTACTAATCCAAGTTGGTAATAGAATTTGTTCAAATCCAATACGATGTCTGAATCTATGAAAGGATTACCAATAGCTATACCCTATTTCGATCGATATATAATCATTAGTTGAATTTATAAAAACTGTATTTTTATAAGAACATTACTCACTTTTAAATCTATTTTTATATCTGCTGTTGGATTTCTATCGTGAATTTCACAAGCAAAAGCCGGTAGGTGTTTTCCAGCGTAAGATTCACCTGCTAGGAACACAGGGGCTTCTTTCAATTCTGGGAATATTTGTAGAAATTGAATTATGAACTCATATAAGTGTTTCGATATCTAAAATATAAATATATTGATTTTTTAAATTGTATATGTATTTAATAATAAAGGAAGAGAATACCATTGATTGATTTTTTGCATAGCCTTCATTATGATCCGTGAAACTGAATCCAGTGCCAATTGGATTGTCAATGAAAAGCAATGAATGCTTCTTATGCCAAGAATACTCATTTCCTTAAATAATATACATTATTATTTAAGTTATAAGCTAATGTGTATTTTATATAAAAACTAATGCTGACTTAGGTTTTTAAATATGATATTCATTTTTTATATAATACAAAACTCAAACAAATAAACATGTGTCACAATCAAATGAATCACAATCAAACAAATGTGTATTTAAAAAAATATTTTGAATATCAATGTATTAAAAAACAAATGTTTAAGCATTGTTTAAATGATGCACTTTTATTAACTAGTATATAAAATAATGATTACGTACTTATGAGTTCAGTTCCATTTTCTTTCAGGCTAAATGGACCAATTTCTTCAAATAGTCCAAATAACGAAGATAGGCCTGGTCCACCTTGCAGCCAAATGATCAAAGGAGCTTTTTCTACAGGCACTTCTTCAGCAGCAAAATACCAAAACCAAGTATTCGAGTTAAATGTTTTGTCTATTGTGATGTATCCAGAGTAGCTAGTTATGTTCTCAAAAATTGATTCCATATTCACATAAGACAATTTCTTAGCTTCTTTTATTTTTCCATTTTTTAAGTAGGGTGTTAGGATCAACTTCTCGCAGTCGGATGCTTCGTTTGTAGCAGAACTAAACACATATTCAAAATCACCGTAGTCGACGTCAGGAAAACCACTAAAATTACACACACGCACTTTATGTAAGATGATTATTATATCTAATGAAAATTTATTTAGTGATCAACTACCATGCAAATGTTAGGAGCAACGAAAAAAAATATGCCACAACACCAAAGTTGTTCATGGCGTTGAATAATACGAGTGTGAATCGTTTGAGTTGAAATATTGAAACGACTTACATATATATATGTACATACATATATATGTGATTTTCTAATAAAACGTTCAAATTATTGGCTTCAATAAGGTTAAATAATGTTAACCCGACACATAAATTGTCACGCGAACTGTATGTAGGAATAAACCATGACGTTACTGGGTTCCTTTCCGAATATAACGATTGTAATTCGCAATAAATTATGCAATAAAAAATACATAAATTCCAAATGTGTCTCTTCGTCTGCCCAGATTCCACTGGGTCCAAATGGAGGGGTCTCAAATTTTATTGGTAGCTAATTGATCATCAACACGCGCTAACTTTATTATACGGCTTCATTGCTAATTTTCTCATTAACTTCAATGTTCTTGAAGCATAATTGAATTCATTGTTAAAGTTTATCATAACTTCTAAAATAATATATAGATATAACATTTTAATCTATAAACAATTAATTAAATTATAACCTGTATGGTGTAGAGCTGTAGAGTAACACCAATAATACTATTTTTTATGAATTACAAGTCATACAAAACGAAGCTATAAAAATAATAAATAATACACCTTTTTATACTAATCTTTAAAAAATGCATATTAGCATCAAATAGCAGCAAACACTCATTTTCATACCAGAAAATATTATAAAAATATCTCGCCAAAGCTCACTTATCTCGCATATCGGCGACTACGATAAAAACAACCTTAAATTTTAATACAAGCACAGAATGCCAAGGCACGTATTGCTTTAGAGCAGTGTAAGCCACGCCTTCTAATTTTTATACCCATTCGAACTTATCAAATTTTTAGCGTTTTTAATAGTGATAGTTTTATTGTAGCCGTATTTTTTATTCTCTGCACCTCGTCTCTCTACTATGTACATTTTTAATCCCTATCATTATATTCTTTGTTCTGTGGTTACCTTGCAGTTGTTTTCGATGCTTTTTTTGGCGTTGTCTTATAATTAATTTAAATTACTATAAATCTTAAACTGCTTAATATTGATTGCTGGTTAAGTAGTATTTGATTATTATGTATATCAGCTTATGTTTTATATGTAATGAAAATATCTGTATTTTCAATAAATACCGATATTTCAATGAACGAAGAAAGACAAGGAATAGTAACAATAATAACTGACGAAATATATACAGATGTATATATTTAACTAAAAATATTTAACTAAATATAGTTTTATGGCACTTGGTACCTATTTTATTTTTAGTATGCAATTGATTAAATACATAAATATCACTACGAAATACATTGTTTAAGAAACCGTAATTAAAATATAGTTAAATACAGACTTATCGTTATTTATTGCTTTTTTTTATTTTTCTTTCCCTCATCTTCTGGTTCTTCCTTCAAAGGTATATCATTAATGAATGACTTCAAAAGTAAAAGCGATCTTTCCGGTTGATCTGTAGGAACCATGTGTCCAGCGTTTCTCACAAGAACTTCCAACAAATTACCCGATCTCTTAGAATAACTAAAATGTATCACACAATTATTATAACTGTTTTTTTTTTAAATGTATGATTATTACAAAACATACCCAGCAACAGTATCTCCGAAATACCATGGTTTTCTAGGAGCTTTAAGATATTCTTTAGTTCCACTCCAATTTAAGCTGCGATACGTTCTTATGGATAGCGGATAGGCCACAATTATATCCATCTGACCACTAGAAATTTAAGTAACGCATTTAATAAGAGATACTATATGTAAAGTTTTTTTTATAAATTTGTTATTTACCTATACAACATGACTTTATAATGTTCCAGCAATTCTTCCAACCAGGGTTTGGCACTGGTCATGAAATCTCCGATCAGATTTTCGTAAACTAATCCGATGGAAGAAAACTCGGCATCTCCTACGTGTAAAGCCTTCCTGATTTCAGGTCTTTGAACAAATTGACTGAAAGGACCTCCTATACCAATTTCGTATTCGTATACATAGTTATATACATTGTAAATCTCAGATTCATAGATGAACGTTCCAAGCGTAGCTCCAAAATACTGTAAGTAATATTTAAATTATATTTTATTTTCGAAGATTTAGAAGGCTTTTTAGTACATACCCTGAAAGCTCTTGTATAGTTTTTAATTAAAATTGATCTCTCAGTTTCTCTTTCGTAAGACTGCATAGTTTTAGCCACGTTGTTATCTACGAACCCAAGTTGAAAGAGATATGAGCTATAATCCATCATGGTGATTGGATCTATGAAACCATTTCCAATGGCTAGTCCCTAGATTTGAGTTATTAATTTAATTTCTTATAAAATATTTTCATTTTTTTGTATTAATCTTACCTGCATATTAACTTTCATATCAGCTGTAGGATTCCTATTATGGATTTCATATGCGAAGGATGGTATGTGCTTTCCAGCATATGACTCTCCAGTTATGTACAAGGGAACTTCTTTCAATTCATGATATATTTGCAAGAATTGTATGATGAATGTATATAATTGTTTACCAATCTAAAATTAGTATGATATGTAAATTTATTTTATAAATATATAAATACATATATATACAAAGCAATTTTGATACCATAGTCTGATTCGTAGCATATCCTTCTTCGCTATCTGTAAAACTAAAACCAGTTCCAACGGGATTATCGATGAAGAGCATTGAATGACTTTTATGCCAAGAATGTTGATTTTCTGTAAGTTAGATTATTGTTTTATTATTTAATAAAATATAATATATTATGAATTGACATACCTATTAAATCAGAGCCATCTTCATTGACATTGAATGGTCCGAGTTCTTCAAACAACCCAAAGAGCGAAGATGCTCCAGGGCCTCCTTGTAACCAGATAACCAAAGGCGCGTTCTCTATGCTAGTCTCTTCAACGGGAAAATACCAAAACCAAAGATTAGAATTATAGGTTTCGTCTACAGTGATAAATCCAGCATGACTAGTAATATTATCGATCATATGATCCGTATTGACGATCGAAAGAGTCCTTGCTTCTTTCACTTTTCCATTTTTCAAATATGGCGATAAAAGTAGTCTTTCTCCGGAATCTCCCCTAAGAGGACCGGCTTTCGTTTTAAAATACCTGCGCTCTAAAACATTCTTCCATTCGTTGCCAAGTTTATCGCATGTTTCGTTGCAATCATCTTCAATACAACTGAAAATAAAAAAATGCATTAATAAGCAATTAACATCTGATAATCGAATGAAATTCTGCTTTATACCTGACTAAACTGGAGTATAAAAATATGAAAAATAAGACTTTTGCAAAGTTCTTCATGTTGATTCGTACGTGCAAATCCTTTGAGATGCGTTGGTTAACTGAACGAGGAGTTGGAATATATTCTAAACATGGATATACTTGTTTCGCGAGTTCAAAATACCGTTAAGTCGTCCTGCAAAAGTGTATAGAAGTTATCTATATGTGTACTATTAACATACACAGCATGGATTTCCTTTATTGATATATACATTATTACTTCTACGGTAAATATCACCATTGGATTCTAATTAACAGGTATTTCTAAATGGGTTAAATACATATTTTTTCGCTATTTTATAGATAATTAAAGTGTAAATCAAATCTTACACAAAAAAAGAAAAGTAAGTAAAATATCAAAGATTGTGAGAAATAATTATTTTTTAACTTTGGTATATATTCATAATTTATATTTAAAGTCTAGGAACGATAAACTTTTGAGACAAAATTAATAAATATGGTTATTACAACGATTTTTTGATACCTATAATATATTTTTGAAAATTAGATAGCTTTAGAATCAGCGGATTACATATTAAAAAGTGATTCGGATTTTTAGGTATTTAAATGTTTCAAGAATGGCATTAAAAATCATCAAACAACATTGGTTTGTCTAACGAATCATTAGAAATCGAATAAACATCCAGAATTGCACAATAGCCATTCAAACTTTCGAAAGCCATCAATGTTCTCGCATCCAATAAGCAATATTTTAACCATTATTTGTAATTATCGGAAGGTAGCCGAACGTGGAGCTTTGATACTAGCTTTAACTATATGGGTGATTGGAGGGGGAGTTAAAGCTAATGCGTTTGGCTATTAATTTGCTTTATCTGCTTTTTATAAGGAACATTATAAAAAATGCGACAATACGTCCCATCATAAATCACTCGACGTACAGCAAACACCAATCGAATCATCGTTGACCACAATTAAGACTAGAAAAATAATCTGTTATCAGCTCTTGTGGCATCCAACTGGCTGCAAAAGTCAAACCACTATGCCAACAATACTGAAATATAATAAACCATAAGTTTATCTTTAATTTAAAGAAAACATCGAGGTGTTTTTGGACGTAAAAATAAATTTATTTGCTATAATATAAATACATTATGGTTGTACTAATTTTCATACAATTGTTATTTTATTTAACGAGAATACCAATAAATATTAGCCGTGTAGTGCAGCGTTTTATTGCTTTTAACGTGGATTCTAAACAGGGGCGTCATGGATAGAGGTGTTTGTCCCCCTCTCCCCTCATTGAGTTAGACTAGAAAAATGTATGTCATTTAATGAAATACTATGAATCTTATTAAAGTCGAAATGTTAAAAAAAAACACTGACTAGCCAACTTTTGCCCCCCCCCCCTCCCACACTTGAAATAGCTAAAATTACGTTCCTGTTTTTTTACTTAATGGGTGCTCGGTTTTTCTCTTATTTAGCGTTGAGCCGGTCTCATTGAACTTTCTGAGCCATGATTTAATTAAATTAGTACTCGGACATTGATTCACACCATACAAACTGTAGTGAGCGCGAAACAAGTACCGAACAATCATATAAGAATCATTGTTTTACGAAGAACGTGCGTTATTCCTCCGTGAAGCTATCCATCGCGACTAAATTTCCAAGGAGCAAACTTTGTTATCGCCTGCGCGTCCCTTCTTCGCGCGCTTAGAAGCGATTTAAAAAGTGCAAACAATTATGGCTCACTCTGTATATAAGGTTTTTTCGAAAAAAAATGAGTTAAGGACTCCACTTACTTGACCCCTAATTGAATTAGGAATCAAGTAAGTGAGTACGCTGATTCAATCAATCTTTTAATTATTAATAAAGTATCTGTTCCTCCTATACAGCAACTAACTTCTTTAATTTATGATGTTCCTAAGGTTAGTAATTATAAAAGGCAAGTAATATTTATATAAATAGCTTATCATATTAACCTAAAAATGATGAAAATTAAAAAAAAAGACTTAAAAATAAATTAACTTTTTTTTTTGAATAATTGTTTTATCTAGTATTTTTTAAATATATTAATAGCAATTTATATTTTATACTAAATTTTACAATTATTATTTGTATTTCTGGTATGGTCGGATTATTTTTATGTCATGGCCAAATCTAGCTAATGTCAATTGTCATTTCATTGACAGATAAGTAAATAGAGCGGATAAATTAATGGCTACATTTTTATAACAGACTTTGCTAATATGGACAAAGGAAGGTATAGAAAAAATGTTTTTTGTCAATATTAAATATAGTTAATATTTTATATTAAATCTTGATTCACAATTTCACATAGTATGAATTAACAATTTTAGTAAGCACGTGACACGCTATTTTTTTCGACAGGTTTTCTATGCTGCTTCTTGAACCCGGAGAAATATATTTCGAAGATTACTCAACAGTTTGGATTCATCTCGACCCGCGAAAGAAAAAATGTACAGAGAAGCAAGACGGTCGTTTGAAATTATGTTCCAAATCTTTAGTATTCGAACCCAGAGATAGAATAAAACCGTTGATTAAGATTCAATTCAAGGAATGCATAGAGCTATCTCAGTGCAATTACATACTGAATGTTAATTCCAACAACATAATATCAATAAAGTGCAAGCAATTCGCAGAAATGTTAGAGGCCAATATAATAGCGCCGTATAAATTCAGAGTTGAAGAGAATGAGTTTCTGTTTTTATTAAATTATGCTTCTATTGCGGACTGCATTCAGCAAATGAACCAATTGAAAAGGGCATCCACTTTGCACGCATGCGAGCAAAATAGTATGGTCGCCACTATTTCTCATTCGCGTTATTCTCGCATGAGGTTTGATCTGCATTGGCTAGAAAACTTATATGATAAGATTCTGTTGGAAGCGAACGCCGATCGCATATCGCCGTTGGTTCAAAACCCTGGTAAAGTTGTGTTGACTGAAAATACAATATTCTTTCAACCGTGCAATAATATCGAACCAGTGAGTATTTTAATTTAATATTTATATTTTAAAATGTTTTATAAAATAAATGCTCTTTTTAGGATCCGGTTTTAAAAATTAAAATACACGATATAAAAAGGTTGTTTAAACGAAGATTTTTACTTAGACAGATAGTAAGTATAAATTTATATTATAATTTATATGTACATATATAGAACTTAATCTAATCGGAAAATTTTTCTCTGATTATGTTTTGTGGAATGTGACAAATATGATTGTTTCACTCATTAATCAGCAAATAATTAATAGCCATTAGCATTTTTAATACATTTTGCGTTGAATATGAATAAGTATAGAATGTGTTAAAGCTTTTTGCCTTAATTTCAATCACCAAAGTATTTACCTTGACTCTTTATGACTGCATCTCAAATGAAAGATGAATTTATTGAGAAAACCTTATCTCTGTAGAATGCTTTCTGGTTGATATCTTGTAATTTTTTTGAGCATAACGTGGTGTTCCTATTCCTTGCTGTTGAAAATGTGCCATCAAGTGGTGAATTGCAAGCAGCGGATTTCACACACGAAAATGACTTAATACTTGAAGTCATTGAAGAGATTTGCGAATGTCGCAAAGAAAGATTGTATAAAGCATTTTTATGCATTTATACAATTTATTATTCAGAAAGCCCTAAATCAATTTTTGCATAGTTTCTCTTTAGGACCCTGCTCAAAAAATAAGCTAAGATATTTACAATGTACAATTTTCACTTATGAGTAATTTTTTGTGTTTCTTAAGGGCTTAGAAATATATAATGATAAAAATAGTGAAGTATCACATATCTACTTAGCATTCAAAACGAAAGAAGAAAGAGACGAACTCTATAATCAACTCATAGAATTACCAAAACTAAAATTAGACAACATGGATCAAACCGAAATGATTATGCAATGGCAAAATGGAGTATTATCGAATTTCGACTACTTGTTATATTTGAATTGGTAACTAAATCAATAGTAAAAAACATATTTTAATTATTAACATAAAATATATTGTCAATGATACTTTTAGTTTAGCCGACAGAACCAAAAATGATCTAACTCAATACCCAGTTTTTCCTTGGGTTTTGAACGATTATACGTCGACGACCATTGATTTAAATGACTGTGATATATATAGAGATTTAAGAAAGCCGATCGGCGCTTCAAATTTGGAACGACTCGAACGACTGAAACAAAGATTTGCAGAAATGGCACCGCCAAAATTTTTATATGGCTCACATTACTCGGCTCCTGGTTTAGTACTGTTTTATATTGTAAGTAAGAGGTAATTTTTTTCTGATAAATCCTTATTTTTGTTATTAACATATGTTTTTTTTAGGTTCGTCTTTATCCGCATTTTATGCTGTGTCTTCAAAATGGTAGATTTGATCATCCCGATCGGATGTTTAATTCAATTTCGGACGTTTATCGCAACTGTCTAAATAATATGGCCGACTTTAAGGTATGCTTATTTTTATATTTCCACCATCCTGATGATGTCCTTTCACCTTTCTCGACACACAACATCTAGACTAAGTGATTGCAGATTTCATTTGGTCAGATCTTCATTGCAATTTTCAACATTTCCGACCAAAATATCTTCTTGATTCTTATACTTCAAACATTTTTGATGATCAAAATTTCAAGTACTGCAATGTTTACCTAATTGAATGTTTTCCATATCATATATTTTTTTGTTTCATGCTTCAAAACAATTGAGAAGTAAATATTAAATAATACAACCGCATTGATGTTCTTAATACACTGATCTATCCAGTGGTGTGTTGCTATATGTTTGAACTGGCTCAATAGAGCAGGTTCTTAAAACAGGGAGCTAGAAACGTAAATATCACGAGATGTTGTATTTTTTATGTCTGGCGCAATGTACAGATTAGCAGGCATACATGACTATTGCTGAAACGATTGATGACCAATGTTCTCTCTAAGATACAATATAATAATAATTTTTACATTTAAACGAACTTCAATTTGTTATCTATTGTATATTATCGTTAATAAAATCAAATATTATTAATACTACAAATCTCAGATGATATTATTTATTTATAAGATATATTTAGAGTAGACGATTTTTATTATTATTCATATTTTTGGGTATATACAGAAGACTCCCTCAATAGCACGTGTTATTTGGGTGCGTGTAGTTGGGGTTCTAGAAAATACTCATACATTTTTTCAATTTGTACGTACGAATCGGGTGCGTATGGTGAGATATCCTCCCTTTGGTTCACTCACACATAAAGTAACGGGCACTCAAATAGCACGTTCCCAATTTACCGTGTTATTAGGGGTCTATTGTATGTATAAAAAATACAATGATTTACGATATAATTTTATACGCATAAATATTAAACATTGGTTAATATTACTATTAAAAAATTCTAGATTTTAAATTTACATAAACGTTTTATGTTAAAAACAAAATGTGTTTTTTTTTCACAAAAGTAGATCAAGCATTCATTGACATAATAATAGAGCAAAACTCAACTGTTTAACTCAAAATAAAACTCAACTCAAAATAAATTTGTTTTTATAATTATATATGTTTTCGCATCGATCTTTACGATTTACCAAACTGTGTATACTTCCATCCAAATCAATCCATTTTTCTAATAGTATACGACTTAATTTTCATAAAAGTGTTTTATCTGTAATTTATCATGTGCTTTAGAATTGATCACATTCATCAAGCTAAACCACAATCACATTCAGCACTTGATGCTTAAAATGTTCCACAAATATCATATAAAACTGAATTCTTTATATTCTTCATCTTTAAGGATATATCTAATTATGTCATTAAATGTTTCTATACAATCCGTTCTATATTTTTCATTAACTAAAAACTTGAAATCTGTAAATTGTTCCAATATTTGGTTTGAATAGTTTTATCGTTATTTATACATAGTTTTTTATACTGTTTTTTTCCGAGTTTAGTATTTAAAAGTTGTTTTACATGATATAAAGATCTAAAATATTCCAATCTGTTATGTCTTCTTCTAGAAACTTTCAATTAGATTTTTTTAAATTGCAATTTAATAAATTGGAAAAAAATACCTGGAAATTTGATGAAATTCTTAATCCACGAAGAGCTGACAAAGAAAAAATTGAAGTGAAATATTAAATTTCAATATAAATTATTTCAGATATTATGTTGATAATAACATAAGAAATAATAACAAAAAACATCCTAAAATAGTCAGAGAAGCTAAAAACATTATCAATACAATTACAGTAAGCTCTGTCAAGGCGAAACGAGAATTTTCGTTTATGAGTAATATTTGCTTAGATAAAAGGGCAACTTTAAGTATTAGATGAATATCAAACCCAATCATCCGTAATTTGATAGGTTTCCCGCTATCTTCACGTCATTTGAGGGGGGAGCAGGTGGGGGCATTTGCTCCCCCTTGAATTTGGCCAGAAAATTTCATGTCATTTAATTAAATATTATCAAAATATTAAAAATATTATAAATACAAAAAAAGAATAAATTCTTTGGTTATCCCTCAAAGAAAATCTAAAAAACAGTCTTAAATTTATCCCGAAAGTATGTTATAAAATATGTTATTTCAGTGAAATCATATCAGAATACGTTTTCACCGGTCGAAATATATTTTTACCAGTGAAAATATATTTTATTTTTTTGACTTTTTCATATGTAGTAATATATATATTTACATACTTATCATTATTTATTTACGTGCGATGTATTAATGTTACAGTGAATGTGTATTTTTCAGTGAAGTTATATTCAAATACATTTTCACTAGTAAATATATATTTCTTCTAGCAAAAAATAATAAAACTAATAAGCGGTAGTGATATTATATGTTGCTCTATATTTTCTTTGAACTCAATTTGACAGTTGCGAAACGTTCATTTGCTGTTCAAACCCAAACTTAACTCAATTGAAGTTCTAAAACAAATTATAGGTTTAGAACTTTCATTAGGTCAAGTCCAAAATATTTCTCTCAGGGGAAAATAAGCAGAAGAAGAAGTACAGATAGACGTTGCATCTTGCATATTGCTTCATATTTTGCCTGCACTTGCATATTAAAATATGATAGTTATCCTTACCGATTTAGTATGGACTTCTTATTTAAGAGTGTGGTATATTCAAACTGAATTTTGGTCAATATTTGGCTCATCACCGAGCGTTTCCTCGGCGACGGCGCCGACACGATTTTATTGCTTTTGACGTGAAGTTTTGACTTCTGAGAAGTGATAATTGTTTTTTGCACTCTCTTATTGGTCGAAATTCGGTATATATGTGCTTCATTCGATTCTCACTTATTGTAAGTCATAATATTGTTGTAAGAAGTCTATAAATGCTAGATAACACGACAGCATGATTTGGCCAGAAAAATGCATGTCATTTAATGAAATACTATGAATATTAATGAAATGGAAGTATTAAAAAAATGACACTGACTGGCGAACTTTTGCCCCTCTCTGGAAAAATCTGAAATGACGTTCCTGGCTGTCTTCATGAGATCCTACACCATTTGTTTAATCATGGCTCCAAAGTCAACATTACTCAGCTAATGATAAACATGTGAGTTCCTTCACAGTAGTATTTAATAAAAATCAAAATATATCTTGGAACGAATATATGGAATATAAATAAATTTATTTGTTTTTTTTAATTATAATAATTGAAATGCTATTTAAAAAAAGTCGAGGGGGGTGTATGCTAAGATGTGAGCCCGTTAATAAAATTTTAGCAGCACACCACTATGTAGCCTATGACATTCGTGATAAGTCACAAAAGGGATATTGAGGAAACCGCCATCTCCCTTCTACTGATCAGTATACTACGACAACTGTAAGAAGCTGAAGGGGATGAGAATAAAAGGGATATGGAAGAATCTGACTCAAGTCTGCTCATTAGCAATTTATTATTGTTAGCGTGTGTGTGCTTTGATTTTTCCGTTTTTAGTGATCTTGGTGAACTTGGTGATTGTCGTACTGCCTTTTTAACCATATTTTTTTATATTTTCAATAGGAATTGATACCAGAATTTTTTGATACAACTACAAATGGAGATTTTTTAGTCAATAAATATGGAATTCAATTTGGATATAGACACGACGGCATCAAAGTAGAAAATGTACATTTGCCAAAGTGGGCCGAATCACCTGAGCACTTTATTAAGACTATGCGGGAAGCTTTAGAATCTGATCACGTGTCTAGAAATTTACATCATTGGATTGATTTGATATTTGGCTATAAACAAAGAGGGAAAGAGGCAGAAAAGTCTGATAATGGTAATCTATACTGTATTCATATTGGTATTTGATCCTTTAGTTTCTCAAGCTTAATATGAAATTGCAGTGTTCTTTCATCTTTGCTACGAAGGCGCCGTTAACTTGGACGACATAGCCGATATGAACGAGAAGCATGCACTCGAAGTTCAAATCATGGAGTTCGGTCAAATTCCAAAGCAACTGTTTAACACTCCTCACGTCCGGCGTATCATTAGATCACTGCCTAAAACTAGCAGTCTCTCTTTAGAACTAAAAGATGCATCAACAGAAATCGGTTCGATTTCTGAGAAGTATTCGTTTCATTCGCACAAAGATGGAGTAAATTGCGTCATCATCTCAGGCGATAATCAACGAGTGATATCAGTCGGTAAAGACGCTCTATTGAAAGTGTATTCGTTAAAAGACGGAAAGCAAACTAGAAGCGTTAGTATAGGATCTTTATCGTTGAGCTCATGCGTTCAAACAAACAATAACACTGTGATAGTCGGATCTTGGGACAATAATATGTATGTTGTCTTATAAATTTTCTATATACTAATGAATTACTTTTTATATATTTAATTATCTTTCATAGTATAATGTACAATCTGGAATATGGAAGAATTGTGGATAGTTTTCGGGCTCACAATGATTCAGTCAGCTCTTTGATTTTGTCTTCTAAAGGTAATGCATCAAATTTAGTTTTTAATTTTATTTTTATTTATAAATGTGATTGCTTTCAGAAAACTTGTTACTTTCTGCCGGTTGCGATTGCGTCGTGAGAGTGTGGAACTCGTTGGAAGGTTTTGGTAAAGGCAATTTTCGACCCTTAAAGAATTTAAGTGCCGAGTTTGACCATGATTCAAAAGTGACGAGTATCGCTCTGAATATG
The DNA here is from genome assembly GCF_051122295.1 of Plectrocnemia conspersa. Classification (NCBI taxonomy): domain Eukaryota; kingdom Metazoa; phylum Arthropoda; class Insecta; order Trichoptera; family Polycentropodidae; genus Plectrocnemia; species Plectrocnemia conspersa. Next base: position 5,045,660 of record NW_028277174.1, on the reverse strand, counting down.
TGCGTATTGTACTGTAATATAGAACGTTTGAACTAATTAGATAACATATTCTCACTTGATTTACAAATTTTTATTTAATTGAATTGGTGTCAAATTAGATAGTGTTATAACAGGTCTGTGGAATTAGAAGTACATACATAATGTACGCTAAATCTAATATTTTTTGGCTAAAACAGTAGTGTTTGGCTAAAACAGTAGTAAAACAAGATTATACATATTATATAACAAATATAAGATATTCGATTCGATTTTATTTTTATAAATGGTTTGAGATCAGCGTATAATTTTACATATAAATCAAGATATTCTATTTGTTTGATGGATTATGAATTTTTTGCCTGTCTTTAGATCTATGAAATGCTGAAATTTCTTATTTTTCAGTTCTGAAAGTATACTGGTAACAGGAACAGACGATGGCGAAGTCACGTTATGGAATCTCAACACAAAAACGAAAAAGAACAACATTCCATCGCACAACAGCACAATAACGGGCACGTGCTTTATATCTGGAGATAAGAGACTGGTTGTCAGTAGTGTCAACGGAGAGTTCAGGGTTATCGATTTGGGAGTTAATACTCAGGTATTATACACACTTCATCAGTGGCAGTTTGTTGTAAAATATTGAGGACAATTTAAATGAGCAATATATAAAATAAAATGTAAACATTTTATAAAATATATGTGCATTAAAATAAATAAGCTGTGCATTAGTGTTGTGTGGTTCCAAAATCCATGCAATAAATAGCGTTTCACTGATATTGATCAGCGAAATTATAAATCAATTGTTTGATGCATTTTCACTGACCTAATTAGAAAATTATGTTCATACTATTGAAAATATAACTTCAATGTAACAGTTGCTGTTAATAAAAGCTTTAAAACTAACTGTAGCTGTTGAACTTCCATTAGATTAATTTGTTTAGATTTGAACATAAAATATTGCTTAATATAATATTTTTTATTGAATGAAGATATATTAATTTAATGCACAAATCATTTGATTTAATGTATACTACAAATAAAATGTTTGCTCAATCTAATATTTTTTATTGAACATAAATATATTTATTTAATCATCATTTTTTATTATTGTAATGCACAAACAATTCCTTTTATGGAACAAAGTATTTATTTAATGCACATACATTTTAATATAATTTCTGCTGATAATTGCAAATACAATTTCTTCATTAAAAATAAATATAGAACTGCATTTAATTGCAACTTCTGAGCATCATTTAGACAGTGGCACTCTCGCTGTTTTAAGTGAATAAATTTTATGATGGACTGTTTGGAGATGCAGAAATTCTATCTACATTGATTTTGGTAGTTCTGTAGCTCACTGTTTAAATGAACTGCCACTGCGCTGTTATATTTTACCATAATGTATCACTAATTATCTGTATTAAAGATTTATAGTAAACATATTAAGGAGGGAATTACATCTATGGCGTGCAACGAGAATGTTTTGTGTTTGGGCGGAGCCGAGGGATGCATGTACATTTGGGATCTGTTGATGGTTGCGCAAATATTTGAAGTTAAAGCTCATAATGGTGAGGCATTCGTAAATTTGGTTTTATATTGTAGCACAATAGGATAGTTTATTTGTTTTGTTTTAGGTTCAATCAACAGCATTGCAATCGGTTTCGACAATTCCGTTTTTGTGACTGGTGGCGAAGATCATTATGTCAAAGTCTGGAAACAGCAGTCGAAAGAACAAGTCTGATTTGCTCAATTTAAGATTTGTATTCAATACTTCTTGTCAAAATTCATATGTGATACTAAAATGTGTTGTGATCCTTATTTTCTAAAAAAATGTTAATGGTTTATAGTTCGATTCTTCAGATTTAATATTGATTGTGATTGATTTTAATTATTTTGTTATTCGAGTCATTTTTTACCATTGAAATGAAAAGTGAGTTATAATGATATATATTATTTTCCATACCCGGTTTCGCCTGTTTTGTCATAACCTTAAACCCTTTGATTACCAAGCTTTGGGGGATTACTGTATAAATATTGTTGTATTACATAATAAAAGATAAGTTCAGAAGTGTTATTCTCCCCTGAAGCAAATACACTACATACAGTCCATTAAATATGTATCTAATTCTTTCTTCTATTAATATTTAAGATTCTGCGATTTTCGGTAAAGTAGCAAAAGTTGATATATCTGAATTTGGCAACGAAAGGGTTGACTTTTTTTAATTTAATTATTTTTACCTGCCCTCGGCTCGTGATATTGCAACATTAAATTGACGATGATTGAAGCATCAGTCTTTCAAGTCAGTTCCTGTCATATATTTACGAAGCTGCAGTAAAAAAAGGAAAATCATAAGGATAGGATTTTGGAAACAAACACATTCTCGCATCACATCAATATGTATTTGTTTAATATCTTCTTAACCAACCGTGTTCCATTACAGTATTGGTGGATCGAAATTCTTCAACAGCATAATATAGCTACAAACCTTGAGTTAATTTGCGTTGTTGCAATCCTCTTCGATTCAATGAATTTAAAAACTTCTTCGTCCATTATCTTGTCATTATAAATTTATATTTAAAGTAATATCTATCTATATATCTACATAACGCTCCTATAAAATATTTAGTAACTCAATTCAGAAGTTTGTGGTAAGATAGATCAATTTTGAGAATTTTAGTACAAATTTACCGCGACTCAAAATGGCACAGAATAGTCATTGAATTATTTGTTTTAAGTCATTAGGTATTCAAGTGTTTCTAAAATCATTGAGATATTTATCAAATTAATCTAATACGGTACAGGATTTTACAGTTTAACCTTTTGGCTGATAAATCTTTTAGGCATACTATCTATCTATATTGATGTTTTATATTTAAAAACAAATATGTTATTTGGACTAAAAGTAAATACCCTACATTCCATTAAACTTGATATATCTGACTTTAAAAAGACGATGTATCTGATAAAACTTGGACCAGTGTGTTAAACTAATTCGAAATAAAACTGGACTTACATTTTTGTGGAGATAGATGAACTTAAACTTGATTTTTAAATGATATTTAAAACAGCATTTGAATTATAAACAAATCATGATTTCTCTGAACTCCACATATCTAATGTTGTAGTTTTCTGCAACTTTTTTGTTACTCTGGATCTCCTTGATTTTGTATATCTTTTAAAAAAAAATTGTAGTAAAATTCCTATTTTAATTTATATAATACAAATAATTAAATGTGTTAAAAAAACATATTTATATTAAAATTTTGATAAAAAAATTATAATTGGGAAAATCTAGGATTTAGGATACTATTCAGTTTACAAAAAAATTCTAAAGAAATAATTTTTCTATGTTGTCTACTTATTTAAATATTTTTTTGTGAATAATATATGCATGGTTATCTTCTACCGATAATACTTGATTGTTAAAAGGATTGGTTGAAGTTTATATTGATATATTAATATTGTTCCAGTCGCGGAACTTTCTGTTGTATAAGTAAAAATGAAATTGATACTATAAATATTTTTTTCGAATCGCAATTATTATATTTTATATTATTATATGTATACTATCTAATTATATACAAGTATTTATATACATGCGTATTATGTAACATTATGTATTATCCATATTCTACATTGCGTTTTAAACCGATTAAGGTACTTAAATGTTATTTTACTTTAAAAAAATAAATAAATTTTATATGCAAGCGTTTCTATGAATTCATTTTTATTGCGAATGTGTCAATCAAAAAATGAAGGACCACAAAAGTAAAAATTATAATTATAATTAATAATTTACACTTAAATTGTAATAAGTATTTGATACAAATCTATTTACAAGATATATTTAAAGGAATATACAGAGATAGATGAAGCGATTATCTAAGCCGAAACTGTTTCTACCATTGTCTTTTTTATTATTTCACCAAAGTTCTCGTCACTATCGTTGGAATTGGACTGCGGCTGACACTCCGAAGAACCGTTCTCGCACCCGGCGCTGGAAGACGTGCCTGACGCCTCGGCAGCGTCGAGAGAGTCCACTTGTTCGGCTGTGGGGGCTACTGGCTGCACGCTACTGTCGGTACTGTCGAAAACGCCGTAATTGTACCTCCCCTGAATCAGTTCTGAAAACGATTCCAATTTATTACTCAACGGATACGTTGCAGAGTTCAAATTGGTGTACTGATTTGGCTCTTTAACTTCGCCGGAGAGTCCATAGCACGACGTATCAGACTGTCTGTAAACTTCATAGGTGTTCATTTGCGTACCGTGATACTCTGATGTTGCGGCGCTTACTTCCGTCTGCTGTGAGTTCGACTTATCGTTGCCGTAGTCCGTCATGTACATCGAATTGTAATGATTGAACGCGAGCGACGATTGTGTGAAATCTTCGAAGCTGGAAGATGAAAAGTGTTGGTTGGTGTAATGGTTTGATTCGTGGTGCGTTTGATATGAAAAGTTTATATCGCATCCAAACCTTGATATATTGGAATTGTTCTGAAAAGTCCCGTGATTCGCTTCCGGGTACGATATCAGTTTGTGTTGATGTTGTTGCGAAGACGCGGCCGTCGATAGTCGTCCGGTGTTATCTTCGCTGTAGGCGTCGTCCCGGAATGCGTACAAATCCAACGAATCCTCTCTACATTGCAAATTTGATCCAGTTTTAGTATTGCTAACAGAATTATCATAATGCATATTGTTAAATGCTGCCGTGTTGGTTTCATGCAAAATATTTGCAGTCGAACTTCCACAGTTGTAAGCGTTATTTGATATTGATAATCTACCACTTGGATCCGGCCACTGCGATTGATCGATAATCTCCGTCTTGGACATGTTTTCTTCCGATTTCTTCTCTAAGCCTAATCTCATTAAAGTGTGGATGAAGTGAGTCCGCACTCTGACCGGATTGAATTCTATTCTCCCCGTTGTGTTGCCGCAGCCGTCTTTGGTACAACCGCAAGGAAAATTCAACCGATCCACCTGGCATTTGATACCAGCTTGACTACAAGAACACGTCTCAGGATCGCAATACCCTTTACATCCGCATCCGCAGAACTCTCTCGACGTGCGAATATCTCTACATTCATCTTTTTCAACAGCTTCAATCTTTCTAACTCCGGCGGCTCGCAAAAGAGCTCTCCTCTGCCTCGTGGGCACAGGCTGGAGGAAGTAATAACTATCCAAGTCTAATTCCGATTCAGACATTTCACTCGGCTCGTCTTCAGAATCACTATAATCGCTAGACGATACTGACGAGCCTTGAATGGAATGCCTTTCACACCGTAACTGTTGTAAGATTTGGCGATGAAGTCGCCTTTGTTCCGACGTATGCTCAGCTAAGGTGAACTTCTGCATGTGCGTATGTCTCTTTGCCATACCGAGCGTCGATCCGCCTTGCGATGGAATGCACGTAAAGCCTTGGGCTCTCGGGAAATAGAACACTGTAACATCATCGAACGAGATACTCTTCTTCTTCTTAATTTTAGGTTCTTCGATTAACGTAGTCGTGTTCTTTCTTTTCAAACTGCTTTTAGCTTTACATTTACTATCGTCGTATTTGATCAGACATTCTTCAGGTTTTTTAATCGTGCTTTCTATATTAAAATTGACACTGTCTGTCGCGATAATCGGTGCAATGTCAATGAAGGGCTGTCGAGTTGACTCTTCGGTTATCTCCGATCCTAAACCAGAATCGCTGCCATCCGATCTGTCTTGCGGTTCATCTTCTTGCGTAGGAGCCGATTCGCACGGTAGACTCCCCAGCGCCGAATCTTCAGAATCAGCAGACGCCACATCAGTTTTATTATCTTCAAAATCACACACTAAATCCGATTCAATTTTATTATCATCGATCGAAACATTGTCCAAACTGTCTGTAATATGATATTTGATCTTTATTTCAGATTTGAAGTCGTCAAACTTCACATTTTTATTTACATTTGCAGCAGGGTCGTATGGTAATTTGGAGTTGCTGCTTTCACTTAAATTATGCTTAATAAATATGTTTTGATCTTCGGTTGCTTGTGCCATCATCGGTAATGGTGGGTCGGAGAGCGTCGCGTCTTCTATGTTCAGCTCGGAAGCAGATGCGGAAGATACTAATTGATCCTTAGACGATTGGGTTTCACTCATGTTGGTCCCCATTGCTGAAGTTCTGTCTGAAACGAAAAAACAGGCGTGATTAGAATACATTAACTTTTTTAGAAACATAATATATTAGGTCATATTGATTCAGAAGTTTCTTCAAATATGTATGTATGTATGTCATGGTCAGATACTTATCGGGGCAATTTTTTGCGCAATTCCATGTGGAAAGGACACAGTATATTTTAATAATTTATAGGACGTATTATATTTTTAAAAAAAGGTTTTAATGTGAAACTTTGGGTAGTACTGAATTATTTGTGATTTTATAAAAATGTATTTTAACATTAATTTTTTCAATATTTTCATCTGCTCCTAACCATATTTTTTTATTAGAAATATGTTTTAAATAAATTACTAGATTAGATTTCCTCAGAAGAAAATATTAAATCCACGTGGTGAGATATTTTGTGCATTTTTTTTTGTTGAAACGTTTACTATAAAGTATATTATGGATTATCTTACATCACAATATCACTTTAAAGATAGTATTATTCCATCAAAAAAAAGTAGCATATGTATTTTAAAAGAAATCTTTCTATATTTATCATACATGAAAAATATAATATATTCATTTATCTAATACTCGGCCTGCCGAGAGGAGAAAAATTCCCGGGGCCCAACTCTGGAAAAAATCATAGCAAGAATATATTTATAAAAAAACAAGAAAGAAATAAAAGGAGCGGAACATTGCCTTCAAAAGCACCCACTTTCTAGGTAGTACTTTCACATTAAACATTATCATTCCAAGGGACAGATTGTAGTTTTTTGATGCGGCACCGTTTGTGTTAAAATTTGTTTGCAAATTATTGTCGACTTTATTGCTTTTTGAACCTTTAAAAAATATTAGACACGGGAGGAAATATTCAACGAATGTAAATGTTTTGAGCTGCACAGCTAGAAATTTTGTGTTTATGATAATAACTACTATTCTTCTAAAGAATAACTGATTAAAACACACTGAAACCGTGACCCCTACGTTAACAGCGGTTTATTTTTACACCAGTGCCTTTCTGTAATGTGCACTGTCTATGTTTCTTTTTATTATGGTGATAAATATGTCGAATAAAAAATACACTAATTAGTATACATTTTGATATGTACACTGAGTGTACATCACCGGATATTTCGCAATACAAATTAATAAAAAAATATTCAGAATCTTGTAAAATATTTAATATACGAATGCTCCTCATATAAAAACTTTGTGATATGATAACCACTTTTTTAAAATAAAATAATAACTATATATGTGGGTGGCAATCGCACGCACATAATCATTGCTATATACAGATCATAACTTTGTATATTATATTATCGGTCAGGTTATTTAAATAATATTACTATCGGGACTATCAATAATCGTTGCGTTAAAATAAGTTAGAAAATTGACCGATTATCAATATGCCAATATACCCGTTATAGACAGATACTATCTGTAATATACAGAAACAAAGATTCTTGTTCTGGAATAATCGGCATTGGACAAAGGATCAACTGTATGAGCCATTTATGTTAGGACTTGCACCAGAACCTCAGTCAAGACTTGACACCCGCAATTTGATTACAAAATCCGACTCGGAACAACGAGAGTTCAGCTGAACTCTCATGAAGAGCAGCTACGCCAAATTTACTGAGAACGACTCTTAAAAGCAAGAGAAAAGCAGTCACTTTCACTTCGACGGTCAGCCGAGCAGTCACCCAGAAACTACAAGAGTTCAACTAAGCCATATTTTAAACTGTTGTGATTTAAATTTGTTGAATTACATATACTTACTAATATTATTTAGGTTGCTAGGATATTTTCTATTTTTACTATATCTTTTAAGCCCTTTTCTTCAATAAAATAGCCTTTGGATTTTTAGGGTGTAATATTTCAACATTGTAATGAAATAGTATAAAAAATTAAGAACATAATATTTGACATTTAGGTCGAAAATAAATTACAATATTCACAAATCTTATCTTCTCTTGAAATCACTTACTTACCGACTTTTTTGATACGTTTTTTATTGTATTTTAATTTTAATTAATAAAATATTCTTTCAGAAAAGTACCTATAAATGTTTATTTTTACAAAAAAGAGAAGTACTGAAACCACAACATGTCAAATATAAAATAAAGCTCGTTGGAGGGTGAATTTCTATAAAAATGTTATATTTTTGTCAAAATCAGTTGATATAGAGGACTAAAAGCCATGTCATGTGGGTTTCCAATATAATCCTAGAGCGCAGGAAACATAATAAATCTTAATTTACGACTAGCGGGCTATTACATCAACGCGGAATTTTATTAGAATATTTTTTCAACCGCGCGAATATATACGTCCGCGGGGAAATTAGAGCACATGTGTAAAACGTATACAGTAAAGTAAGTGGTCAATAAGTACTCTCGAATTGCTAGAAAATATAGAACTATCTAGTTATGAAGAGTGTTTTAAACGAAATAATTAACATATTCTTGACATTAGACTCATAACTTGTATGTTTTTTAAATAAAAAATTATATCAAGAGGAGATAAAATATTGCTATGTTTTATGAAGTTGTAAGATAGGAATATACTTACATAAAAAAATATCGTAACGTATTCTAATGAGATATAATCTCAGATATTGAAATATATTGTTCAATATTAACTCTTTGAGTAGTAAGTTAATTTTATGTATTTTCCCATAATTATTTATAAAAAAAATAGTGATTCTCAGCGCTTTGTAATAGTATGTTTTAATATTTTTTTTATATCAATTCAAAGGCACTCAATATTTTTTTATAAAATGACTATAACATATATTTTATTTTGTTCATTTATTTCGTACTCTTTAATTTATTGGTATTATTTTCTATAATATATTTTCTATTTTATGAATTTAATCAGTTGCAAATAAATATATAACTATCTGGGATATCTCAAAACAGTGAAAGACCGACCACCGTACATGTACGGCGATACTGCTAAAAAAATATGTTTATGATAAATATTTTTTTATTAGAGCTCTCATATAAAGATGAATGATGCTTCACAAAAATATTTTGTTTTGCAAAATATTTTTATACAAACAGGCAACTATTGCAAAATTCAATTAACAAGTCGCCCGAGGGTTAAGCAAACATGTGTGTTCATTTACCGGTTACCACGCCTGACCACCGAGCAACGTATCTGAATAACGCTATCCAGGTGTAACAGGTAAAGAACCTTCGCCCTAACAGTGACGCTTCTCAATCTTTTTTATATGTAATATAAATAAACACTATACGATTACTTTAAATTTGTACAGGTCGCATATTTATCTAGATAACGCGATAAAAAATTCGAAATCGCTGTCGCGCTTGAGATAATAACCCAAACTAGTATTTGTTCGGACAAAACGTTCGTTCATGACGGAGTTTAACCCTTTAACTGCCACACAGTGTTTTTATTGTCTCGTTGAATTCCTAAGCACATATAAACAACAGTATGCATATAAATTTAAATCACTCTCGTGTGAGATGGCAACGAGCGTCGTTGGCAATTTACAAGATGTGACAGCAAGGGGTTAATCGCACTTCGTTCACAGCCATGTCAGTGTCTGCTATAATATGTTCTCTCGGTGTCTCACATCTGTTTGTGTCCAGGGAATTGTTTCTTATGTAATTATTCGTACTTTTTGAGTACGCTAAGAGGCAATGATCTCTTGCGAGTGACTGTCTCTAAAGCATTTCGGTGAGCTCACGACATTTCTAAGATCCTGACTAATCTGAGAGAACTGTTTTGACGGCCGTGGCGCCAAAATAATATAACGCTTTATAAATACATCACGCACGTGGTATGAATTTGTATAACTGTTGTAGGGGAGAGCTTTCAAAGATTTTAGAAATACGCAATGTATCATATAAACAAGTTAAGACAAACCACACGGAGTTCAGCTGAAAACTGTTATCACTATAGATTGTAATTTTGCGATATGATTAACTATGTATATTTGCATTCTGATTTTTTTTTAATTCAACACCATGTAATAATGTAAAATTATATTAATAAATATTTTTATTTGTTTCTAATGATACCCTGTTTACAATGGATATATTTGAAACTCAGTACAACAGCTTTGAAGTAATGCATAAGGACAATTATTTATTTTATACGAATGATCGAAAATTTTCTCGCTACGCGGTATATGTACATTATAAAATAGGTTTTTGAATGAATCCAAAATTAGATTTCATAATAAAATATATTATAATAATTTGTGACTTTAAAGCATGCCGTTTTTCGTATACTCGATAGCATCATGACGCATTGGGGTAACTTGTTATGTCATGGCGGCTGTAATTTAAAATTATCGATAAAAATAAAAATCGGGCGAACCTCGATTGCATTGCATTCACCACGATTGCAATGGCTGTGTTCGCGGTCTATTTAAAATTTTTAATTTTTGCACAACTCCTATTTGGCCCTAGGAGCAAATTGGCCTAATTGCGCAACCATTAATTAAAAATAAATTGAAATTGTTTAAATTAACAGGTCGAATGAGGCCCGTGTTTTTCAAGATTTTACTGCGCATCGAATGTTTAATAAACATGCCTTCTGTTTTTGAGGGGTATATTATTTCAAAATTTCAAAAAAAACGTAATTTATTAGTACTGTAAAATAAAGAACATGTTTTAGGGCTTGGGAACCATGGAGGTGATTGACCTCTTGGCCAATGAGACTCAATATGGAGTCTAGTAAGAGTTTTTTTATTACAATATTTACATATGTGTGACGGACGATTAATGGAGAGATGTCTCCTTCAAGCGGTGGTGAAGCTGGCGCAGGGATGATGTACGTGGACGATCCTCAAGGTTCTTGTCGCTGTCTGCAGCGAGTGTCAGGATGCAGTTCCTCTTGCGGCGATGGTCGTCCGGGTCTCTTCGCGTCTGTTGGTGGGGACGCATTTGCTGGTTTCTTCGAGTGTCTGTCGGTTACTTGTGACTTCGTGACTCTGACTGCCTGTCTGCCTGACGGCCTTCTGTGTGGTCCACATCCTTTACACTATTGTGTTATTTCTCTCAATTGTTGATGAATAATTATTTTTGGTCAGTCATTAACGCGAGTTTGAGAGAATGTCCCTTTCAAACGTGGTCATCTGTGTGTGGTCGCTACAATGTTACTATTGACATTTAGGCCGAAAATAAACCACAATATCCACAAATCTGATACTCGATTGGAACCACTTTTTTTATTTTATATTGTCTTTTCAAATTGATAATACTTTAAAGAATAAAATACAAATATATTCTTTCATAAAAGTGTAAATGTTTATTTTTACAAAAGAAGAGAAGTACTGAAACCACAAACACGTCAATTATAAAATAAAACTCGTGTGAATTTCCATGATAATGTTATATGTTTGTCAAAATCAGTCGATGTAGAGGGTTAAAAAGTTCGATTACTATTTGGCAAAACAAAATTTCAAACAGCGAATATAATAATAATAAATAATTTATATCTGGCGCACCTCAAAACAGTGAAAGATCGATCACCGTACATGTACGGCGATACAACTCAAAGAAAAAACATATTTATGATAAATATTTATCTGCACGACTTATTATTTCATTAGAACTCACATTGATTCACAAAAATATTTTGTTTTTCAAAATAGTTTTATATAAATAGACAACTATTGCAAAATTCAAGGCACCTCAAAACAGTGAAAGATGTACCACCGTACATGTACGGCGATACTGTTCAAAGGGTTAATAGAATACGTTACATAATATTAATTCAAGTCAATTTGCAAATATCTACACCTTTTTGTTAATTAACATTCATGCTTTGGTCTTTAAATATCATGAAACTTTGCACTGAACAACCTACATATAAATGAAATAAATTATACGTTGCCAATTGAACGTCAGAGTTATTTTATTAAGTGAAATGCTGCGAAACAAATCTTTTTTCTTCTCAATAATTTCTTTGTTGCAACTAAGCAATTACTTTTGATAACAAATTAAATGGTAAGGAATTTTTAAATGTCAATAATATTATTATCATATGGTCAGTATGATTTAATGGCAATAGCAACAAAATTCAGAACTACATATAATCGTCGTTGGTCTACAAACAAATTCCGATTACTTAGTAATAAAAACTAAAGTTATGCATCTCTTTGTCGAAAGCAATTAACACTAAAACGTAATCAATAGTGTCAACGTATACGCTTTTAAATAAACGGCTATTGATTTTTTCTCATCCAGGTACTCGCTGTTGGTGGACGTATTATGATTCTAGCTATTAATTGTATTATTGTTAATGTTTTTATATGCGCGGTTGCATTAGCGTAAAGCTGGTATGGCCTATAAATGTATGTAAATAAATATCCGCACTCCCAAAATACCGTCTCCGAGCGTTCAGGTAGTGAAACTACGATTCCATCGTTACTAATGCACATGCTACAGCGGCTAGAATAGTGCATATAAATTATTAGATAATAAATAATATTCTACAGACAATAACATTCGAAGTGAGGATCGCCCGTTTTGGTCAAGTGAAGCTGTCACCCTCAATATCTAGAGACGACTTGAATTACTACGAATATTAATGCAACAAATATTACGCAGCAACAAATATTACGACCACATTTTAAAATAAAATGACCCTTTAAACCAAATTATTACTATAAAATTTTTAAGAGGCTATTCAATGAACATACATTTAAATGATTCGGCATGCTTTTTTGAGCGGTGCCGCGGTGAGTATTCTTATCGAAATTAATACTTTTCACATTTTCCGAAAACGACGATACTGACAATGGTACCTTATCCGACACGAAAATAACCTCTTTTCCCTATCTACTCGAAGCAGCCGTTGTAGACCGATCGAACCGGTCTTGTGCATTGTTGTAGACTCACAGCGTAACAACTGCATATTTTAACAGGTGGTGCACTTAAATCTAGCCTGCGTTTTCTTCGACAATTTGCGATTTAAAAGGAAAACTCGATTGAGTTTTCCTTTTGAATGGCAAGATATATGTAGATATGATCAACAAGCAAAATGGAAACGAATTTCTAGACCAATGAAAAAAGTCGGGTAAGCGTATCACTTCCAATCCTTGTCAAAGGGAATGCTGAAGTTGATAACCCTTATGTATGAAAAATATGCGATTGAAACCCTTCCATTATAATGGAATGGAAGCTTATTTAATTTATATATTTTTAAAACTAACGTAGATTTAAAAGAAGGTAGATTTTGTTATACTTTTCAAACCAACGTCTTTAAATCAAATAAAACCAGCCTGCAAGGGTCAACAGTTCCAATGAACTCGTCTTCGATGAGGGTGTCTGCTCAAAGTTTTTGATATGCGAGATTTACTTGTAAGCATTGCTTCTGTTAAATATTTTTGATCGTGAGATATTGTTTATATTTTTCAACATGAAATTTACTTCCTTTTTTATCATCAAAGATATATTTTTGAAGTCGCGTGCTAAGAAATCTTTAGATTTTCTCTTTTATAATATTAGATTTTTATTTACAAAAATATATTCTGTACTGAAATCAACTTCTACAAAAATTAAATTATTTTTTGTCACTAACAAAAATACATTTCAATATGTCTTTCATAATAAAACACATTATATAAACAATATTTTTAATTCGCAACTCAAACTTTTACACGAAATAGAATGCATGAAAATAAAATCGAATCGACGCGTTTCAAGGCCGAATATATTGAATCGCAGTAAGAAACTTTTACAGCATAATTACTGTTTATTTTTAAAAATAAAAATGGTTCTTACATTTAATTATATTAGAAATATCTGAATATTTGTAGTGCTAAAATTATTTTACTGATTGCACATTTTCTATAATACTTATTGCACATATTCTATATCAGCAATTAATAAAAACATGGTATTAACAGTTTTATTTATGCGATGTTGTAATTAGTTTTTATTAAAATCAATTTTCAATTTCTAAAAAACATAACAATAAAATAGTTTTTCAGATGTATGTATCTACAACCAATTACATAACTTATGTTATTTTATTGGTTGCATCAAATATTGATAATCTTTTGATAAATAATAATAGTCTTCTGTGTCTTTGAATTTAATAAAATTTCTTCAGGTAAAATAAGCCATGAAATCAAACATATTTATTTGATTTTATGGCTTATTTTATAGTTTCTCAGATATATTCATAATCTAAGTCTGTTTTAACTCAATGTTTTAAAGTTAAGCAATATGAAGTAATTGTGCCAAAACGATTTTTGGATCAAGTACTAATATAATATATTAAATACGCTTATACCCACAAAGGTTTTTTAATTCAAAATATTATTTTTCAGTTAACATAATATCTATTATATTTACAAATTTATAAGAAAATTCCTGTTGTTTTTTTCCATAGATTAAGTAATTCTTCAATTCCCGTAAAACTGAGTTTTTTTATAGCTATAATTGAATTAGTTACACAATTATTACCGATTATAACCGGTCTTTAAAATTTCAAAACCGGTTTTTAATTTTTTTATTCATCTCAATTGTATGTGTAAAATTAAAAAAAAATCTCCCTGATTTTTTAAAATTTTTCGTAGTATATTTCGTTTAATAACTTACGATCCGTTCACGTATTTTCGCGTGATAGTGAAATTTTGCTGTTTTGCTGAGAGTTACAAATAATGAAACGCGCGAACGAAAAAAAATGATATCGCGCGAACGTAAAAAAGATTTGAACTATTATCGAGATATGGTAATAAATATATATTTATAAAAGTCACACTTTGTCAAAACATTTAAAATTTCTCGCGAAAATAGCAGACTGTAAGGTGTTAATTAACAAAGTTCTTTCTCAAGCTAATAATAAAAATAATGTCGTACAACAAGATTTTGCTACATTCGACATAGTTTTTTTGATAAAGTCATCGTTTTTGGCGTGGACAATATATTTTTTATGTATGTATTTTGAACATTTTTGTATTTTAATCTATCTCATTTGCAACATACAAAAATTAAAAAAGATATTTTTGTCAGTGGGTGTATCATATTATAAACATTTTAATCAATTTTGAATTTTATAATACATATTTATTTTGTAAATGTTTTGAATATCTGAAGCTATATTTTAATTTATCTCATTTGTGCAAAACTGTATACATAAACTTAATAATAATTAGTAATCGCTGTTTTTCCCCTAGCTACCCCATCAATAATCATACTGTGCAATAAAACATTTGCCACAAAGTTGGAAAAAATTGATTTATATGATGGATTATACGATTATTTAAAGTGTAGATATTTTATTTTTTAATTTTGATAATTTTCTTTAATAACTATATAAAAATTATAATAGTAAAATATGTTTTTATTGCAATTTAGCGACTGATTTTAATAAATAATTTTGATTAGTACATTTTGTTATTTATATTTGAATTTTGAACTCTGCATTAAGAATATCAGAATTTTCTTATATGTTATTTATTATTATAATATAAATAAATGAAATATAAACAAATGATATAATATATTATTATCTTATTTGAAGTAATTAATTACATTTTGTATTAATTGTTACTATTGTATTTAAAAATGAATTAAAAATAATTTGTGTTATATTGAATTAAAAATAAAAAATGAAATTGTCCTGTTATTAGTTTTATAAAACATTTTTTTGGTCATAAAAGGATTTTTCTGAAGCATATTTTATATGCTATTAATTAAAAGCTTAAAAGGTTTTGGCCATAATAAAATATTGTATATATAAATGAAATGGGCCAGAATAACGGACCATAAGAAGCGACCGCCCCGCGTCGAACGCCCGACGCGATTATTGCCCCCTGCACTCGAAACGTCGTTGTTATCGCGGGGGCGGTAGCGACAGCGGCAACGGCAGCGGCAGCGGCAGCGGCAGCGGAGGGTGCGCCAAAATAAAAGCAAACCATTCGCGTCGATCGTAAATAGCCCGGAGGCCGTTGGAAATACTCGCATCCGCGACCCAGATCGACCGCCGCTGGAGCGATGGAGGGGAGCGCGCCAAATTCAAACGTGAAAATCGCGTACCTGTCGCGTCTCGCTTTCGGGGAGAGCCGAGTCGCCTTCCCCAGACGATCGAGGTTATGTCGACGCCGAAGAGTCGGGTCGCACTCTCTCCGCAGTTCCCCTGGCCATTCTGAGCTAACGCACAAAGTCGACGACGTCGGAAAAAAGCAGCAGCGGCGGACGCGCGAAGCTCCCGCCGAAGACGGGACCGTACTGACCGAGCTCGGAACAAAAGTGCGAGCGACCGACCGCTCTGCAGCGTTAGTGCGCGCAGGTGACACCAACCGTGCGCTTCGAGCGCCTTAACATTACCAAAACATCTTTGTTTTAGACTTTAGAGGAAAGCAAACATTAACTCGCCACATTATTTATTTAAACGTCTACAGTAATAAGAAGCTGAATAGCAACAACCGTATCCAAGTCGGCTAGCGTAAGTATCCTGGCTTTAACGACCAGCAAAAGAGGACGCGATCGTGACTCAGAACTTAAATATAGAAATTCTCGACAATATTTATTATTATTTATTCATTTTAATTAAATTAATAACATTGTCACCTAACAGGTTACCCTAATGCGTCATGATGGTATAAAACAATACATTACACAAAAAATAATACATAGTCAGAAACGTAAAAATCACATACAATATTAAAATGAAATAATTCGAATCGGACCAACTCCTAGTAGCTGATATCGAATAGTTCTTCAGATAGATATTCAGTAGTTTAAAGAATTGCTTACAACTTTCTGCGAGAACTCAGTGAATTGTGTCCTAACCCTTTGTACTCGTAATCTTTTTTGTACTATAATAGCCAAAGTACAATAATAACCAAATAATAATTTATAAAAGTAGCTCATGACCCTTTTGAACTAAATTTTGTGGCGACCACACACAAATACCCACGATTGAAAGGGCATTTGTCTCAAAACTAGCGTTAATTTACTATGACTAAATTGATAATCCATCGATAAGGAAACAAGACAATAGCGTAAATGATGTTGCGGATGTTGTGGATTCGCAAGATTCCCGTTGCAATACAATACGACCTTGGGCAATGTCCACCAGCTTACTAAAAGGGTATACTTATTTCAAACGCGAAGATACGACCTTACTGATTATCGCAGCAAGAGAAACTGCCTCCAGACGATTTCACTGCAGGCACTTGCAAGACCTTTGAGGACCTCCCACGGACATCAACTCTGCGCCAGCTTCTCCGCCACCGCTCGGAAAATCATCTCGCCATTCATCATCTGACGCAATTGTATCATAACCTAAAAACATTCTAACTAGATTCACCAACTTCTCACTGGCTACAAAGTCATCACACCTTTAGGGTTCTCAAACATTGAAACTTTTTTAATTAAGAGGGAATATTTGGTTATTCAAGTATTCCAAATGAGATATCCTGTTTCAAGGATATTATTAAACGCGAATTATTGACGGATCGTCAAAGTGAAACGTGTTCCTCATAACAAAGACGAGTATCTTGGAAGATTTTTCGCACACATCGTTGACGTATAGAGAAAACCTCTGTTTGTTCGCAAAAATGATTCCAATATCCTTAATAAGAATTTATTAAGCTAAAACTTTTCTACCAAGATCGTAAAAATAATCTGATGGTAAACGAGAACGAAAAAATGACACAATAAAGCACTTTCCTACACTAAAGGATAGAAAATACGTTTTAGAGGAGCTACAAGACTGGTTTCGTAACTCTTCAAATTGAATTCAGGAACAATTTTTTTTAAATTTATTTAAGACGTGACCGCAGGAGCTAATAATTTTTATCATACATCAATTTGAACATGGACCGAACTGAAATAAACTGATATTTTTTTAGGTTCAGCTCCAGTTTTCGTTCCGTCAAAAATAACGGGTTTTTTGGTTTTCGGTTCAGTTCCGGTCCGAAGCTCTGCTTGATAAATTACAAGTAGTAATAATAAACAGTTGTAGGTTACGACGACCGGCAGTGCGCTATTACTGCGTGAGCTTTATTTCGACGGAATTCAAACCGAGCTCCGCTCACCTACAGATTCCAAAAGGCGCTCGCTCGAAAAAAAATATTGCAAAACAATACGATTTGCCACCAATACTACCTTCACATTTGAATAAACTTTTATTCCTAAGCAAAAATGGCTAAATTGAAATTATACAAAAATGAATCTATAAAACAAACTATATTATTTTAATATTTAAAAAAAACTATGCGCTATTGTGTTTGTGACAGATTCGTGATAGCGCTCGACCGCTCGCGAGTGGGCGTCCGCATGTTGAGAGCCGCCGTTCGCTGGCCGCGCATGCGCGCTGTGCTCGTTCGAACCGAACGTCGACTCGGGCCTTGAACAAGCGTCATCGAAATATTCCATAATCGCGCGAACTAAAGTATATGCGCTTGACGTTTAATTTAATTTAAAACAATTCCGTAAAGCTTTTGAGCGTACGAAGAAGACGACGAACGAAAAAATGCTTTGTATATATTTTCAGGTTTGCAACACTGGCGACGCTACTCTCGGGGGCTTCGTCGCTAACGTAAACAAACTGATTTATAAATATATCGCCAGCGCTCGAAATCGATTCGAACGCGGACTTTGGAATCGAACATTTTTTAAACGAGCGCGCTTTTGCGCGGCCGGAAGCGGTGCTGAAAACGACGCAGTCGCGAGAAAATACTATACGCGTCATCCCCCGCCCCTTTTCTAGCGTAACCAGACTTGGCGCCGTTTCATTTTCGTACACAGAGCTCGTCTAGTATGACGACACACTTTGAGCGTTGGTTGCCTTCGCTCATTTCTCATCCTGCATTCAAAGATATCATTTTAGATTCATCTGGAATAGCGTAATTTATACCAGCGGTAGGCAATTTGTTAGTCGGCGGGTGTATATAAAACTTGTATTAAATATTTAACTCTCTTCTTCTATAATCGTTTTTGTCTCGAAACACGCTCTTGCGTTGCGATCTCGCTTACTCTTTCTATTTTTAAATTCGCATTTAGCGAGATCTGTTCGATTAGGTACTGAATGAAGTATATGCTGTATATAAAATAGTTATAACATATTTGTATTTATTTGATGTACATATTGTATTATGTGCGACTTTACGCCAATTTGCATTGGCGTAAAGTCGCACATAGCTGTTAGCTATGCTAAACTAATAATTTACGCGATATTTTTAAGCTCCTACTTTAATATTAGAAATTTATTTAAAAAATTTCGATAATTGCTTGGGTGCGCAGAGCGAATTTTAACGATTTTTTAACGCATACATTTTCTAAAAATGCTATTTACATAATATAAAATATTGAGATATAATATTGAAAAATAAAATTTGAACTTTTTGTATATTTTACTCATAAGTGTATGAGTAAAATATACAAAAAGTTCAAAAATCTCTTTGATTGCGGTGCGCGATTTTTTTATGAATATTTTGAGAAACTAAAAGAAAAGAGCCAAATTGATATGATATATCGTTTGGGGGCTGCGGGCCAGATAATTTTGACGTTACCGACCTCAATAAAGTGACTTTTAATAAAACCTTATCTGCATAGAAATAGAAATTTAATACACTTTCACTACGCGGCTATAACATTTCCTTTACACACATAATAAGATGACATGTACACATAGTGTACATGTAATTTGTTATGTTAATATCTATAATTTTGTCGAATAATATGTTCTTACTTCAGGCATTTCTTCGTGACAGGGACGTCATTTGGGGAAGGAGAGGGGGGTATTTGCTTTATACGTAAATTTTAAACAGAGACTCCCATAAATTCGGCCAGAAAAATACCATTTAATGAAATCCTATGGATCTTAATGAAATGAAAATATTAAAAAATTACCACTAACAGGGCAACTTTTGCCCCCCCCCCTTCCTACGAAATGACGTCTCTGATTCGTAATCCACTTAAGTATTAAATTATATAATACATACATATGTAATTAACAAATGTGAAAAAAATATACATTCTTTCGACAAAATCTGCAATTAATTAGCCGGTACAGTTAAACTTACGAGTGTTGCCAATTGGACTATACTAGATAAATATATAATATATGGAAAAATATGGTAAACTTTTTGCTAACCATATATTTTAACATTTGACTCAGTAGTTCGTCCGTGATTTTTTTTATCGTACTTATTTCAAGGGTAGACAAAAAGGTTGCTCTATTCCAAGCATCTCTGAAAGATTTAGTAGGGACTTGACTTTATTTCCTTTAAAGCTTATTCTTCTGAAAACAATTCATAAAAAATGCATATCTGCATAAAAATATTTTTAATACTATAATGAAATGGAATTTTTATATTTGTTTAAATGAATTTGCCTATTATTTAACAGAATACTATAGAACTTGTTGTAGTCTTGGAATCGAAAAAATGTTTATTTAATATGGAAAAATAATACAACAAATTAATTTTAATTATTAACGCCTCCACATATTCTTGTATTTTTGTTGTAAGTTATAAAATAAGAGCAATTTCAAATGTAAAATTCAAAAAAACGTGTGTTTATACATGCAAGAAATAAATATTTAAAAATAATTTGATGTTTTTTGATAGAATTATATATTACTATATAACTATATATAACTACGACGCGAGATGGAGGGGTGGGAGTTTATAACGCAGTCAAAATAAACTAAAGAATTTACATACTAGTTTTTACCTCTTTATTAAAAAAATCCTATTTATTTGTAAAATCCCGCTAAGTGGCTTTATTGTGTATAGAAATAGTATTTTTAAAGAAGATAATTAATTATGTTTTTTTATTTCACTTTGAACTAAATTTATGTAAATTAATCAAAATTAATTAGCTCCGTAATCGATTTTTCGATCTTTAGACCAAATTAGAAAAAAATCGGAAACGAACTTTGTTTGACAGATGATGCAAAATGGCGGCCGAATATTATTCTTTAGGATTTTTACGCGAAATAGTCCAGTCGAAGCGTTTTAAACGTTGGTTTCGCCGAGTGAAAATGCGGTAGAGCGGATTTACTATTCCGACGCGATCGTCGGGAAGGTGAAAGTAGAAAATAAAACAAAGGTGCAGCTATGGTAGAAAAAAATATTCCGAGCGCGAGCTATAAACGATTATTTTCATAATAATAAAAAAGTACATAGGAACGTTCATATGACGCTTCGTTACATTACGTAGATTTAGTAACGTATGCTATACGTCATTTCGATAACGAAGACCCGCAGCAACTTTGCGACCGACGATTACGAGGCCCGAATGAAGTAATAATCTAGATCGAATACGTTTATATACATACAAATCTGAAGACGGCGATCCTTGTGCGATTTTTAGACGTATCTGTGAATATTTTAATACATTACTCGCGCATCACGCGAGAATCAAGTCTCGACAAATAAATGCCAAGGTCGAGTCATTCGTGTGCCGTTATTGAACTTTTTCAGATTCGATTAAGTTCTATGTGTGACCATTTGAAAATCTCTGAAAAATAGTGGTCAGACCGGTTCAGAGCGAACAGGTCGACCGGTCATCCCTGCGCAGATATAAAAAACATTTGCGTTTGTCTTCCGTCAAGTACTGTGTAAAATTATGAGAAAATCAAGTATAATTAACTACTTCCCCTTTTTGACTTTTTTTGATACTGGCAACGTTGCATTATATTGCAAAAAAATAATATCTTATGATATATATCAGAATATGCGTAGATAGGTACAAGTTTATAATTTTGTTTTTCTCTTTTCATTCTATTTTACTAACAGAGTATGTGTATACGAGTATAAAATGGCGGTCGCGTATATCACGTCACGAGAAAATTGCAAATACGTCCGTCTCGTTCTATCAGCGCGCGGAAAATGCCGCACCTAAATCCGTCTCTCTCGCTCGTAAAAAATCTTATCAATGAATTAAATTCGCGTTTAGTTTGATCTGTCAAATAGGCGATGACGTTGCTCGCCAGTTTTATTTTTTGTTTTCTAATAAATTATTTAATTATTAAAATTATTGGTAACATTACAAGTAATAATAAATATGACGTTTGAAAAAGATAGCCGCGCATGACCGTCGCGTGCGTGTGTCAAGACCAATTTTTTTGGTCATAATCGAAAATTTATAACGGGAGCGCCGGCCATGAAAGTGATTCATTCTGTTTTTTTCAATTTTTATTTAAGTGTAAACATCTAAAATTGATATTAAGATATGCGTAATTTATTGAAAAATTCTTTCTTATTTTTTTCGACGAAGTAATAAAGAAACATATTTGTATTAATATATGTACATATACATACTAGTAGTATTAACCATTACTTGAAAAATTCTCAAGTATAAGTATAATGGCAAATGGCAATACACAATAATGGCGCAAACTAGAAGTCACTTTTAATTATAGGTTAGGCACAGGTTTAATGAGCATGCATAATACATAACATTTGTTCCACGAATATAAAAATCTACATCTATCATCGAAACAGTTTTATAAGTCTTCCAAAACTGTTTATGCGTATACTATGTCATATTGTAGGTCGGAATAGCGCAGGCACTTTTGTCATTATTCATAAGTGAAAAAAAGATGCCAACTTTGGGTGCTCTATAATTTAAACAAACTTAGAGAAATAGGAAACGTTACAATTTTTTATGTTGAATTAGTGAAAGTTATAAGCTATCAAAATCAATAATTTATCAATCGTTATTATTTACGAAGATATAGCGATACCAAATTGAAGACGCCCGTACAATATGAAGACGTCCGTGCGCTGCGAATGTCGGAACAACAATAAAGTAGTTGGAACGTATATGACAACTTTGCTCGGCGCAAGCGGACCAATGAAATACAAGATAAGCCTCAAAGTGACTCTGTTAAATGAAACGAAGTATAGTAACACTGAAACGAAGTATAGTAACAATTATTAAAAAAACCGGCTTTAGCTGCAAAGTGACATTTATTGATTATATTGTAAATAATATTGAACATAACATTAAAATTGATAATATAGAAGTCCCAAATTCCCAGACTTTAAGTATGGTAGTTATTACTTACTTGTAGGTATTCATTACGTCTTATTGAGTTACCCAGCTGGTACAAATTTATCCAGTTGTAATACATTGGGCTTACGCATGTCAGGTTACAACGGTTATACGATTAAAAAAATATGATTGTCTTTGCATTACATTAATATTGTATACATTTGTTTTTTTAATTCGTAAGCTATTACAATAGTAATAGACGCAATAACGTCTACTTAAATTAATCATACGAAAACCATGAAAAATAACGAAAAACATCATTAGATTTAAAAATTTAATACCTTACAGTGATTGTTATTTAAAATAACTTACTGATTCTAAGTTAAGTCACATTATATTCATAAATTTTAAATGTAGATTAAAATACATTTTCTTCAATGTAATATTTTATTTTATATACTTTTGTACTAATAAGTTAAATTAAATTTAAAAAAATAAAGTTTAAGCAAAAATGAGTTGTATACGTAGCCTTCACGGGTGTATCTAATCCGCTTGTTCGAGATAAGCATTTATTATGAAGATTAGCTGCCTCTCATTAATCAATCAAATATAAAAATTGGAAGGCTTGGAACACTCCGATTTAAACAAAGGCAAAAGTTACACTATCATCCAATATATTGTGATATTGGTATTTTGATAAAAAAAGTAATCTTTAATGTCACTATGAACTTAAAATAAATTTTAAATAATAATAAAATATGTTGTTTAAAAATATATTTAAAACTAAATAAAATATTCTTTTAAAACATCAATATTTTAAATTAAAAAATAACACGAAAATGGAAAATATTGATATTTATTGTAAATATAAAAGAGTGAGACTATATATTATAGATATACACTATCTGTCAAATTATAACTGCTGTATTAAGTGTTAAATTTTCTTATAATAGTTAAAGAAATAAAATAGAGGAAGTTGTATGTATGTACATATAGTGCAGTAAACTCGATTAACAGGGTGCGAATTATTTGTGTATTTGCAAAGATTTAATAGTTCAAGAATTATGCAGTACTCTCTCAACAAATATAGTATGAATTTTTCTTTATTTTATTATATAAATTCATATAATAAAATATTATCTCAGATAAACATATTTAATTTGTTATATCTATTAAATAAACAAGAGTTCGTGGTATTTACTATAAAATAAAATAATATATCGATACATAAAAGATTGGTAAAGATATACAGTTTGTGCTCAAACTGTTCACTATATATTTTACCAGTGTCTTGGCCTTTGTGTCATGGGTAATTATTTTTGATACAACACAAAGTAGTTTAAAATTGATAATGTGCAACAATATGTCGTGTTCACGTGAAGTTCTATAATTATGTTAATGTATACGTCAAGTCTTCTTATATTTGTCTGCGTCCGAAGGATCCAGTCGTCTCCAATGCGGTTTGAACTCTGGTTTCCGGACTTCAAGCTGCACCAGAGTTGACGTAAAGAGGGAAGCGGTTGCTTCTTCCTTACTTATAAACTCTAATTTAACGCAAACAATCGTCTTGTGCATAGCCCAATTTGATAGGTGTATTAAAGTTTAGCAACATCGGAGCGCAAATATGTTTTTTAGTTGTGTTTACGGATTCTGTTTCTAAAACATTTTGTCTTGCTCCCTCGCTTGAGATTTTCGG
This sequence comes from Plectrocnemia conspersa, assembly GCF_051122295.1. Classification (NCBI taxonomy): domain Eukaryota; kingdom Metazoa; phylum Arthropoda; class Insecta; order Trichoptera; family Polycentropodidae; genus Plectrocnemia; species Plectrocnemia conspersa. Next base: position 5,020,899 of record NW_028277174.1, on the reverse strand, counting down.
CGCACTTGTGCCTACTATTTACGTAATTATCGGTAAAAATCTATATTCATAACATATTTTTAAATATTTTTTGACCTTGCAAAACCGGTGGAATATTGGTGCGTATATGTGTGTGTTGCATGGTTTACAACTACAAAAGCTATTGTTCTAACCGTTAGTGTTACACGTGGGTACATATTTGCCATTTACCTTTAATTTTTACATTTGTGAAACGATAATTTATATTGCTTCATCTCGAGCTAGAATAATCATACGTTTATATTCTTTGTATTATATATTTTTCGTGTTCTAATGAATATTGTTAGGCAGAAAAAATGTGGTTGTTGCTGTGGGGTATTAACAATAGCCCTCTAGAAAAGTATGCCGCAAAACAAAAAAAAGATATTGAGATAGTAGCACATATTTTTATATTTAAAAATGCAATGAAAGCTTGCGATATGATGAACTATCTTAAGATTTTTTTTATAAAATATACATATTATAAAATCGGTTTTTTACTTAAATTATAAATTTATACTAAAATCCTGAAATCTGAATTGGAGGACATTGCACTGACGTCATTACGCGGAGAGGAGGGGGAGGGGTTTGGAAGTAATCGGTTAGTTAGCAGTAAAAAATAATTTAAATTAATAGTGTTTAAGATGAAACAAATAAAGTTCAACGAAGAAATATATCAAGACAATTTACGATCTTAAAGGCGAGGGGGGAAGTGGTATTAATAAATGACATATGAATGACATATAGGTAGTTTCATGATATTTAGACATATACAAAGTAACTGAATTGATAATTGTGTTGTAAATGTATTTCATAGAAATATTTTCATTAATGGCATGAATGACATAACCTCACATAACATAACATCATAATTTTCAGTAAAATAAGATTTCATATGAATAAATTTTAGTGCTAACGGCTTATTTAACAGATTCACGATACAGATTTCTCCGTATAACAAACACACGTATGCCAAGAATGTAACATATTCTTGTAAATTATAAATTTGGCACCCGTAGAAAAATGGAGTTAATATGATTTTCAAATGCTGTTAATAAAAAATATTTCAGCTGTTTTCTAATGGATATTATAACTCATTTCCATTAAAAAAATCAGTTAATTAATTAGAGATTATATATTTAAGTGAAATAGTTTGAAGATGATTTAATAATTATTTAAAAAAGAGAAAGCAAAAAGTTAAAATAAATTATGCTTTTTCCAAAGAGAAAATAATATCTCACGGTGTACCACAGGTGTCCAAATTAGGACCATTACTGTTTGTAATATTAATGTACTTTTTTAAATTACTGAAAAACGTCTGGCACAGTCCCACCATTTCCTATGCAGCGGTATAAAAATATGCAGGCGTTATAAAGCATTTTAAAATATTAATACAAATTACATTTTTAACAAAAAAGGCTATGATAATTTTTTTGAGAAATTTGCTGATTTTTGAAATGAAAATTCATAAAATGCGAATTTCCGTGTTAATTCTGGCATGACCGGGAAGGGGTTAATGATATAATTAAGAATATAAAAAAATGTTAATTAAATCTGTTTGTAGATAATTTAAATAATGAATTAAGTATAATATAAATATTATTTAAAATAATGTACCTAAACTAAATGAGAATAAAATTAAATGTATGTTAATTATTTATTAAGATATGTTAGATAATATTATAAAAATAGTTATAGAGAACTCAATCATAGAAATAGTTGATAATATAAAATATTTGGAGTAATTTTAGATAAAAAATTAAATTATAAGTAACAGAAAATAGGTACATTATTCAGGATGAAAATATGTAGAACTATCATTGATATATTAAAATGCTTTAATGTTTAAGAAATATTGAATTTGTGTAATAATATTCCTAGGACAATTCTCAAAAATAAAAATATAATCAGTTTCCTCAATGGAAAAAAGAAACATCTTCATGCAATAAGAAATAAATTATATTATTAAGTATTTTTTATACTCGGTTTATGTTTTGTATGAATGTTTCGACTAAATTTGCTTAGTGTGTAAACAATTAGCTAAATTAATAATTGATCCATTGCTTGAAATGAAAATCATGAATTGTGAGAAAATATTATTTGCTTATTAACACATTCTTATCGTAAATGCTACTAGCTATTATACAAATTGCAATTAACTTGTTCTTCACTTGCTGGTTCTACATTTTATTGCAGTTTTCGAGTAATGAGAGTGTTCATTTGATCGAACTCAAACAATGTACATATTTTTGACAAAAATGTCAGTTGACATGTTCTTGATTAACTCGGCCCAATCTCAATATCTACAAAGCAACAAAAACACGAACGAGGAGTAACCACCGAGCATTTTGTAGATCAGAGAGCGTGTCCTACTTTCGTAGCCTACGATCTAGTTTCTGGCGATAAAGCCTAATATTTAATAATACTTTTATCAAGCCCTTGTTAAAAGTGAGGTAGTCAACCTTTTTTTTGGTATACGTTTATCGTAAGTTTAGCTTGCAATCGATTTGCAAGTTAAATTGTCCCATTTATCAAACGCTATAAAATAAAATTCCAACTTAGAAACGAGGTTACGAACTTTTTTATTATGTATCAGTGCACAACAGAGTATATAGTACAGCTTGGTAGTAGTACTGAAATGCGCAATGGCTGGAATCGATTTGCGTCGAACGTGCTGCCATCTGTTGGGGCAAGTTGGAAGCGCCGATAAAGCTGAGACCGAAACCAGTCCGTAATTATTTTTATTCGAGTCGATTTATCAACGAGACTGAAAATGTTATTAGACAGCGACGGCAAACATTTTCTTGGTGTGGCGGTATTGATCAGGCGGGTTTAGTGTGTGTGTGTTTGTGTGCTTAGTGAAATTTGGTTGGGAAAAGTTAATTAGAAATGCCCTTTCCATCGACTCCATTTACTTCAAAATCTTGCTAAAAATAATGTTAATAGAGATTTACGACTTTTTATAATGTGATTATTTCCGTTGTATTTGAGTGTAAATTAATGTATTCAAAACTTTGACTTGTGAAAATACGTCTGAGAGACTTTGTTGTAAGTATGAATATTTTATGTAGACAGATTTTCGCAAGTCCAGATCGCCTGGCAAACAAAACGAGCATCAGCGCACAGTCTGTTTCAAAAGTTTAGAAAGTACTACAAAATAAATAATAATAATAAAGGAGAGAGTTCTTCTCATTATTTTAATGCTGTGGTTCCAAAAATAAATATCAAAGCTTAGCGATTTTGTAATTTTTAGCCACTAACATTACTTTATTGACTATAAATTATTCTTATAGTGTCAGGACCACCCGTTGAGCATGACACTACAATTTATCACAATTTATCACAATCAAAACTAACTTTTATATGCATTTATGACTTGCATAACAAATTTATTCGTTACGCTGACATTTTTTTATGATACTGGTTTGAGACAGCCCTGGCGAATCGCAGATGAGGATCTTTGCGAGCCTTCATTGACACACCCAAGAAATATGTTTAGGCTTTAAAAAATAAACGTTCCCACCGGACACTCCGGAGATCGGTAATTACAGGGTAGAAGAACAATAGTATTATGCGCAGGGTAGAATGTATTGTCTAGTTAACGCGCGTCCTTTCCAAAAGAGTAGTTTTTTCGGCGGTTTTTATGGGAAATTAATGTCTCGAAACGGATGTGCTATTAAGTAGTCCGTGCAATAATTATTAGCGCAATTGTAAATACATATACTGTGTGTCACCCGACTTTTGATTATTTTTTCGGTTGCTCTGAAGAGAAAATTATTTTTCATAGGATACAATATATAATAACAGTTGCAAATTAAAAACAACTCAAAAGTTTATTGTGATATCATTTCGAGTGTTATTTCATAGGCATGTATGCCAAACATTTTTTGAGGTAAAGCTCAAATCAAATGCACTCTGACCTGTCAGCGTTTCTCACGCTCAGTGCGTCAATTTCACTAAAAGATTTTAGAATTGCATTGTTATGGATTTGCTGATGCAGGTGATGCATGTAGTCCATACAACATAATATTCAGTTTTACAAATATAGATTTACTATCGAATTAAATATAATTATTTTATTATTTTTACATGAATATGGCAATGAAGAAAAGCAAATATAACTATGATATGATAGTTTCAAAAGACAGTTAAGTCTTAAACCATTATCAAAATTTTTATTTTATTAATTATTACTAACTTCATGCATAACTCATGGATTATTATGGTATTTTGAAATTAAAATTTAATAAGGAAGGCGTGAAATGTCCTTTTGGATATTCGTACATATTTACATAAATTTAATTAAAACACCCAATACAATAACTTTATTGTTTATACGCATATGAATACCCTTATATATAGAACCATGACAATATACTAAAAAGAGTGACGATTCTGGTTATAAGTGTAAGAAGTTTGACTCCCTCATTGATTTCGCCTACAAATAACTCTGATGACGTACATACATAAATGGAAATATCTAATGTGCGAATCGTCTTAAAATAATCACATTATACTACGACGAAGGTTGAATTTAATATTTAACTTTTAACTTGACGTCGAGTGCTATATTTGGGCAGTGGATAAACCCTGCTTTATAGTGTTAATTAGGGGAAACTTTTGGGGTTTCTTTGATTGGGTGCGTTCGTGATGTGCTCGGATATCGACAAAGATTACAGGACAGTGGATGTTCTAGCGATTTTGTCAGCCCTTGTGCAAGGTGAGAACCAGGGTCTCAACTTACCCTCGATATTTTGAGTGTCGCCACCCTAGTATATCCCCGTTGCCCATCCCCAGGGACACATTCAATTACACACACATCAGGAACACAAGCATGAGCTTTGTCATTTGTGTGTATGAGCACACATAATGTAAATAAAAATTTTAGCAGCAATAATAGTACTCATTATTATTTTAGGTTATTTAAATAATATCTTAATTCTTTATTTTTCAACATAAGTAAGCTAACTTAATTATAAAATTGAAGACCAGACCATCTATAATCGTCATTTGCCTTATTTTTGTCCCGTGACTTCGTTGTTTCAAATGAATAGGTTATCTCACTACATATGCATTTTTCACTATTATACCCTTCTTATAAAGATGAGAAGCATTGATGCTCTTAGATACCTTAATAAAATTGGCCACTTGTTTAGATAAATGAGATTGTATTTACGCAATGTAAGCTACACTGAGCTTTGGAAATCTACTTTTATTTTCCGAAATCAAGGCAATCATTGATTAGATAAATGTACATATATTCGATGAAATATTATCAGTACCGATTCAATCTGTTTGTATTGTACCCCCGATATAAAACTAAATATGGTAGAGTATGAGATTCAAACCCTTTTTATGTTCTCAGTTTATCATTCATATCGTCTATTCATCGCAATCAAAGCATATCAAAATAATTGTAGACAGGCAACGATTGATATTTTATAGTCTATCTATGATGAACTTTAGAAGCAATATTAATTTAAAAAGTCTAAAACGACTAATATTAGTGGTGATCTCGGTTAATTGGACAAGTAATCTATAATTCTTCTTGCAAAAATCATAATTTGCACAGCTGACATTCAGTAACAAGTTTTAAAAAATAAGTTTCATTACAAGTTGTAAGTATTCGCATTTTTTTAAACATAGAAAATAATGCCGCTAGAAGAACACAATTCATGCTTTAATTCAATTCAACTCCAGAAAATTTAAATGAGCAATATATAAAATAATTGTTCCATAAACTATAGATAGTTTTAGATATATCAAGTTAAGTTTTGGTCTATTTGTTTAGATTATGTTTGGGTTTGAACAGCAAATTGCCGTTCCGCAACTGGAAAATTGAGTTGCAACGATAGTTTAGAACAGCATATAAATTCACTAGCACTTATCAGTTAAATTAAATTTTCGCTAGTAAAAAAAATATATCTACCGGTTAAAACGAATTCCGTTATAATTTCACTGAAATTTCAGTGAAAATATATTATACATTTACTGTAACATATACACTTTAAGCAATTCATATATCAGTAAGTATTATTTTGAAATGAGCACAGATCTACAAAATGGCGTTTGTCATGTGTTGCGGCAAAAATTAGGTTAAAAATTGGCCATAACGTATTAAATTCCAAGCATGTGTTATACATATATATAAAATTATATTAAACAGTTATAACATGTTAAATTTATTTGAGTTTCATGCGACACAATCCTTTTGTTACAATTTAATATGCGAGTAGCTTATATAATTCATGCAATCTAAAAATAAACTCTATTTTATTATGTAAGTCCTTTTGTAAGTGTTTTGACTCTTTGATCAAAAATAGTATTAATAAGTCGTAAAATATTTAAAAGAAGATTTGACACCGAAAATATTAATAAGTGAGTTAAAAGTAAAATATTGTACCGGGGAAGTTCCGCCTCCCAAGTTTATAACTATTACAAATAAATATTCACGGGATATAACGCAGGTTTATCAATGAAAACGCAATTTTAAATATATAAAAAAATATTGGTTTAAAATTTTGGTCGAATAAAGAACACGTGAATGGTTTATAGCTCCGTGGATGTAACTCTATGGGCTACAGTCTCTAAGGGCACTGATAAAGGGCCCTCTGTGTGGGCTTAACAAGGTAAGGGCGAAGTCCCGGTGTCGGGGCATCTGCGAATTGTAGCATTTTATGACGGGGCCTAACTGACCAAGGGCGAAGTCCCAGCAACGAGCAAACTGCCGTTAGGTCTTATGTGAAGACCCACAAAGTCAAGAGAAAAGTATTGGAGTTGGATCCGAGGGCGTAACCCCTCTTTATGGCGCACGGCTAAGTCCTGCTTCAGTGCAAATTCAACTTTCACAGCCTCGTGGCTAGAATTCCTGTCATCTACAGCGTTTGGTAGAGGGGAAGGGCTTCTTGGAACCAAAAAGTTAAGTTTATCAAAAGCGGATCTCATTTGGAATGATAAATGGTCGCCACATGCTTATAAATATAAGCGAATAAATATTGAAATATATGTACATTGAAAGCGACATGTTGGTTTATTACGCCAAATTGAATCTTCTCGTTTGCTAGCTAAAGTTGCAGTAGCTTTGGGGTTACAATTTTGCGAAAATATGACGCACAATAATTAAAATAGTGATACAATGGATTGAATATTATCTACAACTGGTAAGTTAGTAGTGAAACACCAGACTGATAGCAAAGTTATCTGTAACATCTATTTTATTAATTATAAACTAGATGTGATTACAGCTTGCAATCAATAGGTGTCTACGCACGCCATAGCTTAATTTTTATTTAAATATTTATTACGATATTTATCCGTGAGATTAGGAAAATCTAGGAAAATCTAATCTGCGTTGATTGATCGAAATTTTATTTATGTAATACTCACTATCTCAATTTCATTAAATTGATAGATAGTATCAACACAGGTATTTCGAGTAATTTAAGTATTTTTATTAGATCTGGCGTTTAAGTACGATATTAGTATTTATTATCTGCTTATTATTATTTTATTGTCTATATGCTATTGGTGCTATCATATAAATAAATAAGACCATCAGACACTACTTGGAATCTTTTATGCTGACTCATGTACTAATAATATACAAATAAGCATTTTTATGTTTGAATTGGCATTTTTATGTTTGAATACTGCACAGTTCGTATGAACGATTGAACTCTTAAAAATATTGATTTTCCTTTGAAATGTTATCTCTTTATGCTAACGTATTCCTTTTTTTGTACCCAGTTATAATTTTAGTAATTATAATTCTTATTTGATATATTTGACAACAACGATAACTCATTAACGTTGTAACGAAATCGCTTACGATTTCGTTTGTTAATCGAGTACACCATTTTGTCACGTCACTCGCTTTCGCGCGAAATCTTTGCCATAACACACTAAATGCTTAGCATGTACTTATACGTATCAAAATTAAACTAATAAATATATTTTGTACTTAAATAAATATTGGTTCTATAATTTTAAATTTTATGGGGTTGTTCAATCTGAGCAATTACAAAATGGCGTCTGTCGGACATCGACAGAAAAACTCAACCGATAATTGGCCATAAGCCATACAATTTTGAGCTTGTAATATATCTCCATAAAATATTTATACATTTTTTTTATTTGCTTAGATTTAAACATTGCACCGTTTGCCTAATGAAGAACTCAATAATAAATGGTCGGCGTTCGGGCACCGTCGGCAAAAGTCGGCCTCGCTCGGGCGAGGATTATTGATCACGATAAGTATGCATATGCAGGCGTCTCGCCTTATTGATGCCAAACTGTCAAAGTCTGCTCCTTAAAAACACGTCTATTTTGTCGTCAATAGACACGCATGTTTTTCAGATTGTCGTAAGTGGACGAGTATTGTCTATATGGTAAAATCGAAACGTGCAAATATTGCGCGGCCCGGTTTGTTGACGGGCAACGCCCAAGGTGTGTTTTCACTGCCAGCGTACTACGACTGACAGGGCTGCCAACTTTGCCAATATTTTAATTATCTCTTTTTTTTAAGAAAATAAATGATGTCAGTTTAATAGCAATGACCAACATTTCTTTGTAATTTGCATAACAATACATCTTAATGCATTATGCAGAGGTTAATTCAAATTCGAAAACAAAAAAATTTAGCACGTCAGATTTTTCAGTTAAAAGTAGGTATATATATTTTATAAACATATATAATATATACTTAGTACAATCTTGTCATATTGTAACTACCTTTGATAATGTAATAAACTAAGCAGAACACGTGTGGGTTTACAAGAATTGATATTATGTTTTCATTATTATATAAATGTATTTAATTAACTAATTCGTAAGGATTAGTTATTTAGCGGTGCCTTAGCTCAAATGCTGTGGCGTAGCTAGGAGGGAGCGGAGCGAGGGGGGTCGCCCCGGGCGGCACTAGTTATTCATAAACGAATGCACAGTGTTATTCACAAACTGAATGCACTAAAAAAATATATACACGAATAAGGGTTTTACTACTTTTCCCATATTAAAACTAAAGCCAAAGCCGGAGCAAGCCCCGGAACCGCTACCAACTGCGCTCCTGGACGAGCACTGGTTCTTCAATACCAGCCAGGTACCATGCAAGTGATGACCACAGATAAAGAATTTCTACCAGCCCTTTTGTATTGGGGACCTACGAGTCCATCTTATTGGGTGGGCATCTGAATTTTTACGTCTATATAGCGGTCCACACCCCCCCGTAATACTAGCGATTGTGATATATATGTAAAGACAGCGATTGTGATATATATGTAAAGAATTATATAAAACAACTAAGTAGGTGTCGAAGGAACAGCCAACATTTATATAAATACACAATGGCTTGAATTTCTGAAAGCATACCCAAAGTACTATCGATACAATATATAATAGAAATTGATAAATAAAACGATTCCGCGTCTGTCTATTGTCATGTCCGGTCTGTACCGGACTGCATGTATTTTTAGGCTTTTATTAAATTCTTTTTGCCAAATGGATGACATCAACGAAAATAATTGAGCCTAATGAAATGTAATAATTTTGAGAAGGGTTACCGCTCGCAGATATTAATACATTATTGGTACAACCAGATTGATGATATATATGTATTTATATTTATATATATTTTGACATGTTGTTTTTATGTTGATTGAAATAATATTTTAACTAAGAATATATTCAGCTTAATAACTCAATTAAACATATTTAATATCTATGCATGTAAATAAGTAGTTGTTATTACGATTTCTAATATAATTTGCATATTATGCTAATCTTATTATCTAGTTTTTGTTTGAATAACATTTTTTTTATTCTAATTTAGTGACAACCCTGCTACAACAACGCAACACGTCCCTACTGCGACCCAAGCATTAAAATATTTAGTATCCGAATAATAGTTCGTTTATGTATGTTTGTGTTTTTTATTATTATATAACACACGAATTATTATATTAGCAAAAATATGATTTCAGTTTTATGCGTTAAGATAAATACATACTATAAAAAATATTGATTTTCTAAAATAAGACCTTAATAAAAACATGTTTATATAGTTTTTATAATAAATATATTTTAAACAGCTATAGCAATTTTTTAATAATAATTGAAAATTAAATTCTGTAATAAACTATTATTGAGATGACTTAAATAAAAAACCATCACTGAATGAATACTTTGATTCATGTAAAACTTTTTTACACGCCAAACACAATTTATGCCAATAGCAGGTTAAAGATTTATAACTAATGGCATTGTCACTTGGTTAAGTGTGCATTATTATCAAGGTTTTGATATTTTCAAAGATAGGTTGAAAGGGCTATTTAAATCAATAAGATCTCCTTGACATAATAAAAATATTTGTCAGAATGGATTATTTTTCTGATTCCCGAAGATTTCTAAATCATCTTTTCGGATTCCCATATCTAGCCAATCACTTGGGCGGAGATCATTGAAAGGTTGGCGCTTTTAGCTGATGATTAAGCTTTCACGCAGCCAGACTGAGCCCTTGTTTGGTATACCACTCGATCGTCTCACTTTCAGCACCCTTCAGATCTAGCGCGCCGGTTTTTCATCCCTCTCGCTAGCGCTACGCCACCGCGGGGGCGTAGCGTGGGGGCGGCGGGATTGTTACGAGCCAGGGGTGGCCAAGGTGCGCCCTCTAATAGGGTGAGTTGATATCGCAATTTGTAAGCCGGCCTTTCTTTATTGGGAGCAACGGATATGTATTGGATTACAAATTTGGCTATTTAAAATATAATTGTGTTTTTGTATATTTAATACTAGATTGCAAATAACTTTCTGGTCCTATGAGGCAAATACAACAATATTTTAAAACATAAGATTGTTATCATTGCTGAAAAATATTAAATTTTTGTATATATTTATTTTTCGGGTACGAAGTATTCGATTTGTTGAAGATATTCACAAAAAGTGTTGTTAGTATTAATGGCGCAATATTTATATTTCAATATCATTTTAAAATTACGTATTGTTGTCGGGTTCATTAATAAGTGTACACCAGCGAATCCACAGTGTACACCAGCGAATCTAAAACAATTTAATTCTAAGGGTTCTTGGCGAAATTGACGCACTAAGCTTAAGAAACTAAAATAAATGCCACTAGAGCATAAAAGTACCTGCTATAAATTTCAATGTGTTAGCGCTCAGTGCAGACCGTACGTGACAATAGCATTGCAATAGCAATTATGATGCAATTAGAATTTGCATCATAATTGCCACTTATAACGCAACCACCTATTTAAATCTGTAACGCAATGGTCAGACGTAATACTAAATAATTTTATTATATGCTATTCCGCTCAAGGCACCGGTTTGATAACATTATCAAGAATTTTAACTAGAGATCTTCAACTCGAAACCAAGAAAAGCAGTCGACCAACTGTTGACGGAAAAGATCGAAAAAGCAACCGCTTCTCTCTTCACGTCAACCATGGTTCAGCTCGATATCCGTAATCCGTAAAAATCGCTTCGGTGACCACTGGATTCTTTGGAAGCTGACACAGAAAAAATACTTTATGTACACCATGTACTTGTACATATACATATACATATACAAAAACTGTACGTAAAAATGAATTAAATTATTGCACAATATTAATTATTAAATAAAAGCACGTTCGTCGTGTATCATAAATAAACATCCCTTACACAAAGGTCAGGATAATTAAAATCTTTCTAGAATAATATTCAATAAGGTAGGGAAAGCGGAGTTAAAATCGTACAATCCATTCCCAAAATAATCGTGGAATGCAGAATGGAAACCTAACTGTATTTATAAAATTTGGTTATATATATTTTTTAATATATAATTTATATATTAATTTAATTTGATTTTAATCTTATTTTTAATTCAAATATTTATGAACTAATGTTGTTTTATTTTATATAAACAGACAGTGTGTCTCTATTTGATATGAATATAAATAATATTTATTTAAAGCTTAGTCCATAATTATAAACTTTAGAGGAAAGAAATTTAAACCTGTTACTTTAAGTGATACTGTACTAATAGTAACTTATAGTTCAGAAGATAGATCATTTAAACTTTTATAGATGTGAGATTTTCAATGCGTTTGTATTAGAATGAAAGCATTTAAAAATGTTTTCAACTTAAAGATAGATTTACACTTAATGTACTTAAAATAAATAATAAATTAATTGTTAAATAAATTTAGCTAAGTTTAAAACCATAAATATTTTTTCATTGACTTGCAGTTAACTTCTTACGTTACACAATTCACAAAAGGAATATAATAATTTAATACAACAAAACCTAAAAAGCAAATGATTCGAAATTGTTAATACTTTACAAAAAAATAGTCAATTACTCTTTAATATAAATAGCTAGTTACTTTGTCAAAAACGGCCAGTAAAACTTAAATTAGGGCTACTAACCCATATGTCGATAATAACAGTTTTTTTATAACATAGTTTAGACTGTTCCGCGCTATGCGCTTATAAATTCGTGCCTTGCGTTCATAAATTCATGCTTTTCTAGTGTCCATTTTTGGAAATATCAAAAATGGACGAGAGCTAAAAAATACATTTCGTAAATATTTGTTCATTTATTGATGCTGCCGGAGAAAAAGGTCATCTCGGACATTTTTGTTTAAGGAGGACAAAGAATGACAAAAGGAGAACAAATTTTTTGAGGAGGACGTCTAGTCATCTTAAGCCTTTTTATAAAGAGATATCTATTCAAATAAATTTACCACGATTTTTTAAAAACAATTTTAAATATTTCTGGCCAATCAAATGTACATGAAATCTTGTAATTACAAATAGTGAATCTTGGAACATTTTAATATAAAAAGAAAATATTAAAAAAATATGAATTAAATAATTAGTACATGCAATTTATAATGTATAAATGAGCCTTGCTTAGATAATATTAAACAAACGACCTGAAATTCTGCATGTTTCGCAAGTCATGGATAGGATCGCCTCTCTTGGGAAATATTCGTCAAACGGATCGAAACTTCTTAAGCTTGTTTCAGAAATTAAACACAATATATAACATATATTACAAATATTTCGTGGTAAATATGTATGTATTTTATTACTAATTACCTACTATTCATACTTTGATATGATGATTAGTTTTAAAATGATTACATCAATAGTAATAACTCATTAACTTATTTTTAGTTTAATCAAACTTTTAGATACTTATCTCTGTACATATGGGGAGTATATGCAGAGGACAAACGAAGGACGGAAGGTGCAGCCTGTTCGTGGTATGTGTTTGTGTCTGTGTTTGTATTTTAATATGTATCGAGCTAGTCTATGGTCAAAATGGCGCATAAACATTAAATATTAATTTGTCGAGTGGTATTCAAAATGTATGTAAATTAAAATAATAAAAATAAAATCTAAATATATTTTATAAGTTGAAAGGTATATGTATAACTCTAAATTAGGTCTAAATTAGGTTTGTTATAATTATATTTTACGATGATAATTACTCAATCAAATATAAATATATAGTGTTATAGTTGAGTTTTCTGTATGAAAACATATAATTTATTTTAATATAGAACAGAACGGGCACCCAAACCTATTACTGAATTACGCATTCCATAGAACGACGATAGTAATAAAGGAATTGGTTCGCGTTAATCCAGAACTACCATTTCTCTTACGAACTCGCACCAAGCGGAGCTACACTGAATTGACCGAAATGATCCGAGTAGAAGAACGAGGAAATAGCCGCTTTTATTTTAGTTTGGGTTAGTTGTCACCCATGTGTTTAACCCAATCTTCGACACGACTTGGAGTACGTGATGCAGTACTAAATGAATAAATGAGAGTAGAAAAAATATTTTAATAAATTTCCGAATTAATAAAAACATTGTTTCAAACCTATAATATATTTTGTAAATTAATAATACTTAAGATTAATTACATATACATATATAAATAATCTAAAGTACGACCACCACAAACTATTTAAAATTCGATAAAGTTGACCTCAGTGCTGTCATGTACGCGATAAACGCTTTTAAGAGTCCACATTTAAAGATTATTATTGTTAAGCAGTTTTAATTGAACTGTAACAATCTTTTTAATTTATTGTTTCATGAAAAAAATTGCTCCATAATCATTTTAATTAGTATTGCTCTTAAAGTATATGGTCCCTATAGGTCTATAAATGCGATTTTTTTCTTTGAGCCAAGAAGCTATTATAAAATGTAGGGCATCCTTGAACTCCTCGACAAAGTTGGAAATATGATAAGGGGTTATATTTATGGACTTGTGTGTGTTATATATTTTTCCGTTCGAGTGTATGTGCGAATTCACATGTATAATTAAGGAGTTTGCGTGTTTACATCAAAAGGTCAGAGGTGTCTCTGAACGCTTGTTCATTCGGGTGAAAGAAATTGACTGAAGCTTGTGGGATTTTATTGATAAACCCTTGTGTAGATTCTCGTAGGGGCTGACGATAAAAATTGACAATTGGATATTACCAAAATTTAAATATATAATATTTACGATTTGTAAGAAAATTTATAAAAAAAGTATTACAGATATGTAATATTTTTTATCGATTGCTTTAGCTTTAGGTAAATCTGGCCATATTGAATTTACTGGACACATACCAAAAGTCAGAATGACATATTAGTTAATCTTTTCATTCGATTAAATGTCGCAAAGCAGATTAAAAGACTTTTGTAAGACATATTTTTTTACTGGATTTGAACATCCAACTTTTCAATCGATAAATAGTGGTTTATATAAGTGATCTATTGTTATTTAATTCTTAAACTAAAAAAGCCTTCCTTAACTTCTATGTTTAGTCCTGAAGTAAATATTTAATTTTGTTTTATAGTTATCGTGAAATATATAAATATATTTATATAAATACTGATGAATAATCTAAATGAGACTATGTACATTAATCGATAATCAATTGCATATTTGTTGAGTGCTGTCTTATTTCTTGATTTATTAGATTGTTGTTTTAAGTGACTGCAGGTAGTCAAATTGGCTTGCGGAATATTACTCCGTATACCGACCGATTGAAATCTAAAAGTCTTTTTCTCGGTTTTTATCGATATTAATTTATTTTACCAATTAGTTCAAAAAATCACTTAATTACTTGTAAAATATTAATTAATTAATAAATAATTATTATTTATACATTATGAGTAACACAATGTTGTGCGAATTACTGATCAGCGAGGATGTCAAAAAAATGTTTAATTTATTATTACATAATCTTTTATTACATAGTCTTTTCAAATCACTAGAATTAAGATCAGCTGCAATTAAATTAATTTAATTAATAATTAAATATGAAACATTTTATATACAATAGCTAATAATATTTGGAACAAATTTGATATACATAAAGATTGGATCCGTATCAGCGTTTATTTTGTGGATTTGCAGGCAAAAATAAAACTCTAGGGTCCTGATGATAGTGACGATTCAAAATACGTTTATATCCTTGGCGTCTGGAGATGGAGTGGTTTCTTAGAACTAAAAACCTCTCAGAAAATAAAATCACTTATTTTATATTGGCAAACCATACTTTCTCTTTTTCATGAATTTTTTTATCTGGTTCAGAGAAGCGATGTTATCTCATTTACAATGACAAACGGTCGCCAATAAAACTATTCTTGATATAATACAAATTTGCTTGTTATATAATATATAATAAAAATATGTGTTGTAATATTTTTTACTAAACTAACTTTAAATTTGTGAATTTAAAAAATCGATAACTTATATAAACTTACATCTATATAGAAAACAATTAAACGTTTGATTAAATCGTTTGAATTTTCAAGCTAATATTTTCCTGAAAAATATTTTTTTATGTTATTTAAATATTTATGCATATCTATATTTGTAATACATTTATTATCGACAGAAAAAAATAGGCTTGGTCTGAATCAAAATTTTGCGATTTTTTAATATTTTTTAGTAATGCTAGAAACACAGTATAAATGGTATATATGATCATTAATGATCCTAATTGTCTATTACCAAAGCAAATATACTATTTAAATTATTTTTATATTTATATAGATATTATTAACATCTAAATTCGATCGAAAAGACAATTTAAATACTTTTAAATATTAAAATAGAATTTACATCAAAATATTTATATTGATTAATTATTTACATATCATATTTTAACTGCATTGAATATTTATATACATTTTAAAATATATGCTTTAATAATAGTGTACTAGATTGTCCGCTAGAGGCGCTATTTTAAACCTATTATATTAATTAAGTTTTCCGCTATTCGTTAAAAATAAATTTTGACCAATTTTTTAACCATTTATGAACAAAATTTTTAGGTTATACTTACTTATCTAGTAAAGCGCATTGACTGAATATAAAAAAATGTAACGCCCTCTTTTGTCAAACAAAATATATTATTTATTAGTTTTGGGCTATATTTGTTGTTATAATTATAATTGTATATTTCGTAAAATTCCAAAATACCGACTATTAATTATTCCTGAAATGTATACCCCCTTTTATCAAAACGCACAGAGGGAGGGTTTGAGGCATATGTGTATGTAGAGGACTTCTCTATTGCGAGCTCTGAATCGATACTATAATACATGTTGGAGTGAGTGGATGTTAACCAGGTGGCGCACTTAAAAGTAGTCTAACAAATAAGCACCGTTTTTATTGACCATATTTTTTTATAGATGTGTAGCAAAAAAATATATACAAAATTAGTATGGGTATTAACTATGTATTTGCGTACTACTTTATTATGCACTAGATTTACATTCTGATTTAAAACACGTTATTAATCATAAACGCAACACTTATTAAATGGTTAAATATTAAAGCAAAAGCTATCTTGTGAATATATTATAATATAATATATGTATGTATATACATATATAGATATTTTATTAAAAAGTATAGTTTTTAAAAATGCTTTTCATAAAATATATTTTTACATACTAAATATATTGTTGTCAATTTTTGACTTTTTTTGACTTTATTTATGGTAAATTTAAATAAGAGAAAATTAGTCAAATTATAAACAAAGCAAAATTAATTTATTTTTGTGAATTTAAAAATAGTAAATAACTATTTAGTAAGTAAAAAAATTACATAAGTTACGCAATAAATGGAATTATACAAAAATACTACAGCTCCACTTTCACTACTTTTTTTAAACGACCTAACTAGATTTATTTCAAAGCGCGATAATTGTATATTATTAACATTTATACCTTGAAATTATTAATTACCAAATTTAAACTCTATAGGAATAATAAAAAGTTTTTTACATTTAATTAGAAGTAGGTTACTAAGAAAATAAAATTATAATTAATTTTCATATATTTATAGTAATGAAGGTTTCAACAGCCAATATACAGAAAGAAGCCAGATTCATATGAATTCACAAAATTCGTGAAAGAACATCTTTATAACTTATTTACAAAATAAAAAAATTAATTCACTCTAGAACAATTTTATATAATACTCTGCGCGCATTGGGTGCCGAAAAAAGAGAATAGTCGCAATTCGAAAAATAAAATGTTTTACATTTTTAAAATTTATATCTGTACTTTCTTATTACTGTAAGAATTTATATGTTTTTGCCTTTCCATTTACATACGTTATTAAGTTATTAATTTTAATATTGCAGTATTTTTAAGTTTTGGAAAATCAATTGTTTCCTGTATTACAGTGCAAGAAAATTGCACCTTTTCGTTTGACAAGTGCGGGAACCGGACGTCGTAGTTCTTGGCGTATTTTTTAATTTATTGATAATACTAATATGATATCACAGCCGAAATATAGAAATGTAATTAATATATATATATATATATATATATATATGTATATATATATATATATATATATATATATATATATATATATATATATATATATATATATATATATATATATATATATATATATATAAATAAATATATATATATATATATATATATATATATATATATATATATATATATATATATATATATTATATATATATATATAAATATTGATTATTAGAGTTTCGCGAGTATTAATTCGTGATCATGGCTGGAAAATCGCAGCCGAAATATAAAAAAATGTAAGTAAAAATCGCGATGAATCCCGAGATTTCAAAAATATATTATTTTTTTTAAATTACCGTGTAGTTATATTTTGTTGGTTAAGTTTTTACTGAATTTATTTAACACGTTACTTAGATTTTGTGGTGGTCTTCGTATCGGTCCTTTTTTTTCTCACATCTCGCTTCCTGACGTTTCGACCACCGATGTCGAGGTCATCATCTTGGGCGTAATTATGACTTTATCTCAGCCGCTGCAAACTGTTGAGCTACGTCGTCTTTGATTCGATCTTGTGGTTTATAATTGTCTCGTTTGTTTATTACTAAGGGAACAAGAAATAGATTAATTTTCGAACTGGTTTGTTTAAATGAATTTATATTTGTATGAATTTTACTGAAATTTAATTTAGATTGGTTTTAAACCAATAATATAAGATATAAGAATATTTGTAAAAAGTGAAGTTACGTCAAAACTGACCAAAAGATCTTCGTCTGATAATTGTTTTTTAAAAATCGTGAGAATTTTTAGCATATGATTTCATTTCTTCATTCAAAGGCTTAAGTTTTGCTAGAAATTTTGTCAGTTTTTGAGTAGGTGCGTCAACTGCACTAACAATAGGTAAAGATATGTATTGTTTATGAATTTTTGGTAATCCATAAAATCCAGGGATTATTATGAAAAAAATATTTCGTGTTTGATTTCATTTGAAAAAGGTATTTTGTAAATATGTTTTTACTATTAATTTCTAGAATTGAGGGTCATCGTGACTATAGTGATCTAATAGGTTACCACAATGCGCCACGATGGTCTAAAATATGTGTTTTATTTTAAAATTATTCATTGATGTTTATGTTTTGTGAAATTTGGTAATACATTATTGTCCCTGCATTATAAATATAAGAAAAATTAAGTCACATTTTACCTTTGTACGTTTTTTTTTGTATGTATCCTCTCCGCAATGGTACATTATATTTAGTTTTTAATAAGATTTATTTAACACTTTATTTAGCTTACAGAAAAATCAACTTTGGCAAACCACACTCACAACTAAAACATTTGGCAAAATTAAAAACCTAATTGTAAAAATGTACAGAGAAGTAATTGAAATCGAAATTAAAAGAAAAATAGCACTAAATAAGAGAGACGATAAGAAAGCAATTTTAGATACACGGTTACCAAGCTAAATAAAATTTTAACAAAATTCATTTAAACAAAGCAATTCGAAAATAAATGAAATCGTTGTTCCCTTAGTAACAAGCAAACGGAAAAATAATAAAACACAAGATCGAATCAATGGCAACGTAGCTGAAGAGTCTGCGACGGCTGAGATAAGATCAAAATTACGCCCAAGATGATGACCTCAACATCGGTGGTCGAAACGTCGGTAAACAAGAAGCGAGAAAGAAGGCGCGATACGAAAATCCCCACATCTCAAAAAGCCAAGAAACATGTTGAATAAATCCGGTAAGTGAAATAAAAATACACTTATTTTTTAGCAACCTTATGCTTTTTTCAATGTATTCGTTGTTATTATATTAAACGGTAAACATCTTCCTTTTAAATAATTATAATTACAATCAACATCTGTAATAGTAATTATTTATTTATTTTTAATATATATAATATATTTTCTATGAGCTGATATAGCTACTTATTTTTAATACCAGATTTGTACGAAAATCTGTGATGATTGATTGGAATTATAATTTTATGATAATCCCTAATTCCGATCTTCCAGACGCAATAGAAATTTAAATATACTAAGGTCTGTATGGGATTCGAACCCAAGTCTTTCAGGTCAATAGTCAGACACTTATATCACTCGCCTATCGTGCTAGTTGAAAGTAATAAGTTAATATTTCTATTTTTGGAATATCAATTAACTTACTCGCCACGTTACGTCGTCGTTAATCACAGTTAACATTTAGTTGCAGGTCAATTTGTGTTTCTTTCTTTCAAAATGTACGATAACCGTTTTATTAATAATAATTATGTCTAAAAATATATTACTAACATTAATTTGTGTAATATCAAATAATTCCCTTTCAAATCATTAAGAACATAAATTTAAAATTATTGTTTAATTTAATTTAGAATATATTTTAAGCTGATTTAATTTGCAAAAATATGTGGTAGTTAGTTGTTTATAGTTTATATTTCGTAGTCGAGGTTAATTTGTTTTGGCATATATAAATTATTAGAAAAAGTGTTATTATCAGGCGCATACGGTGAAATACGTTCCCTTTCGATCGCTCGCGTGTTAAGTAACGAGACAGTGAGAAGAAGTGGGCGTGCGGAACGCATGTAACGCACGCTCTTATCTCTCACTCGCTCTCGTCACTTAACAAGCAAGCGAGCGAAAGAAAAGTATCCCAACGTACGTACCTGGTTATTATATACTTTACTTTAAAATATTGTTTTTAAAAGAGAATATTGTGATATTGTTATCAAACTATTATTTTGTGTGCTTGTTATTATTTAAAATATGTTATAGAAAATATTTTAAGATGATTGACAAATTTATTCATTCAGTGTTACTTAAACTTGTGTGACTGTCGCGATAAAATTATTTTCGAGTATATAATTTATATTGTAATTTATAGTACCAAAATTCCTAGTCTTGTAATATTTTAAAAAATTGCGAAGCTCGAAATTTCTGTTATTATTTTACATTAGTTATTTTTTAAAATATAGAAGTAACGCTTAGCCATGTAGCGAAAAAAATTCTTACTGTCATTTTACTAAAGTGGGAAGATTTATTTAGTCATGTACTGAATTATTCTCTATAAATAACTTTTATTAAACATTTTATTAATATTACATATTCAAAAGTTATTTTAACGATAAGTTTCAGAATCTTCCGTTTTATTGACTACCGGCTTATGGAAAGAGCTGGAAACTTCTGGCTACTGCCAAATGACTCTTGATATTTTAAATTTTATATGAAATATGAACTATGATACAAAGAAGTCTTGCAAAGTTGCACTTTAAAATAATTTAAGCTCTTGATTACCTGCCAGGTCAGGCAGTTTATTTTTGCAGACAACATGAACTGCCAATTCAAACTTCCATAAGGTACAGGAATTTTTGGAGTTTGGCTAAGCAAAATTTTCTGAACAAAGTCGTATAATCCTATATTGTGGTTACTGTGTTTCGACCATTGTGCACACAAACAAAGTGTCAGCAATAACCATTTAAGATCCATAAATCCTACCGTAACCATTTTTAAGCAAACTTTGGACGCAATCTATTAGTAGCTATAATAATCTAATAAGGTATTAGAAGAAAAATAACGAAATTTTGGTACCGCTTCAATCATCTATGATTTGTCAATCAGTCAGAGAATTACAGATCTCCTCCCATTTCCCTGAGTATTCACATTATTTATTTCCAACTAAGAAATACAGCGGATCTTCGCTAAATTGATACTTTTTAGTATGTAATTTCAGTATAATCATATCGGAATATATTTTCCCCGGTAGATATATATTTTTACCAATGAAAATGTAATTTATCTGGTAGTTTATATACATATTATTATTTATTTACATGCGATGTATAAATGTTACAGTGAAGTCCAAATAAATTTTCACCAGTAGATATATATTTCTACTAGAGAAAATAGAATGTAACTGATTGGCGCTAGCATATGCTGCACCAAAATGTTTATGAAAATCAATTTGACAGTTGCAAAACATACATTTGCTATTCAAACCCAAACCTACCCTACTTGAATTAAGCAAACACAATTTAACCTAATGAAAGTTTGGTAAAAAATAATTTTAGTGCAAAATACAAACTAAGCTAATTCAATTCTCAAAGGAAAATATCTCGCATATTGCTCCATAGTTTGTCTGCACTTATTACATTATGTTTAAAAAATATGATAGCTGTCCTTACGGATAATACTACGTACTTCTGATAGTAGAGTATTGGTCAAGGTATATTCAAGTTGAATTTTGATCAATGAGAGGGCACCAAAACAATTATCACTTTTCAGAAGTCAAAAATTCACGTCTAAAGCAATAAAATCGTGTCGGCGCCGTCGCAGTGAGAACGCTCGGAGTGTTCCCACTGCACGATTTTATTGTTTTTGACGTGAATTTTTGACTTGTGAGAAAGGATAATTGTTTTTGCGCTCTCCTATTGGTCAAAATTTGGTTTAGATATGCTTCATTTGCTTCTCACTTATTGTAAGCTGTAATATTGTTATACAAAGTTTTATTATGAATGTTAGATAACCGATCGTTTCCACCGCAACGGCGATGGCACGATTTAATTGTTTTTGAGGTGAATTTTTGACTTCTGAGAAAGGATAATTTTTTTTGTGTCCTTCTCACTAAGAGTCGTGTCGACGTCGACGAACCCGAAACATTTGAGCACCTAAAAACCAACATCCGCCTAGTTATAGCCTAGATACCACTTGAAAGGATCGGCTGCTGACAAATATGCAGAGGCTATTTAATTGCTGGTATTTATCATAATGTTTTATTATTAAAAAAAATTCGAAGATATCATTAAATATGTTTGAAGTTGGAACTGGAGTTGGATCACCCTTATATATAAGTAATACTCAAAGCTCATTGGTGAAAAGTAAGAATTTAGATTATCTTTAATAATCGGAAAAATAATATTGGAGCGAGATTAGAACATTGAGGTATTCCTGATGTAGCAATAAATATATTGACTTAAAATTGTAAAAATATAACTTGAAAGTTAATATTTTAATAATTCTAAGTTTAATATCACTGACTTGTTATAAGTTAGTATGTGTAATACATATACACTTAAGCAAATTGGAAGGCTTGAAAGACTGAATTAGATCATTCAAAACAGTGCCGCAGCTGCATAGATGGGTAGGCGAGGTCTGTTAGGTACAAATTTAAGATTTTTTCAAATTTTTCATTTTAATTTTGTTGATGCAGCTCAGTGAAACATTTTCGTTTTTCTCATTTGTATTTTATATATTTTAATAGTATGTATAGCTTTTTGGAATTTATGAATTATCAAAATTTCATTTATTGGTTGTACTGTACCCTCCCCTAAATGTAAAAATGTGAAAAATTAAAATTTGGCGCCCCATCGATCAGTGCGGCCCTGCGCCCCAGCAGACACGGCGGCTCGAGACGGAATAAAACGGGCCGATGCTATGGCGTCTTTGTCCGCAGTATGGATCCGTCGGCGACAGTGGCGCCCGGAGCGTTCGGCGGTCGATTGGCGAACCGGGGTGCGCGCGCAGCGCCGTTGCGGCCGCTCGTCGAACTCGAAATGCCACCGCCTAGCGCCGGCTTTTTCTCATATCAGATATTGATTTCGTCTTGTTGCGGCCGGCGCCCCGACCACCGACTTGCACACTGCTGCTGAAATCATTGCTCTAAATTGACTTTCCTTTTTTCTTTCAGTGGACCCCAAAATCAATGCAGTCATACTGAAAACTATTAAAAAACGGCGCTAATACTTACTTATTAAAATTTTACTACTAATTTTATCTATGATTTGGATTAATGTATATGTTTATATCATATTAAATTATATTTAATTGAAAAATCATTACGAATATTGACATAAGCAGTTCAAATTTCATGATCACAGAGCTTACCGTACGAGAGTTTTATAGTTTCGACGAACAAATATATTTGGTTGTCCAACAAGTTCATGCGGTTTTGCGATTTCAAAATTGTATGGATGTAACAAGCGTGATCTTGATATATGTACGCATACAAAAGTCACATAGTATATGTATTACTACACGGACTACCATAGTTTTTATTTAAATTAACGGTAGCGCCATTTCTGATATTTCAATTCGTGTACGCGTACTTTTACTTTATATACGCAGTTATCAGGGCCGGCTCGAGGGGCACGGTACACGGGCGGTCGTATGGGGCGCTAATCTCAGGGGCGCCAAAATAAATATATTACGCGGAATCGAGTGTTCATTATTTAGTGAAACAACATAGCTTTTACTTTTCAGATATGTAGGTAGTCAGGAGTTTTGTTTTTGTATAGTTTATGAATCAAACTGTCATGCCATACTGTGTCGAAAGCTTTTTCTATACCTAATATTAAAAGTCCCGTATTTTTTTAATAATAAAATTAGCGCATATGTGCTCCATTAAACAATTAAGTTTATGTGTTGTCGATTGATTTTCATGGAAACCAAACTGTTCGTTAATAATTTTATTCCCCAAATATTATTTTAAACGCATAAGGATTATTTTTTCAAATATTTTACTAAATATCATGTAGGATCCTTATTACTTTTTTAATTAATGAATTTTAGTGCTTTTCCAAATGGTTGGGATATATTCTAAATATAGGCAGGCGTTAAATATGTTTGTTAAGTAATGAATGCAAATTTATGCTAGCGGATGAAATTTAACCATTACCTTTAGTAATTTAAGTTAATAAACGTTATTACGTTTTTATTCAACTTGTAAATTACTTTTGACAGAATACCAATTGCTTTGTAGTTTTTATATATTAAAAATTACCAAATGATGATAGTGCATTTAGTATAATTAAATAGTTTGTTGTCAAAATTAATATAAGCATATTCTTTTAATCTTCCTAAAAGCATTTAAAAACGCCACAAAAAATAGTTGTTTTTAATTATGTATCACATATTGTACCACATATTTCAAATATATTAAGATAACGAATATTTTTAGTGCTAGGGCTTATTTAGTGACCAGACAATAAAAGTGAATAGAGCGACGTAAATATTCTTATGGTAGGCATATATTTACTCTCTGCGCCAACTCGCTCAACTATGCACACTTTCAGGCTCTTGCAAAGAGAGGGGGAAGCGGCAGTGGCCCCGGGCGGCAAAATCAAGGGGCGCCAAAATCGTCTTTATAAATTTGAACAATAAATATAAATTTTGAACAAATTTTAAATATAAATTTTGGATAAAATGTTGTAGGCTGACCACCTTGATATTAAATATTGCAGAGTTATGACAATATAACTGAAAAAATAGAAAGGAGTGCAATCTCGAATTATTGAATTTTTTTTATGTCGATTTTGTGTCTGAAGAAGCATGGCAATACTCGATGGCCATACAACGAACGGATCTGACACGGACACGCAAATCCAAGCACTCACACCCGATGGTTTCCAGTATTTTTTGTTAAAATTTCTCCCCGAAGTGGTTTTATGTGTTTTTGACATTTTTTTATCAATGACAGTGAGACGTCATATATTGTGAACTAAATTCATGTGTTGAAAATAATTGTAAACCGTGTAATTGATTCTTGTTTTGACGCCAATCGCCGTTAGTTATTCTTCTAGTACTGTAGAGATAGGGCTTCATAATATGCTTGTTTAGTTGAAATGCCGAATCACCTAAGAACACGTAAATCTAATGTCCGAGTTCAGACAGTTTGCGCGTGTGGCGAAGCTCGGACAGATCTGTCCTGGTGTCCGTCGGACATATCTGTGCGTGTGTGCTTCGCTTATTACATATACTTTTTATATGCAGATAGAATCTGCAGTCCTTTTGCAATCGGTTAATAACTATTTCTATGTGGATTTATTTATTTTTAGCTCAGAAAAAAAACGAAAAATTTAATATATTTAATTTATTTTTTCTGCCGACGTTACAGTAGTTTTTGCTTCTTCGGAAATAAAGTTGTTGCTTATTTGGCACGTTCTGAATTTCATCAGTAGCATTGAACACAATACTATTAAGATAATTTAAAAACAAGCGGAAAATATATACAAATTCAAAGGAACATCTGGGATTAGTAATGTGATGAAAGATTATCTCATATTCACGTATTTAGGATATTATATGTCTTATTTCTGATGGGCATTAAAATTGTTGCCAATATACTACTTTACTAAAGTCAGAGCATAATTTTGTTTTCTTAATGTGTTCTCACATTTTTCAGGAGGTATGTATGTGACTTATGTTGTAACTAAAATGAGTACTTAGTAGGCTAACTAGGGCCATTCCATACACAATAAATCCATATGGTTTTTCATTTGCTTTCTACAAGGAAAATATGGTAGTTTTTAAAATATATGATAGTGTTTTTATCTGGAAAGAAATTTTTTTCATTGATTTTGTACACATAAAGTCACTATTTTCTTCTCCCGCGACAGAAAAAATGCTGAGACTCACTAGTTTCTTTAATTTTAGTTGGCAACCATATACCGATCTCCTGGACTGTTACTATTGCATTTAGATGATTTAGCAACATCTACGATGAGCATCTAAGTTTATTCGCTTATTATCGTGTTGCTTGATAGTTGTTCACTTGAAAAAGAGCTGTTAAACGCTCTTATGTTATAGAGTCAATATTTAGACCAAGAAAATAAAAATCAGTTTATAGATATAATGCTGTGTACGTAGTGCTATTTATTATTAATTTTTATTTTCTAAAAAAATAATTAAAAATATAATTGAGAAAGTTTTCTGTTTGTCTACGTCTTTCAGTCTCAGTTGGGCCGCCAATGTCACTATGTATTATACATATAACACATATCTATGTTCGGTGATAAAATATTTGTGAAATTAGGTTTTACACAATAAATATAAATACAATTCAATATCATTGGGTACGCTTTAAACTGTTAAAAATTAGATTAAGAGAAGACAGATTTACCGGAGTTATATATGAACTATACTTTATACTGAATTATCACCATGTTAAAAAAACGTTTTTATGTTTTTTTCTCTCTATACTATGTATAGGTCGATGGAAATATTAATGGCGAACCAAAAGCATGTTTTGAGATAACCGACTATTGAGGGCGCCAGTTAACCCTCAACTAGCGAGGTATTTAAAAAACTTAAATAAATAGTTTTAATTATATCAGAACGATAGACCAGTGGTCTATTGGGTGACTAGTACCTAATATCCCATATAAATCATTGAGTTTTTTAAAATTCTATCGTCTCTAAGAGAGATCGAAATTTCTTATTTCTATATAATTTTAATTCCACACAATCATCACAGATAAGGTTTTCTTAGATTTTCATCATCTCACGGATGAATATCGTGATGAAGAATTTAAATCGAGATAGGTCGTACATATTAGGTATTAAAATCTGTATTATCGAGTTATTTTGGCTCATAAAGAATATCATATACATATGTATAAAAATGTTTTACTCGTCGTAAGATACGTCTGGTAACTGTCGGGTTTCAGAATAGCGGGGTGTCGGGAGATAATGTATTGTATGTCGAGTTCACTGTTTATATTATAAAAGTTTTAGTAAATAATCGATTTCTACTTGAATTAAAGGATTATTTCTTATTTTAGCTAAATGTTGCAATTTATTCTAGAATCGATTTTTTATGTAATAATATTATATTTAATATTTAATAAAAAATACCCCTATTGAGTTCTTAGCAACTGTGGAGGTTAACGACAAAGAATTTAATGCAAAATATTTGTTATTAAATTGTCTCATACCACTGGTTGTGTATATTACATTTCAACTTAAATTAGTGTATTTGCTTAATATATTTTGCCGTCATGCTACGCAAATGACTAAATATTACATAACTTTAATCATTGAGTAAACAAACAAGGATTAAAAAGCTACGCAGCTTCATATTATTAGGATATCACTAAATATTAATTAAGTGTAGGAATTTAATGGTAGTACAAAAAAACTTTTTTTTATAAATATGATTAGATTTCTATTTATATAAGGAAGGAAATAAATGTGAGAATAGAGTTTCTGTGGGAAGATATGTTTTATTTTCAAGCAGGAGACGCCCACACATTGTTTGCCTTTTTCTATTTTAATAATACAAGATCCATTGTAAAATCAACGGAGAGATATCAATTAAAATAATAAGTGAAAACTTGTTTTTTTAATGTAGTCAAGACATTTAACAAATTTTAATAAGTGTGTTGTGGGGACCACACAAGCTCTCGTTTTTAGGGGACCTTATTCTTGAAATTCGCGTAATTACTGTGGGCAAAATTAATCATCCATCAATAAGGATAAACTAAACAATAGTGCGATTACACAAAAGCTCTCGTTACGACTAGAACTAAGGGTTCCCCCATAAATAAAACGCAAAGATTCTCCGGTGTATTGAATAAATATTTCTTTGTTACAAAACGGCCACGGGAAGCAATATATCACCGGAAGACAAATAGCACCGTAAAGCCATAACATTATTGTTACGCAATACAAGGACAACATACTGTCATAGACGCCCAGACCAGAGAGGGATTGACTCTAAAATTGTAATCAGGTTATATTGTACCCTATTCTGGTCCTCAATTTAATTTTAAAGCTCTTAGTTAACAAAGCTATCTGAAAGCCAAACGTATACTTGCTTTCAAAGTCAAGATCTAACAACGTAGTTTAAAATTGAACGTATAATTTTTTTCCCTAAATACCTCTATATTATAGTTTATAAGCAGTAGTTTCTAGCCCTAAGGGATGTTACTTTGCAGCCAGAAAAACGCCGTTGGAAACTAGTAATAATTTATTATATAATTTAATATTACATATTTGAGACAAACGCGGACGAGTATTGTTATTCTCTGAGCGGTAGTGGAGAAGCTGGCGGAGGGATGATGTCCAGTGGGTGGTCTCTGTTGCAGTGACCCGTCGCCGGGAGTCCCTCTCTGGCCCTGACCGTATGCCGTCTTTCGTCTCGGGCCGTTTCTGACCTCTCCTCATTGGATACTAGCCTTAAATATCAAGAGTTACAAATCTCGCTGACGAATCACAATCATGCAGCGACCATCCATACAGTTATTGCACTCGTTTCTTCGATCTGCGAAATATGTCCACGCCTCTAGAAAGTGACATTTGCTTGCTGGACATCTTTCCGAGGTCGAATGGTGCAGCAGAAATATTGTAGCTTTACGGCGCTTTTTGTCATACGGTAATATATTGTTTTCCTTCCTGTTTCGCAACAAATAAATATTCTTTTAATGCATAGGAGAGTAATTACGTGTTATTTATGTAAAACCATTTTTTCCCCTGGACGTAACGAGGGCTTTTGTGTGGCTCCTTCCTTTACACTCTTTTGTCATGTTCATCTTTATTGTGTCGTGGTAACAGTAATTAAGTGCGCGTGTTTCAAGAAGAAGAACCCCCCACAAATATAATTACATATTTTGTGTATTTTACCTATACTTTTTTTGTATAATTTGAAATCATAAGGAATTATATTTTAACATTTATTTTATTGCTGTTGTTCTCGCTCTTGCCCGAGTGTATTTTTTTAAAAGTACTAAAAAAACCCCCAGGATACAGCAACTTGTTTTAAGCGAATTTTAAAATCGCAGGATAATATCAGTTATCTTATTTCATAAGACTTACCCATTACTTAAATAATATAAAACCAAAGAAGTTAGAGTCTCATATAACGCATTTTTTTTAATTTCTATTATATCTGGGAGATTGAAATTAGTAATTATATATTATTAAAATTTAAATCGATCATCACAGATTAATTTTTCTTAGATTTTTTTAATCTCACGGAGGAATATCGTGATAGTTAATTAAAAATAAAATCTAGCTAGAATGTGCATAGTGATTGATTTTAGTATAGTGGCTCACTATTTAATTGGTAGTCATTGATTGTGTTTACACAGTTGTAACGCATTAAACTCATGCTTAGTATGAGCGTGAAATCTTGCAAAAATAATCAAGGACTTTTATTTATTTATTTAATTATTATAAGTCTTTAGTTCTAGCATGAGCGTTATAGCATTGCTTTATGTAAGCAACTGGATTTCAAGCTTAAATTTACTAAACATAAATCATCGTATTATCGATAAAATTTTAGTACATAAAAAACAGAAGGACTTATTGTTGAGAAATACACATTTTGTTCAATTTTCAAATAAATTTTTACTAATCTTAAAAAAAGTTCATAGTAGAATTAAAATATATTTTTTAAACAATACGTAACATATAAACTGAGTATTCACAAAAAGCAATAACTACTTCAAAATTGAATCATAAATCTTGCTTTCGAGGCATTAATAAATTTCAGTAGGTTCCATTTCCATATTTTTTTTATTATAATTAAATCTCATTGTAAACTATAAAATGATTTGATTCCATTAACAAGTTATTAATTCTGTATTATATATTTAAGCAAAATCCAATTTATGAGTTTAATATCATATTTAAAAAAAGTTTCAAGCACAACTTCTATTTCTATTTTAAAAAAGGTAGTGTTTATTTATACAGATTTATTAGAGTTACATTATGAAATGATTTTCAATATTTATTAGTTACTTTAATTTCTGATTCACTTAAAGCATTCCTTTTATGCATACCTTAACATAAATATATAGCAATTATAAAATATTGTTTAATAATATTTAAAAGGTTGCTTTCCTCATAAACCACAGAGCCTTTTCAATATGCAGAGACGAAACAATCAAGATAATCGACGATAACACAGACAAAAAATATGAAATCCGACGAGACCAACAAGTGACCTCCCCCTGCCTACGATTTTTATTTTAACCAGCCAGACTACCATTCATACATATACTACTCATACAGACGTATATCAATTTTCAGTCTGAGTGAAAGCCAACGTATGAATAATTTTACGCAAGAAAGACTTGAGCAAAATATATACGTTAAGTATATTTATATTTATTAGATAAAACAGGTATATATTTTGTTATGGTATCTGTTTATTTGATAATATCGATTGAAGGGGTTGGAGAGAAAGACAATTGTATTGTAGAATCACGTTGACTTAGTGCTTTGTGGAAAAACCTAAGGCATATAAACGTGACTATTAAAATTGTCTTTTAATTTTAATCAATACCTGATGTGAATTTTTTTTTTTATATTATTGTGTATAAAATTCAAGGGTGATATATTTTATCTATTTATAGGATCAGTATCCAATTATTTTTATTGGTTTTCATCTTGTAGCCTTTCTGTTTGAGGGTGTTATTATCGATGGTCTACCCCGTTCGGGTTTCATGGAAATGGTGTAGTTAATTAGGTCAATATATATAATATAATATAAACTATACATACTTATATTGAATTGATTAGGAGTTTTTCTTAAGATGGGAAGTCTTTCAGTTATGATTTATATATGTATTGCCATCTACATACGACGGTCAGAAACTTTTCTAGAAAAAATGTTGTTTATTACAATGTTCAAGTATATGTGCATGAATTTAAAATACCCTTACATACTTATATTAAAAATATCTGTATGATTAGTTAAAAATGGCTAATAAGATTATTTGCATTATATTTCAAATAAAAATCATTTTTAATAAATGTATACGTAGTTAGGTATAAACTAGTATCATACAAGAATTTTTTTTATAAAAACTCACAGTTTTCAATTTGCGGTAAAATAATATTGTTGTATTTTGAACAGACCGTAAATTATAGATTTACTATTCATATAAAATTACATTATTATTAGATAAAGTTTAATATCATTACTAATATATTTAATATTTCACACGTTACTCATTTTTAAACACAATGATACGTGTTTATTATATTAATAACTATCTTAAATTCAGAAATGTAAAAATAAAAATAATTAGCTTATACATAGATTTTTATAATTTTACACTTTTTTTGATTTTTACACAATTTATTTTGAGGTATTTTGTATAATATTAATAATACTATATCATTAATATTTTTTTATATAAACTATAATGAACTATTATTATATTAGATTAAAACACACATATGCATATTTATATTTTATGCAATGTATATAAATAGTTATATAAATAGTATATTATGAAATGGTAGAGAATTCGCTGGAGAGTAAAAATAAAGTTCAAAATCAACCCTTATTAAATAATATAGTGGAACCTTAATGACATAAAACATGCTAAAGGTTTTTATTGTTTCTTGTATTTCGTTTAGTTAAATAATATATGTAATCTTAAACATTATAGGTAAAATACTAATCAAAAAATTAAATTCCTAATGAAAATAAGAACTAAATAGCTCCTTGTATGTTTTCCATTGAAATAGTGATGCGAATTTTGCCACGTTTACAAAAACGTGCTCTCAAACAAGTTATTGTTGTGAATTTTTCTTAGTCTACAATTAAAGAAAATATTAAATGAGTTTCGCGAGATGTACTATGTGTACATGCATATTGATTAAAAATATACATATGAATACAAACTAAAGCTTTTAATTTTTCGATAGGTTTGAAGCACTGTTGTGTCTCGAATAATCAATAATTTCTCCGCCGTTTCTCACATCCGCTTGAAGTTATTCCATTTTGCAACCTTCATTATGTTCAAGCTGTGTATATGGATATGTATATATAAATAAATATTTGTTAAAAAAAAAACACATTAAAGTATTATAAATTACAGGAAAAATATTGGTTGTATAGGCTTATTATTATATTTAAATGTAATACTAAATAATAAATATTGAAGTATTTAGAATAAAAAATATTAAATAATTGTGATTTAAAGCTTTTTGAAAACCATGACAAAATAGTTCGTTAACTTCTCGCTAGATGTCGTTGAAATAAAATGTGGATTAAGACTTTGCTAAATGCGAAAAGTTCAGAAATATGTTTCCAAAAGCTCTGTAAGAGTGCAGGTTGAAATAATTAAAAATAATATATAATAAATAAAATGAAATTCAGTTTGTTGTCTACAAATTTAATATACGTATATATTTATCGTTTAACAATCACACATAATATTTACATACACATTTCAATTTCATTTCGAAACAATGTTGGACGAATAATTTGCGAACGAGCGAAAAAATGTTTTATTATATATAATATAATATTTATATTTTAACTATGTATTGCTTATTCGTTAATTGACTAGAAATACACGAAAAATTTAATATATAATATGCATAATAATATAATAATGGCTAAGAATCTCAAACATTGTATTAGTATTCTTGTTTAATGGTGGATGAAAGCGAATCTCAGGAGTCTGTGGTGTCAGACGGTGGTCCACCAGCGTCGGAGGGTGGCATCAGCATTTGCTGCTGCTGGAGAAGTTTGGCAGCAGCTGGAAAACCTCCTAGTTCGAATCCAGCTGGTGCCACTATACCAGCTGCGCTTGCAGTGCCTTGGAGATATGCTATCAACCTGAAAATGAGAAAAAGTAGATTTCAAATTAAAAATGATGTATTATGAAAAGGTCCATATAATATTATATATGTAAATAAATAGACAATTTTAAAAATGTCTACAAAACATAATTAATTGTGATATCTACAACACTTCAATGTACTTGGATAGTAATATATGGTACAATATATTACTGTCCTAATAACTGAGTTTGCATGAAAATGTTAAAATATTGGTTCATAGGAAAATAAGAAGATAACCAGTGCTTTAAGACAAAGCTTTATAATGTGTATCAAATAACACAGAACATGTTCACCAGGATTGTCAAAGATGTACCTCAAATGGCTACAAGATTTTGTATTCTACAGTTTAGAAAAATATAGCCATCTATTGGAACTTAAAATAAATAATTCTAAAATGAAATTTAGGAAAATTATCAGATAAAATTTTGCAGAAAAAACAAATTGTCTTTTGAATCTACAAGTTCTTCTTAAATCAGCATGGTTTAATGTATGAAAATATAATTAAAATAGCTAAGAAAACCAGAATATAAACAGCAAAATTATCAAAATATTTTTTGCTATTGTGAATATTGAGTACGAAGAATGAAAAAATAGCTAATTCAATGCTACATTTTAAACGTGGATCTCGAGAACTGTACTCAAAATATAATAAAAATCGTTCTTTCAAGATATATGACAATAATTGAGAGTAGTACTGGTATCTAATATTGAAAGATCTTTAGTCTCATCATATCAAGTTTATAATTTACTTAGTCACATTGGAGGTTTTATGTAAAGTAGAAGGATATCATCATGCAAATAATATAATACAGCAAGAATGCTATTTATAATTGATTTAATTGCCAGTTGAAATTGTGTCCATAAATAATATTTATGTTGTGGTGTTCCGATGGATATTTACTTAGATCATGGTATTTCATAGATAAAGTCCCATGGAAAAATTGTGTTGTATTTTATTTAAAATATACCTATTCTCTTATAGCAATTGTATAGTATGAACTATTTTGCTTTCTACTTAATCTATGATAACAAAAATATACTATATAGTATAAAAAGGAATAAATAAATTATTTTTTAGGTGTAAAATGCTTCAAATATATTTTATTAAAAAATAAAAAATATTTGGCCTCATTAGATAATTTAATAAGGTGTTTTTATATATATAGTTTAAGTATAAATAAAATAAGAATTAATTTTATGTTTGAAAATGTATCTTTTAAACATATTTAACTTTTATTGGAACTATTTTATTAATATATGCGTTAGTTTTGTAAATTAGTTTGTTTATAAGAAGAGTTTATATATAGTCTAAAAGTTAACGAATCAAGCATAAGATTGATTATTTATAAAGAGAAATGAAGTTCTTAATTCAGCAAAAAACAGCTAGAATGATCTGTAAAACTAAGGTTCATATGCACTTAAATTAAAAACATTCTGTTCCTATCTTATGGAAGTATATCTTTTTTGAATCCAGATTGAATAATAAGTTAAGCAGAACAATTTTAAGTTTACAGTAGCAATTTGACTTCAGGTGATAAACCAAAATCCTATTATATTTTATAATGTTTTCGAACATATAAAATCA
This sequence comes from Plectrocnemia conspersa, assembly GCF_051122295.1. NCBI lineage: Eukaryota > Metazoa > Arthropoda > Insecta > Trichoptera > Polycentropodidae > Plectrocnemia > Plectrocnemia conspersa. Next base: position 4,986,164 of record NW_028277174.1, on the reverse strand, counting down.
GTTTCGCTTATGTACACATTCAGTTGTATATATTTGATCATTTTACCTTATTGTATTAGGTACTTTGCCAAAATGTAATAAAAAGCTACAATATTTAAGAACGATAATAGGAAATAGCAGTTCAGAAGTATAAAAAACCTGCATGATTCATTGAAATGCTCTTGCTAGTAAGACACTTCAAAATTCTTTGCAAGAGATACTTGATTCTCTGATAAGAATTGTGAATTACAACAAATTTTAATCACAATGTTCCTTTTTAAAGTTAAAAGTCTTTGCAGCTTACTTGAAAACCTAAACTTATCTAGCAGATAAATTAGAACAGTAACTATTTTGCTTAGCCTAAGACCTTAAGGAAAGGAAACTAAACCAATATTATCGCAATTGGAGGTTATATTATATAAAGGGAGTAGTGGAAGGAGTTTGTGAATATGATGCTACTAAATCAAGGAGGTCTTATTTATTATAAATTTTACTTTTTGCTATGTCATTACCGTCTGAGTTCTTCCAGAGCATTGGCTTGCATCAGTATATAGTTCTTGGCCAGTAGTAAAGTGGCAATCTTGGACAGTTTCCTCACAGAAGGAGAGTGCGCGTAAGGTATGACGCTTCTGAGCTCGTCCAGAGCGTCGTTCTGGATGCGAACAAGGAGAAAATTTCAGATTAATGTATATAGACGATATAAGCAGGTTGAACATGGTTGTGAATTGTTACCAAATCGTGCATTCTTCTCCTCTCTCTGGCGTTAATGTTCAATCTAACACTTTTGCCCTGCCTACCCTTCTGCTTCCCGCCGCCCATCGCAGGGTTCATGCTAACCCCCCTTTGCGATTGAGACATTCTGTGAATATTCTGTGGCTATCGTAAAAGTGTCGTGGCATTTATTTGTTATAACGACCCAAGCTGTTGTATATATTGATACTTTTATGAGTTTTGATATTGTATACAACCTAAATATAGTTATTTATTACAGACGTTACTTTTTCCATTTAATACTAAATTATTTTCAATCTATGTTCTTAGACCTAAGGATATATTTTTAGGAGTTTATTATAAAATATATGAATATTAAAAAAGATCTATCTTAACTTTTTAAATTCTTAATCAACTTTATTAAAAATTAAGAAATTAATATACGAAGTAAATTGCTATAGAAATAATACTTATATATATAAAACTTTAAATTTATAAATTGCTCAAATGTAGTATTTTATAAGAACAGACTTATTAAATCAACTCAATTAGTCTAGCGCGTGAGAATACTATTGTTTTATTTTATAAAATCAGAGAGTATGCATGTATAGATCTTCTTCCACTATAAATTTATATTATTTATATATTGGAAGAAGAAAGCATTGTAATGTTGATACTTAATAATATTTCAATTGATTATTTTACGTTAGAGATTGAAAGAAATACGTGAAATTCTAAATAAAAGCATTTATATTCGTATATATTAAAAAAAAGGCTATGTATTTATAAGTTGTGAAAACTTTTTCTTAGAAATTATATTATGATAGATAAAATAGATATTAATTTTAAATTGAAGATCTTAGCTCATTAAAATAAAGACATAACATAATTTTTGGAATGAAGATTTTGCAAAATAATAAGTTTTTTTTTATTAGAATATTTCTTTTAAGATTGTTTTAAAAATACATTGCATAAGGATACATATTAAAGATATATTTGTTTTTATGCATTAAGGATATTGATCTATTAAAACAGAAACATAGCATAGTAATAGATTAAATGAAAACATAGAATATATATATTTTAATATATTGAAAAAAAGAAAATTAAGGTTACATTTTTATTAAAATTAGAAACTTTTCTTTTAAGATTATTTATAAAAAAAATGATATTTAATAAATACTACGTAATATTTCATATTTATCTTATATTAGGAAAAATATTTTAGATAGAATTTAAAGATATAAAAAATTTAGCCATGTTCACAACCATACGAAAAAATATATTATCTCGCTTGAGACTAACTTCGTGCGTTATTAACGGATATAGATGTTTCTATTAATTTATTAATTTATTTACGTAATTTTGCATGAGTAAGAAATAACTCATCCTGTTGTTACAATTTAATACGTTAAAATTATAAATTGAATACGAATGCATTTAGAAAAATATAATAAATACAAAACAGAATTATATAGTGATATGATATATGTATTACTTATTAATTTAATGTTATTTGATTAAACTTACATGAATTCATTAAAACATTATTTTTTTATTTTTTGTAATAATTCCTTGTTGTTTTTGGTAAATCGTTAAATGTTTTAAATGCAATATATTTAAAATAATTCTTGTAAAACTTCACAGAAAATGTTTCAGGGATGTCTTAATTATGTAGCTCTTTACAAAATTTATATTTAATATTTATAATCGATTTTCCCTCTAGATTTTTTTTTGGTTACCATTATTAGTTCATATTTTGGAAGAATAGTTGTAGACAAAATTTTGGTTTTCATATAGTATATGTTTTTTTTTGTGAGCATCGAAAGGCAAATTTAACATTTTTTTACATCACTCTTTGTAAATAAATATTTATTTACTGTGATTGTATTATCAAAATTATCATTAAATATCATAAAATTGTTTTTTTTTTCATTAATTGTTAATTTGTTTAATTTCATCTATTCACTAATATGGATCAAATCACTCTGCTTGTTTATGTTGTAGAGTTTCTATATATTAGCACTGTGTCATCAGCATACAGTTGAATTTTTCCTGCAAGTTTACATACGGTTAAATAATTTATGTTTAGATTAAATGAAAAGGCACCAAAAATTAACTCCCACCTCATATTCGTTTTGACTACCATTTATTACAATTTTTTAATAAATTTAACGTTGGTCCTACTATTCCAATAAGTTTTAATTTCTCTAACTATATGTTATAGTAAGCACCCTTTAAGCACCCCTATAACGTTTGCTATAAAAATAAAATATATCACTTTTTTGCAAAATAGTGGCAAATTTAAAAACACCGTTTAATAAAATCCAGTTTGCTTAATAAAAAACGTTCAGAAACTAAACCTGTATCGAAATAAAATATAGAAAAAGTAGTTTTTACTTTTAAAACAAGTTTTGTATTAATTTGATCGGATCTCCATACAAACGTTTAGAAGACAATATATGTTTAAGGCTGGTAATTCAGTAATTCAATCAAGTTTTAATGACTTAGTATTGAATTTTTGTTGTAATATAGGATTTTTAAGCACCTTCATATTTTCTAAGAAAAGAAAATATGTGAAGTTTGCCAAATAGTGGCAAAATTTAAAATTTAAAATATCTTAACTTCGTCGGATAAAATCCAACAAAAAGTGTGCCTCATAAATACTGTGTCAAAAGCTTTTTTAAGTCTATAAATAATGCTTAAGTTTTATTTTTCTCATTTAAGTTTTGTTGTATTTCATTTATTGAATCAAAAACTGCATATTTTGTATTGGATTTGTTTCTAAATCCGTATTGTAAATGTGATAAAAAATTATATATATATATATAAAGATGTATTTATTCAATCGGCTAGAATGGATTCAATTTTTTTTGAGAACTAGTGAAACAGAAAAAGGAAAATAATTGTTAGTGATACTTTTATCATCAGCTTTGAATAAAGTTATTTTGGTAATTTTTAATCAATCTGATTATTTTTAGGCAAGCAATTAACTGCTATGCCATCAGCACAAGACGTTGAGTTATTTTTTATTTTGTTTGTATGTCTTATGACTTTTTTTAATTTAATTTGGTGAAAATAAATAGATCTGTCAACATGTAATGTTTATATCATCAATGTTAATCTGTATTTGACATATTCCAGCTAAGATGAAATGTATATTAAATTCATTGGATAGTATTTTTGATTATTGCTTTAATATTTTTCCATATTATAATTATAATATCATAAGCAGTTACAGCATTTCTAGCTTTATTATTAATTTTATTTTTATTGCTTATATCTATATATTTATAACATACTGTCTGACTTTATAAAATACAACAATATTTTTGAACAGTATTTAAATAATAAATTAATACTTTTCCAGATGTATTATTTATTATGAATAAAAATATTGATTGATACTACTTTTAATCAGTCTCCGTTGATTGCTCAATGAGTACGATATAAGTAATATTTTTTATTGTACTTTAAAAAAAATATTTGCCCCCTTCCTTGACTTTTCATAATTATTGGTTTGCTTAATCGAGCCCATTATTTGTCGCATTTTGAATTTTTAGACACCAGTTATTTAATTATACTTTTTTTAATATCACAGCTTGCTTCGTTATAACAGACAAGGGTATAGTCGATCAGAAAAATAAGTTTTGAAAAGTTTTCCGAACCTGTGTGAATGGTGGCTGGCGCCGGGCTCCGGCCTGTTTTCGTCGTGTCCCGGCGGCATCGGCGGGGGCGGAGGCGCCAGGGGGCCCGCCGCCATGTTGGCGCCCCCCTGGAGATAGAAGCCGCCGAGGCCGACGGCCCCTAGGGGGGTGCGCCGCCCCGGGACGCTCTGAGGCGGAGATCGAGTCCCCTCGCCGGGGGCCCACGGCTGATACTGACCGGGCTGCTCCATTTCTATACAAAACTACGCCAACGATCAGTAACAATAGTAGATTATTAACAGAGGCGACTCGTGAGGGGTGCTACTATATTTTATGTTAGTTAAAATTAGTTTAGGGCAATGCCGTTATGAATGAAAATAAGTTAAAGGACATTTACTGATCGATATACTTTATGAACACTGTCAAAAGGTTTTTAAAAGTTTATATTATAAACATGTTATTAATAAAGATGAATTATAAGTTAATACATAGTATATTCAGTACTTTACAACTATACTTTTTGAATACTTCTCGTAATATAAAAATTTAATAAATTTGACATTTGATATGACATGCATATAAAAACGTATTCATGAATCTTTGAAGCTTATTATAAAGGTACTGAACTGCATTTTTTAATACAACAACAAGAAGTTCGATAAACTCTTAGATTGTAAATATTACAGAAAAAACATTACAAGAGAGTAGATTTAGGTTTATGCGATGTAAGCACTTAATATATCATTATTTTTTTTTAGAAATATAATGAAAAAGTGCACATAGTTTTTAATTTCCACAAATACATATAACTGCAGTAGACTTTCTCGAGCCGCCACTGAATAAATAACTAGCGACAACTCAATAAAAGTGTTACTACTTCAACTAAAACTACTTAAATTTGTACATAAAATAATATAATTTGATACATACCCGCGAATTTATTTATGTATATATTGCTGAATTTATTTATATGCTTTTTATCTATTTATAATAGATTTATTGAATTAGCGCATTATTATTTAATATTGTTGTTGTTTCACTTTTCACTTTTTTTGTGCATTTATAAAGTTATTTGCGCGAGACGGTGCGAGGTGAGGCCAATCCAAACATGTCTGCCGGTGTTCCCGTCTCGGCAAGGGTGCGAATAAAACGGGGGATGGCGTGGGGTGGGGGTCGCAATAACAACAGGGTGGTCGGCGATTATCTTTCACTTTGATGCGATTGTGGCGCCGCGGTGTAATACCGTGGATGGACGCGGATGCTGTGGGAACTAAGCGTTAGAGAGGGATGAAAATAGCCATACGAGTAAGGGAGCTTTTGCTCAACGGGTGGATGGGCGTATATTTGAAAAGAGGCAAGTGATCTTTGAAGGATATGAGTTTATTTTAAATTCATTTTTATATGGAAAGCTACTACAATAAATCAGGCTTTTATTTTCTTAAATGATACATAAGCGAGATTTTACAAAGGGGGTGCCAAAAAGTTCGTAGAACTAAAGAGTAAGACTTATTTGTTATATAGTATATTATAAATATATCAAATTCAAACATATTATTACAAGTGTTTTGTAAAATAAAATAAATATCATTGATAAATTATTTTAGCTTCAAGTAGCCATATTCAAAAACATCCTTGTGCAATATGGAAAATATCTCATGTTAAAGAAGCGTTCTAGAGCGTAGACCCCAGAAACAAGGGATGCAATCGCGACTCTCCAGAGCACTTTATAGCTCAGAGTTAAATTCTGCGGATTGTCGACACTGTCCCCTTTGTAAAGTACTACACCAAGTACACGCAAACACATATTTGTATGGGTCAACGTCCCTTTCGCTAGTACTGACCTTCTTTAAATCGCTCCCTCAGTGCTGAGGTAGCAACCTTGTGCAGAATGTTCCTCCAGTTTTCTCTTTATACCACTGCCCAGAGTGATTCGCTCAATAAAGAGCCCATTTATATTTTTATTTGGCTAGATCACAAGTCTCTAATCTGTCGTCATTCCAAAAGGTGACAAAAGTCATCTAGTCAATGGTAGTTTTCCATTTTTTTGGCCAAATTCAAAGGTCTTTGATTAGAATCCACGTCAAAAGCAATAAAATCGTGCCATTCATATTAAAACTTTTTATAAAAACATTAAGACTCACAATTAGTGAGAATCGAATGAAGCATATCTAAACCAAATTTTGAGCAAAAGGAGAGCGAAAAAAATAATTATCAATTTTCAGAAGTAAAAATCCACATCAAAAGCAATAAAATCGTGCCGTAGCCGTCGCAGTGGAAACGCTTGGTTATCTAACGATCATATTAAAACTTTTTATAACAACATTACAACTTACAATGAGTGCGCCAAAATAATTATCATTTCTCAGAAGACAAAAATTCACGTCAAAAGTAATAAAATCATGCCGCCGTCACATCGACGTCACGATTTTATTGCTTTTGACGTCGATTTTTGACTCTCCTATTGCCCAAAATTCGGTTTGAATATACTTTAACCAATATTCTCATATCAGAAGTCCGTATAAATCGGTAAGGATCATATTAAAAAATGTGATATTGAAGATATAGTACTATCTGTATTTTCTCCTGTGGGATGAATTTTGTACTTGACCAAATGAAACATATACTCAATTTTAGAAAATTTATTAGGTCAAGCTGAATTTAATTGATTCGTGTCAGTTAAGTTTGGGTTTGAACAGCAAATGGACGTTTTGTAGCTGTGAAATTGAATTTCATAAACATTTTAGAGCAGAATTTAAATTCACTAGCGCATATCAATGAAATTATATTTTTGCTAATAGAAATATACGAGTAGGTACCCTAAAATACCGAGACTTTCTTAATAACTTTTTTGATTTTTCAATATTTTTACACTAAATTTTGATCACTTTTAAAGTACTTTTCATCGACCAATACCAAATGTTTTTTTCATTACTTAAGACAGTTATAGAACTCACAGAATGGAATGTCTTTTAACCTCTTTAGCTATTATTGTTTTATATCTACTACAGTCCCAAAAATTATTTATTTCGTGTTCTTTTTGAGTGTAGGGAACAAAAAAAGTCACAGGGAGTCAGGTTAGTTGATTAGAACGAGTGAATAATTGGTGTCATTCCATTTTTTCTCAAAAACTGCCTCACAAAAGAACCAGACCTGTGCGCCAAAGATCCGCTCTTTTTTTAATCTTTTCAATACCTCCATGTAGAAGTGTTGCCTTGAGGAACGAACTCTACACAGCATCTCTAGCATCAAAAAATCAAATAAGCATTGTCTTAATGTTGACTTTACTTAACAAGCTTTTATTAATTTATTTACTTAGCTTAATATTGCTAATTTTTACTAACCAAACATACATATAATACATGACAATTGTCTACATGAGATTTGCTTCCTATCTTTGCATTAAAAATTACCTAAAATTATTGTTATCTCTCTTTTGGAAATTTGATAAAATCAATGACCCGTAATTGCTGAGTATTAGATGCATGTTTATTAAATGCCATTTTAACCATAATTTTTTTGCTTGAAGTTTAACTACTTTTATTTTCTTTGAGTGTGCTTCTTCTTTTATATTTATATGTATTGTAAAAATTATGTTTATTTAACTATATATTTATTACATTGCAGAACTTGTAAATCTTTGTCTGTGCTTCAAAGTCTGTGTTTTGATTATTTAGACATTTTTTACTGGTATTATTATCTAAAATAAAATAATCTGATTTTTTGGTTCACCTGATTGGTGAAATTAGGTGTGAGTATAAAAATAATATTTGTTGAACAACTCATATCTTAAAAATATTATTAAAGGTTTTATCTAAAAAACGTCAATGGTAGTTAGACCACACAGCGTAATATTTTTAAAACATATTTCTAATTAAAAAAAATAGCACAAAATTTACAAGTTCTTATAGCCAACTATTTTACAATATAAAATCACAGTTCTATTGGACGTGTAATGAAAAATTTAATGATTTTTATATTCCTCAAAGTTTACCCGCTTTGCTACAGATATTTCCTTTTTTTTAATATTTTTATATGATTTATTTTTCTATCTATCAATCATATTTCTAAAACTAGTAAATTTATTTTTATTTAAAACCACTCTTATTGTCCTATTTTGTAATTTTTGCAACATCGTTTTACCTAATTTAATAAAAATATATCACACTGTTGCACAATAATTAAAGTAGGGCAATATAATAATATTGTAGATTTTTTTTGTGTTTCTATTTAACATATTCCTCATCTTAGATAATATAACTATTTTTCTATTATTTTTTAAAAATGTAATTAAAATATTCCTTAAAATTTATTTTCTGATTTACAACTACTCCTAAATATTTAATATTAACGACTATTTCTATAATAGAGTTATCTATACTATTTTTCAATTATTATCTTACATATGTACATTTAGTATAAGTACATTATTTTTTAACCAATTTCTATTATATTTAATTCATCATTTAAATTATTTATAAGCTCTTCTACATTGTCACCTATGCAATAAATTAAAGTGTAGTTTGATTAAATTAATTTTATACATTAAATTGATATAAGAATAATTCCATATCTGGTCAAGAGCTTACAAATCATATTTGGTCAAGAGTTACCAAATTATTCACATACATAAATAAAAAAAGTATATCAAATTTGCAGTAGTATTGCCAGTTTTTTTTTATCAAGCCACAGCAGTAAGAATAAATCATATCAATAAAATTGTAGTCCTTTTGGAGTTTTACAACTATATTTTGAAGACCATCTGATCGACCCTAAAATACTATTTAATATTATTTGTGCCCATCTGTGCGATTTTTATACATACAAAGCACTATTGTACAACCCCAAGGCTCCGCGTAACCCAGTTTGGAAACGCATGAAATGCTATAATGAATAATAGGGGAGATATTAGAACATTGCAGATGCAAGTCGTTTTATTACATTGTTTTCCAGCCTCAATGGCCGGAGAGCATTAGAGTTGGGGTTACTTTGCCACCGAATAAACGATCCTACATTTCAATGATCTCACCACCGCAGATGAATCCTATGCCAAAATTCCCAGAATATATTATAGGTGACGCCAACTATAAAATGATATAAAGAAACTATTGCCATCTATATATAGTGTATAAAATATACTATATATAGAAGACAAGGGTCGGCAAAATGTGTCGATCAATTCAAAATTACTTCAGAATCTACTCAAGTTGTTGCCTTTCATTCTGTAGTAGAATGTTTCACTGGCTATGTCATGCTAAATATTATTTTCTTTACCCAAATATCAACTCTTGGTGTCAGTATTGGGAGTAGATATATGTAAATTTAATTAACGCTGGACAAACGATTATTATTTTATACACAATCCTGAATTGCTAGCTGTTATAAAGCAGTTTAAAGAATATTTGTATTCAAAATTAATCTAGTGTACGTGTTAGCTATTAAGCCCGCACGATTTTAGGAAATTGCAAATGATATACAATATATTGTGAATGTAAATGCAATTAAATTTCAATATTATTCTGTGGCAATGGATGAAAGCTGTGATTTGAAAGACAGGGACGTCTATTCAGATTTTTCAAGGGGGGTGCACAAGTTTGCCAGACAGTGATCAATTTTTTTTTAAATATTTCTATTAAATTAAGATTTATAGATAAACATAAATTATAATATTTAAATGCGAAGCATTTTTCTGGACAAATCCAGATTTAGACAAAATTTAAAATCCACGCCAAAAGCAATAAAATCGTGCCGTCGCCGTCGCAATTTATTAAATTTTTTATTAAAAAAAATATAACGACTTACAATAAGTGAAAATCATATAAAGCATATATAAACCAAATTTTGCCCTATAGGATAGCGCAAAAAACAATTATTCTTTCTCAGAAGTAAAAAATCCGCGTCAAAAGCAATACATTCGTATCATTCGTCTTATTACAAATTAAATGAGGAGCGTATAAACCAAATTTTGATCAATAGAAGAGCGCAAAAAACAATTATCTCTTCTCAGAAGTCAAAAATCCACGTCAAAAGCAATAAAATCGTGTCGGCGCCGTCGCAGTGGGAACGCTCAAGCGTTCCCACTGCAACGGCGCCGACACGATTTTATTGCTTTTGACGTGGATTTTTGACTTCTGAGAAGAGATAATTGTTTTTGCGCTCTCCTATTGATCAAAATTCGGTTTAAAAACACTTTAAGCAATATTATAAAATCAAAAGGATAGCTATCATATTTTTAAAACATTGTGTAATATTCAAGTGTAGACGAACTATGGAGCAATATGAGAGATGCGACATCTTTCTGTACTTTTATTTCCGTTTATTTTTTCCTGACTTAATCTAATAAAAGTTTTAAAACTTCATAAGGTTAGGTTAGGTTAAGTTAGGTTAGGTTAGAACAGCAAATAGACGTTTCGCAACTGTCAAATTGAGTTTCATATACATTTTAGAGCAGCATTTAATTTCATTAGTCCAGTTAAATGTGTTAAAAATATCAGTTAAATTATAATTTTACTAGTAGAAATATATCTACTGGTAAAAATGTATTTGGACTCAAGCCCAAATACATTTTCGCTAGCAAGCAGTTGGGAAAAAAATAATTTTTGAATGAAAAACTAATTAATGATTTTTCAAAGTGCATTAAATCCTTACAAAACAATTTTTTTAAAAAGATTTTAAAATTTTCATAAATATATAATAAAAATCTATTTTTTTCAAGATGTTCCAGATTATATACAGATGGCAATATTTAATTTACAAACGAATGACACGTTAAAATTTTCAGTGTTAGTAATATAATTTTATAATGGACTTATTTTCTGCTTTAAAAAAGTTTTCTTCTAAAATGTTAACTATATTTGCCAGTATATATATTTGTGAACAGACATTTTTAAAAATGAGTTACATTAAAAATAAATATAAATCAGATTAAAATTGATTTATTTATGATTTTATTAAATTAATATAATTGCACTGATTATTAAATTTAAAAAAATATATGTAAAAAAATAATGTTGTATTATTTTATTTTATAAAAATAATGAAATTATAAAAATATGCATCTAAAAAAAATTCATCAGTGCTAATAACATATATGGAATTGAACTTCACTGTCATTTATTATAACTAATTGTATAATTAGTAATAATAATATTTTTTGATGGATAGAAAAAAAGTTTGCAAAAGTTTTATTTTGACAATTTTATTGTTATTTATAAACTTTAAAACTAGCTAGAGCTAGGATAGAAACTATTTATATATCCGAACCATAATTAAATAAATATCACAAGTTTATTTTAAACTATTATAGAGATATCTATATATCTACTATTGTGTAGTTATATATAAATCAGTTTTGTAGAATTCAACTTCATTAAACATTTTTATTAATTTATATATATTTTTACTGCATTTTGTTGTATTATATTAGTGGTTTAGAATGATTATTATTTATATTATTTTTAATATTATTTTTGCATCATATTTTATAGCTAAAACTTAGCAATTGCGATAACGTTGCTCTAAAGAGTCGGTAGATGGCAGAAGAAGCGAAATTACTGGCGGATAGCATATGTTTTTCTGAATTTGGTCCGAAACGATGGAAAGCATATGCTGTATGTTGCGATTTTCGCCGCAAGATGTCTATAATAACAACAATTTCAACATATGCTTTCAATAATATATCATATTTTATCGATAAATAACATTAGATTAATCGCTAGCTTAAATAAAAAAAATTAAAAGAATTTTTTTTCCACAATATATTGGTTTCATTAATATTGACGACAAATGTAGTTTTTTCAATTGCAGAAAACTATGATTACTATAATCAAAGTAATGAAATATATAATTTGCATATCGATAATAATATATCTGAAATATAATAAATATATTTCCATATAAATGAGCAAAAGTTTTGTAACGTTTCTTAATATTTAAACAACAGATATTGTTTGATTATCAATCGACTTTTATGTCAAAAGACACGCTAAGTATACTACAAAAAAACACGAAAAATACTCATACCCCCAGAATATTAAAATGTGCTATCTTGAGTTTTAATTTAATGTAAAAAATACTAAAAGAAGGAGCTCAAATAAAATGTTTAATGCTAAAAAAATATTATTTTTAATATATCAGTACAATACTGAATTAAATACACTGTCTTTATTTATCATATATATAACCCATTAATATCAATTTCCTATTAAATCAAACGACTTCAAGCAGAGCATTTATACACTCAACGAAATAATAAAATATGTATAGTTCCTTGTAGTTATTGTGTATTCTGTACAATTTCTATGAATAGCTCAATTATACCCTAATGTATAAAACATGCATATAAAATCGTTACTCGTTTAGTTATAAACAAACATTTTGTATTCACTTTTGTATCAAAGAATGAATGGAACGTGATACAGCAAAAGTTCACTACAGTTTTATTACATTTACAAGTTAACATTTAATCGAATCCAACATTGCTATAGACTAATCTCTCTTAGGGTTATTGGATTTCGAGTGACTTAACAATTCGCAACAAGTAGGCACCTAATTAATTATATAAATATGTTTTCGAAGCAATTATTATGAGTGACTTCAGAGGTTTTAACGGAACGAAATTAGTGGCTTTTGTATTGTAAAACAAATTGTTTGCAAGGCTTCTGTTTTCGTACGTTAGTTGGAGGGTTTCACCGGAAAGCTTTTGGTCTTTGATAAAAGATTGGGTTCTGAAACATTGGCGGATTTCGAGCTAGATGCGAGTGTATTCGTAGTCCGAGTTACAAAATGGCAGTGTGTGTGATATTCCGGAAATTGGATCGGACTTTGCTTCGAAGCTACCACTCGAGATGAATGGTAATGCTCTATTCCTATGCTGCGAGAATATATTATGATGTTTTATTGGATGAACTGGGGGCAAAAGGACAGTAGATTAAATGGTTATACATTTTATTTGAAATGTGTGAAATTTACACAAGGAAATTAGGTAATTCTTTAGGAGGCAAAAGTATTTTTTTTTAGAAATAACGCTATGTTTTATTAGTCCTTCTTAATGCAATTTTCTTATAATTTCAAGGCTCTTCTTGTTCCTTGACACGTGACCCCATTATTACTCTTCGTCGTCAACTTAATTAACTTATCTCGTGTGGTCTTATACCTTCAAAGCCTCTTTTCCATAATGTTTTAAAAGTTCCTTTGAAACGTAATATTCAGCCTGAAATAACAAATGGACTCCGAATGCAATTATTGTATATGTTACCATAAAAATATAAAAAAATGGGTTACATTATGATTAAACTTATTTTAACCTATAAGTATATAACCTGATTAGACGACTTATTAAATCATTGTAGTTCAAAATAATAAATAAATCGCAATGAAATATTTTAGTATTTTTTTATGTATGCAAAAATATTAATAAATATGTTTTTTATATCTAATTAGATGCAAACATTAGAAAATTTTATTTTGCATAAATATCTATCTAACTTCTCTGTTTCTAAATTTACCTTCTTTAAAACTAACACACAGATCTATTTAAGACGCTTTGAAGTCAGTTATATGTAAATAAATACATTTTTAATAACTAGTTTAGTACTCGTAAAAAAATAAACGCAGAGTGCATGTAAATTTTTGTATATTTTATATTCTTAAAAATTATAATTTATAATTTAAAAAAATTAAAAGGCTAAAAATATTGTTCTATATTTTAAAATAAGAATGCTAAAAATTTGTTTATTGTTGTAGTTTACAAAATTAGATAATATAAATTTTATTTCATAATATAACTTTATACATTACATACGGATCTGGATGTTACTCAAATTTATATTAATAATATCTAATAATAATAAAAACAAGATTTTATTAAAATTAGATATTAGCTAAGTCAGCATTTGTATGTTTCTTAATTTTTTTAATATTAAATTTCATTGCTAAAATTATTACTGATCTTTTTTTTTTAAAAGTAACTGAATAAAAATATTTTTTGTATTTATATCGCAATATGTTTTGCGTATTTTTATCGCAAAAATGTTTTAGAGATAACTGCTAATTAGCCATATGTAATTCTTTAAAAAAATATTTAAATCAGTAATTTAATAGTCAAAATTTAATCACTTGAATATATGTATGCTATTTAATTTAAATTATTCTGGTTAATTGCTAATTTATAAAAATTATGGTTCACTATTGCGCCAAGTTATACATTTCCTTTTTGCCGAATACGTGTGCATTGGAGTTTCATTAGTTACTTTTGGGCCTGACGCCGTGGCTTTGCCCTTGATTAATTACCTCAAATCTCGCCTTGAGAGCCAACTAGAAGTGATCGCATTAAATATATTTATTTAATAATTTTGTCATTTCGTTCCTCTGGGGATAAACGACCCCCAGAGCGTGTCTCACTGATCGCAGTCCTGAATGTCGCGTTGCTGAGGGTATGTACCCCTTAAAAACGTATCCTCGTAAAGCAGGTTCTCAGTGGTTTTCACTTTATTAGTAGTTTACATATTTACAATGTAACTTTTTTAATAAAATAAATATTTTCCACTGATACCCATAAGAGATTTATAACTACTTTATAAAATTGCTATAAAAAAAATAAATGAATATCTATTTTAATCTAAATAGATTTTTATTTAAAAAAAATAAGACATATGAAATTAAAAATTTGCAACTATATGTTCATATTAGATATATAAACATATAATGTTCATATATACAATAATAATATTGTATAATACAATTTAATTTACCTCTTTGGTGGCTAAAATACAATATATCGGTAGATCTGATGTCATAATTGAAGAGAGAATCATAATGGGTTGTAAGATATTTGCTTCAGTAACAAATGTCATAAATAGTATGCATAAAAATCTTGCAATCAAACCATTACATTGAATGATTGATAAATTATTTAATCAATTATATTCATTTGTTAATTATTGCAATAAAATAATTTGAATATTATTAAACGTTTAATAAGTATTTTTTTGAAATGCTGCGAACGTTGAAAATATACCGAATCAATTCTGCTTAAATGATAAAGCATAAAAAATGCGCCTCTATATAAAAATAATAAATAAATTAAAATACATGTTTGTGTTAAATAAAATTTATGGTAAAGGTTTTATGGCAAGCTTTATATATATTCTATTTTAAAACGTGAAGTGGTGCAAGTGTGAAGACATTTGATAGATTTTTTCCTATTTTTGAATTATAGCTAATTTTATCGTAGGTAAATAAATTTTAATTTGTTATTGGTTTTCTACAAAAAATTGTTTTCTCTTTAACCATTGACTTTGTTAAAAGCTTTGATTTAATAATAAATATAATTTAAAGTAAATTTAAGTTATACATAATTAGATAATTTCAATTTTTATAGATTTTTGAGAGAAAGGACGATGATTGTTTTCACTAAAATATTATAATATATTTATAGTTCTAACTTACAATACGTTTCCGCAACAAATATTCTAAATTGGAACTCGTCCTTCTTAGAACAGCTTTATATACATACATATATTTATTATTATTCTGTATATGTTTTTATTGTAGATCAAAAAAGAGGAAATAAGACATCCTTACAAGTTTTAGATGTATAGTTATTGATAGCGAACACCGTCGTTCGTCCTACGCCATGACTACTATATAAAAGCATATATTATATTTAGACGATTTAATATATGTTTAACACACTCTCCACAGAGTACGTCACAAAATTAACCACACACATATACATATACAGATTCCCACGACAACTTCGGAACATATAGAGAGAGGTCCAGGCAGCCTGCGAGCGCGTGCCTGCAAATATCAATTTGTATGTGTCCGATAGTTATGTGTATATATAGGTGCGTTATAACGGGGTTCTTTCCACCCCCGAGGCCGCCCAACCCTCGAGTCGACCCCCGTCCGGGTCGCGTAAATAGCGACGTGGGCGGGGGGGCGGTTGGGTGGTCGGTCTGGGGGTGGGCGAAGGGATGCTGCGCTCGCGGTCGGGGCGCGCCGGCAGAACAAAGAGTGCCAAAGCGGTCGTCATGGCAACCGCCCACCCTCATCCCCGTGAGCCACCCCCGGAGCGGAGCGGAGCACAGCATCCGACGGTCGGGAGAATAAATTTCTTTTTAATGAATTGTTCCAGTCCATTCTTTGAGGTGATCCCGCGGAATGAGACAATGTATGGATATGAGATGTGTGAGATTTATGGTTAAACAATTCGAGATGTCAGCTACTTGTTTCCCGATAGTATATTTACCAATATATATATAAAAAATGTTTTATAAACTTTTTAAAAATACTTAAGATCGCTCAAGGGAAGAGAACGATATTTTAAATGGCGTCCGCAATTTTATTTACTCAAAACTCTCAAAACCATCAATTCTTTATTTTTGATAAATGTTCATAGCTATTTAGTATACATTTTATGATTTATTTTTATACTATGTTTAAAAATTGTTACTTATATTTTAGGATATTCTAATAAGTCAATTTTCAATTTCTTAAAAAGGATTATTTGTATGATTACTTATTATTTTAGAGATGCGACATAAATATGTTTGTTATGGAGCAGTAAACATATTTTAAAATCAATGTTTTATTGACAATTTCTAAAAATAATATATGTAGGTTAGTTATAACTTTTAAGCAATAATAAAAGTGGAAAATTCAATGGCGTATAAAGATATATTTTTAGCGGGATGTATTTTGGTGTTGTCGTTCTTAGGAGTACTTTTTGGTGACCCTCTAATGAGGGTTTTGCTTCGCGAAGGTAATTCAAAAAGTTGACGTATCGGATTTTTCAATGAGGGCACCCGGCCAAGGCCAGCAATTCGGCGAATGGCATCCTGCTGAGAGGTTTTGAAGGTCATTCCGACAAGCCTAGGTACGAAAAATTGCTATGGTTGACGACCCAAAATTATTGCTATTTCTTTTGCCTGGTTAAGGAACAGGGTTTCTCGAAGTCATTTTTCCATAGTAGTTTTACTCATTTGAATTTTAAAAATGGTTCTGAGAAACTGTTATCATCTTGGGTGGCAAACAAATATAATACAATGTTTTTATGTTAAAATGAAATGAATTATAAGACATTTAGTAAAATTTCAAAATTTTTATAATTTATTTTAAATTAAAATACCTGTTTAAATTTTAAACTAGATTATATTTTACGACTTAAATCACATAAAATTTTTCTTAATAATGAAAAGCCATAAATCGAATTTTACTGAGATAAAAATGCATTGCTAGTCACTAAGGGTCTTAAAAATCATAGCTTTTATATATTTTTAGAGGCAGACGAAAATTTCTTAATGATTTATGTGTTAAACTTAAATAAATAATAAAAGACGCAATGTAATTTTTTGACATAATCACAAGAATAAAAAAATTTTCTAAAAAAAAAAACTAGTTTATTTATAACTTAAATTTTGTACTAATACACTGTTATTTTCTTTCAAGATTACGTTTATTTTTTTCTTATAAATTACCATTTTATTGAAATGCGTCTCATTCCAAATGAGACGCAATTTATTCAGTACAAAATTTTTTATTTGAGATTAATATGTTACATTGAATATTCATACTATATAAATAATATAATTGATATTAAATGCAATTATGCAGCGTGGTATTTGAAGGGCGCAGGCTCTCTGGTCACAGAGGTCACAGAGAAGCGGTCTGGTGACGTAGATATTCTTAAGTCCGTCTCTGCAGCGATCATCTACAATAATAAACATAATGTTTTTGAGTTTTGCAGTCCGTTAACAGTTTATAGTATAAACTACCACATATACAGATAAATGTAGATGCCACTAGCGTCCTTTTTGGCGTGTCGAGTTTGTATTTTTGTTGACTATGATTTAGTGAAGCAGCTGAGATTAGTCATAATGTGTTCCCGTGGTGATGATGGACTATTTGTTAATGTGTTTCGTGTCCACGCAGTGTTTGGCTCATACTGTGTAACATATTTATAATGCTGGTTTGATATAGCTCTGGCGAATCGCAGATGATGATGTTTTCGTGACAACATCACTTGCGTTTAAATGGACACACCGGCGATCGGTAACCAAAGCGTAGAAGAACAATATTATTATGTGCTTACTAGCGCGCATCCTTTCCAATTAATAAGTAGCTTTTTAGCCGCACTAATAAGTAAATAACATTTAGGGATAGACGTGCATTAGATGGTCCGTGAAATATTTTCAATTATTAACGCATTTTTTGTCACGAGATTTGTTTTTCATTTTTGTGAAAAATACTGTAGCCTTACTTACTAAATCTATTATTATTTGACTGCAGTTAAAGCCTTCTGTGAGGGGTATGGGAGTCAAGGGCGGAGTATTTCTGCGACTATATTTCTATATTTTTATTAATGAGTCACCCCTTTTCTCGCTGTGTCTGACATTTTTTGTCTGTATTGCCAGCGCCACAAGATTTTATTTAAAGAAAGCTTTATAAATTTTACCAATAAATAAAAATGTATACAGTGCATTTCTAATTATAGACCATCTTCGTGAAAATTTATGTCATGTTGAAGCATTTTGTGAGGTGATGTCTGTGGGGGGGGGACTCAAGGGTAGAGGATTTCTACGATTTTATATTGCTGCGACTAAATTTGTATATTTATTATTAATGAGTCACCCCTTATCTCACCGTGTTGCCACCGCCACAGAATTTTTAACTCATAAACTGACTTTTTATTTAAAAATAACTTCATGATATTTTTGTAAAGTTTACTTTTAAATGAATTTTTATACAGAGGTCGATAAGTATGCAAATATTCTTTGCTTTTTACAAACATTGAACTGATATTAAATATTTATTAAGATGTAATATAACTGTATTATTTATGATGTGTTAATTTACATGAAAATATTAATTTAATAACTTATATTGTCTTTGATTTTAAATTTGCTTTAGTTATTTTATTTTTCTATTAACACTTTAGATACGAATTAGAAATTACACTATTTTACTTAGAGGGCCTTAGCTTAGAGACACCAGATAAGTAGACCTATCATTAAATAAATTGAAAAGCATTATGACACGTAATTGTTATTTATATATTTCTCAAAGTTTTGCTTTAATCCCAAATCCATTTAATAGTAAAAATGTATTAAATACTCTTAGTTTTATGTATTGATGATTAATTTAACATTAAAATAATATTAACAACTGTCATTAAAATCTATTCAGTTGAGTTCAAGAGAGTTTTGGCACGAGTGTTAAAAATCATCTCAAAAATCCATTAGGTACACGTTGTTCTCGTGAACTTCGCGCTACTGACTTGCTTCGGAATTGTTCGAGCGTCCAACACAAAGTACAGGGTGAATAATAAAAAGAAGAGAGACAAAAAGAGTAGCCGAGCGAGTAACCCGTTTGATGGCCACTTAGTATCCATCGTTGGCTGCCGGTACCTGTGCACCGTAATGTTCCCTCTGTTTACCCTCCACGTTCGGC
Source organism: Plectrocnemia conspersa (assembly GCF_051122295.1). NCBI lineage: Eukaryota > Metazoa > Arthropoda > Insecta > Trichoptera > Polycentropodidae > Plectrocnemia > Plectrocnemia conspersa. The sequence goes on along the minus strand of NW_028277174.1, from coordinate 4,966,377 downwards.
TGAACAACTTTCACACCCAAGATGCGGTATCACCTCATCTTTTTCACTTACACAACCCACCCCGCCCGAAACCACCCACCCTTTCCGACTAACTGTCACGAGCACAATTCGTGATGTTCACGGCTTCATATAATTATTCGAGTGATGATGAAAGCGTTCGTCTCCCGTTCGATACGCGAATTTAATCTCTTAAACATCCCCCTGTCGCCCACCCCTGCGTCCTAGACTCTTATCCCACTTGGAGGGCTTCCCCTTGAGATACATTGTTGTTTCGGGAGACATCTGTATGCGTAAATGTGTATATGTTTAGTATTGTGTATAAATCAAGTATTTGTTTCAATTCTAATTTCCAGCAACAGTGAAGATTAAAGTCATTACTAGAATTTTATAGATAAAGGGTAGTAATTTGTTGTATTGTTTTTTGGTATTGCGATTTGACATTGATCATAAAAGAAGCACGGATCTTTCAAGTAAATTACTATCACAATAAGCGACTTATTTATTGGCATGACTAAATAGCAAACTGCTAGAAAGCAATGGGACTTTTTAAGTGTGTCATTCAGAATCCTTGCCTCAATCCCCCCACAATTAATCTCGGACAATTACACCGTTTCAGTTGATCCTAATTTAGAAGAAAAATAATAGCACTAAGGGTTGGTTTTTGCTTATTAAATTTTCTGAATTTAAATAAACTAACTAGAAAATATTTTTTTGTCATGGCAAAAAGCTCTAAAATGGCATTGTTTATTAAATTAAGCAATTGTTTCCATCCCTTCTTACATTACTTGTTTATGAAATTCATAAATATGTTTATATACCGCTAAACTAATTCTATATTAAATACTTAATATAAGTGTTCCTTAGATTTAATGGTACAAACAAAAATAATTATGGTATTTATCTGTGTCACCTGATTTTGAAGTTTGCGTATCAAATAATATTTATTATTTTTTTTAATATGCTTTTCGTTAAACAGCATCGTTGAAGTACTCCGTATGATTAACTTAGTTCCAAATAAGGATTTAGAATAGGAGCAACATTACTGTATTAAATAAATTCTGAAAAAATATATTTGCTTCATTGATTTTGAAAATCGTGTGTAATATCACAAATTATTTTATAGAAACTATTATTTGAATGTCTTGCCTTTCAATTAAATAAATGTATGGTATAAATAGGAACCTCAAGTTGGTTGTATATTTTCCCTCAGATCTGAGACCGCAATAGGCTTAGTGGGTATAGTGCGCAGGGTCTTGGGCTGGGCGTTTTTTAAGGGTGGTTTGACCTTTGCCGAGGTCCTTTGAGCTCTGCTGGGCTGTATGTCACCACTAGATTTTGCAATAGGAAATGCTATAAAAGACATTCGAGTATAATGCTATTAAATTTCTTCGAAAACTGTCGAAAATATCTGTAAAAGACAGCATTACTTAAATATTAGGTCGATTTTTAATGTAATTTATATCTTTATATACATATTGTAAACAGTCTTAAACGATATTTAAATTAAATAAATTATTCCATTAACTTATTATATGTATGCTGCTATATAAATTATTATTAAATAACGGAGTAGCGAAGTATGTATTGTCTCAGACTAGTAACGCTGAGGTTGCGGGTTCGAGCTACGGCAGCGATGCGCTATTATAAAAAAACCGGCCTCAGTTATTGATAATAAATTATATTAGACATAATTATTTATAATTATTATTTTAAATGTCACCGATTCTCAGACTCTAAGTCAGACTCTAAGTCTGGATAAAATTTACTTGTATTCAATATATATGATTGATCACTTGGTACAGATTTACCCCGTTGTAGCGCATTAGGCTTACGCCTGTCAGGTTACTTACTAGTATTTTTCTAAATACATATGTATTTTATTATATAATATAAATTATTACGTATTTAAAGCTAATATGCATTTAATAAAAAAAATAAAAAGTGAGCTGAGCTTTTTTGTTTTTGTTGTATTTTAAACAATACCACTTTTGATGTTTCATCATAATTGAATTAATATTTGAGGAATAAGTTTGACAAAGACAAGTTTCAAAATAGTGTAGACAAAAATCCGTTCCTATAAAACATTTTTTATCTAAAAAAAATCATTTTGCTATCTTGTGTGGTTTTTTTAGTATATTATATACTGTATTGCGTTTTTATTTTACAGTATTGCAATAATTCCTAATAATATCAAAATCTTATATTAAAATGAATTAAATATCAATCTTTATGACACTAGATTATTTTAAGGCAATTCAGAAAAAGGGAAAAGAGATAAAAACAAGCAGAATATTACCTCTGAATACCTGAAATGAGAAAGAAATATTTGTTTTTGTACAAATTAAATACATATTAAATGATCGACTCGGAATTATTTGCTGGTGTTTTGTCTTATTGAATTATAGAACGTTACAAGTACTTAAGAAACTACTATCAAACTAAAAATTGTATTATGCTGTAATAATCAAATTAAAAGAGTAAAATTTATTGATACAATATATATTTACAAGAGTTGCAAATAATCATTTATATAATCAAGTTGAATACTATTTATCAAATAGTAGTTATTAGTGTGGCAATGTATGTAAAAATGTAACATCTTGCAACAACTAAATCAAAAAAAGAAAACAATATATTTTTTCACAAAGACGATAAAAGTTCTGCCCATTTGTATTTGAAAACAATATTTAATCTTGCCACATTTCTAATAAGAACCAAAATTTCTATTGCAGATTCCGGGAATTTATGTTTGTATTATATATAAATACAATTAAACAAAAAATGTATACTCAATAACTACCCACAGTAAATAGAAGCGACGTGACATTTGCACATATCATTATTTTTTAGTCAAATATGCTATTTTAATAGTTGTGCTGATGACCAATTATATGCTATACATAATAATGCAATACATGGCAATTAAACTGATGAATTAACTGAACAGCGACGTGCTGACGATTGATTACGTGCTACTGCAATAAATAAAATATTTTTTATAGAGTCAAGTATTAATATAAATTTGAAATAATAGGATAAATAAAATAATCATAATAAATAAATATTAATTTTTAATTTATTCCGATCCAGGCTGGGTAATAAAGCTAGTATTATATAATATATAGTATTTATAAAATTATTTTTTCGTCATGTTCGTCATTTGTAGCGTATTTTTTAGAAGTTTTTTTGTTTCCTTAATAGTGCTATGATAGTCAATTTTAAGATTTTGGGTCATTTTTGGAGAATGTCATGGATTGTATTATTATATATTAACGTGTTATTTTATTTTACAAATATAATATATTTTAGTAAATAAGCTTTATTTTGGGTGAATGATCTTTTAAATATTGCCATATTGCCACTATTTACTGTATCGATGACACAGTGATTTTTAGACAAAGGTATACTATGAATTATTAAAACATAATCTTCTTCTAATAGAATTTATTAAATTTCTGTAGAACATGATTCCGAAAATTAAGCTGAAATATTTTTGCAAAAAACATGAGCGATGCATAATTGGTGTTCTGGTGTGACAAGTTTTTTTGTACAAGCATTAAACTATCTTGACTGTTATTGATAAAAAATCAATTCTGAATTTTCGGGATTAGGTAGCGAGATCCAGGATCTCTGGGTTGAATTTCCTACTGATCATATAAGATATGTTCTGGGTTCTATGATAATGAATACCTTTGCTAAGCGAAATTCAAGTTACAAAGATAATGTACAATTATTGAAAAAAAAAAAATTTTTTTTCAATCGTTTAAGCCAGGGGTCGGCAAAGTGCGGCTCCGGAGCCGCATGCGGCTCTTTGGCTCCTTGAGTGCGGCTCTGGCACAAATATCCACGGGCCCGGGCGCTAATTCTGGTCGAGTGTCCTTTCCATGCAACGTTGAATGTGTACGTGAGCGTTGACGTAGTATCTGTTTCGTCCAATAGGGGCGCAGCGCAGCGTAGTAGTATGACAGCTGTCAATCTGCGTACTTGGCGGTTACAGACGGGGCCAAAAGTATGACTGGCGTCAGAAAAGGGTTTGTTGCCATTTTGAAAGAAAAAAATAATTACGAGATATTGGTTTATCATTGCATTATTCACCAAGATGCGCTTTGTGCGCAGATATTTCCGGAAGAAATTAGTAAAGTTATGGGATTAGTGATCACGATCATCAACTCCATTGTAGCTAAAACTCTTAATCATCGTCAATTCAGAGAATTTTTAGTTGAAATGAAGAGTGAGTACGCTGATTTTCTGCTTCATAACAAGGTTCGATGGTTATCAAGAAAGAACGTTTTAAAACACTTTTGCTCAAGATTTTGAAAGGGAAACATTGTTTCACTTTCCGAGCCTGCTGAAGCATCGCCAAGAAAATAATTCCTCTATTGACAAACACCATTTCAAAACAACAATTTTAAATATGAGGAAAGCATTTCTCAGCAGGTTTCAAAGCGACCTTAGCATTCGACAAAAATCTTCTCAATGCTACAATAAACTGAGTTGAAATTTTCTCCTTTTGGCATTGACATTAGTAACTTTGAAATATAATTGCAGGATTTAAAAAACAAGAAAATATGGAGCTCCAAATTTGAACGTCTTTGTATTGATTTGGAAATATCGGAGAAGAACGAATGTGATCTTAGTTCACAACACAAGTGGTCTGCTTTGAAAGACCTGGAGAATGAAGTCATGATCATTTTCAACGTTTGGAATAGTATTCCTGACTCTTAAGATCCGCTGAAAAAGCTTGCGTTTGCTGTTCTTTCCCTTTTTGGTTCTACATATTAATGCGAACAAACCTTTTCAAGCATGAACTTTATCAAGAGTAAACTGAAAAGTTGTCTTATTGATGAGAACCTGGAATCATGCCTAAAATCAAAAACAACAACATATAAACCTGACTTACTGAAACTTTCCAAGGAGATGCAAGGACATTGTTTGCATTAAGTGTTTGTCAGTCATTGTCATGATTTAAATTTATGGATACCTTACTTTCATATTATTGTTTATCAACTAATAAATCTTTATTAAGTGTGAAATCAAGTTTTATTCAGTGTACCTGTAATTTAATGAAGGTTTAAAATTATAATAAAGGTTTACTAAATTAAAAAACAGATTTGGCTCTCAGAACTATTTTGAATCGTTGTAATGTACATATTTGGCTCTTCGGCCAATAAGTTTGCCGACCACTGGTTTAAGCCAATAGAAGGAGCAGTTCCAAAATGTCTTTGCTACTCAGCAAGCACCGGAAATGAGGCAGCCGTAGAAAGTATCTTTGTATGCTTAAATTTAATAAATTTAAAATACACAAAATCATAAAAATAACTGCGGTGCATCAAAATTGAAACAGTACTCTTTTTTTGCATAACCAGAAAGAGGGAAAAGTAACTTAATTTAAGTCGGAGCGTTCGCTCCACAAATACTAGGCGGAGAAGGAATCAGACGAGGGAAAATTCGATTTTGTCCTGATTGAGCGCTTTTACGGCCAACGATGTCTCCCCAGTCCATCCCCTGAAGCCTTTTATCCCCTTCCACATTTCATCCATCCGCTCGTTTTCTTCAGACGCAAAGGTTTGCCGCCGCTGGAAGGCGGACGGCAAGTTGAGAGGACTAATTACGTTTCGCTCAAATTTATAATAAGAAAATGCTGTGATTGGTTAAAAAAAATAGCACCATCAAAACAGGTATAGCAAACTCGTGAACAATAATAAAAATTGGTTAGACCATTACTGATTTCGTTTATAAAATATTTCATATGTGATTTTTCAAAACGCTTATTAACGTAATACTTTGGCAAATACGAATCGCATATAAATGATGTGTTCATCATTTAGGTCGATTTTTTCGGCCGAAAAGGTTTTTCGTCACTGCCGGAAGTAAGCGGACGGTGAGCTGAGAGGCTTTAATTTTAAGATGTGCCGTGTCTGGCGTTATTGCAGATTTATTTTGTCCGTACCGCCATATATTACGGCGGCGGCCATTAAATATGATTTGTAAGCCTGTCAGCGGAAGATGGCGCGATTACCGGAACTACTACCACCGCCGATGGAAAACTTCAAGGGGGCTTATGGTGACAGTTAGGCCTTAGTTGGAGTTTCACGTGTGCTCCTGTGGTTTGACACCGTACTGCATAAAATTGCAATTTCAAGCAAGGAAGCATTTTAATTCAAGAAAATAGTACTTGTTAACTTTAAGCTTTTATTTTATTTTTATTTTGACGTACAGCATAAATCTTACATATCTAAATCCTAAATAATAATGGATATCTCGCATCATTCTTTGACATAAGGAATTACAACAACACATCTCATAGAAATAATGAGAAATGCTACATATGTAATAGAAAATAAACTGTGTATAATATTATTTATTTAAATTAAATTAAAATACATAGTATGATTACGTCACAGAAAAAATAATACGTAGTAGGATTTTTTTTATTATTTATTAATCTATTTATACATGAACAATATGTAATTCTTCTTGAATATGATCTCAGAATGTTAAGAAACATCCCATTTGATGCCTCTCCATATTTATAAATTCAAAAACTAATTAATTTCATATAATAATAATTCTTTTGTTTATACTAATTTATTATTTTATGTTTATCATTTGTTATGTGTGTCAGATATCCGATGGTTTAAATCGTGTAAGTCGTCTGGTGTCGTCATATCTACAGTCAAGTAGTTCGGTTGCCATTTTGTTTGTTCTATTTCTGTGTGACGTGTATTTGTTCGTTATTTCGTATTTTATGAATTCTATGTTAAGATCGTTATGTATTACGTCATTAGGGAGCGTTGTTTTGGAATCTCTGGATGATGGCGATGATGGAAGCATAGGTACTACCAGGCCTGCCGAAATATGGGGGAGAGGCGACAAATTCCCTGAACCCGACTCTGGAAAAAATCATAGCAAGTAAAAACCTACCTCAAATAATGAATATGAACTAAACTACAGTTGTTTAAGATGTATGTACTGATATATTTCAGATATAAATTCCTTCAGAACTTTTAATACAAACAAGAAATAAAAGGAGCGGAACATTGCCTTCAAAAGCATCCACTTTCCAGGTAATACTTTCACAATAAATATTATTATTCAAAGGATCAGATTGTAGTTTTTTGACGCGGCTCCGTTTGTGTTAAAATTTGTTTGCAAATTATCGCTTAAAAAATATTTGACATGAGAGGAATTATTCAGTGGTAATTTGACATCTGGATTTAATGTAGCAAAATAGATAAATCATACATTCAGTTTCATGTGGTTATTCCTAAAAAAAAAACTAGAAAAAACAGTCTCGAATCTATCCCGAAAATATGTTTTAAAATATGTATCAGTAAAATCATATCGGAATACATTTTCACTAGTAGATATATATTTTTAGCAGTGAAAATATAAATTATCTGGCAGGTGCTAATAAAATTATTTGATTTCAACTTTTCTATATGTAGTAATATATATATATTTACATACTTATCATTATTTATTTACATTCGATGTATAAATGTTACAGTGAAGTTATATTTTCACTAGTGAAGTTGAAATACATTTTCACTAATAAATATATATTTCTTCTAGCAAAAAATTATAAGACTGATAGGCGCTAGTGAAATTATACGATGCTCTATATTTTCTTTGAACTCAATTTGCCAGTTGCGAAACGTTCATTTGCTGTTCAAACCCAAACTTAACTTAATTGAAGTTCTAAAACAAATTATAGGTTTAAAACTCTCAGGGAAAAATAAGCGGAAGAAGAAGTACAGATAGACGTTGCATCTTGCATATTGCTTCATAGTTTGTCTGCACTTGGATATTCAAATTTAATAGCTATCCTTCACTTTCACTTCACTTCACACAGGACTTCTGATATAAGAGTGTGGTATATTCAAACTGAATTTTGGTCAATATTTGAGCATCACCGAGCATTCCCTCTGCGATGACGCCGACACGATTTTATTGCTTTTGACGTGAATTTTTGACTTCTGAGAAATGATAATTTTTTTGCGCTCTCTTGTTGGTCAAAATATGGTTTAGATGTGCTTCATTCGATTCAAAAATATCATTTAACTGATAGGCGCTAATATAATGCTCTAAAATGTATATAAAACTCAATTTAACAGCTGCGAATTTTCTGTTCAAACCCAAACCTAAAATATGGGAAGTTCTAAAACTAATTATAGTATTGAAACTTTTATTAGGTCAAGACCAAAATACAAACTAAGCCAACTAATCTCTCAGGGGAAAATAAGCGGAATAATAACTACAGACAGACATCGTATCTCACATATTACTCCATAGTTTGTCTGTATTTCGATATTACACTATGTTTTACAAATATAATAGCTATCCTTATCGATATTACTATGGACTTCTAATATAAAATGGCTGATCAAAGTATATTCAAACCGAATTTTGGTCAATAGGAGAGCGCAATAACAATTATCACTTCTCAGAAGGCAAAAATTCACGTCAAAAGCAATAAAATCGTGTTGGCGCTGTCGCAGTGGGAACGCTCGGTAACGAGCGTTCCCACTGCGACAGCGACGGCACGATTTTATTGCTTTTGACGTGGATTTTTGACTTCTGAGAAGGGATAATTGTTGTTTGCGCTCTTCTATTGGGCAAAATTTGGTTTAGATATGCTTTATTTAATTTTCACTTGTAATATTGTTATAAAAAGTCTTGATAGTCGAGCGTTTTCACCATGATGGCACGATCTTATTGCTTTTGACCTGGATTGGTAATTCACTATATGGCAACACTGAGCAGCAAAGAATACACGACTAATTATCAAGTTAATATTATCAGTAGATGCTTAATGCCTAATTAAAATATTTGGCATAAAATATGTCGCAACTGTGGATAATTTTTATATTTATTTGTAGCATAGAAAGGGTTAGCTCGTACTGATTATTATTTATTTAAGAAACTATATTACGATGTTAAAAATATATAAAGTGCTATTTTTGTCATGAGGCCCGGAATCGTTGTTTTCCCAGGTCCCGGATTTGCCCTCGGCGGTCCTGTACTTTCGTCTACTAATTCGGTATGTCCTTAATGGTTTGATAATCACCTTGTACATAAGTATCTTGTTTTCCAGAGTCATCTGAGATCTTCTTCCTATTATCCAGAGCATTTTTCGAAGTTTAATTCCAAGTTGTTTCCGCCATATAAGTCTTCTCTCCAGATATACTCTCAAGGTATTTGCCTTCTTATTTTGTTGTAATATCTGACCATTTAGCGAAACATTTGGGCAGATATGTTTATCTAATATGTACGTTACATATGTTGATTTTATCGTATTTGCTAGCATTCTCCTTCTCATCCATTATTCGATTCTGTTAAGGTTTTCTGACGCTTTCAATGGGTCATGATGAGCAGCGATCATAGCTGTATTGTCTGCAAATATTGCTGAACCTATATTTGCGATATTATCTGTATATATTAGATAGAGTACCGGTCGCAATACACTTCCCTGTGGAACTCCGAAGTTCATCTCCATGCACTCCGCTTTGACTTTCACGCGAAAATATCTACCTCGTATGTAGGATTCTAATATTTTATAAATTTTTTTCCTCAGGTTTACTTTTATTTTATAAAGCAGTTCATCGTACCATACTTTATCAAAAGCCTGATTGATATCTATGAGCGCAGCGGTGCAAAACATTTTGCTCTCAAAATCATTGCTGATTTTTTTTTATAATTATATGTACTTGCTCTATAGTCCTTTAGTGATTTCTGAATCGAAATTGGTGATTTGGAATAATTATTTTTTCTTCAATTATTTGGTTGATTCGTTGAATATTTTTGACAGCACAAGTAACAACATTACCGAGTTGTTTCTCTGAGATCTGCTACTATCCAGAAAAAGGAAAAGAATTCCAGCCTTAGTATGGCATTAAATTGTATTGTGATAATTGTCATTCCTTTTTCCGATATTTCTTTCAGTAATTTTCTTGATATTAAGTCAAATCCCGACGCTTTTTTTAATTAATGTGTATTATTAGTATTTGTTTTTTTATTATTATTTTACTTTTAATCTCTTAATTATTAGACTCGCTTGAAGTAGTGTTATTAGATAAACCACGATTTCCTTTGTATCTATTCTAGTTTTTGTCGCAGGATCACATGGTGTGAATACTAGAGTCTCCAATTACTCGAACCATCAACTACTCGAGTATCGAATATTTTAATTTTAAAATACTCGAGTACTCGAGTACTTTCGAGTATTTACCAAATGTACCAAAATAGCTATTATTCAAATTCGTGCACATATAAATAAATAAATAAAATACTTAGTATGTTAATTTTTACAATTATTTTAACTTCACGAACATACTTTTTAAAAACAATAATGCAAAAAGTGTCTCGAATTTAATATTACTGCTAACCTTTGGTTTTATTATTCCCGTTATGGAAAAAACCCTTTCCGTTGCTGTTGATGTTGGTTTTATTGTCATTAACGCGTTGGATAAGGCTTCTAATTTATATCTGTTCGCTTTTTATAGATATAACATTTTTTGAACTCTCTTTTTATGTTCTCTTCTTTCATTCCCTTCTCTGCTTTTCTCTTATTTCCTTCGACTATTGACAAAATAGCATTTTGTGATTCTTCTTGAATAGATTTTTTTTCTTAACAATATACAATCTTCTAATCCTTCTGAATGCGAAACATTTAAATCTATATCCTTCGAAGATGTATTTGGGTGAATCCCTTTCACTCTAGAGCTAAACGGTTCGCAAAGAACTGACTTTACTTTAAATGCCTTTAAAACACACAATTGTTTTGATTTATATTTTAAGCTGAGGGATCAGTATAAACAATTGACAACACTTTACGCTACAACTGCATAGTCATAAAACCTAAAAAAATTTTTGTTGATATTTCATATTGTTCATTGCCATAAATTAGATAAGTCGGGATTGTCGAACAGAAAACACAAAAGAAATTTCTCCGTCGTACCCACTAACATAGCCGACGACCGCAACTATGCAACTATGGAACTATGAAAAATTATACCACTCGGCACTTCGGGCATAAACGCCAAATAAGAGCAAGACGTTAACCTTTACCGGACCGAGTTGAAGTTATTTTTGTTTCTGAAATATTTAAAAAAAATTTAATTTCGAGTATTAATCGAGTAATTTTTAAAATACTCGATTATCAAGTACTTGAAAAATAGACAAGTATACTCGAGTATCGAGTACTCGATTACTCGATTTGGAGACTCTAGTGAATACATCATTTAAGTGAGCTACAAAAGTATCGGCCTTTTCCTTATCACTTCTACCCCATTAATTATTTTCGCTTTTAATTGGCGGAGAGTATGTTATGGGTTGCTTTAGCTTCTTTGTAGCTTTCCACTGCGTGTAATCGTTGCTTTTTGAAGCCGACAAGTTCTTCGAGTAATTTTAAATAGAATAATTTTTTAAGTTGTTTAAAAAAGCCTTTAGTTCTTTAACGGCTTTATTGAGTTTTGTTTTGTCGCTCGTTAATCTTGTTTGTTGCCACTTTTTGCGAAGCTTGTATTTTTCTGCAATTTTTTTATTATTATTATGAAGTGATTTTCTTTTTTTAATTTGTATTAAGATTTGATATGGCTTTCCAAGCTGCTGTTTGAATTGCTTTTGTTAAGTGTTCGACTGCTTGTTTTACTTCATCGTTACTTTTCAAGGAAATGTTTAATTCAATAATTTGCTCAAAGTTTTTTTAAGGTCAGAGCTTATTATTCGTGGATTAAATTTGTTTGTAATTTTACTAGTATCAGTGAATGATCTGATCACAGATCAAAACATAATTCAGCCAGAATTCGTTTTACCTCAGATCCACCTCAAGTTATTTTCCGCGGCGTATTTGTACAATACTTTTCCATTATTGTTTTTAAGTAATTAAATTTTAGGTTACATTGTAATTTCATATAAAAAAAAAATAGTAGAAAATAGGTATATTATCTAGAATGAAAAATATGTTTGGTATAAACACAAAAAAAATTACAACTGTATTATATTGTCCCATTTTAATTATTGTGCAACAATATTAGATATGTTTAATAAATTAGATGAAACGAAGTTGTAAAAATTACAAAATAGAGAAATGAGAGTAGTTTTAAATAAAAATATATTTACTAGTTGTAGAAGTATGATTGATAGATTGGAATAGTTCAATGTATATGTTTTAGAATTTATATATAATGTTACCACAGTATTTTAATACGTATTTAATAAGAAATAAAGGTGGTACATAGATTTAATAGATAAATAGTTTGATATAAGAAAATGAGTACGGCCAGGGGAATTATATACGGAGGTGTGAATTTGTATAATTCGCAAAAAATGTAGCGCAGTGAACGTCACAGCTTTCAATTTTTACACGCATACATTCGCGCGTGCTAGAGCCGAGTCACAAAAATAAAGTCGTATAATTCGCACGAAAATATGATTGTGTGATGTTTTTGTTTCTACCTGCGCTGCAATAACGGTTAATATCGGGAAACTGCATCAGCATACTCAGGAGGGCTTAGAAATTTTGCACGTTTGATATATTATTTAAAAAATACAATTAAAATATTTTAAAAATTAATAAAATATTTTTGTTACATAGTGATACATATTACATACATAGAAAATATATTTACAGAAAATTTACATATTTTAAAATACAATAAAAAAATTCTTTGGTTTCGTTCCAACAATTCTATCACTTTCTAATGACGTAGAAGATTAGTAGTTTATTTTCAATTTTTAAGAAGTCACTTCGAGTGTGTCGAATCCTAAGACTGTTTGTTGTTAACTGATACATTAAAAATTCGTACTGCAATAGTGCGTACTGCAAGCGAGACAATGTAATAATATTCATTGTCTCGCTTGTTCTTCATAAAGCGGCAATGCTCATTTCAAGGTTTTTTGCCTGTGTCACATCCGGCTATAAAAATAAATATTTCGGCACATTGCGCACAAAATAAAAATATATATTTTTAGTACAGTAACTGGTTGTCAACTCCTACCGTATGGTTTTATTAATTCTAGAGTCTGTGTGTTTGGATAAAAAGTAGAAGATGTGACGCTCACTGATGTAAATGGAATAAAGAAACACTTTCGTGCATTAAGAATTAAATTATAATATTATAGTATAGTATATAAGCCTTTTATATTATGTATTATGATAAGAAAAGCGGAAAGTAATGATAATTTTTTTCACATACAAAAAAATTATTAAAAAAATTATATATACAATTTTAATCAGTAAAATAATTTTCATTGTTTTCTATTACTTTTATCCAACGATCAGGCAGCTTTTCAATCTCTTTATTATATAACTCTGTAGGTTTTACGTTAAAAAGTGATTTTATGTGATTTTCGATACTGTCAAATGAATTAAAATTTTTATTTTTAAGGGAATGCTCTAAAGATCTGAAAAGATGGTAGTCAGAGGGTGCGATATCGGGGGAATATGGGGGATGCTGTAAAACTTCAAAATCAAGCTCCCTTATTTTTTCCTGCGTGATCCGTGCCGCGTGTGGTCTGGCATTGTCGTGCTGCAAAATTCGCCTTTGATTGTTGACCAAAACTGAATGTTTTTTCAACAGCTCCGCTTTCAATCTGACTAATTGACCACAGTATACCTCTGCAGTAATTGTTTGATCAGGTTTTAATAGATTACGCCAATCATGTCCCACCAAACACAAAAAAGGACCTTTTTTAAAGTCAATGAGGGTTTAGGGGTAGGTATGGGTACTTCGTTTTTAGAAAGCCATTGATTTTTTTCTTTGCACTGTTGTATAGGATCCACTTCTCATCGCTTGTAACGATCCTTCTCAAAAATAATGCCGTTTCGTGCCTAGACAATAGTGACGAACAGATAGTAATTCGCTGCTCAATGGCCGTTTGTGAAAGTTCGTGCGGTACCCAAATTCCTTGCCTGTGTTTTTTTCCAATGCGCTTAAGATGGTCTTTAACGATCGTCCAAGGGCAGCCAAGCTCTTCTGACAATTTTTTGATGGTTTTTCGGGGATCCGCTTCCACTAGTGATTTTAACACGTCATCGTCTAATTTTGTGGGTCTTCCCGATTTGGGGGCATTTTTCAACCCCTATCACCACTTTTACATTTTCTAAACCACTTGTGACATTTTTGAAAATGCAATGTCTCTATAAATTTCACAGATGATCTGAGTGGCTTCTTTTGCTTTCTTTCCTTGATCGAACAAAAATAGCATATAATAACGCAAATAGGTCTCCTCGATTTCTGGCCTTGAAATTTTTTTCTTGTGGGTAAAAAAAAACTTTCTGAGTATTAACAAAAGTAGACTAACAGAGCTACAAAATAATCAAATCTTTTGTGGTAACTCGACGACACCCGGCGGCAAACTAATTTTAAAATCGTCCCTTTAAAAATTATCATTACTTTCCGCTTTTCCTATTATATTTACATATGCATAGTGTAAAAATGAGTTATATTAGCTTAATAAATTATTAAAATAAATATAGGAAGCGAATAATGTACAAATCTGTAAAGTAGAATGCGTTTCTTATAACAAAGCCGAGCATCTTAAAGATTTATCGCAGACGTCGTTTACGTGAGGAGAGAAACTCCACTTGCTCTCAAAAGTAATTCTGAGATTTCTCTAGCCAAAATGTTCCCACCGAGATCGTACAAATAATCTGATTGAACGGAACTATAGCATTTTTCGATACTAAAGAGCAGACGGTTGACGAAAGCCAATCTTCATAGAGAACATAAATCACTATCTAGAGAAAATGAGTCTGCAGCAGATCGAATGCATAACAATTTTAAATCAACTGAATATAGAAGGAAACTTTAATTTGTAACTGCCGTATTTATGTCATTAAAAAATAACTTTAAGAGCAGAGGGCCCAAGTTGGACCTTTAAAATACTCTTTTGACAATCGGTCGCCATAGGTTACAAACTGCTCCAAAAAATCGAGAATTACTGTGTTAAATCATCCGACATTTTTTTTTTCAATATTAATCCATGACAAACCTTTATAAAATCTACTTGAATTACTTCAATTATATGTATGTATATAGTGCATTTTTGATTTCTAACTCACAAAGTATATAAAATATTTTCAATATTGAAGACAATGGAAACTTTAGGCACACTCATAAAATATTTTTATTTACGTCTTGAAGCGTTTAAAAAAACTCTTATTGTATACTCTGATTTTTTTATAATACACTGGAATCAAATGACAAAGAAAGCACTCGATATAAAAATAATCTTTGAGAGATAATATTATTTTATATATACATAGGAGACTCAATAGTGTTCCATTTGTCATTGTGCTTCCGATCTTGTGCCGTCTTGCCATTAATGTTTCATCAGATAAAATCCACCTGAAGGATTCTCGAGTCGCTACAAACACTCGGCACATATTATATGTACCTTTGTAAGTAAATATCCAAGTTTCTACTGTACTTGGTATGTTGTTATATTCAATTCAATACGACGTTAAGGAAAGGAACACTCTTCCTTAATGGCCCTCTCCACGCCTTTGTACGCTGGATTTTTACACTTTAGTGACAAAAACAGTTTTAACACGCTTGCTGCGGTCTGCATTCCTATTTTCATAAATTTTCCGCATTTCCCGCGGCGGCCGGGCACTTAAGCATCTCCGCCATCGTCGTCTTCATACATAATGCGATGCTAAACTTCAAGGCGTGCGGCATTAGAATGTGCCTCGAGAAGCCTCTGGAAGCTTAAGCACTTTGAATTTGTTTCCAGAAAAGGCGTTCCTGCAAATATGTACATTTTATACATATTATCATCACTGTTCTTATGTGCAAGCAGTTTTAAAATACAAGCTTGTTTGTGTGTTCAATGGAACGATAACAAATGCATATGTTGGCAGATTTTTCTCAAATTTTCACTCTTATAACTTTTGAATTAAGCTTTTTTTTTAAACAAAAAAGCTCCCGAAACTCATTTATGAGCATTTTATTAAAAAAATATAATAAAATAGCATTTAAATTAAATTTAAAGCAGCTTTTCTAATGTCACGAAGCGCATATTTTTTTTTTCATATAATATATGTATTTAGTTTAAAATTTATTTATATGTGAGTATTGGTTAAAGTGTATTCAAACCAAATTTTGGTCAATAGGAGGGCGCAAAAACAATTATCTCTTCTCAGAAGTCAAAAATTTACGTCAAAAGCAATAAAATCGTGGCGGAGCCGTCGCAGTGGGAACGCTCGGTAACGAGCGTTCCCACTGCGACGGCTCCGCCACGATTTTATTGCTTTTGACGTAAATTTTTGACTTCTGAGAAGGGATAATTGTTTTTTGCGCTCTCCTATTGGTCAAAATTTGGTTTAGATGTGCTAAATTTGATTATCACTCATTGAAAAATCGTAATGTTGTATTTTATATTATAGCTTTTAATATTTTGAATCCATACTTTACATAGTAATAATACCAACATTTATGTTATTGTTTCTGTCCTTTTTTAGTTTGAACGGCGATTGGGAATTATCCGAAATTTTAACTTGAGGTTAAACTTTTACACTTAAATATAATAAAAATATAAAAAATGACGTCATATATACGTAAAAATAAAGAAATAAAATATTACGCAGATTGTCAATCGCTTTTTAAAAAAAAAATACCGTACAAAAGATGCAGAAACGCCGTTCCACTGCGTTAAATGATCTGAAACTGTATTTAGCTTTTAATTACAACATTTTTAAGCTACAAAAATATTTAACTTTTACGTAAAGATCGTATAAAATATTTTTTGCTATATATTAAATAAAAATTTCATTCAGATTCAGAATTACAATCTGCCCTAAATTATTGTATGCGTATATTTAAATATAAATAAAATCTAAGTATAGAAACGAGCTTATGCAATAGTATACAAACAAATCACAGTTAGATTATAGATACATATCAAATTCCTCACTAATCCGGTACCAGTTATTTCGGCTTTCGTGCAGATTAACTTTTGAATCGATAAAACAAACTAGTATTGTTAGTCATAGTCTTTAACTATTCAAGTCAAGGGCTTATTTGTGAATTGTGCACAAATTTGATTGCCTGTATTTATATATGATCCATTGTTTTTAAAAGTGGTATAAGTCCATTTATTCAAACATTGAGATCATTAATCATAATGGAGTCATTGTTTTTAATTAAATTAATTAATGTTTAATACAGTGATCAAAATATTTTATATCGTAAAAAAATGTTTAGTTTGGTAGAAAAATATGACGGTCGTATTCTCGATTTGTTTTATTGTGAGATAGTCGTAACATGGGGTACACATAGTGATACGGTTAAGTTGGGTTTAATTCAGAAAGCATAAAGTATGCTTGGGTTGATCAGAATAAAAAATAACGCAAAAGTAGATAGTATTATTGCAAATTTTTCATCTGATAGAGATTAAAAACCGTATTTTATATATCTTAAATCTATAAAACAGATATTATTTGATTACGGAAAGATTATACAAAAAGCTGAGACTTGTGGTGAACATGTTTTTATGTAATCAATAAGTATTGCTTATTAATGTATTATTGACTTTAAAACAATATATTTGATAGATTTGTTATACAAAATATTTTATTTTTAATAATTAAATTAACAAATTATGATACATATTATATTATCAAATACAAATTATTAGATAAAAATAGTAATAATATTTATTTTTAATTTACTAAGATATATTGATATATACTTACCTATTTTGTGGAACGTAAAAAATCCAGATACTTGAAAATTTAATGCTCATTAAAAATTGACTTCTTTCCGTTACCCTCAGTTATTTCTCCTTTTTAATAATTAATTTCTTTCCAGGGAAATCGTGGTCAAAATTTTCGTTTAATTGAAGGATTTATAACCTGGTTTGCATAATATATAGAATTGACCCTCTTCAAGTAATCTGGATAAAGCGTATTGCTGATCTCAAGAAAGACATGCCATAAAATTCCTTAGATTTTATTTTTTCGGCAGTTCAATGCAATGAGATATTTTTATTATTATATAGCAATGAACTAAATATTTTTGACAATGGTCTTATGACAATAACTTAAAAACAGGTGTTTTTAATGTTGATTTAAAATAAGCCTTTACTTCAAGTTGTACGTCTTACTCCCACAGCTTTTTGTACGGTTCAGATTTATATAATATATAAAAGATAGATAAATGTAGCTTGTCAGAAAAAATATTTTTACATGAATTGTTCTCCTTTCAAGTTTCGGAAGCATAAAAGAAAATCGTGGGTTTCCATAAATGTAATTTTCCGGCCCTTGCGATTTGTCTATCCTGTCGTATTAATTTCAGATCTGGTCGTGTCGTTTTTCTTTTTATTTTTATTTTATATGTATATAAGTAAGTATACGTATATCTCGGCGATAATCTGTTTCTCCGGTGTCTCCTGCCAGCTTATCCCTTGGGGGTCTGACATCTTTGTGAGCCGAGCGGTCCCTAATCATCACGCAGCATGCCTTCGTCGTAAACCACACGAGAAATATAGGTTAACCATGTTAGGCACAGCTTTCCCAACAATCGGAAATCGATAAATCAAAGTCAGCTATTAACAATAAATACCGTTATTACTTAAACGGCGTGTGACGGCTAAAAAATAAGAAAATTCAACATTCATGATTAAATTCCCAAAATTCATGAAAAAAGGATTTTATCATTTATATTTAGTATATAAATAAAGCTAGATATTAAAATAAATAATATGGTGGATCATTGAGATCTATAATAACATAATAAAAAAAGATGATGTACATAGAATTTAAATGTATCCAAGTATTTAAAATATTTATTATTTATTAGTGAATTTAAGGCTAGACTAAAAACTTTGGGGTCTGGCACAGAAGCAGCTAAATAATATTTAGGTTTTAAATTATTTTCACCCATGTTCCCAATCTGTTATGATTTTCCATGTTATAACAGCCGCCTTTCTAGCTTTGCTTATTAAGGTTCATATTATCTGAAAGTCTGGTGATATTAGATCCGGTAAATACGATGGATGAGTTATCCTGATGGAACACCCCACATTTTGTTAACATTCTGTGTCACTTTCTTTTTAATATAACAATCTAAAGTCTTGTATTAGTTTGCTTCTTAGAATGGTAATCTATCATAAATATTTTCTTTGCATGCCAAAGAATCACTTTTTTAGAGGCACCAACATTTATCTTTTGGGAGAAGGTGAATACAGATTCTTCTACTGTTTAAACTGTTGCTTTACTCCTGGCTCCAATACATTTAGTGAACCCATGTCTCATTGATATTATTAAATATGTTTATAAAAATATCAGGATCAGATTTAAAACGATGTAGCAACGCCTGGAAAGAAACACGTTTTAGATCAACCGATAGAAATCCACCTCACAGATTTTTTTTCAGTCATTGCTCAAAGTATTTTGAAGCTATTCATAGAATATGTCCTTACACTACTTTTTCTGGAACCCTGAATTGCCAATCTACCATGACTATATGGTGAATGAAATCGTTTCTTTTAGTAATAGAAGTTGAGGGCATTTTATTTCAAAAATCAACTCCAATGCTTTCCTTCAATGTTAAAAAAGATTATCGCTCACTTTTTGGGTAGTGTGTATAAATATTTATAATAGATTTTTTTGAATTTTCTAAATTGAGTGCTTGTTTTAAAGAAAATTCCACAAATTTTTAGTCTTTTTAATAGACTTTTGAGCTGAAAACTTTAAATTTAGGGCCTGTTTTGAAAAAACATGTATAAAATTTTGTCATTTTTGATAGATTTTTCAGTGCAAAATCCTAAATTTAAAGCCTGTTTTAGAGTAAAATAATTTAAAGGACTACATATTTAAAGCCTTTTATGATAGATTCTTAAACTCAACACTCTGAATTTAGGACTCGTTTTCAATAAAAATAATAATAAGGAAAAAATATTACCAGTTAGCAACTTTTCAGTTTTTTTAATAAATTTTTGAGTTTAAATCCCTGAATTGAAAATTATTTTATAAAAAAATATTTGGGTTTTTAGTCTTTTTAACAGATTTTTGAGCTTAAAACTATAAATTTATGGCCTGTTTTGAGAAAAAACATAAAATTTTGCCTTTTAAATAGATTTTGGAGCGTAAAATCCTAAATATAAAGCCTGTTTTAGAAAAAAATAATTCAAAGCTCTACATATTTTAAGCCTTTCATGATAGATTCTTAAACTCAAAACACTGAATTTAGGACTCGTTTTGACTAAAAATAATTATAAGCAAAAAATATTACCAGTTAGAAATTTTTCAGTTTTTTTGTTTAAATACCTGAATTTAGAATTATTTTATAAAAAAATATTTAAGTTTTTAGTCTTTTTAACAGATTTTTGAGCTTAAAACTATAAATTTAGGGTCTGTTTTAAAAAAAAATAAAAAAGGAAAACATTTACAATTCCATTAAATTTCAAATTCAAAAATAAAATTTTGGAGTGCAAAATGCTAAAATTTGGGCTTCTTTTAAAGAAAATTTAAAAATATTTCGATAGTTTACAAATTTTAGGCCTTTTTGATAGATTTTAGAGCTAGAGTAATAAATAAAATATTAGTTTTATAAAAAAAAATTCACAAGCGCGCAAATTTTCATCATTTTTTAGCTCGAAATCTTGAATTTAGGGTCTGTTTTAAAGAAAAATTGGAAGTGCAAAAATATTACAAATTCGCAAATTTTCAGTTTTTTTTATATATTCTTAGTTAAAAAATTTAAATTTAAGGCTTGTTGTAAAGAAAAAACAAACCCAAAAAATCAGAAACCCACAAATTTTCATAATTTTTATTAGATATTTGAACTCATAGTCTCATATTAAAGGCTTGTTTTGAAGAAAAATAAAAAATAAAAATAAAAAAATTACAAGTACACAAAATTTAAATGCTTTTTTGATATATTTTGGAGTGCAAAATTCTAAATTTAACGCACGTTTTAAAGAATATTTAATAATTTTTTAGCTTTTTTGATAGATTTTGAAGTTCAAAATTCGAAATTAAGAGCAAGTTTTAATAAAAAAAATTCACAAGTTCCCAAATTTTTATCATTTTTTAACTCAAAATCTTGAATTTAATTTAAAAAAATCAAAAATTACAAATGTACAATTTTTTAATTAATAACTTTCAAATTTATGCTTGTTTTATA
The DNA here is from genome assembly GCF_051122295.1 of Plectrocnemia conspersa. Lineage (NCBI taxonomy): Eukaryota > Metazoa > Arthropoda > Insecta > Trichoptera > Polycentropodidae > Plectrocnemia > Plectrocnemia conspersa. The sequence goes on along the minus strand of NW_028277174.1, from coordinate 4,945,243 downwards.
GAAAAACAGAGAAAACAAAAAAATTCAAAAACCCACAAATTTTCATAATTTTGAATCCAAGCTCCAAATTTAGTTTTGAAAAAAATAAAAATCCCATAATTTTTTAGGCTTTATGCTAGATTTTTGCACTTAAAACTTTAAATTTAAGGAAGAAAAAATAAAATACTATTAAATTTTAGCCTTTTTGATAGATTTTTGAGCACAAAACCCTAAATTTTAATTTAAAAAAAACGTGTTTATTATAACTATGCTTTATGTTTTTGACTCAAGGGTACATGTCGTTGTGAATCTTCACAACTTTAAGGCGGACTATTTTTTATTTTATGGCTTTGAAAAATTGCCTTTTCTTATATGCTACGTCAGTGTTTTTAATTCAATTTTGTTAGGGAGAGGTTTGCAGATGTGTTTTGAGAATGTATTATACAAAGTGAATTTATTTGTCAAATATAACGTTCTCTCTGAACGAACTTCATAACTTATTCTTGGAGTGCGCGTGTTATTTGCAAAAACCATGCAAAAATGTACAAAAAATTGTAATTTAAACTTTTTTAAACACGAATAATATTGCAAAATATTTATTATAACAATAGTTAAAGTCTAAACTTAGCAATTATTTTATTATACGCGAATCTTCTGATAATTATTTATATATTGTAATTATCTAATTTAATATGATTGTATAAGTATATGACAAAGAAATATCTGAAATAAGAACACTTTATTCAACATACTTACAGGGATGTTCACATTGAACTAGACTTATTTTTCCCAAAGCTCAAAAAATATTTGGTGGCGGTGACAATTTATTTAAAACGATATTGAGTAATTTCAGTTTAAAGATCTAAATAAAATAATATGTTTTTTTATTAATTTCATCAAGTCTTTGATATTATGCCAAAAATCCAGTACTGTTTTAATTAAGAAAGACACAGGAATAATATTTGTATAATAGAACTCAAAAAGGTATTTTACTGTCATAAATATTCTATCGACTACACTTCGACTATCAGTAAAGATTGACTAAATCATCTGGAATACCTCTGTTTTATATAAATGATATAGTAAAAATTAACTAGATTGTCTTGTTTGTAACATTACCTATTATTATGTTTATACTATTAACATGAAAACCGCATCTTCACATTTTTGTATGATCGCCTTTGATTTTATTTATACATCTATCCCACATATCCACAGCCTTGTTTCTGTTATATTATACTTAGGTGTATATTTTCTTCATTTCATTGAATGTCTACAACATGTGGCGTTTTCTCTCAGTAGATATTCAAGTATATAAATAGAAATATGAAAAATTCAAATGCTTCTAAAAAACCAACTTATGTTTGGAATACTATTTCCGCGAACTGTTCCGGAAGCACCCTCGATATGGAATTGTTAGATTGGCAAAAAATCAGCACACCGCAAGTCATGTTATTAACGGCGCAGACATGTTATTAACGGAACAAAATGAAAACAGGGGAGGGTTTGTTACCAGTCACCCTGTTTCACGTAGTGGACAAATCAAAAAGCCTTTGTCCGAACTGCTTGCTAATGTAATATCCCGCATGCGCCAGAGGCGTCGTGTCATGTTACATGCATGCTGCGATTGAACAGATTCATGCGTATTAATATGGGTAAATATATGAGTATGTACTTTATCAGTACACCCTTTATGAAGCTTCACTCCCCGTTGATTGTAATAAATATGCGCATATTGAAAACAGCGAGAGATGGATTGTGTTTTCGACGTAAGGGTTCTTAATTTTCTGGCTTCTGATACAATCTTTTTTTATCTAAATAATATTTAAACAAATGTGCGATAACATATTACAGTGTGCATATGACTTATTTATTTTTAAAATAATACAGATATGTAGTTTTTCCCCATTTTGTAGTGAATCGAACACTATTCTTTATAATTTCATATGTATATAAATCGTAGTAATCTAATATTTAGTTTATTGCCTTTGATCTTAAAATACAATCTCACAGACATACTGATACATACATTATTAATTATTGATTCTGATTGCGATGCAGACATTTTCATCGCTTTCCCTCGGTACATAATTCACAGTTTGGCTATCGCTATCGGAACGTATGCAGCTGTCGAGCTTTGTGTCCGGCAAAGCCTGAGCTTTGACAGAGGCTGTATTTGTCTGGTGCCTAGGATACGTTAATGAGGGAAGCCGCAGACGACCAACCCTGATGCCCAATTCATTACCACCCCACCGATATTCTATTGCAAACAGGGCGAACGGTCAAAATCCACCCCCGGACGAACCGCCCCACTCAAAGAGAAAATTACCGGCTGCGCCAGGAATTACATAAGCCTTTCGCTACTCTTGGAGCGTCCGAAAGTTGTGTACCTAAAGTTCTCGCCCTTTTATGAAAATCCCTTCATAATTCCATGCTCTGCTTTTAAGTTTGCACGGTAAGTGGTGTAGCGCAGCATCGATAAGCTTTGCTAGATTATATGTATGTAGCAAAACATAGGCAACGCTTATAGAGGGGTGATTGATTTTAATTAAAATCAAACAATAAAAAAAAAATTCTGATATTCGTTTTTTCTTATATATACCGTATTTATTTATCAAAATGTTATCCTTTAAATCCAGGACAGTTAATACTAATTTCCGTCGAAGTGAATGGCTTCTATTCTGAAATATTAGAAGCACTATTAAATAATTTGCCTCTCAGAATTTTGAACAATGTTACCAACATTAGAAGGCGTTTGTCAAAAAATATGTTTCATACAACTACTGATTTTTGAAAAACTGGTAGAATAATATATTTAGTATCTACTAATTAAAATATAGAGGTACCCAAAGAATGGTAAAATATTTCTTACAACATACTAATACATCAAAATTACATTATCAATTTATTACAATTTTTCATATATTATAGTTATCCTGATATGAAATTATTCTGACTTAAATATTTATTGCATGTTTAATTGGGGGTATCTTTCTATTAAATAATTCATAGCATTTAAATAAAAAACTTTGCTTCTAGTTTTATTTATCTGGCAAACTAATCATTCCTTATTTTTTGTTGACCGACAAATTTTGTGTCGAACTGTGTCGAACAATATTTTTGGAAAGTTAATCGAAAATATTAGTCACTTTTCGTACTACCTGAATGCAGCAGTAAATTTAAAAAATTAAAACCACTGTTTGTCTTAAAAATTTCAGTGGTCTTAAAGCATTTAAAAAAATACGTTTAATGAGATTTTTTTTCGAAAAATAAGATTTTTTTTAAGAAGTTCTCGAGGAATAATTCTTGATAAGAAACACTACATCTGCGTTTTGTAAATATAGTAAAAGAGTTAACGTACTTGTCACTATACTTAAAAAAAACAAGTTGAGTAAAGACTTTATTCGTGAAGCTTAGTCTGTTTTAAATCAAAATATTTTTTTTAGCAAATTCATAATAATTTTTATACACTATAAAGAAACATAAATAGTAAAATGGTTCAAGTACTAGTCTCAACAATAAAAAGCTTTACAAATTTTGCATTTGCCTTAACCCTTTGAGTAGTGAGTTCATTTAAACACATTTGTTAATTTGTTAGTATTATATAATATATACCTGGGAGTGAGTTAATTTTACGTATTTTTCCATAATTACGTTTGTTCTTGTATATTTATTATAATTTATATTACATCTATAGTAAATTATATAAAAAACGAGTGTTTCTCAACATGTAATTGCTTTGATTTATTTTACTATTTTTTTGTACTGTTGTGTTTTAATAATTTATTTTAACACTTTCTTAATATTAAATTTCGTTAATTTATTTTGCATATCTTTTACTTATTATTATATTTTTTGGCTTTTGCGGATATTTTTTATATCAATTTAGAGGCTCTCAATATTAACATATTTTTTGTTATGTTCATTTACGTACTCTTTAATTTATTAGTATTATTTCCTATAAAAATCGTTTTGTTAAAATTTAAACCTACTGAGCTACGAGTGTTTAAATTTTTATACTTGTCGCCATTTTGCAAAAAATGGACACATTGGATTTTGCTAACGAACATATACAGGGTGCTCAAGAATTCTATACTGTCACACAAATTCAACTTTTAATATGTATAAATAAGCTCACACTGACCTTAACTATATTGCAAGTCTTATGAGCGTATGTATGGTGGGTCGATTGACTCATAATACTAAACGTGTTTTGGAAAAAAAAAACTTTTTTTCTTTAATTTTTAATTTTTTTAAATGGTACAGTAAATACATGTGATAGCTCTATTTCGTATCAAAAATTCAAGTCTATATCTTTAAAATAAACCAAATACGAAAGTTTCCTATATGCCAAGTCGCATAAAAGCTCGTTCGGGGGCCCGGTCAATCTACCATAAAACTTGTTTTTAAGAAAAAAAATATTTTTTTATTTTTTTTTAAATGCAAATTAAGCTGCTCAACACTTTTTGCATACGACATTTTTCAGAAAGATTCGATTTCGCAATGTTATGACACTTTTAATTTTTACATTGGCCACCATTTTGTAAAAAAAATGTTTTTTTTTTTTTCATACATAATGTATATGAGGTGCTCAGTAGTTCTATACGATACTAAAATTAAGTTTAAAATCTTCAAAACCAAGCAATTAAGAGCGTTAACTCTTCTGCAAGTCTCAAAATAGCACGTATGGGGGTCCGATCGAACTGATACATCGCTTGTTTTGAAGCAAAAAACTATTTTTTTTATATTTTATTTAGATGACGTTTAGGCTTATAAACGTTTCATATATGGTTTCGTGTATGGTGGGCCGATCGACTCATAACACTAATCGTGTAAAAAAAAGAATTAAAATTTGTTTTTTAATGCAAATTAAACTTTTAAACACTTTTTACATACAACATTTTTCAGTAGGATTTCATTTTGCAAGGTTATGACACTTTTAATTTTTCAATTGGCCGCCATTTTGTAAAAAAAAATTATATATTTTTTTCATACAAAATGTATAAAGGGTGCTCGGTAGTTCTATACGATACTAAAAATTTAATTTTTAATCTTTAAAACCAAGCAGTTAAGAGCGTTAACTCTTCTGAAAGTCTCAAAATGGCTCGTATGGGGGTCCAATCGAACTGATACATCGCTTGTTTTGAAGCAAAAAAACTATTTTTTTTATATTCTATTTTGATGTAGTTTATGCTTTTAAATGTTTCATGCATAGCAATCTTTTCGTTAAAATGTAAACCTATTGAGTTACGAGTGTTTAAATTTTTATACTTGTCGCCATTTTGCAAAAAATTGACACATTGGATTTTGCTAACGAACATATACAGAATTCTCAAAAATTATATACTGTTACAAAAATTCAACTTTAAATATGTATAAATAAGCTCTCACTGACCTTAACTATATTGCAAGTCTTATAAGCATATGTTTGGTGAAAGATCAACCGCCGTACATGTACGGCCATACCGCTCAATCCATGAAGTTTATAATAAAAAAGTTTATTCTTGAGGCGAATTTAAGTCTTAAAGTTTTTTTAGTTAAAATGATAATTAGAGCACTTGAAAATTGACCAAAAAATAATGAATAAAAATAAAAATGTTGTATAAAATAAACCAAAAAGAAGTGACGTACTTTTTAATTCTTGTCTTTTGAAACTAATGTATGTATCAAAATAGATTTGAACATGATTAATTTACGCAAAATAACTATCATGAAACGAAAGCTCTAAGGATTTAAAAATATGTTAGTCCGAAATGCAATAGAAGTTAGTTCTAGTTTAAATTATTTTGATGTAAGAATTCTAATACTGTTTTTTATAATTAAAAAACGGTTTTTAAATATTTATAAAAAAACTACGTAATTTAATCAGTATTCATTGTACTTAAAACGTTTGTTAAGAAAATTATAAAACTATTTAAATCATCCTTATAACAATACTTACCTTATATATATTTTCAAAATATGATTATATAGTATGTTCCGTATTGAATTATGCAGACAAAGAACAACTTTGAAAGCGCTGTGTTGTATTGCGTTTTCATCGCTAGCGATGGTCTGAAAGGTAGTGAGAGAGTCAAAGCCCTTTATGGGAAAGCTCACGGGGTATTACCTTTGCCGACTGCATCTTGCACGATATCCTCACAAGTTGTCAAATTCATTAAAGTATACAAGTCTGAGCTCCTTACAGTTCGGACGGATTACTCACGGTAAATATATTTCCCCCCTTTTCAAAGAGCGTCTTCTGCGAAATCGTTTTATAATACGAAGCGAAGCTCGATTCCATTTTGCTTTCGATTTGTATTCGTATTATATTGTACATACATATATATATTAAATTTATATGTGTGTTGTGAATATTCTCGGACGTGATGTTTGTCAGGAAACGGTTGAAATACTAATAAAGATTCGACGTATACACACAATACGCTCTTTTGATTCGCGGAAAATTCAGCCCAGAGGTCTCTCTTTCTGCGATAAAGCAAACCGAACTGGCGACATGGAAATATTGGATTCGTTCGCATGGAAATTTCTTATTTTCATTTCTCTGTGCGCAGTAACCGTATTAGGCTGTTACGTGTCGCAGGACTTTGTCAAAGAGGAGATAGAGTCTTACTTATTTACTCCTTGGACGGCGATTATATTACGTTTCGTTGGGTTTCGAGGCGAACTTTTACCTGTGTCAAAATATCCACGGTGATAAAAGTAGATTTTTTTATATGTGTATTATAATACATATAACACAAAGGCATTTTTTTTAATTTTTAATGTTTGAAAGCATTATTTTGCAATAAATCATACTCGCTAAAATCAAGAAAAATTATATATAGGTATATATATATATATTTTAGATTATTCCATATATTATACAAGTACATGCATAGATTAAAACAATATAAACAGATTGAAATACAATACGAAATGTAATAAATTTATTTTTGTTATTATTAAATGAAAAATTATTCCCTACAAAACGACATTAATTTCAACGTTACACGATCCGAAACTCCCATATTTTTGCCATTTGTTACAATTACGTGACGTTAAAAACGTGAACAAATACGTTTAAAATATATGTGAAACATGACGTTTTATTAAAATAGAATTTCACGCAAAATGTATTAATAAACATACAGTTATAAAGTAAAAAGTATTTTTTATTAATAAATAATGGCCCATAATATAAAAGTAGGGAACTGTAAAAATGTTATTGTCATTGCATATTTTTTTAAATTGATATATTTTGTCAAACGACGACGAGCGGCGGTACGTATGAGCGTTTAATGATTGACAGATCGCTTCTGTTTATATATTGATGAATAGAAACGGATTTAAAATAAATCAGACTCCATTTTAACTTCCTTTTTTATGAACTGCAGAAAATATGATAATCGATCATTTCTAGCTACATTTATATTGCTTAGTACTGTTTTATATATGAAGATAGTATTTTTTTAACCACTATGGGATATGTTCCTGATTTTCTATGTCATATTCTATCTTGTATCTCACATTATGCGATCGAATTTAAAGGACGCAAATAACGTTATTTATTTGCGTAAATATTATCCTATATTTTTCGATCCATCTTTTTCTAGAACAGGGGTTGGCAAACTCATATTGTAAAGGACCAAATCGTTAATATTTAAGCTCAGCGGGCCTGGAAGCAAAGTTAAAGGGAGATTTAAAATTATACAATATATCATAAGCGATGTATTTCCTTGTATGTTTAAGTTAAATTCGTTAAAAAATATAATATCTGCAATAAAGACTAATTTAAGTAATTTAGTTCAATGTAATAATAGCTAAAGGCGAGCTTTTCATTAAGCAAAATTTAAATCTAAGCTTAAACAATCTCAATAAAAGTTTGCCATGACTAAGACATCGAACTTTGTATAACAGACCAAGTCAGGATATTCGGATTAAGTTCACGAGAGCGAATAAGTTTACCACTGATACAGTTGGTTCAATAACACACGATAGATTGAGATGTTTTCCACAAAGTACCTGCTAGTGTATTTAATATTTAACTATACAATGAATTTTCAGAGGCTTTGAACACCTTGTATTTTTACAAGTCTCATATTTTTTCATTGACTCATTTTAGTCAATTTTACTATAGAAAGTTTTTGCTAACGGTTTTTTTATTATTTTTTATTATATTTTATGCAAATTATTCATGAAAGCTAATTCTTCTTTTATTTATATTTTTACTTAACCCTTTAATTATCACTTGTTATAATTTGACATAGTCGAAAACCTGGAATCAGCAATTACGCCGAGTGTCAAAAAAAGTTTGGGTACCTCTAAGTGAGACCGAAAATCATTTTCTTTGCTGTTTAATTGTCTATTGATGTTACTCGCAATGTACTCAGCACTTCGCCAAAAAACTGATAATTTGAAATAAATCTATTTTATTAATCAAAAATGGCTGCAACAATCAAACATCACTTTGTTTATTTATCATCGTTAAATGGCTTTTTTTTATTAATAATTAAATAAGCTACATTGACCAATAAGGGCATCTTATTTTTTCGGGAAAAAAATCGTTTATAATGAAAAAATCCGATTTAAGCTTTCTGCGAGTTGTATTCGTTTGGTAGTCTATTTTTTTTAGTAGTTTATTTTTTTCTGGCTTTGACTGTGATAAGATGAATATTCACAGATTATAAAATAAGAAAAAAATATATTAATAAAGCGTTAAACAAAAATCTGATAATGCTATTGAATTATAACTGCGTTACGTCACAGTTTAATGCAAAGCAATAGGAGCACCACATACGATCATACTAGACGATTTTTGGTCTAGAGCAGATTTTCTTACTATTTTGGTTATGTGGATCGCTTTCATAATTTATTTAGCGAATAGCAATAGCAAAGGGCTTATGTTATTTTGCTTGAATAAAAACATCAAAATGTGGGGTGATATTTGATAAAGCAATACGCATCTCATATTAAATATCTAATCATAAGTACAAGTTCAGATAACATCGAATTGCATAGATGTGTTAAAAACGGAATTAAAACTTCGACGGTTCGCTTTACAAAACACGGATAGGTTACTTAATTATGAAAAAAAACTTGAGTTAAGCTATGTAGGTTTTTTGTCCTAGGGTCAATAGTTTAATTTTTGGTTATGTCAGCATATTCGATACAGTTAAAATATTATGTAAAAGAATAAAAATATTACAGAGCTAATTTAAAAGATATTTTTATATGAATAAGATTAAAGCTGAACCGTAAATTTGCATTTTTTTTTTATTTATTTAAAAAAAAAAGATTGCAAATTTACAGTTCAGTTTTCATCTTATTCAGATAAAAATACCTGTTAAATTAGCTCTGTCACATTTTAGAGTTACTTTGTATTTGATTGCATTTAAGCGAACATATACAGGATGCTTAAGAATTCTCCACTGTCACCAAAATTCAATTTTAAATCTGTATAAATAAGCTTTTACTGACCTTAACTATATTGCAAGTCTTATAAGTGTATGTATAGTGGGTCGATCGACTCATAACACTAAACGTGTTATGGAAAAAAAAAACTTTTTTTTTTAGTTTTTAATTTTTTTAAACGGTATCATAAGGGTATTCGAAAGCTCTATTTTGGACCAAAAGTAATTCAAGTTCATATCTTTAAAAGGAACCAAATACTAGCGTTAACTATATGCCAAGTCGCATAAAAAGTCGTATGGGGGATCGGTCAATTTACCATAAAACTTGTTTTTAAGAAATAAAAAAATAATTTTAAATTGTTTTTAAATGCAAATTAAGGTTCTTAACACTTTTTGCAAACGATATTTTTCAGTAGGATTTGACTTCACAAAGATATGACACTTTTAATTTTTAAATTGGCCGCCATTTTGTAAAAAAAAATATTTATTTTTCATACATAATGTATAGGGGGTGCTCAGTAGTTCTACACGATACTAAAAATTGCGTATTCAATTTTTAAAACCTAGCAATTAAGAGCGTTAATTCTTATGCAAGTCCCAAAATGGCTCGTATTGGTGTCCGATCGAACTGATACATCGCTTGTTTTGAAGCAAAAAACTATTTTATTTAGATGAAGTTTAAGCTTATAAACGTTTCATATGTAGCGATCTTTTCGTTAAAATTTAAATCTACTGAGTTACGAGTGTTTAAGTTTTTAGACTTGTCGCCATTTTGCAAAAAATTGACGCATTGGATTTTGCTAGCAAACATATACAGGATGCTTAAGAATTCTACGCTGTCACCAAAATTCAACCTTAAATCTGTATAAATAAGCTTATACTGACCTTAACTATATTGTAAGTCTTATAAGCGTGGGCCGATCGACTCATAACACTAACCGTGTTTTGGAAAAAAAATATTTTTTATTTTAATTTTAATTTTTTTAAGCGGTATCATAAGGGTATTTGAAATGTAACTGACTTTGGCGACTTTCTTCAATATTAATTTCATTCTGTACAAAGATACTTATAAACTTGTCTTCATTTACATTAGTTTCGCCATTTACGTATACATGTAGCCCTATTTATTTATCATTAGAATGGACTATGATGTCAATATCATCTGCATATACAAGTAACTGCACCGACTTTGAATAAACGTTGTCACATTATTTTTTATCCATAAGTTCCATAAGCTCTTTTCAAGTATTTTATTAGAGAGCAAGCATGCGAGAGCATCACATTGTCTTAGCCAAATAATAAATTAATAAAATCACTCAAAAAATATTTTTGTATGCAGATAGTCTTTATTTTTTTATTATTAATTTGACAAGATTCTTGCGTCTGCATCTAATTACAAAAGCTTGTATCAATTATAAGTTTTAAATACACACAAATTGAGTATAAATATTCAGATGATATTTATAAGCGTATAGCGTAATATTACGAGTGCAAGGCGCGAAAATATGAGCGCATTTGTTGAGTCAATAATTTCAGGAGTATTTTATTTAGTCATCCTTTTTTCACACAGACGCTAAGCATAATAAAAACGACTTCGTCGCTTTGCGCAAGAGTGTGCAATTTAATTTTTTCCCAACACAATTTTCAATTTACGGCATAATGAGTTCGTGTATCCTCGCTCGCCGAACTCCATTTCGAAAAGTCAACACAGCGTACGTGCCGCGTACCGCCGTCGTACACATTATTATCATTACAGCACGGTACGTATGTATGTACGCAGTGTACATATTATACATCCGTCCCGCGTCAATTTTACGTGTGTGCGTTCGTCTCGTGCGTGTCCATGGCTACCAGACAGCGTTCATATTAAAACTTTGCTATTTGCCAAGCTGGCTAATTGGATTCGAATCAAACGAGTGACGCGCCACCTAGCCAATCCTCCCACTCCCGCTCCCTGTACACCACCACCGCCCATCGCATTCAGCGGCACCGCATTATGAGTCGCTTGGCAAATAATAATTAGTCGTTATTACATACCAAATTACATATTTGTTTTAATGCGGCGCAAAAATCTTGCCCCCACTACTGTCCGCCATTAGTACGCCTCGTAAAATACACTTGGCGGAAGTGTGTGCGAATATATTAAATATATAATAAAAAATAAAAATGCGTATTCAGAAAATGAGGAAATTATGCGAGTGTAAAGTTCTTGTACTTTTGCAAATAAGGGTAGCAGTAATTAAGGATAATTATTTTTGCCACTGAATAATTTCAGGATTACGAGTTTTTATTAGATGTATTTAATAAATATTAATATTCACATACATAGAAGTAGTGGCCAGACTTTCCCCACACCGCGGGCAACTCGATATTGTAATTAGTGATGAAGGTTTAACAGTGGTGAGACAAATCCTAACTTTCCCCCTACTTTATGAATTATAAAATCAAAACATTTAGTTTTAGAATGTTTTTATTTTATATTAATTATTTAATTTAATTAAATAAAAAAGAAAAACTACTTTTTTGCGTATTCCACTTTTAGCTCCATTTACTACAAAAAAATGATTGCCAGTTTTATTAATTAAAACTGCTATTTTCAAAGCTAATGTACATTTTTTAAATACTGTACCCATAAATTACCGCTTAATTTAATATAAATTTAGCTGTTAAAATACTTTATAAATTTAACTTTTAAATTAAAATAAAGTCTTAATGGTCTAAAAACTCTTTCAAAATATTTGTATGGAATTATAAATAATTTACCAGTAGAAAGCAACCATGCTTTAAAAAAAAAACACAAAATTAGCAGATTGAGCAATTTCACTATAGCTACGCAAATTGTGAAAACCATTAGCGTTAATTTTTTGAGCTAAAAAAATATTATGAATAATTATACAATTTATTTTTGCGTCTTTACGCGTTCAATTGTTTCGCTTACCAAATCTTTTATCGATATTCAATAAATGACCACAATGGTTTCGCATATAAAGGAACACATGAAATACAAAACTTTTTTTCTTTAGAAACGGCCATAGGTTCAAATGAGCGTTTTATCTGATTTGTCCAAGCTTCGACTAAAGAAACGTATAAAATACTATTTGCTCATATTTTTATAATTGTGGTATATATGATACTCTTCTGTGGACTTGTGGTCTTTAAAATATTGTCCAGTGCATTACAGATGATTGCTTAAGTTAATGCCTAAAATCTTAAATATGTTCTTTGTCAATTGTAATATACGAAGCCTGCCAGCGCGCTAATAGATTCGCGCTTTGCACTCTTGATTTGACGCTTTACAATTAAAACCGTGAATTATATTATGTTTATTAAGAAAAATGGCATTTATGTACTTAATTAGTGTTTAATTGTCATTACACAACCGGATTATTGTGCAAACGAAAATTCTGAACATAGATGATAGCTTAATTGTCAAATATATTTTACTTTTAATTTCAATATTTAATTCGTTTATATTATACTAAGATATTTTTAATTTTTAATCGTTTCTGTAGGATCGGATTTTTTTTTTAATATAATCATAAGAAATCTGAGCTTGTGAACGTTGCACAGGCGAGCATGACTCGGGTTAGCGGAAATTCGAACAAATCGTGCGTGCAATCTTATATTCAATGTGCCAATTCATTATCATAAAGCTATATACTAAATGCTTTTTTATTTATTTTATTGGTGGGAAGTGATTGAAATAAAAGTTAGGGTAAAAATAATTATTTAATAATTAGTAATTTATGATTTTTGTTGACTTTGATTTACGAGTTATTATTTAAAAAATAATATTAATTCAGACGGGTAACGAAATACGACTTTCATAAATTAATCAACCAATACGTAGACTATTTATTTGCTTATATTCCGTTACTCGCCTGAATTCATACTAAATTGAATATTTTTATGTGTTTTATTTTAATATAAATTACACCACGTAGCAGTTTTGCATATTTGCTATAATAATTAAAAAAATTGACTTATTTATAATTTATACGCTGAAAAGATCGATAAAAATCAGTGTATTCGACATTTTTGCATCAATAAAATCAATAATTTCGAAGGATTGAGATATATTAAATTACATATGTTTTTTTTTAAAATAGGTATAGATTTTTATATATAGCAATCGGTTTTATGATTTAACAGCTACGTGTGACGTGTGTATAATCGTTCAATAGCACTTATTTATAACAATTTGTTTTTCATTGAGAGTAATAATTTTTCAAGAACAGTTTTATTGAACGTCAAAAAAATTTAAACCGCACACTGTAAATCATAAAAAATAAATCCATAAAAACACAATTTATTACAGTTGACTTTACACATTTTTAATACGACAAAAAATATTATTTTATGTGAAAATAATTACACATTAATTTTACTTATAATTTCACAAATTTTACTGCTCTAAAAAAGCCAAATCTATAATATATATTTGTTTAAAAGTAGAAATATATTATTTTATCGAACATTTTGCAATTATCTCCAATTTTTAAAAACCGGTAAATTTTAGGATGTTATTGTATTCTAAAAACAAGACCTAATATACAATATAAAAACTTAATTTTCATAGCATAAGTATTTTTTTTAATCTCAACGATATTATGAATAATTTAAAAAACGTGAGCTTAATTTTTATTTCTCAGTATATTTTCTACTTAATGTATATACTTAGAAATAATGTTTTTAGTTCATCTCTATTTCGATAACAACCCTCCTTTTCGTTCGAGATGATCACGTGGCAGCTTCACGGTCACCCCTAATCTTAATTACGTCGTAATTAGCAGATCTATTATTAATTTTACCCGTTACAAATAATTCCGTCTGAAATGTTTGTTAGCACTTATCGCTCAGTATATATGTATTGATTTCATAACAATTTTCTACGTGGTTTCTTTCTGTATAATTCAATTTAATCACCAAAATCAGTAGATATATTTGTTCGTGGTTATAAATAAACAATACGTATATTTTTAGGATTATCTTTATGATTTGTCAACTCGTGGTTCAGATAATATAATAATATTAATCAACGTTTTCTAGTGAATTAATTTTTTTTTACGTTTATTACGTTTATAAATGTCAGTTAAACGTATAATTATATGATTACGATTTAAATTAATAATTCTAACAAAATGATTTAATATTTTTTATTGATAAATTTATTGCAAAGATAACATTTTGGAGAAAGACCTTGTAATTTTTTATGGTTTCTTTCTTATGATGCAAAATGCGAGGCATCTTTAAAATGTAGTCACACTTTGAATTTTAAATGATACATGTGCTTAGCATATTTTAATATAAATCGGTAAAATAAAATCTCATATTGCTATAGCATACTCTCAACTATATAACGAGCATAAAGAAATTCTTTAAGATGTTTGTATATGAATAAATATGGGTAATATTCTCTTGAATGTTTATTTTAGAAATCACGCATGATCATTTTATATTTGGAGAACAGTTACTTGCCTTAAAACACGCTCATGCGTTGTAATTTTGTATAATGTTCAGACTGAAGAAAGACTATTGTGTATTTTTATTGTATTTATATTTAGTCATGTGCATTTATTTATAAAATAAATACATATACTCTTTTTTCATTTACTTAATTAGATAATCAGAAGTCCTAGTTTTTTTCTGTCACCCTGCTTATACAAATATATATTCTTAATTTGATACTGCGGTTTTTAACGATCTCGCCGCTTTATTTTATTTTTAATTTGAATATTCATGGCGAATTATAAACGGAGCGACCATAAATTAAAGGGCTGGTGTTTCCCCCGCGCCGGGGAGAGTGATGCGGTTGGCAGCACTGTAACGGACCAAATTAATCTTATTACAGGCGAAAATGGCGAAAAATTAAAATAAATTTCCCACTACCGCTTTGTGCGGAGCTTTTGAAATCATTGAAAACTGTACGTTTCGATGTATTTTTAATATCCGAAACAGTGTAGGTACAATGCTCGCCCCTATTGATGGGGGTTGTACATAAATTATTTGAATGCAAATAGCAACGCTGATTAAAATTGCATGTACTTTTGTGTACGCAAAATTTAATAATATATGCACATTTATGCTGGGTTGATGAGACCTTTAACATTTCCATAATATTATATATATTTCATCATATCATTATAAATAAAGTTTAAAAAGGATAGTATTATATATAGTAGTTATTCAGTATGTATTTAAATCGAATATTTGATCATGCTATGTAAATATTATTCACCATAAAATTTAATATACGTAGTCCTGAAATTATTGTCGACATTCCAATATCAACAAAAAAATTTTCCCCAAAATTTACGTTGACACAATTCTTACCAATTGAACAATTTATACAAAACTGCAGGGTTTTTGAATTATTTAAAAAAAATACTGATTCATAAAATATATTATACTGTCTAAAATAGACACATTTAAAAGAGTTTCAAACGAATTGGGCGAAGAAAACATGTCGGCCCATATCCACACATTTATTCATTTATTTAAATTAAATTATGTCTATCGTAACCTAACAGAAAACCCTAATGAATTATGATGGTAAAAAAACAATACATTGTACTAAAGCAATACACAGTAAACGATACGAACCGGACCAGCTGTCGGATGGCGACAGTTATATGCGTTCTGGCTTTAACGTATAGAAAAAGAGGAAGCGATCGTGATCCTCGAAGTACTTGAACCCAAAACTGGAATTCCTCGAAAATAATTGTCGAGAACACCCATTAATAGTTTGTAAAAATACTAAGCGACTTTACACATCGAGAGATTTTGTCAATGTTTTAATGAAAAACAGAAGGTTAGTTATTGTTGGCTCGATAAAAAGAGGCGAAAGTGGTTGAAGACGTATTTTTATAATTAATTCGAATATTTTACTATGAGCTGATAACACTGCGACTGGTTATAATAGTTATTTTTCAACAATTAATCACTATTAATATTATAATGAGTGACTTTTGTGCATTTCCAAAGATCAGGAATAATGACGTCTTAAGACTGATATTCAAAATAAAATCGAATACCAAATCAAGCCTAAAAGAACAACTTCTAAAAGCCGTATTAAATATCTCAGCACTCAGTTTCTTTGAAGACCGAGTACAAAAAGAAGAAAGCAAGTGAGCGGAAGGTAAAAAATATGAGCTGAAATAGCTCATTATTCAAGAATTTTCAATACTTCGAACTAACTCGATTTTTATTAATGATTCACGATATTCATTTGTGAGATTAATAAAATATATGTAAACTTAATCTGTGATATCAATCGGAATTATATTTATATACTAATCACTAATTGCAAGCTTTCAGACACGATGGAAATTTTAAAAACCAAGGTCCAATACTCAAAGACTTGTACCACTCGTCTACCATGATTGTGAATTAAGAAACTCTCATACCTGGCAAACAATATCAAAAAGTTTAGATTAGTTGGATCATTTTAAAGTTAAAAAGTCCTGCATTTGTCAATAGAAGTCGAATAGTTTTATAGCACGACAATGGGCGTCACCATGTGGCGAAATTAACTCTCGATAAAATCGAGGAACTAATCTGGAAAGTTTTGTCTTATCTACATTATTTTCCAGACTTTCTGACTACCATTTCTATGGATGCAACATTTCCCAAGCAAAAATAAGATGTAAGAATCGGGCGTTTGGAAAATTTATACTACAAGCCCTTAAACTTTTTGAACAAACAGTTTTACAATTTTCTACGCCCTCCTATCTCATAAGGTTCTTTCTGATAATCATAACTGACAAAAAATATTTTATTGGAATAAATTGGCAAGTGATGCTTTGTCCCCTGATATAAAAAAAGATTTATAGAATCATCCAGAAGCAGTTGATCAAAGATGATATTGTCCTAGATCTATTGTTTCAAAAAAGAGTGTTTTGAAAAAAAATTATATAATTAATTAGTGTTTTAATTAAAATATTTATTTTATCGAAACGTGCTCTTGTGCTTTAATTTTGCTAATCAATAATCAATGTGAATCATGCGAGCAATATTCGGGTATTTTTTTGGTAAATCAATTAAAATAATAATTACTATGTTAATACCGGTAATCAGTGGCGTAGGGGGGTTTTTGTCAAGAAAAAAGGCAAAATAATTTTTGTAATTTATATTTAATTAACATAAAATCACTGGCTGGGCTCCGCTTAGGGGGGGCTCAGACCCCACGGACCCCCCCTTCGCTACGCCACTGCCAGTAATACCGGTATTGACATAATAATACACGTTAAATTAAATTTTGCAAATTTAAATCGGTCGGTAGGGTTTATGCATAGGTAGGGTGGACTGGGACACTTTAATCATAAAATATCACTTAAATAGTTTGTTTTTTTTTATTCAAGATTTTAAGAGAGTTACCCGATATCATAAAAAACTTAAAGCACACGGCTTAAGTCGGTAATTTTATTATAAATACCTACCTGATAAATGTTCTTAGTGGGCCCTTACGCGAATTTTTTTTATGTTTTGAGCCTTGGAAACTACTGTGAGAACAAACTTTTGGAATTTCCAAAAATCGCATATTTTACAGTTATCTATTTTAAATTAGATAGGATAGTTAAATATAAATATAATAACACAGAACTAGCGCTGATAAGTGTTTATCGTGGATTTTGCCCTTTACGCGATTTTTTTATGTTTTGAGACATAAATTACTGTGAGAACAATCTTTTGGAATTCACAAAAATCGCATATTTTACCGTTATCTATTTTAAACTGGATAGGGTGGTTATATATATAAATATAATAACCTAGAACTAGCGCTGATAAATGTTTATCGTGGATTTTGCCCTTAACGCGAATTTTTTTATGTTTTGCGCCTTGGAAATTAGTGTGAGAATAAACTTTGAGAATTCACAAAAATCGCATATTTTACAGTTATCTATTTAAAATTAGATAGGGTAGTTATACATAAATATAAAAACCCATAACTAGCGCTCAGTATACTTTTGAATTTTGACTGAAAACATCCGCAAAAAGTTTCGTTGCGTCTTTGAAAATTATTTTTGTCGTGGTTTTAAAATACTTTGTCACAGTGTCATTGTGTTTTTGGTAAAAAATTCAGTACAGCAAGAAAATAAGTATGTGTCTTTATATTCACATGTGGGTTATATTTTATGTGTTATTTATAGATAATTGTTTTTTGTAGATCATTGTTGAGAGCGACTAATTTGAGTTACCACAGTTTATATTCTTCATAAATGGATAATTCAGACATATCAAGTCAAAAAGACAAGGAAAAATATTTTTGGAATGGATATCTTTATGTAAAGAATAGACCAAAGAATTTTTATAAAAGTTTTGAGGTACAATAGAAAAAATATCATAGAATATTTACGTGGTATTGCATATAATTATAATATGAGTTAATAATTTGAAAATAAAATTGTTTTTCATTTAATATACATTTTCGTTTTAATGTATATTTTATTATTATTCACAATAAAGCAAAGCGTGCAAGTTTTTTTTAATTTCTGTGGCCCATATGACCGTCGCCCAATTGACCGGAATCGCCCATTTGTCCATCGCCCAATTGTCGCGTACCAGGGTGGACTATGCCCTCTTGGCACTAACAGAAATAATATTATTCTACTTTGATATCCTACTTCGATAAAACTTATGATTTTAATATCCTACAGTAAGCATCAATATCAACAAATAAGATGTACGGGTTTCAAAAAAAATAAAAAAAATTTCAGCACTACCGGTATTTTAATTTTATAATACCGGTAGAGCCAAGTGTTAATTTTTGCTTCAATACTGCAATCCTCGGAAAAACATTGACTGGACCGCATGCAGCTCGCGGGCCTCGAGATCTAAGCCTTCAACTAAGAATGCGTATGGATCGTTGTTATATTTTCGCCAATTCTTCCATACGAAGTGCAGGCATGGATTTAAATAAAAAAAAATTAGCAAGTAGACTTAAAATGCTCAAAATCCTGAATATTAAAGTTCTCTGATATATGGCAAAAGAACGAGAAGTGCTGCTATCTTAGCCAAATAATGAGGGGATCAAAATTCAAGCTAAACCTACTCATTATTATCATGGCTACGCAAATTAAGATAATTATTTTAATGCAATTCCTCTGAGGTAAAAATAAATAGCCAATATGATTCAATACATCTCTGAAAGGAGTTGGTACAAGATTTTTTTATTTTAACTTATGTTATTGTTTTTTATTTAATATCATCACATGACAAGGAGAACTCTTCATAAATCAGTAGTGAATATGATGGCCGACGATAATCTACATAGTCGATACTGTATTCGTTACGAGTTCCAATAAAGAAAAACCCGGACGTGCTGCGTCTAAGATTGTTTAGCAAATATTAGTTCAGGCGCTTAAAGACTCTGGAGAGCCACGAAAATTGCCAAGCATTGTATAAAATAGCTATATGCAATCTATACAGTATAATATAATCAATCAGACTGCGTCCATATCCATGCAGATCCATTATACATTATGGTTATATAATTAAAAAGGTGTATCGCGCTGAGGGTACATCCATACATACACAGTGTGTAGGTACTACATCCGAGAGAGCGGCGTAACTAGTATCAGAAGGGGGCGTGTGCCACCTCGTCGGGGATTCGCCCCCTCGCTCCCGGCCCGGGCTCCGCGGAGGCTGTATTGATCTGCGTCGCTAGGCAACGGGTTACCCCGCGCTCTTCTACCCCTCCGCCCGAGCTCCATTCACTGCCGCCGGACGCAGACGGACGTGATCGCACACAATTTGCTCATTATCCGCATACGTCGTCTTGTCCAGTGCTCCGAAACAGGTGACCCCGATGCGGACGGAAAAGTTTGGGATTTTTCAACGGCGGCGCTGTATCGCATGCTAATGACGTGCCAAACAATGAGATGCCTCGGATAAATGTCTTGTCACTTTCAGAAACATTCGTGTCCTCGAATTGTTGTTAATCACGTTAGTGATCAATATTGTTTCAATATCTATACATCTGAAAGTATTTATGTTTGCCTGTCTCTAGCACAGAAATCAGAGAATCATTAGTTATACTAAATGAAAGCTGCACTACGATATATAATTTTGTATAATGACTTCATGCAGTTTTTACTATTACATAATTTCCTTCATTTGGGCTAGTTTTCATATCGTTGTTCAATTGACAAGAACCAAATTTCTATCAAGCTTGGTATTTCATCAGCATATTTTAATGAAATATTGTTTGAAAGTGAGCTAAAAAAAATAATAAAATAAAGCACTATTTAGGGCGGCATGTCTGATCCGAGGCCCGCGGGCCGCATGCGGCTCAGTCAATATTTTTGTGCACAAAAGTCATTACATAAGCGGCACAAAATAAATATTTTGATAGCATTATAAAAAATCATAAAAAAATTTTCAGAATGTGCACTTATTATTATGTTTTATGTAAAAAAGTAGTGTTCCATCGTTTACGGGCCGGGCAAAATCGCGCGGTGACATTTAGGTGAATTACAAAAAAAAAAAACAGAAGTATAAAAATAAATATATAACATACTGTCAATTCAAAAACTAATGCGAATGGAATCTAAACTATGTATTTGCTATTAATTTGCTTTAAAATATGATTAAATATTTTGAAATCAGACTATTATTTCAATATTTACTTACATGCTATATGCTTCTGGTTAGTTTATAGAAATCTCTTGGGATTTTCGGATGTAAATATAAATTTTCCTAAAAGCTTTTATTTAATCGTTATATTTGAATCCCCATTGGTCGATGTACTCAGATAATGTTTCAAAAGAAGTGAGTGCCGTATTGTGATTAATGCTATTAATAATTTCTTCTTCTTTACTTTCATCCTCATTCTCTTTCTCTTCTGATTGACTGATATTGTAAACGACATCTGAATCACTCACGGATCACACAATATAATAATCAATCCTCAATGTTTTATTCATTGATGTTTTCAGTCTTGAAATTTTTTGATTAGTTCGCATGTAATATTTCTCTAAAATCGAACGAATATTGTATCTACAATTTAGTACTCAAAATTGAAGTAAAATAATTACATTTAATACGAAATTATTATGTGCGGAATATGTACTTACATATAAATAATTACGATCACACCTATTTGTTGCAAATTAAAGCAAATTAGACAATTTTGATGATTAACTGAATTAAAAAAAAAACTCTTAGCCTTAGAATCTCTTAAATAAATAGTTCAACCTTTGTTTTATTTTTTAAATTTTACATTTTTAATATATTATGTATAATACTGGGTATTTGACAGTCCTGTATTGAAATATAAATATCATAATTTTTACCTGTAAATGTACACATATATACAAATATTTTATAAATCAAATTCAATCGTTTGGAAAGTTTTTTTTTTATGTATTTTGAGATTTAAATATGTAGAAATAAGTATTAGTTAGGACAATATGAACTACCATTAGTATATTCTTGTTGTTTAAATAACGTATATGTTACTTTTTAATATTAAATTAAAGCTTTGAATTAAAATTAAAATCGTTATGCCAGGTATACCTTATTTTATATTTATTTTTGTAAAAATTCTGTTTTTATTTTTTTTGTTATATTTTTTTTAATTTACGCAAATATGATGTTAAGGCCCGGTGCACAATGTTTGGGATACCAAAAAAGTTTATATATATGAATCTTAAAATATTTTTATAGTATTTATTTAAAAAAAATTGTAATGAAATAAAACAGACTAAAATACCGATTAAAACCTAATGTTTTGAAAAATAATCAATAATTTTTTAATCCCCAAATTTTGACAATTGATTTAAAATAAAAAATAAACTTTATTTTCATACATTATTATAATAATTCCCCAGTTTACAAAATATAATATATTTTATAACCCAAGTAAAAAAAATATATATTTCCCAAGTTTCATATTTATTTATAATAAATTAAGACCATCGTAACATAACAGGTTACTCCAATGCGTCACGATGCTCGAAAACAATAATTGTATTATTTAATACACAAAAATATATATACATAATTAAATAATTCTCATTCTGATTTCAAACGTTTTTTTATATTATTTTATAATATCACTTAATTTTTGGGTTATTGAAAAAAAATATTCATAAATTGTTTTGCATTCTGCCGAATCCAATGCGTAATTTCTTCAGGCGCGTTTTTAGATCACTAAAGCAAGGATAAAATCGCCGGCCGGTTAGAGTAATAGAAAATCGCAAAAAATGTTAGTCATTCAAATACTTTCGATCTTCTGAGAAAGTATGCATATTTTCAAACATCTGGCACAAACACTTTCGGATAGGTTTCTTATCTGAGTGTCTTTTATTACTTAAGCATAAATAAGGCGAGCTCGAGTGTCAAAATTCAGACCCCTAATAAAACCTTCCAAGAAGTATACATATTAGGCATGAACCTGTCTTTATAGTGCTAGACACCCAAGAATGCCGATTGCATTAGTGTGCGTCACCGGGTGATTAAAAAATGTTTACATTTTTTGTTTTTAATTAATTTTGTGTTTGTTTTTTTAGTATTATTATTTACAAATTTTTTAGTATTTTTTTACAAATCCTAGTTTTTTTCGGAGAACCTAAAGACGCACGTGTTCCGTTATTTTTAAATTCCCGAACAATTGCTTGTATCCTTCTGACCGACAACTTTGTCGCTTCGGCTACCTGGTCCATAATAGGTACAACCTAAAAATACACATATTGCTTTATTTACAAATATTTTGACTAGAGTATTATTTTAAAAATAATTACCGAATCGTTGCTTTCATACAGCTTTTTTAAATATGTATACACATTTAAAACAACTTCTTTTGTTTGCCCCGATAATGGTCTTCCTCTTCCTAATTTACTATACTCCGACATCTCGTTAGTTGGTGAACACCGTGTATTTCACAAACTAAACAAACAACCGTTCCGCTCCTTACCAAATCAACTACTGACTTTGCCCATTTATCCCCGATGATGTCATTTTAACCAATCCTGTGCTAGAGCTGACCAATCAGAGCTCAATGCATTTACTAATTCTTTTACAGGAACCAATAAGTTGACAGATTCACAGATACACTAGTACTAATGCAATCGGCATTCTTGGGTGTCTAGCACTATACTTATTCATAGTTATAAAAAGGGCAGTGGTTGTGAACCTTTTAAAAGTATTCGTACAAATTTAATTTTTTATAAAAAAAAAATTAAATTTGCCATTATGATTTTAAAAAAATAAATAATATTATTACATTAATATTGATTAACATTAGTTACTTATTTATTCTATGCTCTGATGCTACTAGTACTAATTAAACCACTGTTTTTTTTAGGTATTAGATGTATTAATTTATTTATTTATTATACTACGACAAAAAACACTATGCAGTTAATTTGAATCACTATAAATCTTAAAACGTGTAATGAAAAAATAAATTCTAAACAACTTGATATATTTAATAATCAAAAAAAAAAAAAAGTTATTTTTATATATTTTAAAAAGCCTAAGGAATTTGCAAAAGTGCTTTTTAAACTTCGTTTGAAAAATCAAGCACACATTAAATTTCAGTTGAAGGTAGATATGATATTTATTTGGATTTCAAGAGCTAGGCGTAGTAATTATAAATTAAAAATATAATACTAAAAAAATACTTTAATCAAAAAATATTTATTATGGTATATTAATGCTTAACTAAGGCAAAAAAGTTTTAATTGCTTATTTAATTTAATTTTTTTTTTAGCACAGTTACTTCTATTTAAATAACTAAACCAGTCAACGAAACTACTTCAGAGCTAATTGGAAAGTAGAAAAATAGGAAATAAAATAATATATATAATAATATATCCTTGTTATAAGAAAAGTTAATAAGAATACTTAAATAATTAAATAATTATTTTGGTAGAATAATATATTTTTGGTATAACGAAAATAAATGTTAATTATCGAAACAATGTAGCTGTTTTTCAGTAAGGCTTTACTTCAATTGTGTTTTTAATTGAATAACTTATTTTGATTATACTTTTTAAGTAGTAAAACTGAAGCTGTTTTTGCCGCAGGGCTTGGTGCTCCATACATGTTCTGTATAATGAAAATACATATAAATTATCGAAACAATGAAGCTGTTTTTCAATAAGGGCTTAGTTCAATTGTGTTTTTAATTGAATAACTTATTTTGATTACAATTTTTAAGTAGTAAAACTGAAGCCATTTTTTGCCGCGTGGGTTGGTGCTACCGCCCACTTCCTCAGGTCATATGTAAGCTCTTACCTGTCGACTCATTAGCAACAATTGCTTTGTATCAGTGACGATGGTTCAGTACTAAATCTAAACCTGAGCCATCATCCACAGTTGCTATCTCGTAAAAAATAATGTAATAAAAGCTAATATACTTGTTCATATTGTTATGTAAATAACAGGCGCGTAATGTGAGATACATTCCCTTTCGCTCGCTCGCGTGTTAAGTAACGAGAGTGAGTGAGAAGAACTGAGCTTGCTAAGCGCATGTAACGCACGCACTCATTCTCGTCACTTAACACGAGAGCGAGCGAAAGAGAATGTATCTCACGTTACGCATTAACAAGTATGTCTAATTAAATTTGAATATCTAAATTTATTATGGGATAGTAATATTTGTATAAAAACAATCAATTGTAATTTTAATTAAATAACTTATTTTTATGTAGTAAAACTAAAAATTTATTATTTTTCAATTAAAATAACTAAGCCACTATAATATAACCATCATTAAAAACACAGATAATTATAAAAATATTAGCTATTATATTTTGAATACATATTATTAAGTGAACAGTTAATATTTATTTATTTATTATTTATTTTATTAATTTATTTAGCTTAATAGCTAATCTTTACATCTAACAAATTTAGTAAACATATATAAAAAATACATAACAGAAAGAAAAAATAAAAATATACAATAATAAAGTCTTAATATTATAATTTATTTCTATATGTACGAAGGTGTTTTTTTATTCCATTTATGAAACCCGTTATATTTTTGCTGTTTCGGATTTCTCTTGGAAGACTATTATATAAATCAAAACCTCCGTACATAATTCCCCTAGCCGTACTCGTTTTCTTATATTTAATTATCTTTAAATTTTCTCTATTTCTAGTATTATATTTATGTACATCTTTATTTCTTATTAAATACTTATTAAAATATTTTGGTAATATATTATTTTCTAACTTATATATAAATACTAAAACATTCATACTCAATATTTCTTGAACATTCAACCATTCTAATCTATCAATCTTACTTTTACAATTCGTTAATCTATTTTTATTTAAAATTACTCTCATTGCCCTATTTTGTAATTTTTGCAACATTTGTTTATCTAATTTATTTAACATATTTAATAGTGTTGCACAATAATTAAAATGGGGCAATATTATACTATTATAAATTTTTTTTTTTGTATTTATACTTAATATATTTCTTAATCTAGATAATAAACCTATTTTTCTACTATTTTTTTTTAATATGTAATTACAATGTTCTTTTAAATTTAATTTTGTATCAACAATTACTCCTAAATATTTTATATTATCCACTATTTCTATACTAGAGTTATTTATTACTATTTTGGTACTATTATCTAACACATTTTTATAATTAATAAACATACATTTAGTTTTATTCTCATTTAATTTAAGTACATTATTCTTTAACCATATTTCTAATATACTTAATTCATTATTTAAATTACTTATAATTTCTTTAATGTTATCACCTATGCAATACATTAATGTGTCATCCGCAAATAGATGAATTTTACATTTTTTCACGTTATTAACTATATCATTAATATACAAAACAAATAACAATGGTCCCAATTTAGACCCTTGTGGTACTCCATAAGACACTAATTTCTCTTCAGAATATACATTATTTATTTTAACTTTTTGTTTTCTTTTATATAAGTAATTATTAAACCATCTTAAAACTATATCACTTATACCTATACTCTCCAATTTCTTTAACATTATTTTTCTGTCTATTGTTTCGAAGGCTCTGTTGAAATCCAAGAAAACTGCTCCAATGATTTTGTTTGTATCCTTAGCCAACAGCCAATCATTTATCACTACTTGTAATGCAGTTTCAGTCGAATGCTTTTCTCTGTATCCCGATTGTTGTTCACATATTATGTTTTGAGAAGTAATAAATTCCTTTAATTGTTTGATTACTACTTCTTCTATTATTTTTTCTATACACGGTAGCATGTTGATTGGTCTCATTTCTTCAACTTTTTTACTATTTTTTATTTTAGGTATAGGTACAATAGTAGCAATCTTTAAATTTTCAGGCATTTCTCCTAAGGAGAGTGCTTTATTTATTAAATAATTTAATTTAATTCCTATTATTTCCCATGTTTCTTTAATTATATTTATATCTAGTTCTTCAGTACTAGTTCCTTTTTTAAATTTACATATTATGTTATGAATTTCATCTAATGATACTGATTTAAATTTACTAAATTTTACAATTATTGCTTTATTATTATATTGTACTAAATTACTAATCCTTGGTATTGAATTCACAATTTCTTCTATGCTCTCAATGTAATATGTATTCATTTTTTATGCTATTATATAAGGATCTTGATATATATTTTCATTAATTTTCATTTTTATTATGTCGTTTATCTGAGTTGGATTAATTAATTGTTTTATTGATTTCCACATCTTATTTGGATCATTTTGTATTTCATCTATCAATTTTTCATACCATTTCTTTTTAGCCATTCTTAATACTTTGACTGCCATATTTCTACATATATTATAAATAAATAATAAATATATTATAATTCAGATCACTATGGTGTGAAAATACTTATTTTGTCAAACGAAACGAAATTAATTAAAAAACTTATTTTAAGTACATACTACAGCTGAAGCCTTATAGTAATTTATTAAAATAACTAAGCCAGGTTCAGTTTTACTGAAAGATAGCTATCGCTCAAAACTATTTAAAACATAACTGGATAAGAAGATAATCATAAATTAAACAATAGCTAATACACTTGTTTATTTAATTATGTAAAAAATAAACAAGAATCCTTAAAAAAAGTTTGAATATCTAAATTTAGCGTGACTAAATTTATTATGGTATAATAATAATTATTTGGTCAATCTAAAATAAATGTCAATTATAGAAACAATGTAGCTGTGTTTCTATAAGGGGTTGCTTAAATTGCTTTTTTAATTAAAGAATTTATTTTGATCGTACCTTTTAAGCAGTAAGACTAAAGCCATACAGGTAATTTATTAAAAGAATGACCTATTTTAATAACCGTAATAACTTTTATACTAAATATAAACCAGAAAAAATATGTTTATATATAAAATTCTTTAAGAGTCGAATGTGTATTTGTATCCTAGTGCCTTTTTGCCAGGTGTGATACAATTCATTGCATTATTGCCATAGCGTCTACTCAATGAAACTCTTTTTAATATCACCAAGGGGTAGTGTCAAAAACCCATCAATTTAGATTGAGTGTCCTAGAGAGTCGCGATCGCGTCCCTTATTCTAACCAATTGTGGCCAGGACGTCAGCGCTTAAGAACCCTTATTTTGCACAAACCATCCAGCTTCTCAATGTAACTATGAGGAGCTAATAACATTGATCTTGAATATTGCTCGTCTATTTTAGGTGTGCACTATATCTGTATTTTAAAAAATGTTTAATAGTATATTTATTGTTCGTATAATCAAGAAGGGGGGGGGGGATAACAAATTCCCGGAGCCCGTTCTCATTAAAGGGTCTAATTATGAAAAAAATCATAGCAAGAATATATTTATAAAAAAAAGTAAAAATCGACCTCAAATAATGAATCCAAACTAAACAACAGTTGTTAGAGATGTACCTAAATACTGATGTAATTTAGATATAAGTTCCTTCAGTTCTTTTTATACATACAATAAATAAAAGGAGTGGAACATTGCCTTCAAAATCACCCACTTTCTAGGTAGAACTTTCACAATCAACATTATTATTCAAAGGGACAGATTGTAGTTTCTTGACGCGGCTCTGTTAGTGTTTAAATTTGTTTGCAAACTATTGTTGACTTTATTGCTTTTTGAACGTTTAAAAATATTTGACATGAGAGGAAATATTCAACGAATGTCAATTACTATCAGTAAATTTAGGTATTCGATATAAAAATTCAGATCAAATTCCTAAGGAAGAAGCAAAAAATTACGAAAAATCAACAACAGCATCAGCGGATTTATATAAATTTAATGTTTTTATTGATTGTATTATCGGTAATTTGATAAATATATATGATAAAGCAAAATAAACAAATAATACATTTAGTTTCATGTGCTTATTCCTAAAAGAAAATCTAGAAAAAAAAATCTCGAATCTACATAAAAATTTTTTTTTTTAATATGCCATTTTATAACAATTTTTAATGAAGAAAAAAAAATATTTTGCATAAAATATGATTTCTGAAAATATATATTAATTTTATATTAACTCGTACCTATTATTATTTTATTAAGAAATTATATTACGGTATTAAAAAATATACAAAATTTCATTTTTGTAATGAGGCCCGGAATCATTGTTTTTCCAAGGGCCGGGTTCACTCTCGGCGGCCCTGCAAGTCATGATAATGAATTTGTGATATAAAATAGAATAAATATACATATAAACATACATGTAGATATAATATTATTGCAATTACGAATTTCCGCAAATGGCTGTTTATCATATCTTTGCGAATATGTATGATGATAAGTCCACATTCGGTGTAGTTCGTTTAATTATCCGATGAAAATCCGCATTGTCTGCGAAACGCACGAACTTAAGCCCTTCGTTATATAATACTTTGGAAACGACATTAGTACTTAGGATGGGCTTAGCGTCGTTATTTCGCTTTCAAAGTGATTTCGGGCGGTCCTTGAAGAAAATCGTAAAAGTGACTTCTCCATCGGCGCTTGTTCGGAGGGGAAAACAATAAAAAGGTCGAACCTTGTTACACCCTATAAATCGAACAATTGCGAGATTTTTTTTGATTTTTTAAAACAATATTAAAGTAATTTATATAACGACACGCTAGATAAGAGCAACATTAAAAATTATACATAAAAATCAGAGATCGTCTTTGTATTCTCAGCGCAAAATCAGTACTAAATGTAGTCTTTTTTTGTGTTGATTTATTTAACATCGCAAAAGTGCTTTTGTATTGTATATTACTCTGAAACACATAGTTAAATTTATATTGCTATTTATTGGCACAATTATTTGATTTAAAAAAAAATACTCAACAATTTTTTTTAATTACATAAAATAAGTCGATCGTTACTATAACATTACATGTTTTATTCAGCTGTATAATTTCAGACCAAACAACAAACTGTATATATATTTTAGTATCTAGCTATATTTGTATATTATTTTTTAATGTAGAAATATTGAAAATTTGTAAATAATATTACCATACTATATCATTGTTTGCTAATATCGTCGATCATATTTTTGAAGCATTCAGTACAAGTATTATTTTGATTGATTACCGCAGAATATGATACAAACTTGTTCCAGGCTTTTGATTTTATTTTTGTTAAATTTAGTTAATAAAAATCAGAATTTTCATCATAATAATATATATAATTTATTACTGCAATGAGTTAATAGATATTTTTAAAATTTACGGCTACACTTTATAACATTTTTCCTACAAATATATGTAAACTTATGCACTAATTTAAAATTTTATTTAATCAAAAAACGTATAATATGGCACACTAATCGTATATATTATGAGTCGACAATATATACGTTAAAAAAATAATAATTATGCATATTTTTATATTTAATACTTATTTTTAAAACATATTATTATTCCATTTAACATTAAAAAATAGCATTTAGGCTTTTAAACGATTGAAAGATCATATGCTAAAATATCATATATTACAATTAGTAGCGATTCATAATTTAACTGTTAAGGCGGTGAATAAAATATATTTTACCAAGCAGTAAAAATACGTGTATCGTGAAATGTGCAGTGAACCATGAAGCGTAGGTTTGTAATTGAGTCAGTCTGCAAAGTGTCGTGGCGGAGTGCCATCAGATGAAATTACAGCCAATGTGAGCGAATAGCGTTGAAATCATAAACCATTTTATCTTCTTAATTCAATCGAAATGTAGAATTTCTTATGATTTTAATAAATTATAATACATTAGACATGTTGAGTGTAAAACTATGTTCACTGCTTAATAAAAAAATACCTGCTACTTCAAAAATATTAAACACTACTTCATATTTTAAGAATAATTTACAAAACTGATATAATAAATATTTTAAAGCATAACATAAATTTGAAAATGCTTTTAAATATAAAATTTAAAATAATCAAATTAAAAATACAATTAAAATAATTTTAATTATTTCATCAATATATTTAAGGAAGGAATAGGGTTCATTGTTAGGTTCAGGGTTAAGACTATTTAATTTTCAATGTGTAATATTTTATATATTTTAATATCGTTTTTTTATATCCCCTATCTTTTTTAAATTTGTAAAATGTTTTACATATTTTTCCTTAAATTTTTCTACACTTTATTTATATTCTGTATGCTATTGTACTTATGTATATTTTTGAAATAAACTTTCATATTTTAAATTTAATCTACATATTGTTCGAAATTTTAGCTGGAGTCCCGCAGGGCAGTTTCTTTAGACCGTTCTTTTTTGTTTTATGTACTATATGGTATTCCTATATTATATAAATACTGACTTATCAATATACGCTGACAACACAACCGTCATAACTGGTTCTTACAGTATTGAAAAAAATTGCAATTAATTACAAAAATTGAATAAGCAGTTTTATTGAATGGAAAATTGAAAAAACCTCAGAAAAAACTGTAGTTATAATTCACAGATAACTCTCAACTTGAAGAAGAAAACTGTATTTAATATAGGTCGAGTGTTAAATTTCTGGATATTCATATGGACTCCAAGCTTAAATTTATTTCAACAACTTATATCTAAAGGGTTTACTGCCATTGCGGCCATATAACCAGTATTTAATAATATATAAAAAAAATGTCATTTTCATGTATCAAAATATATAATATACTATATGCTAGCACTGTGTGGATTAATGGCAGTAACTATTTTTTTAATATATAAAACAAGCCTTTATTATTATTTATAAATTACCTTTTTATAAATTAAACTTTAGACACACCTCACAATTTGATAGCTGATTGCATCAGTTTAAGAAAAATAAGTTTTCATTGCTAAGATTATCCATTTCCTAGGCTTCAGAAATATCTCTATGTGACCCACTGACCCCACACAAATTTATTACTAAGACTCACACATACACACACATGCCAACAACGCATCTTACTGCGCTTGTCAAAAGTTCTTCTCGCCCCTCCCACCTCGAACTCTCCTTAACTTTGGTAATCCACTTTTTCAACTCTTTTATCATCAAGCACTCAACAACGGCCAACTTTTGCTAGCGCCGGACCAAGTAATCAGCTCTCGTCTCTTCAGCTCCAGGGTAGGACCAGGAGGGAAGTTGCCATGGAGACGTGACGTCACACCTGCCACGCCCACCTCGCTGGCCCGGGACCGTTGGTTGCTATGGAGGAAATCAAAATTTAATGAATACTGTATGTGTGTGTGCGCGTTCGTTTGATGTCGCTCTTTGACGGGGCAAAATAAAAATTGATATACAATAACGCGGGAAGGTCTCAATACAGGGTGGCTTAAAAAAACATTTTTTTTTAAATATAAATTATTAATGTTATATGAAAAAAATATATTTAAAATGTGCAACATGTTATCATAAAGACAGTGCCATAGAAAATTTTTAAGATATTCATCAGATAGTCAATTAGATCTATATTTTTATTGTACCATTTCTAATCGGATGTTGGATATTGACGATTTCGATTTTGTTTATGGAATATTTCAGTGGAATCGCATTTAAACCATAATCTAAAATTTCGTAGCCGAAAAATGCGACATCTGCATATACTTCTTCTTTTACTTATTTTCCCCTAAACAAAGAGTTGGTTTAATTCTAATATAGTCGAGATATTGAAGATTTAATATTTTGATGTATAATCAAATAATTTCTTCTGTGTAGTTGGTATCAAAATTGCATTGAAATAGTTTTAAAAAATCTGTTCACATCTTGTGCTAGCGGTTCTTTAATCAACTGATAGATAACAAGCGAGCAAGACACTAACGTTCATAAATCACTGAGTAAATAATAGCAGCTGACTTAAATGTCGTTTTTTGTGTACAACCGTCCCCCGAGTATGCCGTGCGTATTTTTTGTAAATATTCGTATTTTTATTTTTCTGTTAAATGGAAAATGTTTAAGGATTCCGAAACGAAAAGTGTCATAAAACTTACATTGTGAAACAATACTTTTCGATTGTTAAATAAGGATTTCCTGTCCCTTTTCGGTACACCGATCTCACTACCCACTTAAACTCTAGATTTTGCTAAATAGAATAATATTCGTAGAATTATCTTGAAAATTGTGTGGGATATATATTTTATTTGAGGAAATCAAATATAATTTTTTTAATACGTTTACAATGCATTTTTTTTAACATTGATATACCTTTATTTAGAAAACTTATCCGTTATAATACGATTAATATGTTTTATATATTATATAATAAATGAGTGAAAATCACTTGTTGAATTGATATCAAAATTCACATCAAAACGTACATCATATTAGTTTTGTTAAATGATATAAATAAAATTTAGTGACGGTATTTTTTTTTGTAACAATCGTTAAGCTTTCGCGCGAAAAGAAATTCACGAGCTATAAAAATAACTTGTTTTAGTAAAAGATATTCGGTGCTAAATCCTCAAACATCGACTCACAAGGAGAGAAAGGAAAAACTCGAGAAAGATTAAGCAAGCGATTCTCTCGGGTATTTTTTCGCACCGTATAACTTTTGCAATTTGATCTGCTCCCTTCGCCAAGCGATTCTTGTAAAAACCGCAAGATCAAACGGATACGACCTTTACCTGAAATTACCCCAATACTGGGTGAAATACTTATAAGAAAATGGAGGTTTTGAAAAACATTTCACAATCGCAATATTGCGACTCGAATTTCCTCCATCAAATCAATCCCTGTCATTCAAAATCCTAATCTTATTGATCTATAACAATCTATTGATTCTGTATTTTGATAAAATATATTTAGGGCTGTTTTAATAATAATCGTTAATAAAATTAAAATGTATTACTATATATACAAAACTAATTCAATATGTAAATTTTATATTGTATTATAGTTTGTACGAGTATGTATTATACTATAATATACATCTATAATTAGAGAAGAGGGATTTCCAAATCTAGATATTAAAATTATATCACAGGCCGCGAAACTATTTTATGTGTTGTATTGTTTGACAGGCCGCGGAGTCCAGTTTCGGACGAATATATTAAAACCAGACATGGGACAGGGGCGGCAAAACAATAGCGAGGGGTTGAGGGAGCAGGGATGGCCAAACTTTCTGCAGTGACGTAGCCAATCGAATTTATCGTAATAAATCGAAAATTCTCTTCGTTGGACGATTGTTTTTTCTGGACGGGGAGGGGAAACTTCAACCCCTTTTGTATTATTTTAATCCCCACATCAAGAACTGCATATTCAGAATTTAAATTTGAGAAACAGAGCAGCAGCATCATTAAGGGTATTATGAACTCAAGTATTAAAAAAAAATATGAATGATATGATATTTGTTTTTGTATTATGTATACAAATACATGAGCTTTAATTAAGTGATCCATAAAATTTCAAAGATTTATGTAGGTACATTTAGAAATAATCGTTGATTCTAATATAAATTTGTCAATATTAAAAGGTTAAATTAACTGCTTCAAAATATTGTTGTTTTATTCACAAACAGACATTAAGTTATTATATATACAATTTATTTATGGTAATACTTTTAAATGTAATTCTTTATTTTAGTTATATTTTAATACATTAATATTTAGCTATCGACTAACTTCATGCATTATACATGGACATGGTTGTTTTTTATTTTATTACAATTAAAACAATGAAAAATAGTAAATATCTTTACATTCAGGTGAACAAAATTTTTTAATTAACTAATCTAAAAACACAAATACCTTGTAGAACATTTTAAACAATAAAAAATATATAATAAAATTTAAATTTATGTTGTGACATCACTAATAAAAAGTACGAATGAAACACTATTCACAGTTTCGAAAAAAATTACGTTAGCATGTTGTGGCGAACATTCGTTATCATGAAGGAGATAACTATGATTTTTGGAACCTCTTTAAAGACAGTAATTAAAAGAGACAGATCCGAAAACTGACTTTTGCCAACTTTTCCTTTATAAATATATAGCCTAATAATCTAGACTAAGATAATAATTTTAGGAGATTAAAAATTTTGTAGATTAAGGTTTGGTACTAAATATTATAAAAATATATTACACCCAAAAATGATCTGAACTTATTAGCAAATAAAGAACCTATCAAGACAGATCAAACTCACATTAAAGGCATCCTTCAACAACTCCATCGGCGCAAATCCAATAAGACTGCATCTTTTCGTGTTGCATCTACGGAGCAAAACCCTCCCTAATAGGTCAGCTAGAAATATGTGTCACTTTGTTTTTCTAAGAACGACAACACCAACGATGGCTCGTCGCTGAGGGTCTGCACCCCAAAATATTGTTCTTAGTTTTTGCGCTGTTCTTCACTGGCGTCAGTTATTAGTGTTATAATGTTTCTGACTTTTTATATTATATGTGTGTAATAGTGTAATTTTAATGAAAAAACGTGATTTTTTGTATAAATAAAAACGCCTTTTTTTGCGTCTCAATTAATACTTACAATACCAAAAATGTCATTCACTCTAATGCAACCAATAAAAAACTGATAACAACAATTTTATCCTAAGAAATAGATATAGAATATGTGTATCGTATATAATCTATCAACAAAAAACCTTTCGGGCCGGGCATCGCAGTTTTTTCAGGCTAAGTTAAATATCTTTTATCAACAATAGATCCTATAGCGTGATTGGGAATAACTCCAATATAATGCTACTTTGCTTAACAAGTGCGTATTCCACAGCCAAATAAATTGTAAAAACGCTATCAAAAAATATTATTAGTTAAATGTAATTTAAATGGTTTTAAAACCGATTTAGTCTATGAAATACATATCTAATAAATAGTTTTTAAGTTTCGTAGTTTGAAGACCATAATTGTTTTGTATACACGACTTTATTAAACATTTAATTAATGCTAATAGTATGTTTAAATAATTGGATTACTTTTTTGTGATTGTTTTAATTGCAGACGTATGATAATTTCACGTCTAATGGACAAATCAGATGCAAATTCTTGGATAAATCACAGAAATAAAAAGCTCCTGTTCTAGCAGTCTATTTTTAAATAAAAAATAACTCTCTCTTACAAATTCCATTTTTATTTAGTAGTCAAGAAGCGCTCCAGCTTAATTAAATAAGAGTGACTAGCGAATCTACGATGATTAAACAATACATCTATGCAGAACTACGAAAACATACGTCCAACCCATGACGATCTTGTAAATCGAGTAATTAAAATATTTATATAGTACTCACAAGGTCAAGAGCGTTGTTAAAAAATACTAGGCAGTCGAAAAGGGTGAGTGTCGATTCCGACTGCGCACTTTTTGGACCTTAACTGCCAAACTTACAACTTGATTCTAACAATTTTTGAACTACATACTAAATATCACATTAATTCACTTGTTTTTTGAAAATTGATTTGTAACGCATTATGCTAGTCATGGTTGTCATGTTGTAGAGACAGATTTACAATAAATTCATTGGGACTTTTTGACCAGCTTTGTTTATAAAATCTCTTTAGGAAATTTAGTATTTAAGTTAAAGTTTCACAAATATGATATGCAGATATACATATATTTTTATATATAATACATAGTGATGTATTTTAAATATAGTAAGCTAATACTATAAGAGGATCTGAAAAACTATGTTAAAAATTCACTAAATAATTCAGCATTATGAAATTAAATCATATATAATATCTTGATTTAATTCAATGGAGCGTACGCCGTTACCAAAGTTAGCGACCCCTGATAATCGTAGTACTATGGTAGTAAATCAACTGGCAACTGGTTAAAATTTCCCTCTACGCTTTCACACTCACACACATTCACTTCGACGGACGGGGGCAGTAATAAAATCCTAGATTCGCTTTTAGAAATTAATTCGGGGGTTAAAAAAATGAAATAAAGGGTTGATACAATCTGGCGTTACACTCATTGTGCATTCGTCAGATATAATATTATCGAAGTCGACTATTTTTTCACGCAAGATTTGCTCTCTCGGGTAATGTGATTGATCGCGTTCCTTATGAACGCGCCCTTAAAGGCACCTATCAATCACCGCCCTATTATATTTTCCGGTGTTTTCGCATAAAATATTACTCTCCACTCTCCGGTGAGGGCTGTTGTGAAAATAAACCGGAAACGGAAAAACAAAAGGAGACTCGCGCATTCATCATCCGAAAGGGGAAAATCGTTTTCACGGTGCCCGTATTTTATTTATTTGTTTTTTTAACGTTACTCGGCTCCGCTGTAGCGGTCGCCATTTTGCTTTTTGCTGTTTTAATCATAAGGGTTATTTTCATCAAATAATTAAAAATAATAGTTATTTATACATATAATATATTTTTAATGTGACCTACTTGTAAAAACGAGTCCTAGTTAAAACGTGTTTTTTATAACTATGTAATACTAATATCATACTTGTTTAAACATCTATGGAGAGTACATAAAATTTCTATAAATCAACCGAAAGGTTTCTATATTTATTATTAATAAAAAATACAATTTATGCATAATATAATTCACTTCAAATATTTAAGAAATACCGTGTCAAACTGTGTCGAAAGCTTTTTCTATATCTAGCATTAAAAGTCCCGTACTATTTTTCATATTAAAAATACCGCATATTAAGTTAATGTGTTGTCAAATTATTTTCGTGGAAACCAAACTGTTCGTTAATTTTATTTCATAAAGATAAGATTAAGCGCATAGGGATTATTTTTGCAAATATTTTACTAAATGTCGTCAATAAGCTGATGGGGTGATAACTATTTAATTGGATTTGTAGGAACCTTTTTTGGGTTTTTTATCATATGAATTTCAGCGGTTTTCCAATCGGTTTTTCAAGTAATGAATTCAAATTCCAGGAAGGTGTTTAATCAACGTGTTATCAAATCTATCTATTCCTGGTAATTTTTTTATTTTTCAGTTGTGAGCTTATTTTGCCAATTAAATCCCTATTTACCGCGGATGCCTATATATTTTTTAATGATCACTTTGTGCCCAGTTTTAAAGTGTAAAGATTATATTTTTTGCCACTGCTTTCTTATTTTATTTTAAATTTTAATTAATTTAATAATCGATGAAGTAACTTTAATATAATTATGTAAATTTTTACGCGTAATATTTTAGCTTGTTGGATTACAGTGTTGCTAAATAATTAATATCATCGTCGATAGTTTTGTTGTCCATGTCCCCATCAAACGAGACTTGACAATACTCCTGAAACCCTTCCAATCAGCACTGTTATAATCAAAAACAATTTTATGAATAACCTTAGCCTCATTCTTTATTGTGAAAAACACAGGAAGGTGTTCCGAAGACATTGCTCATTCAATATTTGAATATTACTTTTAACTAATGCAATATCTGAAATTGCCGGAGTCATACAGTTGGTCATGATTTTGGAAAGTTTCGTATCCGTGTCATGCAAGTAGTTAAAAACCGCCACCCCGAATCGATTCACACCGGAATGATTCCAATGCACATGTCTTGCGTTGAGATAACTGAATCATTAAGACCAAACACTACATCAAGATCATTAGAGATCAATTCAATTATTTTTTTACTCGCAATTTTAAAGTGACCACACGAAAACATTTTTTAACAAATTTTAAATGCCCATGATCATCTCTATATACTCATGTAACTTTGCTGATTAAACCGTCACTTAGATAATTAATTAGTTAATTAAAAAAACTATCATTGAAAAAGCAATAAAAGCATCCAGCGCCGCCATTGAAACCGATATCAATCTTGATACCGATCGATGCATAATTTTAATTGGAAACGGCGGTCGACCGATTCCAATTTTGCGCCCCGGGCGCAAAACTCTCCGATAAGCCCGCTCTCTATTATATAATCGGCGCGGCAATACCAAATTGCGGGATTAAAATTTCCGAATAGACACGGCTAATTGTGTGCCGGTGCCATTACGGAATTTGTTTCCAGTCAGCGATGATGCCGGGAGCGATGGAGCGAATAATGCGATTAGTGATTGGCTGCTCTCTAGTGTGCCGGCAAGGGTTAAAGCTGCAGGGGGTCGGACGTAGGGGTCTCGAAAATGTTGAGCGCCCAGGTGGGTCCTTGAGCCGTCTACTGCCTCCTTGGCAACGGACATAAAGGTGAACAATAATAATCCTCGATACGCTTTTAGCTCGCCCGTCTCGTCTCTCGACAAAACTTTAATATTTGTCAAAACAATTTAATTTGATTTATAATATTAAATTTTATTAATAATTGATTGTAAGAAATTAATACATAATACTGTACTCTAATAAAACAGCCAATTTGACGCGGTATATGTCAAGAATGGATCACCTTTTCTATTTATTATCTGCTATTCTACTCTGAATCAGTATTTGAAGAAGCTCTAAAATAAATTGATTTGCAGATACAGAAAAAATTAAATCAATAAATATCATTAGATTGATGAATGTTCAGGTATCAGCGATTTTCAAAACGATACATGTAACAAGCAAGGTCAGAAGATTAACGTTTATAAAATTAAATTATTAATTGCAATTAAAAGTTTCACTTTTTACACGAAACGTAATTTTCAGCTATTAATCAATAGAAAGGGTGAATAAATGGGACTTATATTAAAAAGTAAGACATCGATTTTGATTTTTCAGAATGGGACCTATATTATTTTACAGTGGCATAAGCATTCAGCTTAGAATGCGTAAGGTTCGTTGTTATATTATATTTTCGCTATTCTCCTATTCAGAGTGAATGCATAGATCTCAAATCAAGAATTAATCTGAAAAATAGAGTATCGATATAAGTATGCTCAATAATTCCTGTGTGAATAGAACTACGATTTTTGAAGTACTTTAAAGTATATTAAAATAACGAGAAATGCTGCAAAACATCATGATAAGTAAGCTTCAATATGAGTGGATCAGAATACAAACTAAACTAAGGGGAAGAAGAAGAATAGACAGACGTCGCTTCTCATGGCTATGCAAATTAAGATATTGGTATGGGTACACTTTTACTGAAATATTTCGTGCAACAGTAAACTGAATTAAAATCTCCCATAGGTAAGCCTACCTTCGATATGAGATAATACAAGAAGAAGAAGAATTCATATATAAATGTATGTGTATATTTAAAAAATAATTAATGCTCATTTTTATATTCAGAGTCATAGAATTTCAATCCAAAAACTTACAGGAATTGAAGTTTCTAATTATACATAAATTTTAATATTTTTACGTCAAATATTTCAATAAAAGTGAATCTTAAACATTATTTAGACTATATTGCATTTAATAGCAATAACTAAAACTGATTATATTTTTAGTAATGGTTGATTTTTGAAACATGCACTTGTGTAAAAAATATAAAATAATATGCAACAAATATAAAATACTTAGACATATTTAAGAATTACGTATTGATGAGAAATTTGGTAATTATTCAGTATTTAAATATTGCAATTGGCAGATCAAAGTTTAACTATGCTATTTAATTATTATATAATTTATTTATTTTCATTTTTAACTTTTTTTGGCATAAAAAATTCTACGGAAAATTAAGTACTTTGTTAAAAAATTAAAATACAATATGTATAATAAATATTTAATTAATTAAAAGTTTTAGCTTTTAAAAGGCTACAAAATCGTATGGTATTAATCTGTTTTGTTATTGTACGATTTACGAATAAATTATAAATTAAAACAGATTCATATAATGAAAAAGCTTACGTACTTTTTAAAGTATGTATTGTATTTTTTTATAAATATAAATAATAATAAACAATATTTAAAAAATCACTGACATTACAATACTTATGAACCTTAATTATAAAACAATATTTAACATGTCTACGCTTTTCTGTTCAGATTTATCTTATTAAAGAATGTGACAATATTACATGCGAAGATAAGCTATGTGACCTGGTTAATAATCAAGAAAAAAATATTTGAAAGCTACTTCGCTTGCCTCTTTTTGGATCTAAGGAAAATTCTAAAACTAAATTTAATTTTATGTACCTAAAACTAAATAACTATTTTCTATATTTGTTGAACTAAAATATAGTAATATTTTTAAAAAACTATATAAAAAAAATTCTTTGCAGAATATTCATGTTTTTTTTGATTTCTCATAGCGAGTTTAAATCTATCTAATAATCAGTGGCGTAGCTATGGTATCGCGGAGGGGGTGGGCCGCCCCGGGCGGCACTTGCTTGGGGGCGGCATATTCGCGATGGGATCGTCTAGTGTGGTTATTAACCCTAAATGCACTAAAACATATATAAATCTACGAATAACATGATCTTAATAATAGCCAATTATTATTTTAAGAAATGCTGATTTTATGACCCTGTAAAAAAATGTATGGGGGGGAGCAATTTTAAGGATCGCCGAGGACGGCACATATCCTAGCTACGCCACTGCTAATAATACAGAAAAATTATGACATATAAGAATTTCTGAATGTATTGTAAGTACTATGTTAATTAACATTTAATTTTCTATTCCAGATAGTCATTTAAAAGCAGTTATATAATTTTGACAGAATATTTGTTCTTATTGATTTTATCATTGTTTAATGTTGAGCTATAATATTTATTTTTTATTTTTGTATGTATAGTTTTTTGTTTGCATTAATATCAAACTACTAATTATATAGTAGAGCAGAAAATCAAATACTTGTTTATATTAATTCATTTTTTTTTAATAATATACCATAAATATGTGTGAAGCTCTTAAACATATTCTAGATTATTTCTGTATTATTAGTTACTGCAAAATATACATATTCTAGATTATTTCTGTATTATTAGTTATTGTTCTAAGATATTTTTAATATTTTAAGATATATATTTAGCATATTTTTGGTAATACTCTACAATCTCTACAATCACTTTCAGCAAGTTTTATTAGACCAACAGCACGGGTTTCGTCCTGCCCGTTCCACTGTTACTAATCTTCTGTCGTTCACCAAAACGGTGACAACTTCTCTCGATGCCGGAATTCAAGTAGACGTCGTGTACACAGATTTTGAGAAAGCCTTTGACAAAGTTTGTCATACGTTATTATTAAAAAAATTGTCGAACCTCGGTTGCTCAGATAATTTAACTCAGTTATTTTCGAGTTATTTAAGCAATCGTAGACAGTTTGTAACCTATGGTGGCCGATTGTCAAAAGAATATTTTACCCCTTCGGGGGTTCCTTAAGGATCCAATTTGGGACCTCTGCTTTTTGTGTTATTTATTAATGACATAAATACAGCAATTAAAAATTCAAGTTTTCTTCTGTACCAGATGATTTAAAATTATATAAATGCATTCGATCTGTTGCGGACTCCTTCTCTCTACAAAGTGATTTAGACTCTCTGTGGAGATGGGCTTCCGTTAACCGTCTGCCCTTTAGTGTCGGAAAGTGCCATACTGTGTCATTTTCTCGATCCCGTTCGCCATCAGCTTATTTCTACCATCTCGGTGGTAACATTTTGACTAGAGAAACTTCCATTAAAGATCTCGGAATCACTTTCGAGAGCAAATGGAGGTTCTCTCTAGACATACACGACGTCTGTGATAAATCTTCCAAGATGCTCGGCTTTGTTATGAGGAATGCCTTTCACTTTGACGATCCGTCAGTTATTCGCATCCTCTATGACACCTTAGTTCGTAGCATTCTTGAATCGGGATCTATAATTTGGAATCCCCGAATAGCCAAATATTCCCTTTTAGTAGAAAAAATTCAAAAAAGGTATTTAAGATACCTTTACAAAAGGACATTTGGTTATTATCCGTTCTTATATCCCAGCGCCTTTCTTTTAGGAGCGTTGGGATATGATTCGCTGAATTTTCGCAGAAAGCTGTATGTCGCTAAGCATTTTTTCAAACTACTAAAAGGTGCTGTCGACAAT
Source organism: Plectrocnemia conspersa (assembly GCF_051122295.1). Taxonomy (NCBI): domain Eukaryota; kingdom Metazoa; phylum Arthropoda; class Insecta; order Trichoptera; family Polycentropodidae; genus Plectrocnemia; species Plectrocnemia conspersa. Next base: position 4,902,603 of record NW_028277174.1, on the reverse strand, counting down.
CCAGCTATTCTCGATAAATTCCAGTTTTGGGTTCCGGAACATTTTCGAGAATCACGATCGAGACCTCTTTTGATGGCAGTTAGGGCTAGGACATCCGCACTTGCCGACTCGCCTATAGCTGTGGCCATACGGCTCCTTAATACGCTGGCATTGAAAATTGATTTATTTAATGTTAGCTACGAGGATCTGATCCGGTTTATATCTTTTAATTTTAATATTTTATAATTTTTTTTTGTTATGTTTAAGTATTGTTATATTTATTTATATATATACGTTTTTTTATGTTTTATAAATTTAGAATTTGCTTTCGACCATGGTGGCGCATTGGGGTAACCTGTTAGGCTACGATGGTCTTAATTTAATCGAAAAAATAAAAAAAAATAAAAAAAATCAATGATATATTATATAATTAAATTTTAAATACAATTTCATGTTTATACATTTTCAGTGCTTTTTTAATGCGATTTCATTACAATGTTCTTACACAAATATGTAATATTTTCAATACCAACTTTAATTTGCAAATTATGCTATAGATTTCATTACTGTTATTTAAAAAATACTAACTAAGCCAACTCATATCTCAGGGGAAACTAAGCAGAGAAAAATACAGACAAGCGTCGCATCTTGCATTTTGCTCTATAGTTGGTCTGCACTATTACACTATTTTTTTAAAAATATGATCACTATTCTCACCCATATTCCTACGAACCTTTTATATAAAAGTATTAGTTTAAGTATATTCAAACCGAATTTTGATCAATAGAAGGGCGCAAACAACAATTATCACTTCTCAGAAGGCAAAAATTCACGTCAAAAGTAATAAAATCGTGTTGGCGCCGTCGCAGTGGGAACGCTCGGTAACGAGCGTTCCCACTGCGACGGTGACGGCACGATTTTATTGGTTTTGACGTGAATTTTTGACTTCTGAGAAGGGATAATTGTTGTTTGCGTTCTCCTATTGGGCAAAATTTGGTTTAGATGTGCTTTATTTAATTCTCACTCGTAACATTGTTATAAAAAATCTTAATATAAGCACTTGATAATCGAGCGTTTTTACCATGATGGCAAGATCTAATTGCTTTTGACCTGGATTGGAAATTCACTATATGGCAACACTGAGCACAAAGAATACACGAAATCACTTCTCAGATATTCACGCCAAAAACAATAAAATTAACGTTAACGAGCGTTCCTTGGGTTAAAATGTGATATAAATAAATCTGATGCTTGCTAATAATATTAGTTACCAAACGTTCCCACTGCAACGTTGCCGACACGATTTTATTGCTTTTGACGTGAATTTTTGACTTCTGAGAAGTGGTAATTGTTTTTTACGCTCTCCTATTGGTCGAAATTCGGTTTAGATATGTTTCTTTCGATTTGAGTCATAATGCCGGTATAAAAAGTCTTAACATAAACGCTTGGCAACGGAGCGTTTGCATTGCTGATTTTATTGCAGAAAGTCATTTAATGAAATATTATGAATCTTGATGAAATAGAGATATTAAAAAAACGACCACTGACTGGCCAAATTTTGCTCTGTCTCTGTTCGATTAAATAAAATATTATTAAATAATATTTGAGCAAAATACGTAAATAAAATATTTTAGTGCATAATTTAAATTGTACTTAAATTAATTAAAATATCCAAGAATCGGGTAATTGGATGCACTAATTCCAAGTATGCTGATACTGACAATACCATGTTGAATATAATTTTATGAAAAATTAAATAATAAAGACTAATAACGCACGAAATTCCATCAAAAAAGCTGAAGATATTTCACTTAATTCGCGGGAAAGCTTAAATCCCTATATAAAATATTGCCTAGTTTTTGGCATAGAAGAAAAAACCACATTCTCATATTCTGACAAAAAATACTCAGAACAAAACCGGGTACATGATTAATTTAAGGAAAAATATCAGAGAACCAAATAATGAATTTGAATGTCCTACTCTCGGGTCATGAACATAGACACAAGAAGAAAAAGGAAGTATCAGTATATTATATTAAACGGTTTCGTATTTTCCTAGCAGCCTTATAGAAGTAAGAGTTTGTGTTAGAGGTATCACTACCAAATTCCTCATCGCGAAAATTTAGAAGCACCCACGTGTGCTTCCAAACTTTGCGCTCGCACACGCAAAACAAATTGGACACTCGAGTTTGCAGAATCCAATTATGCGGCACTCTTAAAACTCGGCCCCACTTCCCTCTGTCCCGGGACGTCGTCCTACTCTCGTCCTTTTAATTGAGTTACCCTTTTGGCCGTTACGCGTTTTTCGCGTCTAGCACAAAAATATAATGTACGCCTTTATTGCTCTCGCACTCGCGTGGTCCGGGCACCCGCGGTCGCCATGGCAACGGCTCTCGTCCTCCCTCCCATCCTTTGCCGCCGCCCCCGGTTTCCCAGCCCAGGACCCCTCGGCTCTCCCTGGAGACCGACCTCAGTCTCTCCCTTCCTGGGTCCAGGCAGCCTCCGGTACAGCTGGGGCCCGAATTTTATCGATCACCAACGAGCGGTAGCTCGGCGCTGTACCGCGGCCTCGTATTGAGTTAAGGTAGATTAACTCTCTGTGTGTGTGTTGGTTTTTACTTCTTTTTTTCGGTACCACCTGAAGAACTAACCCTTTCGCTACGTTGCGCGCTTTCCGAGGAGGGGGTATCACTTGTTCTTCTTGGCTAATGTCGGCACTTTGTATTCGGAGGAAGGCCGCAATCTTTCATAACTTTGCTTCTTGTAGGCGACGTTAATGTTGAAACTTATGTGTGTGTAAATATACTACACGTTCTTAAGTATATGGATGATATTATTAATATAATATTTAGGCATGAACGTCTTAAAGAGCCCTTTGCCGTAACTATTAAGGGATAACGCTCTTATGTTTATTTAAGTGATACGAATAAGCTGAAACTTGATTATATGATATTAATACGCCACCTTAATTAATATCCTACTGCTAAAATATTAAAAGCAATGATTTTAAATATATATCTAATAAATCTACTTTTAAGTACTATATATGTCGCATAATGTATAGATTATAGATACAAATCTTTCGGGTTTGGTAGCCAAGTGGTGTGACTTTTGTAGCCAGTTAGACGCCGAAAAAGCTGATAAGAGTTTATTGTACAAAATATATAATTTACGAATTGGCAAGTCTTGAGAGTAATACGAGTGGTTGCCAGTTCGAGAGTCTTCGTTGTGGTCGTCGATGATTTAATTGGTGATTTACGATTTTGTCGCGGCTTGGCGGGTGATAGCGTAGTCCATAACGTTTCAGACCAATAACTTTGAGGTTGCAGATTCGATCCCCGGCAGCGGCACACGAATTTTTATTTATAAAAAAATCGTTCCTAGCTGTCACACTGATTCTCAGACTTGTCTACTTGTAAGTATTCATTATATCTGATTGACTTACTCAGTTGGAACAGATTTACCTCGTTGTAACGCATTGGGTTTACGCCTCTCAGGTAAATAAAAAATAAAATAAAAAATTGCCATTGATTCAGGCCTCAATCGAATATTTTCTATTGATCATTCGAGTTATTGCAGTTCGTCGTGTGCTTGCCATTGATTGGTAATGTGAGCGAGTGTCACATATTTTATAATAGTTCTTAGAGGAAGCTTGGATAAATAACTTCCTCCAAATATCATATTTTTTAGGGCCCGTTGGGTAACGTTCCGATAATTACAAAGGATAATGCCTATGATTTTTTTTCTTAGATGAGTTTCGATGCTTATGAAGAAAAAAGGTTGCTATTTAATTGTTTCAAAAGCCTGCGTGACAAATGTGAAAATTCTGCGTTTTGTCATTTTCAATGTCAATTAGACAAATCATTTTAATGATTTTTAAAGCCATTCTTAAAATCCTCATAAGTATATAAACTATAATTATTTATTAAAATTTAATTGAGATCATCGTGACGTAACAGGTTAACCCCAATGAGTCACGATGGTCGTAAAATTATATATAGTATTATTACAATACATTAAAAAAAAACATAAAATTATAAGAATAAAAAGCGGACGTCTTGATTCTAACGGGCATTAGAAGAATTCTCGAAAACTTTTCTGAACACAAAACTGGAATTCTTCGAGAATAGTATGATCAAATTATAGATACTGATTTAAGAATGCTGCAAAATAAATTGTAATAGAAAACGTGAAGACAAGAAAATTTTGGAAGATTTATCGCAGACGTCATTTACGTGTAGAGAGAATCCCCAGTAACTCTCAAAAGTGATTTCGAGATCCTAAGTTCAAGTTATTTTAGCCAAAATGTTCCCATAGAGATCGTAGGAATATTCTTATTACAAACGGGATAGAGAAATATATGTTCATTCTTTAAAATGGTAACGGTACAGAAGATCATACAGCGATTGGTAACTAAAAGGAAGAATAACAATGATATTATGTACAAAAAAATATGGTCTAACACGCGTTTTTTCATAACCATGTAATTTTCACGAAGAAGAGAATTTGCTTATTTTTCGTCGTTGCTAAAAATAATAAGCAGTAAGCAATACTTAAAGCTCTATTTTAACATGTTATATGTTTAATTTGAATCTAAGTTTCCTTTTAATTTTAAAATAAGGAAAAAGTAATTGCAGGAACTGAAATATAGATTAATTATGCAGCAAAAGATGCATTCAAAACCAGTGGAGCAATCTAAAGCTTCAACAATTTATTCTTTACGTGCGGTTAACAATTATTTTTGAGAGCAAACTTTATTAGGGAAACCTTATTTGAATATGCTGATTCACTACTTTAATAATACATTTGATATTGCATTTTAAATCATATCTTTTTCTAATGAAAAAGACTACAAACTACAGAATTACACACAGATAAGGTGGTGGAGCCGAAGCAAATTTTTGCAATGATTTTGAGATTTGTTGAGTGAATTCATTCATTTTTTTTTTTTTTTTTTGAAAAAATGGGATGTACATCAAAATCTGTTTGACCGAAATTTCTATACTGATTTGACAGGATTACTAAGTTTGTTGAACTTATATTTACAAGTTTAAAACTGCACTGTCTGTGGTCAAATTAGTAGCATTTTTGCGTTTAAAAGACAAGCTTTAACTATGATCTCAGGGATAAACGTTATGATAGGTTTCCAAACATTAAGAAATATTTACAAAAAAATATCTGGTATTATTTCAATCCATAAAAATACAGAACGTCCTACAAGATTTAAAAAAAAAATTTCGATTTTAGAAAAATTAAAATTCAGGTTCAATTTATTAACCCTTTAAACGCCAGCGCCTTTTTAGTGAGTCGCCTGTTTTTTTTCTTCACGGGTTAGTATCTCTTTCTAAAAATAAATATAAAATACTTGATTTACTGATAAATGAAGCTAGTACAATAATCTTTAATAATTAAAAAAAATTGTGAAAAAAAAATAATCAACAAATGACGCACCAGTGAGTCGCTGGCGTTTAAGTGGTTAAAGGATATTGTGTATATTTAATTAGAAGAAAATAAATGTCTATTCCATAAGAAAATATATTCAAATCCTAAATCAAATAAGTCGATCGCAGAGTGTCAGAAAAAAATGTAGCCGATCGCAATCCAGAACAAGTTGCGCATCCCTGCTATATATGACATTAAATATTATATTACACATAAAAAAATCACGAAACCTGATGTACAAAACAACATATCTAATCCATTACTTCGTGGGCACGTAATGTGTCGGAAACATCGGATTTTTTTCTATCGGATCTATTTATTTTGTTTTTGCTTCTTGTTCGCGCATTGTAATTTGAAGACGGCGATACAAAGGGTTCAGACGTGAGTTGGCGTTTCTTTTTTCACTGTTTTTTCTTCTCCGAGGGGGTGCTACATAAATTCTGGGGGCTCTAGCTGCTAACTCCAATTTATCGTGCCGTTGTGCCGTCGGATGGACAATTTTTCTTAGCGGCGCCTTCTAAATTTTGCTCTTCTTCGGAATTTCCATTTTTTTCTCTCGCTCTATCTTCTCCGTCCAGCCTAGTTATGTAGTTCGATTATCTGGTGGTGAAAATTTTCCTTCTTGCGAGACTTTTACTTATTCACGTTGTGTCGGAGCTCACCTGAACGGTAACGGCTACTGGCCCAAAGCCAAAGGGGGGATTCTTTCCGATGGAGAAAACTCCACAAAGGGGCTATATATGGCCGCGCGATAACCGCTTCAGACGCTTTACGTATATAACCCAATATTATAAAACTTTATAGCCGGTGACTATCGAGATCCAATAAAAACAGATAAAAACGCCAAACTTTGTGCCATTAAACCGGCGATACCACAATCAATGTAGCGTATAATAATGTGTCTCTTTTCAGAGGCACTCAGTACTTAAATATAACATCAAACAATAAACAATATTGAAAGATTTTCCTCCGAGTTGTGAATAAAAAAAAACTGTTTTTTTTTATATATAACGCTTATAAACTACTAGCTTATTCACAATACACCATTCTTAGATACGCGAATTTTTAATCAGAAAGTATATTAAAATTTAGGAGTAAAAAACTTTAGGAACCCTTTCAACTTCAAAAGGCTGTTAGACTGGTTGCATATTACCTCCGGATCTACTCAACATAACCACATATGTGAATATATCCGGAATAGAATATATAAAGGCAGGGTTAAAATAGGGGATGAAAAATATGCAACGTGCGATTCGCATATGCCACCACTAATAGTAAGAGATGAACTTCAGATGCTTCAAAATAGTCAAATAATTGCTTTAAGAAAAAAGTTTTAGTATTGGTATATATTTAACTAAATTTACAACATTGAACATATCACAAAATATTAGTTTAAATTAACTATTACTATAATAACCAAAAATGTAACCACTAATTGAAAGCGATTTAAAAAAATGTAATTTAGGCTAATTACACAATAGTGTTCATTTTTTATTACCTTTGCATTATTCGGTATAAAAAGTTAATAGAGTATCGTTTATATATAAACATGTTTACAAATCAATAAAATATTTTGACTAAGGCAAGTTCAAATTTTGCGAGTAGTGCGACAAGGTTGCATTCTATCACCGTTACTGCAACATTGCAACAATTTTATATATACAACTGGCGTAGTATTTTTAGATTTTAGGGCAGAAAAAATATGCTATAAAGAGGCAGCGTATTTAAAATGTCAAATCTTAGAGTCAGAGAGTCTTCGCTGGCGTATCGAGTTGTTTTATTGCCCGCTGTGTAGCTATGCGCTCTCTCTCCTCTGTGACCAAGTGTCACATCTTTTATAATGCTGGTAAGAGACATCTCTGGCGAATCGCAACATCCCATTTATTTTCTTTACTACTGAAAACACAACAATCTTTCTCCTTTTTATTTAGAAGTTTCACCAATTTTCAAACAATGTCTCAGCCTTATTTTTAAAAATATATAAATGGAGAATAGAATGTGTAAGCTGGTGAAATTGGCGCTTTATCTGGCATCCCATTGAAAAAAAGATTGCCTAGCGACTACTTGCTTTGTCACACACAAAAAACACTAGGAAACGTCATAAAATACATTAGACACACCTAATATAGTGAAAATGTATCCCTTTTCTTTTCAAAAAGCTTACTAATCACAAAAAATTGTGTTATAAATAGCAGGGGTAAAAAATCGGCTCATCGCAATTTTTACATAAGTAGTGTGGACCAATTTCTATCCCTCTGGCATTAAAAGAGTAAAATCGTATATAATTATTGTAGATTATATATTTCTATTGTTTTTATGCCATTATATTTATAAATAAATAAATTATATGACAAAGAAAAAGTCTTTTTAAATAATAATTAAATTAAAAATACTACAGTTCTGATTATCGCTAGGCATTAGCATATATCTTGACAATACGTCCTTTAGAACAGGGGTCGGCAACCTTTTTAGAATCGTGGACCACATTCAGTTTTTAGTTTTATTTACTGGACCACAAATAATTCTTAACCAATCGATCGCTATTAAATAAAAATAGCCACGCCGCAAAAATTTTAGGATTTTTCCAGTAAAAGCCAAAGAAAATTTGTCACGAAGTAGAAATCGTTAAATTTTCTTTAGTATATGCTTCTTCAACAAACGTAGTTTGGATTCAAAAGCATTAATTTCAGAATACAAATCAAGACTGCAGCCTCAAATAAATATTATTAAGATATGTTGTAATATCTACCATAAATACTAGATTCATTATCTGAAAGTTGTAGGATAGAATTTGAAAATTAAAAAAACTTAATTAATTAAGAACTGCTCCTCTACTTAATCATTTAAAATCTGAGTATTAAATAACATTCTTAAAGTCTGATTTAATTTTTTGCAGAGTTGTTTTATGTAAAATTTAGATTTAAATTAAAGAATACATTTAATTTATACATTATTATAAAATTCATTATTTTAATAATTTGCAACTCAGAAGTGATTAATAATATATTGTAGATAAAGAAAGAGAAATTCATAAAATAAAAAAAATAAGCTAAAGTATAAAAAGGAGTTTGATTACAAATCTCCGACGGTAAACTTCCTACATATTATTTGTTCCTCCACAAACATATAGCTATTATGGGAAGAGAAAAATCTTTATCATATTATAATAATTTATTATTGTCCTTAAACAAATTGAAAAATATTGGGGGAAAAATCATAAGGTAAAAAATATATCTTAGCTTGAAAATTTGATAGAATTATAGGAAGGAAGACAAAGAAAAAATAGCTTTTAAATCTATTTTAATATTATGTAATATGATACATTGTATACTTTAACTTATTTGAATCTGGGTTTGTATAAAGATACATATACTATTAGTTTATTAGTATTTAATAAAGAAAATAACAAGTGAATTATTTAACATATTATATTATTATTTATAAGTGCTACTAATTTAGAATACAATTATTTTTACAATTTACTTAAATGTTTAAATGTGATTTTAAGTATACTATCTGTATTGAGATGAAAGAAAAGTTAGCATAAATTTATTTTATTGCTATTTTGTAGATTTGCTCAAAGTATATTAATGTATACTAGGGATTCTGTATCAAAATAATCTGGAAATTTTCGGCGCGTGTCCCGAAACATAATAATTAATGGACAAAATTCAGATGATGATATAATTAATATGACGTTGACAACAATCACAAAAGAATTATACAAACAACTGATTAACCACTATAATATTTATCAGGTAAAAAATAAAAAAACGTAATTAATGAAATAACGCAATTATTTTGTACCAATCAAATCTAAATGTATGCTCACAAAAAAGTGGACAAATGAATAAAAATAAATATTTCTTAATTAAACTAATTAATTCAAATTATTTATTTTACTGGTTATTAAATGAGCAAATTTAATTAAATAATTTAATAGTCATTCAATACAATAATCATTTAGTTAATTTACGAACAAAAACTAATTTTAGATAAATAAATCATTTTGATTGAAATTAATTAATAAACATTTATATAATTTAAAAAATATATTTAAGCAAATAATTTAAAATATTTAAATAAAATAAAATTATTAGAAGTTTTGGAAATTACATTATAAAAAATGGTGTAATTATTATAGAATTTATCAACATCAACATCAACGGAAAGCGAGCGAATATTCTCAACAGCAAGAATATTCACTACGAAAATTATTATCTTGAATTGTTAATCCGCAATTCTAAGAATGTGTTGCAGCTGATCAATCTATTAAATATGGTGTTTTTATTATTGTGCGTTTTTTCGCGTGCGCATTTATCACACTAAGCTTTAATTTGATATATGATATACACATATGTACAATTTATGATTAAAAAACTTTTCAGGCAACGCTCACAACGTCCCATGACAGCCAATTTTACAGTTTGCATACATTTTTGGGCTTCTCATACGTGCATACGTGCATGTTGGTAAAAATCACTTTTGCCTCCCCCTCCCCCCGTTCCCCTCGCTTCAGTATTATCAGCGTGCAGCATCGGATTTTCAATTCCGACAAAGCATATACGTGCCCGCCCAGTGGAGACGGTGATAAGGAAAAATGGGACGTTAAACCTAACGGGAAGAAAAATTTGCTTAATTTGTGTGTCTCTTAAACGTGGCCATTTTTCCCCGTTTTCTCGTTTCGGCCTTTAATTCCCGACCTTGTCTCGTGATGGTGGGCGGCCCAACGCCGTTTTATTGCCACGCAGTATAATTTTCGTATTAACTTTATTCGACTGAAAGAACTGTATGCGAGCAAGGGTTTAAATATATACATAAATATTTTATTCATCTTGGATGAACTTTAGCCGCAAACTGGCTGAAGATTTTAATGCTATGTTATTTTTAACCGCAAGCTTAGTTATTCATATATGAAAAACTGTCGATTTGAAGTTCATATTAGCATTAATTAAATTTGCTCTCATAATAATAATGTGATTGCCAATAGAGATAATATATAATAAGCAATAAAGTGCAAGTTTTCTACTCTAATTATTTACTTTATTAGCGGAGAAATCGAAAAGAGGATGTGTTTTTGTGTACTACTTTTATATAATTGATTTAAAAGTGTATATATTTGTATACTCTTTTTAAGAAACAGCTGATGCTGAAAAATCAAAAATGTAAGACAGCAAGGCTCTAAAAAATATCAGAATATTTTAATTAATCAAGGTAACAGGTGAAAAAGCAATGAACTATTGTTATAAATGAGATCCGCTCAATACGATTCTAGTATAATATTATACAAACGTTTATGAAATCTTAAAGATCATTTTATGCAACAATTATTGTAATTAATAATAGCCGACAGACAAAATAATGAAAAAAAAACGATGTGTAATTGCCGAAGTTCCAGAAACTACACATATTTTTATCAATATAAATAAATAATTTATTATGGTTGATTATTAATTAATTTTTGTACACATATCAAGTTGTATTTTTGGGCAGCAGGCATAAATAAAATTAAACATTGTACTGATTTAAAGTTTGAAACACTGTTACTTTTAAATCTAAAATAAATAGTCTTGATACTTTTTAGTGCTTTTTACGAATTTATTTGAAATATCAAATATGTTATCGTTGTTTCAGGTTTTGAGGTCAAAGAAATAAATGACTTCAGACAAATAGACTCCGAAAAAAATTATTACAGTTCATATTTTAAACATAAACAGAAATGTTTTGAACAATGAAAAAAACGTTTGAACCAGTACATATTGATCAATGGAGAGTACTTTGAATGTATCAAAATTTGGTGTAAAAATATTGTAAAATAAAAAAGTCTCTATTTTTGGGTCCCTCCGGATATATCAACATATTCACAATCAGTTTGCAGCCGAATAAGTGTGTCTTTGCAGCCAAATAGACGCCGGAAATCCCGTTAATAACATATTATATATAAATTACCGCATATATAGAGAAATATTTGCTTTAATTAAAAAAAAAATTAGGTAACACCATTTTTATACCTGTAAAAGATGCCAAAGGAAAAGTGTTATTTTAAAGATGAATTTATAAAAATGGTTAAAAAATAATTATAACACCGAAGGCCTATAATTATTTTTATATAAACATATTTTATTTTATCTTAATGTATCATTAATTTTTTTTTTATATACAAGAATTGTATTTGGTGAAAAAAAAATTTTTTTTGACTATATATATGGTTCTTCAAAGGAAAAGATGTAAATTTTTGGACGTACAACACTTTTTTATATAGTGGGGGAGGGATATTTTTGCGAAGCATCCCGTTTAGTTTCCCATAGCAAATAAATTTGTATAGTATGAACTTTTATTCAATATGAAAATTATATTATTTTAGACGAATTTATTAACATAAAGTTCTGTCTAAAAAATATATAAGGTACGTTTAAAACACAATAAAAATTATGCCATGATAATCAATTTTTCCGAATTTAAAATCTGTTGATTTGCGCAGTAGATAGGATCCACGAAATATCGGGTGAATCAAGGCAAATGACGCTTATATTATATAGAAAATAATGTGGGGTCTAAAACGAGCACTTGCAAATCTAGCAACGTATATCAGTAAATTGAAAGCAGAGCAATGTTAAAATTTTTTATTAAAAATGTTGCATCAACTATGAAAACATTTTTTTTATCCAATATAAAATCAACCGATCAACTGGTACGGACCATGCGTGACAATAGACGGATTAAACTAAAAATATCACATTCCCATAACAAAAAAACAGTACTTTTTGATCCAAAACAACAGGGCGCAAAGTTTATATATCTCAAGCTTGTTAAATATTTAACGGCCGTTTTAAACCAATTCTCAATTCAATATTATATAATTTATATTATACATAATATATTTTTAGAAAATTCTCTTTCACTTTACATGAAGAACCAAACACACTTAACGTTTCCTAGAGATACAGGCGGCTCTTAACTTTCGCATAATTTGCTATTTCGCACATTTAAAAAAAAAAAACATTTTTTTCAAATTTTTTTTTTTTTTTTTTTAAATTATAAACATTTATAAACGGTTTGATACGAACAAAAATAAATCAAGGACTCATAAACTTCACACGATTCGAGACAAAGATGGAAATTATTAGACGTTCTAATAGCGGTGAATCTTTTGCTTCAATCGGACGTTCGTATGATACAAACAGGTCTACGATATGTTCAATTTTGCAAAATAAAAATATAATTAAGAAATACGTTCAAAATTGTGGAAATTAAAGATATATTTTCACAATCTTTAAAGATATGTTTCCAAAAAAACACGGAAAAAAAACATGACCAACAGCAAAAAGATGTCCCTCTGAGTATTTCAATTATTCAAGCAAAAGCTCTTAATTTGCACAAATATTGGAAGGATAGATTTTAACACGGTTTTTACAGCAAGTAACTGATTGTTTTACAATTTTAAAATGAGGTATTTTTTTATAATATTGAATTTACTGGAGAATCGGCTGATGCGGATAAAGATGCCGCAAAAGAATTTATTTCCTAATTATCTAAAATTATTGAAGATGGAGACTATTCCTCTAGCCAAATATTTAATGTAGATGAGACAGGTATATTTTGGAAAACTCTTTAACAATGAAAAATATGAATGAAGCTTTCATGCATCTTGACAAATTTTTAAATATTATGGAAGATTGTGATCCCAATGGAGAGCGCATATCTCAAGTGCGTAGGGCGATCAATAAAGACACAGCATGTTATAAAATACTATATGAAGAAAAGAAAAAAAATAGTGGAAAACAGTTAACTCTTGATAACTTTTAAAAGGAAACACCCGCAAACCTCACTTAAACGTGTCTCTTAAACATCTTACTTGATAAATAAATATTTTAAAATACATACAATTTCAATTTTTTTTACTTCCCTCGACTTTCATACATTCAACATTCGCACACATTTTTAGGAATCAATTGTGTGCGAAAGTCGAGGGCCGCCTGTAAATGGAAGAATGAACAGCTTTTTTAATCAAGATCATGAATTTCTGGTGAGTATTTTACAAAACTATATTTATTTATAAATTATTTAACCTACTGCGTTATGGCAGCGTGAGATAATACGTCCATAAAAATATTAATAAACTAATATTTTTCTGAATATCCTAATATAATATTAATAGTCGCTGCTGAAAGCTCCCAGGGTAGCGTCCTTGAATACAAATAGACAAAAGCCTGATGTGTTCTGTCATTGCCAGGTAAAGGTCTATTGTCGTACCGTTTACGACCGCAGTTCAAACGATCAAAAGACACGATTCGAACGCTGTTCAGCCGAACATCAAAGCTCGACATGACAACATTGACCGAGCTTTCCTTTTCTAAATTCACATGCGAAGGAATCTCAAAGTCAATTAAACGTTCATCTGATACAATAGTTATTCCGGCATTTCTAGGAAACAAGAAAGGGACATTATAGTGTATAATTAAGCGAGTATTCAGTTTGCTAAGCCATCTGCCGCCAGAACAATGGCTGGCAGCCATGGCAACACGGCCGCCGCCGTTGTTAACTTTATTATTCAATTAACGAGTACACACACTTTTCGAAGCTTCATCGGCGAAATATTTAGGCAAATTCAATTACGGCAAATAATTAACAACATAATTGGATCGAAGAATTAAACTGTGTGTATGTGCATATATCGAAGAACGCTAACAGTATGGGGGTGTTAGATTATCACGCTGTGAGTTTAACTAAAATTGATTAAACTTGCGGAGCGATAAATATATTATAATTAAATATCATAATAATAAATATTGAAAACATATTATATACAGGGAAGACTTGGAACAATATAAACATAATCAAATACTATTACCTATATGCAGCCCTGCCGAGAGGGAGGAGAGGTGACAAATCCCCAGGGCCTGTTCTTCTTGAGGGGCTCAACTCTGAAAAAATATATATTTATAAAAAAAAAGTAAAAACCGATCTCAAATAATGAAACTGATGTATGTCAGGTATAAGTTCCTTTAGCCCTTTTTAATATACAATAAATAAAAGGAGAAAAATTACCCATATTCTAGGTAGTACTTTCACAATAAACATTATTATTCAAAGGAACAGATTTTTAACGCAGCTCCATTTGTGTTAAAATTTGTTTGCAAATTATTGTTAACTTTATTGATTTTAGAATGTTTAAAAAATATTAGACACGAGAAAAAATATTCAACGAATGTAAATTAGTAGCAATAAATTCAGGTATATCGGAAAATTCAGATCGAATACATAAGGAAAAAGCAAAGAAATAAAGAAAAATCAACAACAGCACCAGCTGAATTATATAAATTTAATGTTTCTATTGATTGTATAATCGGTAATTTGACAACTAGATTTAATACTGCAAAATAAATAAATAATACATTCAGTTTCATGTGGTTATATTTAAAAGAAAATCTAGAAAGTCTAGAAAATCTATCCCGAAAATATTTTTTAAAACATGTAATTTTTGTAAAATCATATCGAAATACATTTTAACTAGTAGATATATATTTTTATCAAACCGAATTTTGGTCAATAGGAGAGCGCAAAAACAATTATCACTTCTCAGAAGGCAAAAATTCACGTCAAAAGCAATAAAATCGTGTCGGTGCCGTCGCAGTGGGAACGCTCGGTAACGAGCGTTCCCACTGCAACGGCACCGATACGATTTTATTGCTTTTGCCGTGAATTTTTGACTTCTGAGAAGGGATAATTGTTTTTGCGCTCTCCTATTGGGCAAAATTTGGTTTAGATGTGCTTTATTTGATTCTCACCCGTAATATTGTTATAAAAAGTCGTAATATAAATGCTTGATAATCAAGCGTTTTCACCACGATGGCACAATTTTATTGCTTTTGATCTGGACTGTAAATTCACTATATGGTAACACTGAGCAGCAAAGAAAACACGATTAACTATCAGGTAAATATCATGAGTAGAAATTTTTAATAATTCTAATGCCTAATTCAATTTTTATATTTATTTGTAGCATAGAAAGAGCTAACTTGTATCTATTATTATATTATCAAGAAATTGTACTACAATGTTAAAAAATATATAAAATGCCATTTTTATCATGAGGCCCGGAATCATTGTTTTCACAGGGCCCTGCCCACATGAGCTTAGTATTGCTCTAAAATAGTTAAAGAAATATATTGTATGTTAAAGGTTGTTATATAACTCTGAAATAATCTCGAGAAAAATCAGGTACGAAAAATATATTTTTATTTAAATATTCAATAATTCAATAACATGTTTTTTTCATTACTTAATACTATTCTTCATTGTAAACACTTTACTGAATTATACTCTCGTATATGTTCTGTGTGGTTATCTGTCATATTACAGTTGTCACAGATAATGGATGTAGTGATTCCTCTCCATCATGTCATTGCGTATGATTATTTATCATATACCCAACACCTTGCATTATCATATTCACAATAGTAAACCATGTTTTTATGTCACTCTCCCTCACTTCTAATAAATTTTGTTATTTCTCCAGCGTTCCTTTATATTTATTTTACCGACGTAAAGTTTCATTTTGGCCCACATTATATATTGATCATTCATCATTCGGTAGAAACCAAATAAATTGTAAAAGTGTTTCAATTTTACCGCAAATTTAACAACGTTTGAAACATATATTATATACATAATTCTAATCGATGAAACAGTAGCTTACGGTATTATTTTTATGCAATCCAGCCTTTATGATGGTCTGTACTGACTATGTACTGAAGGGTGGCGAATTTCTACAAATATAAATTTTGGATAATTTTTAATTGCTGTTAACTTAAACAGGAGATTTATAATAAACGTAGTTTCTAAACACTATATTTAAAAAAAAATGATTAGACCTATTCAGAAAAGTGTTACGTTGCAGCCAAAATAGACGCTGAAAAGAACTGGTAACAGTTTATTCAGTTAAGCTGTACAATTTACTGTCGAGTTGTATTTCGAGTTGAGCGCTGATGAAAAAGTTATATCTTCTGGATGATCCACTAAGGTCTTCCTAGTTGAATTTTGCAATAATAAATTATTAGGGGGGAGTAATGTGTGCTACAACTAATCTGCATTTTGGTTACACTGCTATGATAGCGGTGAATAAGACATGCACTGGCGGACCTTGACGGGTAGACGATGACTAGCGGGGCCTCGACCGCCGATTATTAACGCTTCGTGTACACTTAATACTCGAGATAATTAATATTCTTTATATCTGCTTTTCATATTTTCAGTAATCCACAAGTGTAAAAAGGTGAATGAATATATTTGTAGAAAATTACATCTACAAATATATTAAAAAATTCAGAGTACAAATGAAATTCTAAAAATTTCTATTACTTAAACTTTTTTTGAATTTAAATTAGACGCATTATTACTTTTATTAATAAATTTGTTTGTAAATAGTCAGTTAAATATCTTGTTTACTGTTGTAGTCAGTAAAATTATTTTTTTAGATGTATCTTGTAATCCAAAAGTAAATAAACGCTTATGAATGCAATGCTGATTGTGACATCACAATTGTGACGTCATTCGCGAAGGTCACATAAAATTCTCTCATCACGCAAGCGAATAACCGCAGGGCTAGCCTGTCAAAAATGGCAACTCTCGCTCTCGTTTTCCTCCCCTGTGTATAAATGGCAACACTTTACTGTCGCCGTTTTTCTTTCCTCGCCTGTCAATTAAACCAAATTTTAATTGGAACCCTCTTTTTTGCATCCGCGTGCGCCTGACATAATCATTTTTTCTCGCTCTCTTGTTATTTTCAATCGTACGATCGCCCACCCAGGGAGTCTGGTTTTATATTATGAAAATAACACAATAGAAACAGTTAAATTTTTTACTGAAACGACAGATTAATTATTTCGGCTGAGATTGAACTTGAAAAAAAAAAACAAATAAAAAATGTAGAAGATATACGGAAAGTTTTCTAAGACTCGCTATGTAGGACGTATCAAAGTTTCGGGATGTTTATACCAGTTGTTGTTGCCATTGCAACGACCTAACTCTCAAGCCAAACGACCAAGATGCAGGAAAACAGGCGGAATCGAGACAATATTCACATCTTTGTTCGGGGAGAGTTCCGGCAAATTATACGTCTCCGAAGCTGTGTGTGTGCTCTGATTATATTCAATTTGTAGTGTCGTCGAAATGTCTCTAGAATTTAGTTCGCATAATTTTCCGAGAAGCATCAAGAACAAACTGTTGCCAAAACGCTTTTAGGCAATACAATATTTAATTTCAATGTGAAATTTTGAGCACCTATGCTTTAACTCTTTAAAACTATTTATTAAATATATTAACTAATATTTTAATGATCTGAATA
Organism: Plectrocnemia conspersa; assembly: GCF_051122295.1. Classification (NCBI taxonomy): domain Eukaryota; kingdom Metazoa; phylum Arthropoda; class Insecta; order Trichoptera; family Polycentropodidae; genus Plectrocnemia; species Plectrocnemia conspersa. Next base: position 4,884,836 of record NW_028277174.1, on the reverse strand, counting down.
AATCTTTGAAAATGAGAACAATAAAAAATCTATGTTTGACTCGCCAAATTTTAACTGTCAGATTTATTGAATGTACTACTCTTTTATTCACAATTAATGGGATTAACTCATGCTTTTCAATCTTAAAATAGAACTAGTTTAGCTTGTGTTAAAGCTTTTTAACCGGCTAAGAAAAAAATAAAATGGGACACCACCATGAGAAATATTTTAACGGCCAAAGTCACAAGGTATATGCTATGAATTAAAAAAAATACAATATCTGATGCCTTAATCTGTAAAAATCTGTAAGTTTAAACGTAAAAAAATCTACTATAGTACTATATATAATATAGTAGTACAGTAGATTTAATATATAAAAATCTACTATAGTACTATATATAATAAAGTACTATAGTAGATAATTAAACATACCTAAAATTAAACATTTTTCGTGAAAATATATTATTATAAGTTCACAGCTGCACAATATCAACTCTGAAATATGAGTAATTTCTGGAATTTCAGCAATTAAATTTGTTTCATTTATCATTTTGTTTGTCGGCTATTAGTTATTATGATCATGTTTTTATAAATCACATGAACGTGATATTAATCATTTCTCAAAATAAAAAAGGCATAATTGGGCAGTAGATATTGCACCAGAAATAGGTGGGAGGGCATAATTCCCAACTGATTTTTGAGCTAGTCGGTTTTAAGTGCTTTTTTAAATTCGAATTAAAATAATATAAATATTCGAATAACGAATTGTTAAAAAAAAACAGGCAAATATATTCAGAATTTTAATAATAAGGTATTTGGATTTGAGTCTTTAAATGCCTTTAGGGTTTTGCAAATCCGTTTTGGGCTACGACATTTAGAGTAAAGTTTTCACCTTGAAAGGGTGTGCTAGTCCTTCTCCTCATACTTTAAACTTGCTGAAAATGAGCGCTTTGCGCAAAACTGCCACCGGAAGAGCAACGCAAATATTATATATCTGTAAAAGCCTAGACAGTTATGTATGTAGGTATTTTATTATTTAAACAGACGCAAGTCACTACGTCAAAACCAGCATTTTTGCAGTCTTTAAAACTGACTTTTCTAATTTTAATTTATCATAACTAATTAATTAATCATAACTAATCACTAAAGAACTGTAAAAACATTTATCACTTAAAAGTCGAGGTTACTAATATAATAAACGCCTAAATCCAAGTGGAGTAAAATAATACACATTTTAATAATGATTTTGATGGTAAATAAATAAATAAATTTTATTTATGTTTAATTAACAAAATACATAATTTAAAAAATACAACAACATATTATTTTAAAATATGATTCCTATATATATTAAGATTATAAAGATATAAAATCATAAATCAGTGCTATCTAAAATGTATAGAATATATGCAGCTTTTTAATATAAATGGATAGTAGCCCTATTTATATTCCTCCCTTAATATAATTTCCTACACAAGGGTAAAAATCTGGTAACCCTATTGCAATAATATGCGAGTTAGTTAGCTCATTGCCTAGATTTAAATTATGAAAACCGTTTATTATATGTTCTAATGACTAGACATTTTAAATTAACTGTATATATTTTATACTTATAAATATATTTAAAGCTAAGTAAATTTCACCCCCTTGGCAAATAATAAAAAAAATATATATACACGAAGACTTGATAATTACTTTCTTTGACCAGCGACTGGAATAATTTCCCGGAACTTTGATCATTAAAAGTTTTTTTAAATTATCCATAAAAAAATCCATTGCATCCCCATAGATTGCGACACTTTGCGCCGGACAGGGCCACATTGGGCATTTAATTAAATGTATCCAATAGCATCGAGCTGATCAAAGTTGACGCACCGTCGTTTGATGTGTCCTTAAAATTAATTTAGGGTCCTAGAGCTCGTTTTGAAGAGTGACACGCCACGGACGGGTATGCACGGGCGTAAATTCGCACAAAGTACTAATACGTTTCGATTCTGGTAACGATTCGCGGGGAGCAAAAGTAACCCTCGCCTCTGGTTTAGAGGGTGATGTGAGTTAGGGGTGGCTCATTGTTAAATCCTAACACACGCTCATCGCAGACAATACAGAACATGGGGTGACATGTTACCAAGTTTTATATAATGTTACGCTCCGACGCAAAAATTCTTTCGGGGGCTTCTATATTAATTTTGACTATTAATTGTTTTATTGAATTATTTAAAAAAAATTAAAAAGCTTAGTATTTAAATGTAAAATAACCAACACATAAGGATGATTGTTTAATATATTATACATATTAAAATATTAATCTATTATACTTATTAAATATTGCGAATAAACATTTGTCTACTTATTTATTATTAAAGTATTAGAAACACTATTAAAAAAAAAATTGCGGTTTTCTGAATCCAATGAGCTAAAGTAGCACGTCATTAGAGAATTTTAAATACCTAATATTAATTAATTATCGCGGTTTTCATCCGTGAGATTAGTAAAATCTAGGTAAACCTAATCTGTGATGATCAAACGGAATTATAATTATATAATAACCACTAATTCCGATCTCCCAGACACGATAGAAATTTAAAAACACAAGTGCTGGTTGCATAATTTTTTTTTTTTTTAATACTACAATATTATAAAAATACGGTATTGATTATATGCTGCATTATTATTTCTATTTAGATCTACTATATATTAGCTTTAATTTCCTTCAACGGTTTTGCTTTCACTATAATCTAGCAATTTTTTTTCATGAAATAAATAATCTCAAATATTTCAATATAAAATTATTATTTATCTTTATTTTTGAGTTTTGTTATGAATATATTTGAATTTACAGAATACAAGATATTTGCTTGAAAATCGTAGATTGAGAGTTACAATATATAAAATCTAACCAACTGTCTAGACAAGCAAAATGGCAATAAAATATAAAATGTAGACACCTGTGTCCCCGTGCCCTTAACATAAGAGGGATCGTCAAACTACCGAGTGCTTCAAAATTGAAGGTTTTTGCGTTTCATACCTGTTGAAATGATTTTAAAACCTAATAAATAAATAATATTACAAAATTGCTTTAAATGTACATTAAATGTTTGGTTGCTATATAATTCAATGGCAAACTAATTATGTCACTGCCGTTGGACCTATAGAAAATAGTCAACTTACATATAAAGAAAAAAAAAATATTATTTGCTGTCAACATCATTTGTAAAAAGCGACCTTTTAAAACGATAACTAATACTGCACATGCTTAAAAAACAAGCAATGTATATAATTAACCCTTTGAAGTTTTCACTCACATATTATTTAATTTTTCACAAGGACATTTACTATATCTATTCTATTTTTAACTATTCAGCGTTTGAATACTTGTTTTATAATATACATAAATGAGCTATTTTCATTGTTAATGCCTTGGGTTCCGGAAGGGATTGCTTGATATATTAGGGGAAATAGTCTCACAGTATTCTAGAAGTGCTTATTTATTTTTGGTTGAAATGTACTTATATATCATTCGCAGTAGTAATATTTAGTAATGCAATATATATAATAAAGTTAGGGGTCTTTAACTAATATTTTTCGTAGTCATCGCCGCTAATTTATATTAGAATACATTTAACTAAATTATACTTTTACTTAATTACAAAAAATAGATAATTTATTACTCAATATGTTTCATTTTCTAGTAAAAATATTTTATTAAGTAATCCTAGAAGCACATTCAATGTGCAGGTCACTTTATTTTAGCGATACAGTACGATAAAAAATATAAATATATGTAAAATATACAATAGCAAGCTATTTTTAGGTATTCATTCAGTTCATGCGGTACCCATTTTTCAAGCTTTTTATATTTTCATATATGTTTTAAATAGTTTACACCTGTTGGATTACTAACGGAAAATTTTGTACAAACTCGGTTAAAAGGGATGCCCCCGACACTGTTTATCTTTTTGGAACTACAAATATGCTACAAATAAGTTATTTATCACTACCGAAGCCAAAATAATTGTTACTGGGAGTTTATGATCCTTTCCTATCTGTTTTAAAATCATACAAAAAAAATACTTTTTTTGCATTATTTCTACTAAAATATAAGCAAAATAAAGTGCTTATCATACGATTTTATAAGATATTATATAACGAAGATAATAGGACATTTTGTTCATGAGTCACAATTAAGAATATCAGTGCAGTTAAAACACTGGACTATTATTTCATCACAAAGCAAGTTTTACTAAAAACTATATTGAAATTTACACATCTGCTTAACGCGGCTTTTAATAAATAGTAACTTCAGCAGTAAAAGTTAACTAAAGTAATTTTGATACCAAAACCAGTAAAACTAGTAGTTTCCATATGATATGAAAAATTGCTTCTCTAGCGTCTAAAACAAATTTTATTATTTTTTTTATTTTTTAGATTAAATTAAGACCGTCGTGGCCTAACAGGTTACCCCAATGCGCCACGATGGTCGAACAGAAATTTTAAATTTACAAAACAAAAAAAAAACGTATATATACATAAATAGAACAATAGTTAAAAATAATAAACATAACAAAAATTATAAAATATCAAAATTAAATGAAAAAAACTGGAACAGCTCCTCGTTGCTAACATTAAACAGGTCAATATGTAATGCCAGCGTATTAAGAAGCCAGATAACCACAGCTATAGGCGAGTCGGCAAGTGCGGACGTCCTAGCCCTTACGACCATCAAAAGAGGACGCGATCGTGATTCTCGAAAATGTTCCGGAACCCAAAACTGGAATTCCTCGAGAATAACTGGAATGTCGATTGAAAAAATGCTTAGCGACATACAACTTTCTGCAAAAACTTAGCGAATCGTATCCTAACGCTCCTAAAAGAAAGATGCTGGGATATATATGAGAATAAACTCGAACTTATAAAATGTTTTATTAATATTGTCAAAGATTCAGATAACTAAGATATAAATAAAGGTTATGCAACATCTTTGAAAAATTTCAATTAGAAATATTAAATGGTATATTTGCTTTAACAGCCACTTTTTTTATTTATTCCTTTTTAGATATTAAATTTTGTATAGAAAAAGTAAGAGAAACAAATTATCATCTAAGAGTTAGGTGAAATAATTTCTTTACAGTTTATCCGAAAATAAAAGACAGTAAAGCTATCGAGCCATCAAAAACGTAAAGAAGATGATATAACTAATGTCTGAAACTGTTTAATGGCATAGTTGACACTTGTAGGATAAATGAAAGTATAATTTAAAGGAACTACAGCAGTGGTTCTTAACCTGGGGTGCCCGCACCCCTGGGGGTGCGGGAAGGTATATTGGAGGTGCGGGAGATAATATAATAAAATAATAATAATAAAATATTTGAAAACTACAGTAATCACCACAATAACGCGAAAGTCGGGACCGCGTTATTGTGTATTGAAGCTTATACAAAAACTGGGGTTATGGGTTTTTCGCAAAAAAAATACGTGAATAAAATATTTCGTTGCTATGCATGCGATCACCGACACATACATAGGCAGTCGTTGATCATTGTTACATTGGGCGCGTATTGGCAAAATGTGCCGATCACTAGACCAGGAAACTAACCGCGGTCGTCCATCGGAGTGACCCAGGTTGATACCGGAAGCAGACCATCGGCCCTGTCGATGAGAAACATGTGCTCAAGTGCTAGGGTCGCTAATGAGCCGAATTCAGCTTACACACGACCTGAGGAAGCGGGTGGGAGCACCCGGGGACTGTCGTCCTCATCGGCATTTTGTCGAGAAACCTATTGAAACAATCACGTTTACGCATTTAAACATCCGATTATGAACATAACTACCTATTTAATACATTATTAATTGGTCAGTGACTCAAGCCGAATAGGATACATTGATAATACAAACGTAAGAATTTTTCTCACTAATTTGAAATAATTTTTTGTTAATTTTTTTTAAACGTTATTTCTAAATAATTTAATTGATTATAGTGAACCCTACTATGTCAAAAAAATGCCAATAGAATGACAAGTATGCTGCTTATGAATTCACTTGTACAACAGAAAAAGATGGTACGCAAAAACTTTAATGCATCTTTTGTTCCAAGATATTTTCAAACTGCAATCTCAAACCATCAAAGTTATTAGAGAGTTTCAAACAACTGCATGGTGGTGAAGGTGTGCATAGCATGAATAGTTTGAAGTAAAAAAAGGCTCGATTTGACACCAGTGGTAGTATATTAAAATTATGCGAGCCAGCAATTCAAAAGCCCTTGTGAGAAGCGTCCTATCAAGTGGCATATCTGTGTTCAAAGAAAAGAAAACCTCACACGATCGCTGTGGAATTAACAAAACCCTGTGCATTAATAATAGCTAAAACTGTATTAGATTCTTATACAGTTTCTAAATTCGATGGAAGATGATGATTTAAAAAAAACGATCTTTTTGAAATGCGAGACAATGAAATTTGAACAATGCAAATTACAACAATTCTGGTGTACACAGTTAGAACGTTATCCACAGCTAGTGAAAGAAGCATTGCAGTCACTTCTACCATTTGCCACCACTATCTGTGGGTTTTCATCGCTTTTGCATATAAAAACTAAAGCGAGAAATCGCTTAAATGCAAGTGATGATATATTGTGTCTCTTTAAAAAAAAAGCCTCGCTTCACAAACATTATAATTAACAAGCAACAACGGCCTATCCATTGATAAAAATAATATTGTTTTGTATTTGATATATAAATTCAATTTTTTTTAAATAAACAATAAATTTCGCAACAAATGTATTTTTCTAAACTAAAAAATCGAAGGACATTTTTCAATGGGGTGCGGAGACCAATTTTCAAAATCAAAGGGGTGCGGCTCACTTAAAAGGTTAAGAAACACTGAACTACAGTTTATAATATTGGCTTATTCTAAAAAATCTTCATTTCCTAATAAATTGTTTTCGTACCTGAATTCAACGTATGGAGGTTTATTTGATACATTAAAATTGAGATGTAAATTAATGGCTATATATAGTTAATCGGATTTTTTGCCAGAATGATTACGGGGGTTATGAAATTATTAAAGGAAATGGAACTGGAAGAAGAAGCGTTTCCATAAATTTATAAACTTCGTTTCTTCTCATCTTTGAAAGGCATAATATCATAAGCTCTCAATACTCAGAGTAAAGACCGCTATTACAAATGTCAATAAAAAAAGTTTTACTTATAAAAGTACAAGATTGAAAAGATTTCTATGATATAGTAATTTATCATATTTTTTAGAAAAAGCGTTGCAAAAAATTGCACTCGCATATAAATGAATGATTTTGTAAATATAATTAATTAGTTTCAATTTAATCAATACCTCCACCAGTTAATTAAATATTACTATTTATTCGGTGGTTCAGGGATTATTGCGCAAACAAAAATTGCGAACAGTGTAAATTTCAAAAAACAAGAAATCGGATTATGTATATTTAAGAATACTTCATTATATGTATATATAAATGTGATTTTAATTTTGTAATACATTTTTTTTAATACTAATACATTTATATTAATAAATGACATTGACATAATTTAGCTCACATTTCTTATACTTACACAATTTTTTATTTAAAAATAGATAAAAATATAAAGCAGTTAGAATTAAAGTAATATTTAACAATCAAAAAACTAGCTATGTTTAATTATGTGGAAATTTGGTGTGCTCAATTTTCGTTTTTGATTTAATCCAGTCACTATATTTATGCTATGTTAAAGGTTAATTTTAAATTTAATTTATTTTTTATTTAACCCTTTATTGGACGAATATTTTTCAAAAACCAAAAAATATTCAGAAATGATACTACTTAGAAATTAATGAAATTTGGATCTGTTGGGAGAAATTTATATTTCATCGAATGCTCTTCAATCAACAACACAATTTTTTTCTAAAGAGAATCTATTAATTTTAAGAATAACCTCTGCTTTTGAGCAATTAAAATAAAATCCGGACTGTTATGAAAGCCAAATTGGGGACATAATTGAAAATGATTCTTATAAGAATATTGACTTCGATAAATATAGTATACGGAAATCTCCCCCGAAAAAAGTTAATCGACAGTATAAAAAAAACAATGAATACGCAAGAACTAGATTTAAAATATCGTAATAATTATAAGTTAACTAATAAGAAAATGTGTGTTCTATTTAAACCTTTGAACCAACTGTTAAACCATGAAGAGCTGCCCAAAAAAATATTGGGATTGAAAGTGAAATATTCAATTTCAATATGAATGTAAATGATTTCAGATATTATGTTAATAATATCATAAGAAATAATAACAAAGAACTCCTGAAAATCTGAAAATATTATCAATACAATTGCAGTAAGCTCTGCCGAGACGGAACGAGGATTTGCTCAGAAAAAAGGCAACTTTAAGTAATGACCATCAATTTGACAGGTTTGCCGCTGTCTTCATGGGACCCTACACCATATGTTCAATCATCACTTCGAAGTCAATATCATTTAGTTAATGATAAACGCGTTAGTCCCGCCATGTTTATAAAATTATATATATATACCTAAAAGTCACGGCACGCCACTGACTATAACTTACATTTTTGGTTTATTTGGAAAGAAAAGAAATCGCTACACAAAAAAACAGTATTGCCAATATTACCGGTATCGACATTATTTGCCCGAAAATATAATCCGACATGCACATTATATACATATAATTAGTATGTCTGTAAAATTATTTATAATATTGAAATAAACGTATTTAAAAAAAATGAGAAAGGAGTGTAGAAAATTATAAAATTATTAATTAAGCATATAAAAATATATTTATATAATTGATGATTGTGATATCTTTGGGTGTGATTTATTTATATTATTTTAATTTAATTATTGCATATTTTAGAATATCACAATAATATTTATTTTCGATAGATTTATCTCATATTTAATTATTTATTAATACCCTTATTAAAAGTACCATTATACAAATTTGAGTTATAAATATTATATGAAAAAATATATAAATACTGCATAATTCATTTAGTGCCAGACAATTTAGCCTAATATTGCGAATTTTTTTATTTTTTTTTAAATCATCGATTTGCATTTTTAAATAAATTACGTTATACATATATGTTTTAAAAATTTGAAACTTTTTTTCTGTACTCTCAAGTAATAAAGCAATAAAAAGCAATAATATTTAGTAGTTACAAAATCATATTTATTTACTTAAAAACATAAAATATAATTAATGTTTGATTTAAATAAACACCCGTCAAACCAAATTTTAATTATATCGTCTAGTATTTTAATTTAAGAAATAAAACATTGCATTATTTTACAATAAAAAGGCTATTTTCAATAAAAAACATACATTTCGCGCAATTTTTCTAAATAAGATTTTAATTTAAATATATTTATTGTCCCCTAATTATTACCAATATTTAATGAAGCAGACAATTTGGCCTAATATATGCGTTTTTTTTTAAATCATTGATTTGCATTTTTAAATAAATTACGTTATACATATATGTTTTAAAAATCTGAGGTAATAAAAAGCAATAATATTTAGTGGTTACAACGATAAAAAATCATATTTATATACTTAAAAAAATAAAATATGAATCAAGTTTGACTTTAAAAAACACCAGTTAACACAAAAATTGCATTATTTTACAATAAAAAACATAAATTTCGCACAGCTTTTCCAAATAAGATTTTTATTTTATTATATTTATTGAGACTTAATTATTAGCAATATTTAACGCCAATGTTTAGTGAAGCATATTCATATGTAAAAATATATCTTAATGGAGATAAAAATATATAAATTGTAGAAAGAATATCTCCTTTTCTTTTCACTTCGCCAGCCATCCTTATCATGAAAAAGGGTGCGATAATTTCTCAGTTACATAACAGAATTATTTGGAACGGCTAAGTACCGTTAGATTTGCCTGAATTAAGGCAAATGTATATTCCTATAATTATTCCTTTTATCGAAAATGTTAAAAAAAAATTTAAAATGCACTCAAATATTTTTCAGTAGGATTTCTCTCATAAGTAGAGTGGGCCGATATTTCGGCCCCCTGAGACTAAAAGAGATAATTTTATTTTACCCCGATAAAACAACTTAGGTTCATCCCCTACAATGAGCATCATTTTATTCTACGCTTTTGCTTTCAAGCAATAAGCGAATCGTCATTTTCATAGTCCTAAGCCGTTTTAAACAAATATGGATTTAAAAAAAATATTTTTAGTACTACCGGTAGTTTATTTTTTAATACCGGTAATACTAAAGGTGAATTTTTTCCAATACCGGTAAAACTGGTATTGCAATCCTTAGTTACACAACAGATGATATGATAAAATAATAACGAAAAATTTTCATAAATTTCGAATTTCTCTTTTTTATTTATGCCACTGGATAGTTACATCGCTCGCAATTGGGCTCACACTTGCTACCGCCTCCCTGTATTGCTCCAGAGACCCTCAGGGGGTAGCGCCTACTTTGGGAATCACTGCTTTAACGAATAGAGATAAGACCTATTCTTCTTTAGCGAGTAGGATTTTTTTTATATATTTTTTGTTTGAAATATACAGAACTTTGAAAAGTATTGTTACATATATATTAATCACTACAATGTAGGCTTTTAATTGCTGACTTTTCCACAGCATCTCATCTGTAAAAAGTGAGATTTTTGAGCCGCGCGAATCGGAAGCGCGCACACATATCTCGGCCGTTCAGCCGACAGATATCGACGTTTCGCAATCGACGAATTACAGCGTCGTCCCGGCGAAATTGCGATCCGTTTGCAGTGCGTGCGCGGGGCGGCGGCGCTCGGGGGGGCAACCGGGTGGGATGGGGACGTGGGGGCGCAGGCGGCGGAGGGGCGCGCTCCCCCAGGCCGCGGCCGCCCCCATTCTGTGTCTGGCTCCAGTAGACACTCGGGCGGCGGCCGCGCTCCACGCAGCTACTACACACCCCTTCAGTCACATCACTCATTCACCATTAGCATGTGGAAGCTCACACCACGCTCACGTTTCCGCTTCCGCGCCGTACGACAGTGTGAACGTGAACGTGTGAACGTGACCTTAGCCGCACCGCGACGCACCGCTACGCCGACGCTCATCGCGCGAGGATGCGCTCCGGTCGACGAACAAGTAAGTCTCTTAAATCTACAGTGAGCTATAATATATCATATGCATATACACAGAAACAAACTTATGTACATTTCGCCAGCGACTATTATGTCAGAAAATATTAAAAGCAATATTCAACAGTCGAAAGCGAATTTAACATACGATCAACTTACACTCTTGGAACGGTCTTTTTTAAATTATATACATATTCACACTATCGTTTTTTATTTTTGTATATTACTAAAAATGCCACTTAATTATTTTCTATTTATCAAATAGATTTTATAGTTATAAATTTTAAAGTTAAAAATAAGAGAACCACTAGTTGGATTCATATAATAATGTACGGCATTAAAACCATAAAAAATATAACATTCAATTGTTGGTATATGTACAATTTAATAACATATTTGCAATTTAATTTTTTTTAAAGATTGAGAATCACTGTATAAATTTATATTTTTTATTGTAAATTTATTATATACTACCATTATTCGTACGCACAAACTATTAAATATCATAGCTCTCTGTGGATATAATATATAATAAATATAAAGATGCACATCAAAAATTCAAATTTTGCGCATGCGCATCTCGTTGCTTCTAAAATGCGCATGCGTATTTTTAAACGCGTATTCGCACATTAAAACGTGCGATAATGAAAATCGATAAAAGTTTACGCGTCCAAATTATATTTTTTTTACCAACACTAATCGATTTTGATGATGAACTACTTAAATTTGATATGCGTTATAATGACCTTGAAATGCTTCATATAACCGTTTATGTCATGCGAAATTTCATTAGTTACTTAACACGCATTGATTTTATGTCATAAATGTAACAGGTTTGGAATATACTGAAAATGTATGACATAATATTATAAATGATTTTAAATGTATAATTAACGGCTAATAATAATACAATACAAATAACTTTATTATTAGCATTTAATTTAGCTTATGTTCTTAATTTCATATTGCTAATAGATTGATTTTATAACATACAACAATATTATTATCGCGCATTTTATTTGATTAACTGCATTTAAAACGGTCTTTATTTATTTCGATTAAATAAAACTTTTATCAATAACATATATACTTTTTACCGTTATTATAAACCTGACAGTCTAACGCCGTTATATAAAATATTTATAAATATATTTTTATGGGGCAAAAGTGCGCGTTTTGGGTTTCGCTACATTGCGTGCAAGAACTTCGTGTCATCGAACGTACATGGCAATAATTCGTTCTTAAGGAATTGGCCTGACAGTTTTCCTGACTAGCGAAAATTAACCATTGACCGAGAATTCCAAGGCCGTTATTAATAACAAAAAAATCACACACACAAAATGGGGATGATACACATTTGTATCGATCGTCAAATTGAAAAGTAAAAATAGGGGTGGCTATCGACGGACGCAGTCCGCTGCAATCTTACCCCCTTCGTGAACTTTGAAGGGGTAGCACGCTACAACAACTTAAATCACTCATGAAATATACATGAGACTGTGTCGACGAAATAATCTTTTCGGTGTAATTAGTCGTAATAGCGGCAGCCGTACTGATTTTAGGTTAGGTTTTGACCGTTACGCAAAGAGGGCGTGGCGAGCTTCACCGCCATCAAAACCATTCATAACCAATACAACCTGCAAATTTATTTTCATGATAAATTATCGATGAAATTTGCTACTATATAAATAAAATAAAAGTGAAATAATTAGCTCCATAAAATATATTCATATAATAATAATAATATCCCGTATTTAATAACGTGTACTTATTGAAATACTGTATCATTAAACTTGCATTAGATCCACTAAAATAATCAATGGCATTATATTGGATATCGACCATACATAACAGTGCAACGTTCAGAGTCAGAATTGTAACATATATTCTTTATTACTTAACAATTATAGCAATGGTTAAAAGATGCGCTATTATCAATTAAAATGTTGATAAAAACTTGAATGCGTAAGCCCAATATATTACAACAGGTTAAACATAACCATTAACTACTAGTAGTGAGACACCGGTCTTAAATTTTTATCACAATATTCATCTGTGAGATTAGAAATATCTAAGATTTATAAATAATGTATAATAGTTCTTAATTTCTAGACATGATAGAAATTAAAAATCACTGGGGCTCATATATATATATATTGAAACCCAGGTCTTTCGTGTATTAATCACAGACGTATTAGATGAAAGTGTTATTTCCTATCTTAGCTATTATTTATAATATACAAACATAAGCTATTCATGATTTATTCAAACATTGTTGTATTTATTTTATGACAGACTTAAAAATCGTCAATAAAATATTTATTAATTCACTTGAACCTAACTTCATGTGATATATAGGTATGTAAATACATAATATATGTGAGATTAAAAAAATTCAGGTAAACTTGATTAATCAGAATTGCAAATTTTAAGTAACAAAGTCTATCTTTCAATTTTGCGAAATATTAAAAAAAAAAATTTCGAATTTTTAATACATATATAAACACGCAAAGCTATTTTAAAAAAAAAATTCTAAGCCTATACATGTATATGTATATACATAATATATTTACATACAATGTTTATGAGCATTTCATAAATATTTATGATACTCTCTGTTCAATTTTAGTAAACTAGGAAATGGATCACAAAAGCAGAATTATAGCTATAGATTAATTTAAATATTCTTCATATAACACTTTTAAATAATATACTATTTAAATAGTCTAAATTCGATAAACCGTATTTTTTAAATATAACTAGAGCAATAATTGCACATCATATGTTCTCCTGAGAATGCCGAAAGATATTTTTGGATGAACGTGGCTAGGAACAAATTTAAAAAAAATAATATCAAAGCATATTACTTTTATTGATTTTTTTATCTGCTAAGGATTGAACCATACAATAAAATATAAAACATATCGAGTTTTATAACAATAAAATTGAGCCAGTTGGCTGAAAAGCTGAAAGGTCGCTATGTCAATATTGATAAAACTATTGCGAAATTTCGACGGTAGTTGCTTTCAGCAAATTTCATTTATATAGACTTATGTATGTCTTGAGAAAAATATTTGTTAGGTCTGTGAAAAGATTTCGCTTTCATTTCAACGCTAGCTAATTCACTTTTGATCGTTACTGATATGCTATATAAAATCCGTTTTTGCCACTGAAGGTCAAACATACCTACTCAATATTAAGCTATAACATTTTAGACAAACCTCGATTTTTAATAGCCATACAAAAGTTGAAGTCTAATGTGAATATTAATTAAAATGTAATTTAACTTATGGTTTAAGTAATATAAACACATTCAATTCTATGATTTCTTACAAAATAATACCTATACATATCAATTAAATTGCTTTTCTTAATAATTTATTTTACCTATAAATTATGAACCATGTAATATAACACAAATAAGAATTTATAATAATTAGTAATAGTAAAGGTATAATGCAGCAATAAAAAATATTGATTTAAACTGACTTCGTACATCTAATAAATATAACTGAAATCCTCTCTTTACTATATTAGAAGTATATTAAAATGAAGCTCAAAATAGGGCTATAAAAGTCAATATAGAAATTTAAGATATGTATCTTTAAAAATACATTTCAAGATCAATATTTTTTTGTACAGATATCAACTAAATCTTGATGTCAGTAAAGAGCTTTTTCAATCAATGTCGATCAATGTACGTCATGTATCATGTCATCAGTGATTAAGCAGTATATGTGTATGACCCAAATCGAACAACGTTATTAAACAGAACCGATTACTATACCCGTGGAAAACTTAGTAGTTTTCAGCGTTTATTTTCAACGGCTGATTTGAGCTTAGGGGCGTAAGCCTCCATGAATATTTTATTGAGAATAAACTATGTAATTAAAGGTAGACACGTGGGCAAATATTGTAAAACGAAACTGTAAGGTTTTATATTTACGATGAAATTAAATGCTATGTACTATAACAACTGTTGCATACATATCATTCTAAAAAAATAAAATTAAAGCAATTACTTTAAATTTCATCGTGAATTAGTAGCTACTTATAAACAACTAGTTAACTATGTTTAATAAAACATTTTTTAAGGAACGCAATTATCATCAATTCTGCTTATTATTTTAACTACGATAAAATTTAATATCTACACAGATTTAAAAGTAACTCTTTATGATGAAAAAACTTGCTATATGAATTAATCATTGGTGTACTCTCAACTAAGAATTGAATAAATGTATTTAGCCAGTTTTAAAAGCGGCATAAAGCGAGGGTTGCTCACCCCTAAAATTTGCATTTTTAATGCATACATTTTAAAGATTAACATTTTAAATTTCAATATTAATAATAAAATTAAATACACAATGCTTATTTAGTGTAAAAATATCCAAAACAATTAATAAATTATTTATAGAAAAAAAAAATTTTTTTTAACTTAAGCAAAAATACACATTAAAATGCCGGCTGTTCCGATTTTTTAATATAAATTTGATAAGTATAAAATAAGTCAACGATAACAATGACAGCTGCAGCTCCCCTTACTTCAGGGCCAGATGCACTCGACCCCTGCCTCATATACAGGATGACCGTTAATCAAACAAATCTCCGTGAAACCATATAAATAAAATAAAATAAAAAATCTCACGCCTATGAACAAAATTGCAGAGCGTTTGTTTTTATCGAGCCATTCGTAAAAATATTCGATAAGAGGATTTGTGGTCACCCTGTATTTTAACCGCGTTAATCGCATCGTATCGATTCGAATAATACAATCCGTTTTGTTTGAACAAAATTGTATAGATAGTCTGGCTTTTTTACAAATCTATTGTCGTCAATCGATGGATTGTATCACCAGGCGCTCGATAAAAAAAATTGAGCGTGAAAATACTGTGAGGATGATTTATTTTTATGAAGTATTCTTTACAAACAAGTTACTTTTACTGCCTAAGAATTTAAATTTAATTAGCTTCCATTTAATAACTTTTCAATAGTGACTTGAATGGATTTTATGTATTATGAATACTTTCAATATATGTTTTATTAATAATACTTACTAATACTAGAGAATTTTAATGATAAAGCAAACAAAACATTATATTATATTTAAAGTTTATATTACAATATTACTGCAATTAAAAAATCTTTTTTTTCAATAAAGCTCATAACATTTGTATTTTTAAAAGCATCTAAGTTTGAGTTAGTAGATTGTGACAATTCGAATCGGTCATTGTATAATTTTTATTATTCTTACTCGATTTATATATCACAGACAGTGGAGCATAAAAGAGCCAACAAATATTAAGATAAAAAAGAGCTGATAACATTTGTATTTTTTTAAAACTAAATTTGAAAAGAAAATATCAGAAGCTTTTTTAAAATAAATTGTGACAGTAAAAATCCGTTATTGTATGTATATATTTTATTACTATTTGCGATTTAGAAATCACAGATAGTAAAGCACAAAAGTGCCAGCAATATATAGATTAAAAAATAACATATGGTTAATAAAAAAGCTAATAAAAGTTGTATTTTGAAAACCGTTTCTTTAGAATATCGTAAATCATTCAATTCAGAATTTTGAGTTAGTAGATTGTGACAATACTTATTATTATTATAATACTTGAATTATAAATCACAGACAGTGGAGCATAAAAGAGACATCAATATCTTCTTTTTAAAAGAGCTGATAACAGTTATATTTTTCAAAACCGTTTCTCGAAAATATCAGAAGTTTTTTAAAATAAATTGTATAAATTTTATACCTGTTCGCAATTTATAAATAAAAATAGACAAAAAAATAGTATCTTGTTACTAAAAAATCTCATAAAACTTGTATTTTTAAAACCGTTTCTCGAGAATATCAGAAGTCATAGTATTGTGACAATAAGAATCAGTGTTTATATACATTTTATTATGATACTCGATTAACAAATCACAGACTGTGGATCACAAAAGAGTCAATAATATTTGAGTTGAGAAATTGGAACCTTTTACTTAAATTTTTTTAGTACAGTTGTATTAAAAAATACATCTTACAAGAATATTAGAAGTTTGTGTTTGTAGATTGTGACAATACGATTCGGTCATTGTATAAATTTTATTATAATACTTGATTTAGAAATCGCAGACAGTAGAGCATAAAAGAGCCAACAATATTTAGTTAAAAAAGAATAATCTTTCTTTCAAAAACGCTGATGAAGCACAAAAAGACAATAAAAGTTTTATTTTTAAAAACCGTTACTCGAGAATATCAGAAGCTTTAGTGAGTAGATTATGACAATAAGAATCGGTGATTGTATACATTTTATTATAATATACTCGATTAAGAAATCACAAACAGTGGATCACAAAAAATAAAAAATAAAATTTTAGTTAAAAAATTAAAACCTTCTTTCTAAAAAAATTATAATAGTTGTATTTAAAAAAATATATTTTAAAGACTATACTCGATTTAGAAATCACAGTCAATAAATGATATTTGGGTTCAAATTATATAATCATCTTTGAAAATTAAGACTTGTTTATACAATCGATATTATTATCATTTAAAATTTTATAAAAGTAAATATGATAGATCAAATTTATACATTTAGCTAACTTTATTGTTATGTAATATGAATGATAAGAGTTACTTGAATGTATTTTGAGGCAATTCTTAACTTATGAAAACGGTTAAGAATAAAAATATGCATGTATAAAAATACTTTCTTAGTTATTAACAGATTATTAAAATATAATACAAAATACATAAAATCAATGATATTATTTTTACCAATCTAAAAAATATCACTAGAAGAGCTATTACTATTAGTAAAATACGGAGTTTTTAAAACTCTTTATTCACAGAGAATTTTTTACCTACTTTTCCTATAAAATTACTCATAGTCTATATCTAGCAAAGACAATATATTTTTGCATCTTTGTAAACTAATATAACTAATATAAACATACGATATGGAATAAATAATTAAAAATTAATGTAATAAATTAAAATTGCTATTAAATAGTATATGTCAAAAACATCTGTTCTTAAATATGTACAATAGTCTTTGCAACTTCCATACAATCTACAATGCTATCAATAATACCAAGTCACAGCAATAGAAATATATTTGAAAATAATCCATTGATCTTGTTTTCTTACATAAATACATTTTTTAGTAGCAATAAATATGAACTGACTCGGGAAAAACTAACTAATGTTAAAAGCAGCCTATTAATTATTGTCTACTGATGTTTTGACAGTGTGAATTTTATTCACGCTAATAAATATATATATATTGGCATCTGTAGATAAAAGTACAAATATTTATTTTGTTGGCAAAAAATGTAATCCTTATAAACGCATGAATGGAATGGCGGCAATCACGCGAAAACAAGTGAGCGGATCGTAATGTGTTAAAAGTATTATAAAAGTGTAAATGCAACGTTAATATTATTATTTTTTATACGACATGCGCCGATTTAAGAACACGATACCTTTGTATTCGTATCTTTAAATTTCACTTATAATAATATATTTGGAATATAGATAAAACTATATATTGAATATAAGAAGCAAATAAAGTCTGCAAAATAAATATTAACGGATATATGTACAATTAAATTGTTATAATAATATTTTTCAATGATATATCGTATTTAAAATTAGATCAATGATTAAAATAATAATATTATAAATATGAATATAATAAAACGAATTAGGTTTATATTTAATGGTCTACATACGTATGTACATATATGGCTGCTGTCTCTTGACATTTTAATATGTAATAAAAAGAGATTTGATTGATCGTTTTTTCGTGTCTTATTTAACTAACGAGTGGATTTTTATATACAAATAATATTTACTCACCATAAATTTTATGGTAATATATTCGCAAATATTATTCTGTGGGGTAATAAATATATATATTGTTATTTTAATCAATCACACCCGCTAGCATTGAACTTCCAGATTTATGAAAAAAAAATATCCAACATAAACAACCCTCAGACGGGGTTTATTGTGGGGGTCTTTGTTATGATAATTTGAACTCGAGTAAGGGTTGTGTAATTGCGATCGCTTAGGAATAGGGGATTAATCTCAAACTTGACCCCATTGCGCCACGTCGACGAAGCCCTAGGACTACAAATCCTAGCAACGCAAAAATGCGCATAAATTTCCCCTAAGCGACGGTCAATCATTACGTTTTATTTACCTTTTTTGACCCAAACACGCACAGTAAAAATTAATTAAATAAAAAATAAAATTTGACGTAATCGATTAAGACGTAAGCCATTTTTTGCTACAATAAACAACAGGTTTGAGTTAGGGGACTTAATTCTTAGTATAAAATAATCAATAGTAACAAATAAGTCTAATTTAAATATTGAATTAAATATTTAGTACTAGAGAAATTTTAATAATAATAATAAAAAATATATGTATTAACTTGTTAATATTTTAATGAAAAAATATTATATAAGAATTATTAGGTACAAATGTTTACTTTAAAAATGCAACAAGTGGTTCTTAATAACTCATCTTATAACTCAACGCATTAATTTGCATTTTAATATAAACATTTACTACATACGGGTGTACAAATTAAAAAAAAAACTATGACATCCTTTTACTTTCAAAAAATTAGGGAAAAGCTTGATACACACATGAGACTTTTAACTGTTATTTAAAGATACTATAGAACGAAATCATTACAAAACATAAATATTTTAACCGCTCACTTAGCAGGAAAACATTTTAAGCCTTTTTATAAAAAATATTTTACTTATAATAGATATATAATGTTTTTTAATGTAAAGTAATCTCAATAATTAAAATATATTTGTATATACCAAATAAATATAAATCATAATAATTAGTTAATTTTGTTAATTAATTCCCATACACTTTTTCTTTTCCTTCATGCTTTATAAATATATATTATTTTCTCCCATGGTTCTAACATATAACTATATTGTCATTATAAAATATAAATACTAAATCTCGCTATAAGGGGCATAATATAATATTAAAAATTATTGTTATCTTATTACCTAAAATTATATAGTCATTCTATTAACTTTATTAAAAAATCATACCACGTTCTTAATATTAATAGATTAGATAAAAAGCAGCAAATTATATATTTTTATATTTATAATTGTAGCATATTAAGTGAAAGTTCAAATTAAAATTCAATCATAAACTAATCTAAAAATTTACCTACTTAACCCTTTAATCGCCAGCGACTTTTTAGTAAGTCACCAGTTATTCTCTTCACGCGTCTGTATCTTTTTCTTTAAATCAATATAAAAAAAATGGTTTACCAAATAATAAAGCTAGTACAATAATATTTAATAATTAATAAAAAATATATTTTAATTTAAATATATATTAATTTGCTCAAAAAAAATAATCATCAAAGGACGCACAAGTGCTTAATTTATTAAAGTCTTTCTTTTCAGTTTATAAAATTATAAGCGAGATATGTTTTATGATAAACAAGCATTAAAACAAATAGTTTTACCTGATTTTAAATTTGCAAAACAGTTTTTAAAATATAATCTACTTACAATTTTATCGTGCTTAATTTTAAACCATAGACTTTGATCTAAACATCAAAAATATGTCATAAAAAGTCTTTAAACTTTACAGTCATACCGCTATGGATGTACATGCACACAATGTTGCGTGCCAAACTATCCAAAGCCACCAGACACATACTTCAACTTGTATAGTTTCACATGATACCATCCGAGGTCTTCGCCGTTCGATAAATCACACATTCGACCGTTAAGTGTTAAGCTAATAAAATATATTTTTTATAAAAAAATAAAAGGGTTAAAAAATCAAATATAACAATAGCTAAAAATAGATCTGGGTTCGTTCTGTGTCAAATCAAGCGAATAATCAAAAGGTCCGATTTAATTATACGTTTAGATTGTTTCAGGACTTATTTTAGACGCGTGTGGGTTATTTAGACATCAATCGAACCTTTGATGGTACGTAATTAAGGCCGCTTTGCGTTTTTTGATGTGTGTGTATATATATATATGCATTTAAATATATACATAGATTTTTTCGATACACTTAGGTAGTTGATGTATATGTTAAAAACATAAATAAATTGTATGATTCTAGTGTATTAATATTATAAAAGTTGATAATTTAAAATATATATATATACGATATATGTACAAAAACTACTGATAAAATATTAACTAATAAAAATATATATTTAAATAAGTAATAATCTTTGTGGCAAAAATCAAGCATAATTTTACCAATACATATAATACATAAATGTTTGACAAGTAAATTTAAATGTTAATTAAACTAGTTATATATAATAAAAGTTTTAATTAATAAAAATCATAATTAAATATAGAGCTAAAAACTTATTTTTAATAATATTTAATTTATATTAAAAAAAAATGTAATGAATTAAATTAAATTAAAGGTGTAATATAAATTTAGCTTATGTCATATTCAATACCAACATTTAATGTATAATATTATATATAATTTGTAATATCTTATCTTTATAGCAAATAATCTTATCGTAAGCATTAATATGTATATACAACAAGATTTTTGCTCAATGATAATTATCAACATTTTTAGGGGTTCGCGAATATATATTTATATGCTAAAATCCGGTTTTTTTCCTTATATTATAGTTTGATATTTTGGCAGCGATGATCACGAATTTCGTTTAATCATTTATTTAAGAATTTTTTGTAAAGAATAGCGAGCCAAGAATTATGATATATTTTGTATATACGTATTAGAGCTATATTTTTGTGAACCACAAGTTGTATTTATTAATTTAAGTTAATGATTAATAATACAATAAAATAAATAATAAAAATATATTTTATATAGATATTTTAGCATAAGAAAATTAATTAATTTTTGTATGAGTAGTGCAAATGCAAAATTTTATAATAAAT
Organism: Plectrocnemia conspersa; assembly: GCF_051122295.1. Taxonomy (NCBI): domain Eukaryota; kingdom Metazoa; phylum Arthropoda; class Insecta; order Trichoptera; family Polycentropodidae; genus Plectrocnemia; species Plectrocnemia conspersa. The sequence goes on along the minus strand of NW_028277174.1, from coordinate 4,862,781 downwards.
ATTTTTTTTATTATGACAGATTAACATGTATAGTTTCAGAACATAAATTGAATAAAAAAAGTATTTCGAAAACTACAATAAATTTCAATTTACATACCGAAAATAAACATTCTATTTTAATTTTATACTTATTATTATTTCTAACGGTCCGATTACGCATACGACTTTATTATAGTATGATAATTTTTTTCTTATTAAATATATATAAAAAATAGTTATGACAAAATACGCTATTTAGTAAACCTAAATCTATTTGTATATAATTTTTTAATACATAGCTGCCCTCAAATATAATAAAAAACCATACAATTCACATTTAAATACAATTTAAGCTATTTAAAAAAATTAAGTTTAACGCAAAAATTTAACAGATTCAATAAAAAAAATATTAAATTCGGACATGTGCGCTTGTCTTTATTGAAATAATTGAAAAATACAGCTATTTACATTAGAATAAAGATTAATAGGTATGCAAGCTATGCACAATGTTATGAAAGCATACAAAGGGGCATATGCGTGCATAATTATCATACTATAACGGTGCAGCGCGAAATGGCCGTACAGTCAGCTGGAGTCTGTCCCCCAATTCTAAAAAATATCTAAAACCACTTTTTTTATGGGGGCTTCCCCCAAAAATTTAGAAGTTCGACGACCCCGTTTCTGGTCCTCCAACCCCTGAATGCAGGCACCCAAGGGTATATAGCATTGTGCTGCAGTTGCGAAACTGTGCTCCGACACTACTCTTACAACATAGGGGTACAAAATATAAAATTAAGAAGAAACGTTAGGGTTGCCAGACATGTATACGACAAACTAGGACAACGGTTCATTTCAAAAATCAGGACAGAACTTTTTTATTGTACCCATTATTAGCTATATTTATTTTTTCAAAGGCACCGAAAAATTAAATTATTATAAGTCACCTCATACTATTATTTATAACCAAAATTTTAAGCTAATTATATAGTGAGATATTTCCTTAAAAAAATATTTTACTGGTGAGGGGTATGTACTGTTTTATTTTGTGTAACTACTAAAGAGCTTAAATAATTTTAAATTTATTTATAATTATACAAGATATGTTAAAGTGATAAAAAAAATACATAAAAGTGAATATTATTATTCACCAACCCCCTCTCTCTCTCTTTCTTAACCTCTTATAATATTATTAGCGTGATTTTTGACATTGTGTATACATAAAATATAAAAAAATTAAGAATTCCACGTCCCTAATTTTTAAACTATTTGTCAGTTTAATTTCAATATTCTAATATTTACGCTGCAGCAAATTATTTTGATTATTTTTATTGAAAAAGTGTTATTTGACTTAAAAATATATGGTTTTAAATTCGCATGAGCAGCGATACAATTTAGTTATACTTATTTTTTATAAAAACTACATAAAATATTTTTATTGTGTTTTAAAAATTAAGATTATTTTAAGAAAAACAATGACTGTCCTAAAAATAACTACATATGCACTATATAACAAAATTCAGTGAGTGCACTTTAATAAAAAAATATTTTAGTCTTTCGTTGTAACCTGACAGACGAAAGCCCAATGCGTTACAACGGGATAAATATGTACCAACTAGGTAAATCAATTAGACCTACAAGTAGGAATTAGTCACCGGACTTTTTTATTCTGTGAATCTGTGATATCTATATAAACTATTTTTAATAATTTTGTGTATTGTCACTTTGCATTATAAATAAAAATTCTGCTGCCGTGGTTCGAGCCCGCGACCTCCGAGTTATTAGTCTAGGTCTAACTGAGTAATTATGTTGATTTAAACTTTAGCTTTAATCTAAAGCTTGTATTTACAAATCTTTAAATTACAATGAAAAAATTACCACAAAGAAATAAGAATAAAACGATTCATACTTAGTTTTTGATTTTAAAGGAACTATAAAAACAATAAAATAAATCTATTGGTACACATTAAGACTGTCAATAAAACAGTATTTTATGTATAATAAATTAAGGTGATGTACACTCAGTGTACATGTATAAATGTGTAAAAATTAGTGATTAAACCTTAAAAAAAACAACATATCTAAATAATTATTATAATAATATTTAGTTGCATAATAAATGAGTTAATCATTTTGTAAAAATTTAGAAATTAAATGTAGCAAATATTTATTTACAAATTAAATTTTAAAAAACGTAAATAATATATCGAAATAATTATTATAATAATATTGAAATTATTTTTAATTGTTATGTAAATGAGTTATTTATTTTGATAAAATTTATAAATTTAATTTAGCAACTATTTATTTACAAAATAAAAAGTATAAAAAACAATACAACAAAAAATCGACTTGCAATACTTTGCTTTTATTGGTAAATAATATCTGATTTTGATGACCCAGTATATAATGACTTTTTAAGTATATAATGGAGGACTACCTAAAATATTAATATATTATTGACATGTTTACAGAGATATTCACATAATAATATAATATGTAAACTCAGTGTACATCACAGGAATGAAAAGTTTTTGTATATAGTTAACATTTTTAAAACCTATTTTAGCTTATTAAGATTATAAATAAAAAAAGTATCTTAACCTTTTTAGTGCCAAGTGAAATTAAGCGGTGAATGCTAAGAATACCAAGCATTTTTTGCCATATGTTTTTATAAATATATTTTTTTTGTGTGAGCTTATATTTATTATAGGAACAAAATAAAATCTAGTTCACTCATGATTAAACAAAAAAAAAATACAATACTAGGAATAGACACCCGCGTCCTAGCGGCATTCATGTCGTTCGTAAGTGAACACTAGCGTTAAAAAATAATTTTAATATTTTTTAATATAAATTCCACTAAAATAGCAAAAAGGAAACTTTATTTGATAATTTGCAGAACAATTGTGGTTGGTCCTAAAATTATGCATCATTTTGTAAAAAGAGCTTAAATTGCACTCTATAGTTGTTTTATTACATTATATATATTTATATATTATATTTATATAAAAAATTGTTTGAACTTTTGAGATATGTCGTGAGCATTTAATTCGAATGAAACTATTCTGAAACAAAATTATATTAAATATATTATGTATTTTTGCTAATACAAAAAACATTAAATAAAAGCTCATTTCACAAAATATCAGACAAAATTGACTATAAACAGGTTTTGCTATTTACTTTATAAAAACGTGTTTAAGCTTAACCCAAGCTGGGATAAGGGGAGCATATAATGAACCCCATATTCAATGATCTATGTCATATATTTTTAATTAATAATATTATTAAATTGTCACACATTATTTCAAAGAATTCATTCTTTTGACAAAGCTTGAATTGAACTTTATACCTACATCATTAAATTATTCTAGCTATTTATTTGCAATAACATTTTTCATATAATTTTATGTAATATAAATTAGGGAGATCTATTGTCTAGGGAGATATTGTCTAAATTGATTATCTGAAAATGCCTGGCGTAACCCTCTGACGTCCAAAAAAAAGGACGTCCAAATACGTCAGACAACCCTTTTAAACACTCTACCGTACATTCACTCCCAGTAAGATCCTCAAAAGGCCGTGAAAAAAGTGTCTTAATGAATGTGTATGTGTATTGTGACCCTTAATTGTACGTAAGGTGACTGTGCGTCTATGAAGGACGCACATCAGGGTTTCTCTCCCCCTCGGTGTGTATAGTGGTAGCTAACCTACCCCAACGTCGAGGGTCATTCTCTCATAAAAGATTCTCCCCCGTCCCACAAAAGCACTCCATGGTGTGCGAGCCCGTCTTTTTATTCCGAATTTCCACTAAACTCAGTCACAGGAAAAAAAGGGGTGCGCGTCATTCAGCCAAATATAGTATATTTGCTAAAAATTGCACATGCTATACTCGCTATACGTTTAAAACTACATATGTAGCAAAATATTAATAATTTAATAAAATATAGTCGTATGTTATTTTATATATATCACTATACTAAACTATTTTCTATAAAAAAAAATAATAAACAATATAATAAATTATGCAGGTACACATTATGAGATTTTTACTCAAAAATTGTTTTTAATTTAAAGGAGTATGTACCGATTTTTTGTTAATGTAATTAAAAATACATGTTTATTGGCAAAATATACCAAAAATATATATGTAAATGACTGAAACGACTAGCGATTTACGTTATACACCCCTCACAAACTTTTCACTCCCTTATAATATTTGTGGCATGGTTTAAAGACTATTAGTAAAAAATATTATGTACATATATTATACTAGCTTAATTTATACGGAATTCTAATATGTTAATCTGAATCTAAAATTAAGAGAAATTAAAGTAGCACCAGAAAAAATAAATATAATTTATTTATTTTGTTTTGAAGTATGTATGTATTACAACCAAATTTCAGAAATTAGTTGCTTACTAAATAAAATGCTTAATCACATATTAAAATATAGAAAATTATTCTCTAATTGCATGTACAATATTTAGAATTATATAAACACATTTATTAAAATATTTAAGATGATTCATAAATATTATTTATATTTTTAATTGAGACATAGTTGTGTTTTTAGAATATATAATTCTAACATACATATGTAATATACTTACTCAATTTAAAATATAATAGGAGATTAAATTCATTTGCTAAATTAGATATTCTTTATGCTAAAACTAGGCTACTAGGCTTCTGTAGTTCAAACGCATATAATACGATAAACCAAAGCCCTTGGATACTTATTTTGAGTTCCATAACATATTACGTAAGCGTTGTATTGATTTGAATGCCATTTTGTAATTAAATATCTGAAATATTAAAGACAAACGTAATACATTATATAATTTATATTCAACAAGTGTCTTTAGAAAAAGACGTTCAAAGTTATTATTATAAGAAAATGCTTTAAAATTTTTCGCGGGTATAATGTTTTAATAGTAAGTTAATTTGTTTATTTTTCATATTTAATTTGGTAAATAAAATTAAAAAATATATTGCCAAAAAATACATAAACATAACACTGATTTTATATAATACAAATATTTTAAAGTATATATGTTTTAATATGCGAATGATTAAAGTAAACTTTTAAGTAATGTTTCATATTTTTTAAGTTAAATAAAAATATTAAGTTGTCTTTTTGCATTCAAATAAAAAATAGTAGTTTATTCTTCAATTTTTACAATGCTCTAGTTACCCTAGCACAGTTGCTAGGCTCAATTACGGTGTCGAGTTGCAATTAATTGCCCACTTAGTGAAAAATCCAAGTCATTTAGCGGTTAGCCAAGTCATAGGGGGTTTTCGGTGCTAGGGTATATCGCCCGTTCGGATCTTTCGACGAATACATTATGTATTTTTAGAAAAATTCGTCATGACCGGCGTTGTCATAGTCACACCCTAGTTGAAAAAGCTACCCTGATCGATTTGCATTTATTCCAAAACAAACACGATGGCCGAGTCAATCAACCCACTTACCTGTCATTATTGCCCATGCGTCACTCAATGTGACATCGAAAGCCAAATCGGACTACAATACAATGTACACAGACAAGTCTATCACTATCTGCCTAAAACGAAATAATTTACTAGTGAAGATGATAAAAATAGACTTGTTATAGTCATAGTAATATTCTCATGGAAAGCTGACAGGAAGTTGCATAAGCGATTGAAGGTAGCATGCATTTTTAATTGTGCAAAATAAATATTGGTGCGGTGCGAGCGGCTGCAAGCATCAAAATCTGAGTAAAATTTATACGTTTCTTCAATTCATTAAAATTTAAAGTAGGTTGTGTTATTTTCAAAAAAATATTTAAATATTATTAGATAATCTTTTAAGATAAAAAGGTTATAATTTAGAGTTTTTCCGTGGTAAAACGTGGTAAAAAAGTGTTTTTATCAAAATTATGTATATTTTTTACAACACAGCGAAACTTTTGGGATTACAGCTATTATTGCAGAAATATATGTATTAATGTTTTGTTTTAAATCGTACAAAATCAAGTCGTGCAGCAAAAAAGTTTGTATTTTTATAGATTTGAAACTAAGTACACTTTTTTACAGTGCAGTAAAAACTTATTTATGATTTACATTATCTTAAGAAATGTATAAAAAGTTCTGCTTTAGAACGTCCAAAATTAAGTCGCAAAGCAATAAAAATTCTTGATATTTTTATTAGTATCTAATGTATTTATTAAAACTAAAAACACTTTTTTCAGTACAACTAGAACATTGGTTTCTCAACTTTCATACTTTTCCGTTCACGGAGTCATTATTTCAGAATTCGAAAAAAAAAAAATATTTGAAACTGAGTATGCTTATCGATTCTATTCGATTCTCATACTTTTTCGTTTACGTATCTTAGAATAGTATCGAAAATAGTCTCGATTTTTATTTTAAAAACTGAGTATGTTTACTGAAATTTTATATGCCTTTTAAAGCACAAAAATACTTTCAGATTTTTATACTTTCTAGTTCATGTATCTAAGAGACGTATGAATGAATACACTTCCTCAAAACGTCAAAATCAACTGGCACAGCAAAAATTCATGAATTTTTGTTTAAAACTATGTGTACTTATCAAAACTAAGCACACTACACAGAAAAAATCAATAAGCTACCACACCTTTTGGGCTATTAGAGTTCTAATCGGGAAAAAAATATGTTTAGAAAATTATCATAAAATCAAGTATATGTATTTGAATTATTAAGTACATTTTTCTAAACACAGCAAAAAACAATAAAAATACCTTTAGGTTCTTAGAATTTAGTGTAAGAATATTTTAATTTTAAACGTTAAAAATCAATGCGCACAGTAAAAAAATTCTCGATTTTCACACATTTTGATTAACGGAATCGTTACCTTAAAATTGTAAATTGTACACATTTAATTTTTATGATTTTTTCACTTTTGACAAAAAAAATCATAAAAATTAAATATGTTATTATAAATATTATTGAAAAAAATTTTTTTACAACTATTGTAACATTTTTTACTAAGTTATTATTACGAAAAGACAAATAAGATACCAAGAATAGCAAAAAAAATTTAATGTAGAAAAAAACAAATTAAAAAAAAATAATCTTTCAAAAAACGGATTTCGAGTGTCAAAAAACATAAAATATTTAACTGATTATATTATAGTATGTATTTTTACTAAAACAAATTAATTTTTTAATACTAAAAATATATAAAATATTATGACACCAAACGCTAGGCTAAAATTTTTATAATATAAATATTATAAAATATTTTGCATTATAACATAAAAAATTCTACAGTATTTTTTTTATTTAAAACTGAATACAATTGTTGCTCAGCAAAATAAAATAAAATAACAGACATCACACTTCTAAGTTCAGGTAGTTATTCTCTAAGAACTGTATGTATGAATGTTTTATTTACAAAATTTATACTTTTAGAATTGTGTGTATCAATTAGTTTTTTCATTTAAAGTTAAGTCGCGCAGCGAAAAATCCTAATTTATCCTTTTAAACTAAGTGTATTAAAACTAAATATCTAATTTATTTATTTACCAATACAACAAGAATAAAGTTATTAAAATTTCTATCTTGAAAATATTTTTTCTAGCAAAAAAAAAGCGAATTTAAAATAAAAATCGGTTTTTGATCTTCTAACATTGCCCAATTAGTACATTTTATTTTAAAATATATAAGTTACAAATAATTAGATTAGCTCTTTAATAAATATCTAAGCCAAACATAAATATCTCATTTTCATGTGTAATTATGAGATATTTATTTTTGGTTAAGATATTTAAGATATAAAAAGGAGATTTTATTGTGATTCATTTTTTGTACAGAAAAAGCTTAGTGTTTTACTTTTGACTGAAAAATAAAAATATCTAAATGTAGTAAGAGCTAACGTATAAATGCTTATTTGGTAAATAAATAAGTTTTTTACAACTATTGTAACAATTTTATCTTATTTCTTACTGAATTAATACTACTAAAAAACAAACATAATATCAAAAATAGCAAAATCAAGCAAAAAAAATTAATCTTTCAAAAAACAGAATCCGACTGTCAAAAAACATTATTTATTTACGTGATTATAGTTTTTATTTTTACTTCGGTAAAGCGATTTTTCAATACTAAAAGTATATAAAATATTATATTAGCAAATGCTAAGCCTAAAATTTGATAATATAAATATATGTAAATGTAGTAAGAGCAAATAACTTTTTTACAGCTATTGTAACATTTATATCTAATTTATTTACTCAATGAATATTGCAAAAAAAAGATTTAAAGAAAAGCTAAAAATGTTTTTGAAAGCAAAATTTTATTTTTAAATCTAACTGGCAAAAAACATCAATTTTTATTTTTACTTACTTTTACTAAAAATATATAAAATAATTCAACAGCAAATGTTAAGCCTAAAGTTTGATAATATAAATATTACAAAGTGCTTAGAATATTTAAGATGCACTCGATAAATTCACATTTTAAGACAATCTATACTATTAAACAGAAAATACACATGTCTGTCCGTCATAAGAGCTCCTCCCAAACGTGAAATTTTTATATGTCATTCTGTCAACCTTCAAGTTTTAAGTTGAAAGTTGAGAGTTAAACTGAACAGCGACATACTGACGACTGATTACGTGCTACTGTAATACATACAAACAAAAATATTGTTAAATCGCGTATTTCGTGTTAGTTTTACCAATTTTTTTACGTTGTTGCATTCGCCCTTAACCCTTTCACCGCGAATGGCTTCTATAGAAGTCATCAAGAAAATCGCCAGTACTCATTGGGCACCTAAAGGTGCCATAAATCTGTGAGCCTAATAATATGCTTATTTAGTATAATATAGGGTTGTAAATCATTTGAATTTATTGAACCATAATATTTTTTAAAATATGGCAAGAATATTTGCCACCCCACACATATTAACAAATTTCGAAATGGCGCGCAAAAATATCTGCCGTTGTGAAAGTATTAGTAATTTATATAGTGAATACGTAAAAAATCCGTTTAACATATTATTATCAGATTTTATAAAAAAATGTGTCTTTGGCAGCCCGCGCCCGCTTAACTAAAATGTAAAATTATTTACAAAAAAAATGCAAATATCACAACCAAATCACGTATGCACACACACAATACCGACTGGCCAACACGTACGGAACCTATGAATATGCATGCGTGCGTTAATTTTCAAAGGCCGGCGATTAGGGGGCGTTGTGCGCGGCTCGCCCCGGGCAACAATCGCCCGTTAATTGTATGAATATTCATGGCGAGACGGGCCTCATTCGCCTGCACCGGCCTGGAGCACGTGGTCGCGTCTGCGCACGCGCCACAATCCCCTCTACTCGCTTCCAATCGCCGGCGAGCGCTTCAGCTCTGAAAACCAACCCTTCACGAACGGTCCTATGCCACGCGCGTGAGAACGCATCGCGATGCCGAGTGTACAGCGGCAGAGAACGGACTATGTGATTAAAATCAGTGATTGTGAATGTTCGGATTGTGATTTATTTATTTTAATTAATACTCATTCGATTATTTTATATATATATTAAACTACTTCGTCTACTATTATGTATGTACGTTTAGCGATCATATTTGTTTTTAATATGTGAGTGTTGTTAAAATCATTTGTGATATGTGTAATAAAAATAAGCTGTTGCTGTAATACATGCACGTAAGTCATTTTGTTTAACATAACTTGAAGAGTTCACGAGGAAAAGGGGTAAGTCACATCATATGTATCATATATTATTTCATTATGTAATTTTACTTATATTAAAAATAACATTAATGAATATAAATCAATAAAGTCTGCAATTAAAATAAGCTAAAAATAAATATTGACATTTAAAAATGTATTTATGAAGTTTTGCTTAAAATAATTTGAAGGTTTTATATGTAAGTTTTACAATGTACTATTAATTAGAACATGTTAAGGGTATATTAAAATCAAATATATCAACAGTATTACAGAATAACAATGATTTTGATTGCCGAACTTCTGTCGATTTCTAAATATTAATTAAATTCCCTACAGCAATATTAGTCACAGTCTGTCACATTAGAAAAGTAGATTTAAAATATAAATATCAATATAAATGGCATTTGCCCTAATTCTTCAAATGAAAGTGCGCACAAGTCACTTCCACTATACCAATTACAGCAATTAATTAGAATTTTTATGCTATTTTCATTCAAAAGCACTACGCCCCTTCGGTCACGTAAGTCACGTTACTATCACGTGCTGGTGAGCTTTTCGAGTGCGTATTTTTAAAGCAGTGACCTTGAAAACCTTCACGCCCTTGTATTATAATCTAGCATACATTACTATAATTTACATCTCGAAAAATGGCAGTAGATGCAAAATCGCATTAGTTCGAAAAGGTCAGCCGGCGCTGAAGCATCACGCGATATCGTTACTTCATAATAGGGATCTTCGTGTCAGGGTTGGGCTATGGCATATTTGACCCATATGCGATTAATTGTGTAATATCTATGTGTGTTTTGTTTGTAATCGAATAATCCTTGTATATGTGTATTTTTTTTGAAATTATTCACCTTTGCGAGACTTGTGGCTACGGCGTATCTCTATAGCTACGCCGGGCGTAGACACGCCAAATCGTAGCGTGACTAGAACAGGTGATTCGAGCACGTAACTACCGCTGCATTATTGGCAGCGAATAAAGAAGATAGAAGACAAAAGGGAGGAGGAGAAGAAGAAGATATGTATCGATGTGTGTGTGTTGTCATTTCAATAACGAGTCTTTCTCCTCGTGTTCACTGGTGGCGCCATTATGTTACCTGTTATATCATAAGGCACGCGGTGAATGCCAAGAGCAGACTTAATCCAACAAGCGACAATTTATCATATCTTATAATAGTGTAATAATATGTGTTAAACTATGATTTTTGTAATTTTATTTCAATAAAAGACTAGATGATGTTGTATTACTGTTTTGCTTATGCTCCACTAGTTGATTTTAATAAAGATATAATTTAATATACATAAATGACTGATTTACAAAAGCTTACTCTACATATTTATTAATATATCTTAATAATAAGATAAATCTGATTTTAAATGGTTTTATACAAAGTCATGTTCAATTATATAATTGTTCATAGTTTAAACATTTTAAAACAAACATGGGTTTCTGGATTTTTATTGAAACATTTTGGTTGTTTATGCTGAGAAATGAAAATAAACATTTATACTTCAATGGTAATTACTGCATTAAATAAAACACATGTATGTAAATACAGTGTAATTATTTTCTTAATGACAATTTGGATCCTTGATTTACTAATTATATTGATATTAGTCATAAGAAAGAATCAATATTCATAGTTTGCTTGCAGCATAATAAAAAAATCCTGCTTTGCATAAATATGTTGTTGTATTATAGATGGAAATAAAGCAAAAATGATGAATTTTGCATGTTTAGAGGTACTTTTCTGTTAAATTTGTTTAAAAATCATAATGTTACTGTTTCTAGTAGTTTTATTTTAAATCATTCATTAGTTAAAATAATCATATTTTCACAATCATAAATAACTATATGTTTTTATAAATAGATTCTGTCCATAGAAATTGTTTATTAAATAATTTTAGGTGTTCGTAAGTCTTTCGCATGTTCTTAGAATACTTTTTTTTATCAATACGTTTATTTCAATAATATAAATAATTTTAAAAACATTCTAATAATGTATACTATACATGTGTTGATTTATAACCATTTTCATATTTATAATTAAAAAGACATTAAATTTGGTTTATTTTCGAAATGGATAATTCTTGGCATTTTCTAAAAAATGTCCAAAAGGCAAAAATATCACTACTTTTAAAAAAACAACCAGTGCTCTAACATATTTTATGAAGAACCATCAACGTCTTGAATATGTATGGTTATTTACAATAAACTAACTAAACAATTCATGTATAAATTAAAAAAATGATATGATAATTAATGGATACCTTCTTACTAAAAATTTAAAAAAGTTAAAATATTTTTTCTCATATATCGTGTAAATATAAATAATTCTATAATATATAAAAAGTTTTATATTCCTCGTTCTTATTAAATGCGAGTTGCTCACAGAACAATTGAATTAAGAATAAAATAAAACATGATGATATATGTATGTATAATTCTAAAAACTGTCGACCCTTAGTGACCCTTTTTTTACAGGAGGATTGAGCAGTTTATATTACATAAGCGCCGCAAAAACACAAGAGCAAACTCATCACGTGTATGTTTTGGTGCGTAAACAAAATGTAATATTCTTTAATGTCAATAGGATATTAATTTATTACATTACTGCTAAAAATGCGCCACTTATACAAAAAATCTCTGACCAGTCGCATTTTAAATTTGAAAAATACATCAGTTGCAGATCGTCATTTGAGTGATTTTTAACACCTTATATTTTATAATGTAAATAATGTAAGTTATTCGATTAATATTATTAATAGACCAAAGAAAAGTAGAGTTAAAATGATTTTTTTATATTATTTGTATGGGTTAAAATATTTCCACAAAAAATATTGAAAGTGATTATATATATTTGAACAGTGAAAATTTATTAATATGAAATATTAAACCATAAAGTTAGGTTGAATTATCTGAAAAGTTAAGACAGATTTTAATCATGATGATTAATTATTGTGGAAGGAATAAAAACAATATACGAAAACTTTAAACAAAATTATTTTTAAGGCGAGAAAAACTCACGTATACCTCTTATTCTAGAAAAACCGGATATTGAACTTTTTAATTTTATGAAAAATATTCTAAGGCTTCTATGGTTAAACAGTTCAGATGTAGAGAATTAATTATTCTTTAAAAAGGGATACTTTTTTTCTGGACCTTGGGATCAATTCAAAATTACTTAAAACGTTGCACTTCCCACTATATATGATGGACCTATTCCTTTGAAACCTCAATTTTTATTATTTATTAAGCTGAACAAAATACCTTCAAGATTCAGCCAATTTATTTTTTTATGAAAAACAGTGTAATACATTGAAATGGATATTGAAAGTGTCTCGAATGATGAAGATTAAAGCTATAAATTTATAAATTTGCTATTGTATTATTTTCTAATAATTTTCTGCTAATTTTAATATTTTTACTATATTACATGTTTTACTATTTTTAATGTATGCATGTATTTATATATTCAATAATGTTAAGCGGTAAATACGAGAATACTGTAAATAAATTTGTAAAAAAAAGTTTTATCGGAAAAACAGCTGAGCCTGAAAACGACCAGTGTCAAAGTTGATTTTTACTTTTTTTTATAAAAAAAACTAAATAAATTATTTATTTGTAATCAAAGAAACCAATTAGTTTTCAATCTCTTCTGTATAAAATTATTTTTGTGACAATGGTTGTTCTTCAAATATCATATTTAATTTGCTATTAACTACAATTTGTTTAAAAAAAATAAGAATATATTGCTAGTAATATAAAAAAAACTAAAAAGCTTTTTACATATTGGGAGAAAAAACCAATTAATTAAGTGATAATTAGAGTACATTTTACTGAAGGTCTGGAACCATTGATAAGCTGTCTATAGCCTCTACACTACAGCAATATGTGGTTTTGCATATAAGGTTGTTTTTATCACCGACATACGAGATTAGTGGGTTAATGTGGCTTCACAAAATATTTTTATAATATTCTCTGGTATGAAAATGAGTGTTCTTTAATTGTTGGCATTTGAAGGCTAATATGCATTTTTATGAGATAACTATAAAAATGTGTATTATATTATATTATTTTTTTAACTTAATTTAAAATGACTTAATTGAATACAACTAGGATTACTGGTGTTATTCCGCGCTAGGTAGACATACATATGTTAAAATGTGTCCGATTAATTATTTATAAATTTATATTTTTATAGTTAGCGCGCTCTTTCTATTAAATATCGGTCTAAAGACCGCAATAGCAGCAAGCCCAAAATATGTATTTAAGTTTGGAGTCCATGTATAGACCCAGATAATCAATGCTTGTTTTCCATTTCACGTTACTGTCTTGTTTTTTAACTAAAAAGTTTGTCTACGTTTTGTAAAAATAATTGCTTTTGTTTTAATTCGGTTATTTTAATTTTTCACCTCTGAAAATAATTTTGAAATTTATTTTCGATTGGTTTAAGACCGTAAGTCAAATTGTATCTTAAGCATATATAGATAAACGCGTTTTTTTTATTCTTGGGATATCATAAGATAAGAGAAACGGCCCGAGTAAACTTTTTTGAGAAACTCCAGCTGGAATTTTACGCGATATCGAGTGTACATTATTTAGTAAAGAAACATTGTTTCTACTTCTTATATATGAGCGTAAAATCCGTCATGCAATACTGAAATTTTCGTGGAAACCAAACTGTTCGTTAATGATTTATTCAATGACACTTTTAACCGCATAGAGATTTTTTAAATAGTTAATTAATTGAATATATGCTAGAATCTGATATAAAACACCATGGTTTTGTATGGTTGGTATTTAGAATAAATCTTAACATTTTAAAACTTTCATCAAATGTATTTTATCTGAAACAGGATTCCTGAATTTTTAATAAAACACCTTGGTTGTTTATGGTAGATAGAGTAAAATTTAAGCGTTAAGAAAAAAACAATAATTTATTATTAGATGGTAATTACTTAAAACAAAACACATATATGTACATATTGTGAAATTACCTTACTAATGACTTTTTCGGTCCTTGAATTACAAATTCTATTGCTATCAAGCACAATACTAAAAAGTTTAATTTTCATAATAAATGTAGTATTGAGTATATTCCTTGTATAAAATATGTGTACTAATTTAAAATATGTGTACTAATAACTAATTTTGTTGATTAGGGGTATTTTTTTTGCTAATTGCGCTAAGTTATCTTTTTAAATAGATTTCGATCATAGGAATTGTTCTTACAAAATACTTTTAGGTTCTTTACAAGTCTTTTAAACGTATTTAGAATACGTTAGAAACTGCTGCATCTACTAAATAAAATATCCATATCTAAATCAAGGTCCCTGAATTCTTAAAAAAACACATGTCATGAAATTTATGATTGTTAGAGTGAATCTAAGCGTTAAAAAAACAATTATTTATTCTCAAATGCTAATTATTTAAAACAAAACATATGTATGTAGGTACATATTATGATATTAACTTTCTAATGACTTTTTAGCTCCCTGCTTTACAAATTCTATTGATATCTTAGGCACAATATTAAAAAATTTAGTTGCAGCAAAATATGAAAGACCTTTCTCACATAATTATGTGTTGTAGAAAAAAATAATAATTGCACAACTAATTTTGTCGATTTAGTATATGTTTCTGTTAAATTTGACTAGAAATCGCCTTAAAGAGTAGTTTTAAATTATTTAATAAATAAAAAAATAGATTTTCACAATCACATGCGCTTAGTTGTTCCTATAAATAGATTACGACTATAAGAAATGTTCTTATTAAATAGTTTTGGGTTGATTAAAATGTTTTAAAATATCGTTAAAAACTTCTACTTCACAATTTATTTCAGTCAAGAATTTATGCAATACATAAGAAAAATTAAACTTATTTATTTCAGCTTTGAAAATATTAATTACTACCCACATACAAAGATACAGTTTCTTATTAATAGGTACATATAATATTCTCTGCAATGCAATTGGAGTTTGTACAAATATCTGCCAGATAAGAAAGATTCGTCAAACAAGAAGATTTTTCTGCATTTGATGACAAAACTTTGCTCTTAATAATCATGTGGCATTAAAAATACTTAAACACACGAAAATAAAGTTTAAAAAGCCTCAATAGTAATTTCTCTTTAAAAATCAATCTCGCTTTAGTATTTCATTGAAGTGCATTTTATTACATACCAATTTTAAATAATCTGAAACTTTAATTTTTTACAAAACATAACTTGAGATAACAAGATAAATTTATTTATATTATGTAATTAAATATAAATGTTTCCATAATAATAAATAAATAATGTATTTAATAAATAAATGCCTAATTATCGCACCTTTTTTTTTATAGTGTAGGTGACACAGTAAAAACATATTTTAATTATCATTCTAGAGCTTTTAATTAAGTTTTCACGTGAAAA
The DNA here is from genome assembly GCF_051122295.1 of Plectrocnemia conspersa. NCBI lineage: Eukaryota > Metazoa > Arthropoda > Insecta > Trichoptera > Polycentropodidae > Plectrocnemia > Plectrocnemia conspersa. The sequence continues at coordinate 4,846,689 of NW_028277174.1, read as the reverse complement.
TTTTGATTTCTAAGAAAACAGTTTCTAAAACTACAATATTTTATCTTAAACCGCCATTTTTAATTTATATCCATATCATTAAATTTTACACAGATATGTGCTGACAAAAGCGATTTTTACAACAACCAAATAAAAATATTCAGCTGTAAATTATAACATTTTTAAAAGCAGATATTTAAAGTATCTCATCATCATAAATTCTGCGCCTAGATCATAATGATACAAAAAACAGGTAAACCTTTAATGAGGCTACATCAAATAGACCTATATCAATATTTCCTAATATGTGAAAAGTCTTCGAGAAACTTCTGTTAAAGAGATTAAAACCCATAATATATATAAAATACTTGATATCAGATCAACAGTTTGACTTCAGAGAAAAACAAATATGCAGAATTACCAACATTTTTTGAAAAAGTAGTAGAAAAGAAAAAAATTGTTCCACTATATTTCTGGATAAGGCGCAATCATTTAATAAGGTTTAATTTACAGATATCTATGAGTCGTTACTCTGAACAAAAAAATATAAATCTGTAGTTCCACAGGTAAGTTCTGGGCCTATTATTATTTGCGACATTCCAGAGCTAGAAACGACTATTGCAATATTCATTGATGATATTTCTATAATAGCAACAGGTGAGAGTCATAAAGAAGCGACAAAAAAAATCAAAAAACCATCAAATAAATATATCAGTGGCGCATTAGATATGAAATTAAATCAATCCATTACAAATAAAAGTTAATGTATAATATATACTATATAAATAACATATTTATTTTGTATTCTATACAGCTAAATATCTTGAAATGACAATATACACAAAGCCTCACTAGAAAACTCACGTTAAAAAAACGATAGGAGCTGTAGGCTCAGCATAAAAATAAGTATTGGGTACTAGAAAGAAGCTCCTCGTTTTTCATATACAATATAACATTATTATATAAACAAGTCCTGAAACATACAGCAAAGGGGTTGTGCAAAAAATAGTAATATCAATACCATACAAAGATTACAAAATAAAGTATTTAGGAACGTTTTAAATCTACCCTGGTACATAAGAAATGACAACCTACACGTGGATCTAAATATGAAATTTGTCGGTAAAAATAAAATAAAATACATAGGCACATGAAAGGCGACTGCGTCATTATGTCAGCTGAACTATCTAGAAGACTTAAAAAACAAAACCATCTAAATTAGTGACAAAACTAGATTCCAGTGATGAAATTAAATTAGTTTAAAATGCTAGTGTACTGGAAAAACTTGAGCTAAGTGACATAATTTATTGAAAACTATGCGACATAACTAAGTGAAATCTGAGATTTAAGTATTTGACTATAGAATATATTTCAATAGAAAAAGAGTAATTTGAACTACTTTATTTTTCATTTTTTTATACAAAAGCTCACGTTTTCAGATTTTAAAAAGACCACATCTTAACTAAAAAAACATCTCTAAACCCTCTCGAACCTCTTTTGAGAAAAATCGTTCAACAAACAGTAAAAGATTTTCATAAGTGGGAAAAACGTGCCGAAGTTTGTTTTCGCACCCCTGGTCGATTTATCGGATTTGAGGTACGCATGAATTGCTTTCTTTATGTACTATTTTTATTTTATATTACATAATAACTTCATATTGTGTAGGCAGCTCGTTATTCAGCTACAATAATAATATGATTAGGTTGAAACAATGATAAACATCATACGAACAACCTAGTTTTTTATTCATGGCGATTGAAACAATGCATATTTAATCGTATTCGCGTTTTGATCTACGTAGACAACGTAATTGCAGGTTGTCTAATGAAATGTAATTTAAAGTCAGGATATAAAAAAATCTGCTTTATTCTATAACCTTTTGGGAATTGCTGCCTAGTTTTCCCTATAAATCTGGTGGAATTCCGTAACATTTTCAGTAAAAATATTTAGATTATCCTAAATATTTTTTTTAATAAATGCATTACTTAAAATTTAGTATTTAATATGTCTAGAGCGCATTGAAATAATAAGTAGAAAAATGTGCACAAATAAACAAGTTTCTTTTACTCCAAATTCATGTATTTAAAAAAAAGTAAACACCGACCTCAAATAATAAATCTGAACTAAGCTATAGTTGTTTGAGATGTATACCTATATACTCTTAGGAATTACTTAAGATAATCTTTTAGGAATAACCACATAAAACTGAACGTATTATTTATTTATTTTTCTGTAATAAATCCAGTTGTCAAATTAACGACCACACAATCTTTAAAACAATAATTTTATATAATTCAGATGGTGCTGTTGTTCATTTTTTGTTATTTCTTTGCTTCTTCCTAAAGGTATTCAATCTGAATTTTTAGATAAAATACCTAAATTTACTGTTACTAATTTACATTCATTGAATATTTACTCTCATGTC